>NC_084713.1:6234375-6848020 GCF_033807575.1 Cydia pomonella | reverse complement strand
ACACTGAGCGTGGCCCGACATGCTCTTGGCCGGTTTTTTAAAAAGAGGTCGCTGAACGAATGTTGATCAGATCGAGGAGGACAGTCTACAGTTTAATTTTATGTTGCTGTTAAGTATAGGCCCCACCCGGTATAGTTCTAATTTCAAAAATCCGTTTACTCTATTACTCAGGTTTAACCGCTCATCCCTCGAAAAGCGACCACTACGCTATACAGTAGCGATAGTTTGGCCCAGGACTGTCTCATTTCAAACATAGACAGACAAAATCATACTGTCTTTGTCTTACGCTAGTACAAGCAGCCAAAAGAAAGAATGAGTAAGTATAGTTGATAAAATAATAAGCATCTTTTATGTATTCGCACCTAAATGTTATTTTATGAAATTCACGATGAAAGCTTTAGAACAGTACCCCTAGTGTAAATAAATTCGATTTTGAAACGTGTCGTACGCGTTTGCGTTTAGTCTCATTTTGTATTGGATTTAGAAAGAGCGCGCCAAGCGGGACGTTTTGGGAACTCAAAATCCTATACAAAATGAGACTTAACGCAAACGCGTTCGTCACGTTATGATGTCGATAAAATTTACACTAGGGGTACAGATTACATGTCAGTATTCCCCACTGGACAGTCAGCAGCAGAGAAAACAGACCAAAATACAGCGCACATACATTTTTAGGTAAGAATGAAAACTTCTAACTCCTATAATAATTAAAAATTCGAGAAAAAATCAAAAGCTGGGATTGATATATGACAAATTGTGTCAAAATATTTTCAATAATATTGACTACGTTTGTATGAAAAGGTGGGTACTCCACTTTCGTCTTAAGGCAATACGTGCAGCTTCTAATAATTAGGTACATAGAGATTCTAACGTATGTCAGAATTAATTGTATTTTGTGTCAAAATAGTTTTTTGTTCAAGGTATAAACTATTACCTACATTAACATTCCTACCAGATATTTGAGGTCAGAGATTGTTAAAGTTTTAAAATGTATGACTTTTTCTTAAAGATCCATCAATAAAAAAATAAAAAATAAACCTCATTAGGTATGATTTACAATTTAACGAATTGCACTCAACAACATAAGTTTTTAATACATTGTATTTGCTATCACGCTATTCGTTTACATAATGCGATAATATACATTCGCCCGTTCATCCAGCGAGACCTGTTTATCGGCCATTACAAAAGCCTTTCTTTTGCGAGTTCGAAAAAACTCTTGAATTGATACCTATTATGTAGGTACTAACAAGACTTTTGACCTAAGGTGTACCTTATGTCTTAGCTAATAAGGTTTATGGATTATCAAAAAAGTGTGAACGATTGTACCTACCACCTACCAACGTCGACAAAGTTAACTGAAACCTTATTGCTATGAGATAGAGTTTAAGTTTAGTCAGTTATTGAGTAGTTATTCGTAATGTACATTCACGGTCATAAACTAGTGTGCACTTTTTCAGCTTGTCATTGGAATATGACAATGTTTATATGTTTTATGGCCATAACTGTACTCATTGTCAGCTAGTGAGTTATAACGAAAGCAGAGAAATTAAATATCAGTCTAGTAGGATTTGAAGCTGTAACGCTTAAGTAGCCGATTTACCTAATAGACTGCAGCTAGTTAACACGAAAGCGGAGGACCCGAGCGATATCGCCTTTTCATACAAACGTAGTCCTCATTTTCCTCTCTGGATATTAACATTATTGATAAATTAAAATTAAATATCCGTTTATTTCAGGCTGGGGCCCATAAAGAAAAATGTTAGTAACAATTCCTTAAATTATGTTAGCACCTACTCGTATACAAAAAGTAATAACATTTTGACACAATTTGGTGCACATGTTACACACAGATATGCCCCTACGTTTGATTTTTTTAGTTTTTTTTATTATTATAAGAGTTATGAGCATTTAAAAATATGTATGAAATCTGTTTTTCGCTTCTATTTTTTACTCGATTTTTTTTTACTTTAAAATTGAAAAAAGTCATTCGTCTCCTACGTCACTATAGATAGCTATGGTTAATATATACATCAAATCATGTGAAAATGTTTTTGTTCATGTCAATATATAGAGAGGAAAATGGGACTACGTTTGTATGGAGAAGCGGCCGTCTCCTTTCCTCTTAAGTGGAAAGGGTAGTTGCTAGTTTAGTAAAAAAAAATTGTCACATGTTGTACCCTGTTTTTATTGCAACAGATTTTCACAACCAGTTTGAGAACCCCACTGCACAAATCAGTTACGAATTTAGAGCGCTGAAATCTTCAGTAGCTAATTCCAATATAGGTACCTATACTAATACTTCTCAGAACTTTTAACCGTCGATTGGTTAGTTCTCATCAGGTAAAACGACATCTTATAACGATTTCCAATGCCTATGCGGTCATATGTATAGAAATGTTAGTAAGATGGATACAGGTAAAAAAGCAATAGACCATTGTTTTTTTCATATTTTTTATAACGCCTACCCCCATTGATATGATATTTTTAGCAATTCCAGCCCCCAGCTGTTTGTGAACCCATGACCGCGATCGGTTGAAAAACACTTAAATACATTACTTTTGTGGACAAAGCATGAAAGTTATCGATGTACCCGGGGGTACACATATATCACGTTTTTCTTATTCGAGTCTCAAGACTCAAGTATTAAAAAAAAATTCCCGCCTGTAATGGTACAGTTAATAAATTAGCTTTTAATTCTCTCAACTTTGCGATGTGTGAAAGACGCGAGCGAGTTAACAATAAAATGTGTATGACCCATATCATATTTCGAATTACTTTTCGATTGGCATGACCAAGTAAACAAGCCACAGACTAACAAATCATTCATTAAACCAAGAATCTCTATCCAGGCAAACAAATTCAATCAACCATTGTGTGATCTGCATAATACAAGCTGTGGGACAGTCTGACGGATGCGGACATAGGCCGTAAATCTAAGCCATTGATACGACTATCATTGGGAGAAATTGCCTGACCCCACGTCTGACGTGTTAAAGGAGTATCAGTTTGTATAAAATGGGGTAGACGCGGTACTTGGATTTGGAGACTAATAGGAGTACCATTAAGCTAGTTTTACGGTTTAACTTATATTTTAAGTCACTCAGCACGCAACATGTTTCGAAGAGCCTAGGTCTCCAGAAGCATGGGGATCTTTGGTGTCGGAGGCCAAGGTCCACTTCGGGTCGCTGCGCCACAGCAGTAATTCAGGAAGTAACAGTGCATTTGCAGCAGTCACGATGGCCACGTAAATATAGACCTAAGTTCTCCGAAACATGTCGCGCGAGTGACAAAAATATGTACAACTATGTTAGTATGACTCAGGACAAAACTGAAAATTCGAATAGGCTTTTAAAAATGATTTGACTGGTTAAGGATGACTCACGCTCACGGAGTCCAGGCCGTGGTTTCCGACACTTCGTTTTCTATGACCGGTGATCGCGTGATGTTTTCTATAAGACCCGGACCGTTCTAGCGTGAGTCGTTCTTTATTGATGGTTATGACGAAGGAAGGTGGTCTTGTTCCTGCATACAATTTGATAAATGAATTATATATTTTTAATGTCAATTACTTTGGCACGCTCTGCAGCCAAACGGTTTGACGAATTTTAAAGACAGATTTTTTTTTCAGTATGCGGTTCTTTCGAGGAAATATAACAGCGCTTCTGATATCTACAGTCGCCATCACATACATCGGAGCGGCCAAGGTGTTCACATATATCTGTACAAAGCATCTATAGTCAGACCAAGCTAAGTTGGCAACGATTTTGAGAGCCCTGCCTGTGCATGTGTTAAGTTTTAAAATAATAAAGACATTTAAAATAACACTTGGACTGTCTGGGCTGCCTAAATCGCTGCCAACTTATCTTGGTCAGACGATGTTCACTAAATTCTTGACCGCTTCGATACATCTGTTAGCGATAGAAAATTAAATGAACGCTCCGAAATCTAAGTCCCCTTGGAAATCTAGAAGCTGGTGATACTTTTGTAGTTTTCACTTGACAAGTCCGTGTGTGACAAGTGCATGACAAGTGGCATCTTTACTTCTCTTCGAAGGCTCGGCTTTCTTTTTTGCTACTGCATGAATACTGATAATCAATTGCATTGTCACATTATCATTTTTTTTTATTTGAAATATTTACAATAGAAATGTTAACGTTCCGAGTGAACCATCGCATTGCCAGGTGGATGGAAAATGCCCTTAAGTTTACCACGAGTACCTCCCACAGACCATTGTATGCGGGATTGATATTACTGTCTTCGGGAGAAATGGGTTGACCTTACACAGTTCTTGCAACACGATCTGGGTATTAGTGTGTTGTATCGCTCGCAAACTGAACTTAGCTCTCAAATTGGGTCTAATATTTTATCAATTTTTTTTACAGTACATATGACGCTACTTTACCGCACTAGTGAGGTAATTAGCAAATTACGTAACTATGTCGAAAATTTAAAGCGCCATGTGTACTGTAAAACATACGATACACGTGCGAATAGGTAATTCGCAACTCGTGTCAATTTATTTAAAACACTCCTTTCGACCGTGTTTTAAGTAATTTATCGCCACTCGTTACGAATTTCCTACTTTTCGCACTTCTACCCTAATGTAGGTACTATAAATGTATTGCTTTGAATAAACTCATCAATTTTTACGTCGTTGTTGAAAATAGCTCTATTTTATTTTCAAAACAAATGTACACGCGTTCCTGAACAGGATTCAATAGAAATGTTTGTCGGATAAACCGTCGCACGTTTTCATATTTTAAACTTTCCATTAACTTTCCTGACTAAATATGTATTCCTTCTCGTTCCTACTTATACAGTACAAAATCGTTTACATATTTTTAAATCAGTAAGGTGTCTCCGGTAATTGATGTATCCACGAACGGTGGAATTATGGCCAAGTGCGTTAATGCAGAAACAAAAGGTGTTGAATTATGGCCCGGCGCTGTGAGAAAGTTTCTCCAAACGTGTTTATTTTTGAAGTTTTTGCCCATACAGTAGGGGGAGATGTTTTTCGAACAAATGAAGGTATGCCTTTAGGTAGATAGGTGCCCTGTTTTTATGTACTTTGTGTGTTTTTTTGTATATTTATTTCGAGTGTGTGCAATAAAAAGGATTTGTATTGTATTGTATGAGAGTTTGCAACTTTGGCACGCATTGCGACCCAAACAGCTAGGCGGATTTTAAAATACGAGGTGTTATTGGATATTTCTTAATTGTTAAAGTGACGATGAGATTTACGTTATCAATGCAGTTTTCACAATTTATGTTTATAAATTTTTTCATAAAAATATAGTACCAGGACAAAATAGTACATTTCGATGCTAGGGCGGAAAAGAACATTTCCGCACGTGTATCGAACGACGTTTTTTAATAGTTGCGAAAAAATAAGAAAAACAACAAGTATTTTTTTATGCATGTTCTATAAGACAGAAACAATTGTAAATATAAAATATTATACTATTATTACCTAAGTATCGTTATTTACGATTATTTGTGTATCGTATATTTAAATTGTATGAAAACAATACCACATGTTGCCTTTGGAAACTTAAAACATTCCTGCAGTAAGAAAAACGCCTCTGCTTTGACAGGCGTTTCGGCAGCTATTCCGTTCCATTCAGACAACTTATTAAGAACGGTTTTTCAATATTCAATATTAAAAAATAAACGTGTTATAATGATGAAGAGGTAAGTAATAAAATATGAAATATGCTCATATTTATTATTTTTACGTTAACAGTAGGTTTTTATGTTGATTACGAATTCTAAAGGAAACTAACGTTAACACTCATCAATAAGTAGTCATGAATTGGAACAAGTGGAAAAGTAAAAAGCACTAGTTCGCGAAATCCAACTATCCGCATGCTAAACAGCTACTTAAAGTAGCACTTTTAGAGCAACAGTATTAAAAAAATATTTGTAAAATGACGGTGATATAGTGAATAGTTTATTTTCCCTTGAATCCGTACCTACATAATATGTCCTTGGCATAATACATTAGCGATTCATTAAAATTTACAAATTAGGAAACCAGTCTAATCAGGATTGTTTTGTTTACCTCTTTTCTTACATACACCGTTTATTTTTTAATGAGTAGGTACTAGAGCACTTTACTGAACTAACTGACAGGAAGGAAGTAGGTAAAAAATATTTGTGCGTACTTACGTGATATAATAAATCGTTCAAATATATTTGCGAATTCAATTTTCCTTTTAATGATTACATATTGTAATACATAAACATGATTTGCTTAATCGAACGAAACTTAACAAAAACAATCATAATTTTCTCTTTGGAAATTGAGATTAAGTTTTTTTTTACCATATTAAGGTACTAAATTACCTATAAGAATCTATTTTATTAAACAAATAAATCCTTTAAAATAATATATTTTGATAACACTTGTTATGTTTAAGAGTTGATTCTTTTGACATATATTCTTTGTTTGGACGGGTTTTACTCTGACCGTACTACGGATACTAGGCGTCGATATACATACATAGATAACGGATATTGGGCGTATTGGCGTATAGGCTATCCACAAAAATAGCATTAAACGATCTCCAAGATAAAGAGTATTAAGGCAAGATACAAGTTTTCTATGGTATACTCGTACCTACATTGCAAATAACTAGTTTGATACAATTTCTGTAACAATCTTAGTATAAACTATCAAGGTTAAGTTATGATAAGTAAGGGCGTTTTATTGATGGATATAATATTTTTATTGCAGAGCATACTTCAAAATGTAATTCAAACGTTGCGGAAAAAACGTTATTAACGTTGATTATTTCCGCAAATCTAAGGTAAAACGGTATTTGTAATAACGTTGGTTAACATTTGAAGGTACCTAATTGTTAACCTAACGGAAAAAGACCCCGAAAATACACTGACTGTAAAATATTTTGTTGCGATTTAGTGTAAGTAAATGATCTGAAGCAAAATATTGTACCTATTTTCGTCTAATTACGATTATTTAATTGTTTTACTTAAGTTTCAGGTATTTTATTATGAACAGGATGCGATGCTGTTTCATTTTGGAGACAGATAATAAGTAAAATTGTTTCTATTCTAAGTGTTGATTATAAAAACATTGTAAACCAATCCTACGGCGTATTGATACCTGTAATCTTGTAAAAGCACATCAAAACTAAATGCAATCACACGGTTTAATCGTTAGTCCAAAATATCAGTTATATTAGTACCAGCACCGAAAATAAACTGTACATACCTTACATATTCTTATATTCTTTCTTCTTTCTTCTGTTCACTTCGATTGGCCAATCTTACACTACTTAACTCTATTTGACCCGAAAACCACGATCGTATTGTCTCAGACTAAAATAAGGATGGCAATACGCGTCGTACGGGATTCGAGTCAATTTGGGCAATTTTACCCGGAGCCAAAAGAAAGTCGGACGTACCGATACACCAACACATGAGGGAGGACCTTGTGGCAATTATTGCATGTTTATGATTGTAATAATATCTCGCATACACCGAAAGTAATTACAACGACAGCGACGCAACTTTTGGCTCCAACGCGCCTTAAACTATAAACCGACCGATTCGAAACACCCCCAAAAATTATTAAAAGTAAAGTCAGTGCGTGCGTTTCGTTTCGTCGGATTTATTTATCGATAAAGGCCAAACACTATCGGACACACCCTTTAAAACATCG
The DNA here is from genome assembly GCF_033807575.1 of Cydia pomonella. Lineage (NCBI taxonomy): Eukaryota > Metazoa > Arthropoda > Insecta > Lepidoptera > Tortricidae > Cydia > Cydia pomonella. The sequence goes on along the minus strand of NC_084713.1, from coordinate 6,840,333 downwards.
ATATTAATATCGCGATGTAATTAAAAACGTCAATTCGGATGTTTTACGGCAACGTTGGCAATAAAATGGGAGTGGGGTACGCAGGGTCCGATGGCGGCGGTGGAAATTAAAGTGCGCCAAAATTCCAACGTATGCGGGCACGGCACCTTAGGCCTTTAGGCGTCGTGCTGAATGCGTAGGAATGGTGAGGCACCTTAATCGGGGCCCCTTCTACCGCCGCCCCTGTGTACATTTTGCGCGCGATACCAACATTCCAGTTCCGAATATATGAAAATGGAACAGACCGTTATTTGAAAAAAGCTGTTACGCGCACTCTCTGTTTTTTTTTACGTACGTCAGTGAGCATCAACATGGTCTGATAAATTTTAAATGTTGTCTATGGAACTAGAATCTTTAGCATAGGACTGCATACGTACCGCACAGCCGAGCGATGTCAGACAGTGCGTGAATCTGGAGGGTACTTAAAACTAACACAATAAGTAATACCTTTTTCAAACTTTTTAACATTTTATTTTTTTATAATTTTTTTAATGTCTCACCCGATTTCATCTGCGACATTGTACAACCACATATATAAATTATTCGGAACGATAAAAATAAGTCATCATTAAAATAGAGTAGATTAAATCTTTAAAAAAAATATTTAAATAGATAAAACTTGTATAACATTGCATCTAGTATTAAAATTAGTCTTGCTTATAATTTTAAAGTTTATTGTACATATTTACAGAAACTGTATTTAACAGTAACAATGATCTATCGTCAGGTATAGGTTCTATCACATTGTCTTTAACACTTCGACCGTTGTAAAATCGATCTAAACACAATTGCGTAGAGTTCATATTCGGTGAAGCCCGACACTGGTCCCAACTGAGTGACTTATAGTTAAACTTAATTAGATTTAACTAGTAATTGACTCTAGTACACAATATCGCAATTTGAACGCAGTTGTTTCACAACCGTTTTAAAGTATTGCCACAGTATTTTGAGTCGAAACACTTTCAGTACAGGGGGCCTAGCCAAATGACAATCGTTTGTAGAAAACGCCTTAAATAATCTATGATTTTTTTTAAATTTCTAATTAAAAGATTATCATCTTGGCTAGGGCTCCAGATTTGTTTCAGTACGACTGACGCTTGGTGAAGCGTACGTATGTGGAGCGCTACAGCCACTTTCGTACTTTACAACCTGATCTCTATTTAATTTCAGCAGGATTTTAGTTTGATGTTATTCAAAATTCATCTAGCTGATAGCCATAATACGATCGAGATGCGCTGCGAGTGACCACAAAACAAAATCGAAAGAGATCAAATAAGTGTCAAGTTATAATGTTCGAATGAGGTTTTAGTCATTTTCTAATTTGTTGCGCTTTATACAACCTCACCATATTTTCGTATCTGTTAAGGAAGTAAACATTCAAGGTTAAGCTGCGTGTGTAACATGCGGCACTTAGTATAGAGGCAGAATTCATTTTTCCTTTTATATACCAAAAGAAATAAATACAAATATTCTTAGCCAAATAACATATGAAAATATACAATGTATACTAGTTTTGAAAAGTTATGTTTATACATTTTCGGGCAAATTAATTATAATCCTTCAGAATAAATCGAAAATGTCAACTTTAGGGATGTGAAACACAACTAAATGTTGCAGATGTACTTTTAAAAGGAAACGCGTATCCGAAGTATTGAAATATGTCATTCCTCGCGGCGTGAATAATCGCCAACACGTGCCAAAAAACTTAATTTCGCTTTTAAATATATGTTTTCGAATTTACATGCCTTTTGTAATTCTGTCAGAGCCGAACAATATTAACGGCGACTTTGCATGGCTAATTTTGACATTTATGACAACTCAATTTAAAAAATAAGCCCATAAATTGGATTAAAGCGTTGCGCAATATATCTTTAAATAGGATTCAATTTCATAATTCTTAATCTTATTAAATTACTTGACATTACACCGTTACAATAGTACTGTCAAGACTAGCTCTTTAATAATTTGTACAACTATTTTTACAACAACATAAACCTCTTTCAGAGTAATTGCTGGTTAAGTAAGTACTCGAGTTAAGCCTCCTTTACAACCTTGTTTTATTCAGATACGCGGGGATGCTGGCTGTAAATAAATAAAGCAAAAAAAAAAACACCCGATCACACAATTGAACAGGACGCTATGTAATTTCAGTATTGATTACAAGGCGTAGTTAATTTTTTACCAAGCACAGACTTTTTCAGCAAGCACTTTGCATGACTGAGAGAAAAATTATTTTGTTTCTAATTCTGTACTTAAGCTAAAGATAATTAATTGTTTATGCTCCCGTAAAAAGTCAGCCAACACCCTCGTGCAAATAAAACTTATAAATTCACTTTGTGACCACGATCCGTAATAATACTGAGTTCAACAGTCATTTTCAATTTAAGTACATTTTTAAGGCACTCCATAGATAGAGAAAAGATACTTGTTACTAACACTTATATTAATTTATTGTTATGTAGGTTCAATTTGACTAATAAAATTGAACGTACTACGACTTGAACACCTTTTGAAACTTTACGTTCAAAGTTTGAAACAAACTTTATCACATAGCTTTATTTTAACCTTTAAAAATGTAGCAACTGATAAAAAATATCTGATCAAGTCGTAGACATATTAGCAACTACTCACGTAGCAAAACACACACCATGCTTTCCGTATACTGGATGGATCACAACACAGGTGCACACTGGATAAGTACAGGTATCAATATTGCTAACCTTTTGCATGAATTCTAATACACATTTTCAATGCATATTTAAACAGGAAAAAACGTAAACTTCTTTGTAAAGGACATCGCTAATTTACACGTCTTCTGCGACGTCCTATTTACTACAAAGTTCAAAGGAATAAAAATGTATAATAAATTCCATGCAATGTCGATTACATCCTAACGAATTCAGATCTCGACTATACTATAACTACAGTATCAAAAATATATATTAAGATTTATGATTAAAAATATTTATAACTTTAGAATTACTTTGAGTAAACAGAGATCACCCACGCAAGCGGAGTCCGAAGTTACTACAGCACCAACACTAGCACCAATAGGAAAATACCTTTAATATGACGTCACCACTGAAAGCTTGCGTCTAATTGGTCAGTTCTACTTATATGTATTTTACTTTTTATTGGCTGTCAGTGCTGACGTCAAACAGAGTTTCCATCTCGACGTAACTTTACAATCACTGGAGCGGGGAAAGGAATGATTTGAAATTGGAATTCGTTGCGTTCAGAATTCGTTGTACTTATAAACTATACAGACGATGGCACTTTTATTAATGGCCTGCAACTTAATGAGTAAAATACATTAGAACAAAAACCTTACATATAACGGGATATGAACATAATGTACAATCGTCGTACTTAATAGGTATTGCTAAGCCTCGCAATCATTTTGGTAAACCGAGTCACGTTCCGTACAATATTTGCGTCTGCCATTTAGCTACTTGCATCTGTATTCCATCAACTATTTATGATAATGACTCCCCGGGCTTCGTTTGATTTAAGAGGATCTGACCTGGATATACCTTTTCAAGAAGTTTATTTGACTTACGAAATTTTATACGTCAAATCGTGCAGCTAAAACAATGTCGGCTCCTGTTACGGCCATAAGAATGTTTGATGGCGACAGCTGTGTCGTTTAAGTAATTGATTCATTTAAATGGCTTTTACTGATTTATGAATCCCTGTTGCGATGTCCAGCGGATTATTAATATCTTTATTAAGTTTAACGCTCAAAATGCGAACCCTGTTGCTTTTATTCTTTCGGTGGGTACGATAGAAAAGTTTTGGCCATGTACAAAAAAGCAAGCGTATCGTTATCACGGCACTTTATTGGACAATAAAATTAAGGATAATCGTGACTTTTACGAAGTCAAGTGCCGGTGTACCGTTACAACAAAACAAGCAAAAGGAAAGAAGGAGGCGTGCAGAATTAAGTCATAATTTAAGGACGTTGGGCAACGCTTATCGGTGCCTCCTACGGCCTGGTATCTCGCAACACTCACTGACCACACAAAAAACACAATAAAACAAGAAAAATAACAGCAATATTATTTCTCAATTCGCTAAGACTTTAAGGCGAATAACCGTCCAAAACAATTGTTGTGCGCGCAACACTCGCAGTTTTTTTTTTAAATTAAGTTGATGCGTAGGCGACGCCCGAGCCGCCGTGGGCGGGCGGAAGTGAGAGCGCGTTCGCGTCCTTGTCTAACAACTACAAACACAGGTAAGTAAAAACGGAATAGGAGATAAAGTAATTCCGCAATGTCAGTTGGAACAAGGCTCTTCAGTTTATGACCACTTTCGGATCTGACGTAAACAGAATTCTTAGCATACGCGTTGATACGGGGGCCATCGATTCGTATATTTACTGCCGAATTAAAACGAAATACATACGTATTGAAATTCCATAAACTTCATGTGTAATTGCTCCGATGAGTCCGATATCCATTATGATGCAATCAAATGAATGTATTTATTAGTTATACCGATCGGGTATCGACTTGGCATCATTGCTACCATTCGCAATTACAAGTAATAAAACTTTTTATCGTAACGTAACTAATTGGAAAGCCATCAATTCAGTATTTTGTATCTACAACGTGTTTTCCAAAAAAGTTTAGTAAGGGGAGATTCTACATAAAATATACAAAAACTACTCTCAAAGTTTTTCAATCAAGCTATTTCCTTTAACTGCCCTGGGGCACGATTCTATTCTTGACGATTTTTTTTTCACTTTGAACTGCAGTTATTCTATTTGAATGCAGTTACATCAAAACGTATATATTATAATCACAATTTCCCCCTTTCACCCGATATACCTAACCCTTAGTACATTTTACGTTATTTTTACGCTTCTGGAAAATCTATTGAAATACTGTGCCCTGATTGGCGCGGTCGTAACAGTATGGAGTGCGCCGGCGGCGATAAACCGCCTATAACTGTCGCCGCTTTAGCACTAAATATCTAGGCGATGTCGACAGGGTTCGATCGCAGATCTTAGCTTGATAGCAACGGTAGCTGAGTGGTTCAGGCTTCGACTCATAACTTATATAGGAAGTTATCGGAAAAGCACTAATGTTTACGCACTGTGCGATTTAAGAACGAAATCCTTCTGTAGACGCTTCGGCTGTGGAATTAGCTCCCTGCCGAGGTTCTCTCGACGGGCTACAGTATGGGGTTCACTAGACTTAAATCGACCGGGATATGAACCGTGATCTGATTACCTTTTATATTGTTTATGAGCTCCCGATATTTCGACGCAGTTACATATATGTATCTTGTTTACAGGTCTTCTCGTTCATTTAAGTCTAGTGCAACTAACCGTGAATCATTCAAAACTGTTAGTATGGGGTTCTTAAAAAAAGGAGTGTACACATTTTCAAATAGTCAGCAATGCGCACCCTGGAGTTGTAGGTGCCCATAGGCTACGGCGAACGCTTACCATCAGGTGAACCGTATTCTTTTTTGCCACCGACGTGGTATAAAACAACGACGAGGAAAATCTAGGCGAAGCTATCGGAATTTAGTTTTTACATGACCAATATAAAGTTATATAAATATAAAGTTGAAACTCCGCATTAATTCGCTTTAACTCATCTCACTTAGTCTTCTACTATCCACCCTGCAACTATCTACTGGATTCTGAACTTTCCTGAACTTAGTAGGCTGGAGCCTACCACTGCAATCCAATCACTTTCCTCATAGCGACTATGAGAGCTGTTACCAGATTTTTTCCTGGAACACCGGTCAAGCGAGAACGCCTATCATTCCCACTTCCAAGTCTTGGCTCAAAAAAAGAGTTCGGCATATCATAGCGTGATATCGAGCTATAAACACTGGGAAACATACTTGACTGAGTTTCCTGATTACAATCGAGTGATAAGAAGCGTGACGTGAGCAGGAAGAGTACATAACCGTTGCCGGCGTTCGAAACTTGAACGATAACAGTTTCGTGAAGGTTAGGTTCGTTTTCCGAATTTCCGATTTTTTTATGCCACTTTTATAATAAGCATACAACCGGATAGAACGGCTACCACACCCTATAATCGCTACTCCAGGGAGTCCAGGGGTGAAACCTGTACATTTTCGATCATAAAAGAGGAAAACGAGCAGACGAAAACGCCTAAAGCTATTAGAAAACAGTTTTGAATGATTCAAGGTTAGTTTCACTGGACTTAAATCGACCGGGATATGGACCGTTGTTCACAGTTTCACGGGTAACTGGAGATAGCGGGTGAGTGTCAAAGTGGTGTAGACCGCGCTCGGTGTACCCTTATTCACAAGATATATGTGACTGCATCGAAATATCGGGAGCTTGAAAACAATACATAAGGTAATCAATCGCAGTCCATATCCCGGTGGATTAAAGTCTATTAGAAAACTTTTACACGGACTAGGTAGATTTTAATCCCACAACTAGAGCGTTCGCGGAAGGAACTTCCTCGGAAACCGCACATTACTATATAGCTCTTCATATATCAATCGTTTTTCAGTGGATGATGAAAAACTAACTTTATTTCAACCCTAATTCTTAACCTTCTTTAAAGTATACGGACTTAGTCATTAATTTAATGTAATAATGCTGGTTGCGTCTAAGTAAATATACATTAACAGTTCCCAAATGTGTTTAGGTGATTTTTTTGTACCTATAATCAGCAATAGAATTAGGATTGCGAGTCTTCAGTTCCATTTGTTTTTTTGTCTTAATCGTAGTTTTCAGTAAAATTAGGTAATTAAAAAAAAAAGTTACAGTCACATTATTAATGGGTCAACTATTATGCGCACACGATTTTCTGCGTTACATTAGTGAACGTTATATATGATTTTAAAAACAAATTAAACGATAATTGATAACTATATAACAAGTTAATGATAATTATATGTTACGAGAAAAGCACTTAGCGAGGACTGATAAAGGAATCCAGACACCATAAAAACCGAATTTAAATATTAATTTGTGTTAAATTAACTCTTTAGCAAGTTATTACAAAATGTTATGAAAGTTTTTGAAATCGTTCAATCCTAAATTGGAAAGTGCGGTCTGAAATTCGAATGTAGCCGTCAGATAACGATCATTTAAATCCAGGGCGAGTGTTCATATTGAGTTCGCGAGCGCATATGATTCAAGTGCTGGGGCCTAGCCAAAATGTCAATCGTTGATAGAAAGCGCCAATCGAAGATAATAATGTATGGAAATAGTCACGTGACTTTTCGTAGCTTACGTCATCCCCATACATACTTTTCTATTCGTTTGGCATTTGTCGATGGCGATTGTCATCTAGCTAGGTTCCCTGGGATTCAAAGCTAACACCAAATGTCGAAAATCGTCTATCTTCATTTCTATCGGTTTGTATATATAGAAATGACAGTGATGGAGTTATAAAAATTAAATTTTCGAAGTCTCCTCTGTGACTTAGAGATCCGTAACATTTTCTGTCAGTTTGCTCTTGACAAGCCGCTATTCTCTGATGTCTGCCTTTCTTGTGTTTGTCTAACGAGACAACTACAGCTTAAACCTAGTCAAATCTGTCACAGGCTATTTTCATAGTTGGTTTCCATTCTTCTCTGAGCATACACAAAGGACTCTAATCCCACAAACCCCACAGTGAGTTTAGTTGGGTTTGTTGTGTTTTCTTGTTGACTATAAAGTACATAGTTATCATCTTAAAGTTAAACACAAACAAACAATTTAAGGATGAACAACTTTTCACACTCCACCCAAATAGACGTCCACCTGGCTTGGAAAAACCGCGTAGGGTATGGAGTGAAATAAATCGCATAAATTGGCATTGGTATAAATGGGGCTGGTGTGACTACCCTCAGTGCGTGTGTGATGACCCTGAGGAGCAGACGGTCGAACACATTTTTCTGGAATGCTCTCTCACCAAATTCAAGGGACGGATTGAAGACCTCGCAAACCTCAGTGTAAAGGCCGTCAAGTATTTGAAGTATGCAAACATCAATCTCTAGATTAATATTTAATTTATATATTTAGGATAAATAAATCACCTTAAATACTTAGGAGACGTCCATATTTCAGAAATAAATATCCGTGTCCGTCACACAAGTAAAAGCTCTTCCCAGAATTTCAACCTAAGATTTCCGCCGACCCTACCACCACACTCACTGATACTCGTTAAACGATCGGAATGATAAATTCGGACAATACAGATAATTTATTCATACAGTTCCTGGAATCCAACCAGTGACCCTCCCAGAGTTTTCTAGTGAAAACGAACTGGTTCTGCTGATACAGTTTTTTCGCTTGACTTGATAGTTAATGACAGTAATTTGGATAACTGGAGCAGGTTGCAACGAGCCAGCCATTACTTTAACCTGGGCAACTTAGTTTAATTCTATATTTTTTTCTTATTAGCGAAATCTTTAAAAAATACATCAAGGGAATGAATGAGGGGTGAACTAAATAATAAGTAATTTCACTGTTATGTGAATCGTGCCCGTGACTTCCACTTCGCTTATCCACAACTTTACCTGTCTATAAAATTGGATGTCAATTTATTGTTGTGTCTGTTTTTAAGAGACTGCTAAGAGTTTTTGAACTCGCTTCGACTTTATTTGCATTTACGACGTTCAGACGACGTTTGGCGTTCTATGTTCAACTTTCAGCCAAAAAGTGCTTATAATATCGTCGATTGTCAATAAATAGTAAACAGATTTTAAGTACAATAGCTTCTTATAGTCAGCCTCTAATAAGTTACAATTTTGTTTGTAAACCACATTTTAACGTCTACAAGTGGTCCTTCGCGCCGGATGCCTCAGCCTGGAATCTATGATCCCAGCATCTCGTAGCGCATAACTCCGTAGAATATTTCTTAGCGATCAGCTTGTTTTAAATAAACCAGTAAATAAGCGAGCATAATGTATTCCGCACGCGTCTTGCTAACTCGCATCCTATTCAGCTCTGAAAACAAATCCGTCTTTGTGCTCTTGCGCCGATCCATCACAGCTTTTTCTATTGACGAGCTTGCACAAACAAAGCTTTCAAATGCTAATCTTTAGTACGTGCGGGGGATTAGTTCCGGAGGTCTCCGACGTGGGAATCTTTCTGTGCACGTAGTGGACATAATTGTGTTTTAGTGGAGCCTTAACTAGGCATTTGTCATTTGAGTCGTCGTGGGATTTCGGCGGTCCCCGTTTCAGTTGCGCTGCACAAAGGGTAACAGTCAAGCCGCCATGAGCTCAGACAACTAAGTTGAAGAGCAAGTTTATTTTCTATTTCAGCATACGGAAAAGATTTTTGACAATGAATTTAATACAATGTCCTTACGTTGTTCATAATTAAGGACACGAATCACATAATTTATAGCAGAATGTTTGATATTGTTTTTTTTTTTTCAATATCGTTCAGCCAATTTTTTATCGTCGAGCCGTTTCCTACACCTTCTCTAGGGTTCTCTCTCTCAGAACCTTTTTCTTCTCCATCAGTTTCACTCCTGAAGAAGTAATTGTACCTACTCACCATTTCCGTTGTTGTTGTTGTTAGAAAGCTATTTTTCGGTTCATCTTTTGCAGTTATCTTATCCTTTGGAGTGGTAAGCCGTCGACTCCCGACCGATTATGTCATTTAAATTTCAAATTTGATTAATTGAAATAAAATCAAAATTCCAATAACTCAAAAACGACATATACCACTTGAAGAGATATATGTAGGTATGTCCAATTGGAGTGATCTTCCTAGTAGCCTGGTGCCTTCTTTTCCCTAAAAACCCTATTGATCGGCTTATCACAGCACCCGAGCACGCGTCCGTACCTGATCCCGCGCATGATTTATGTATGACCGCTGCGGCTCATTTAACTACATGTATGCCGGAATTATTGTGTTGCACGCAGCGCGCGTATCGCGCAGGCGCGGGGCGAATGCAAAGCGCATAGAAAATACTCAGATTTGAAAAGGCGTAAGTACATTAATTTTATAGAATACTTGAGCCGTTTTGAAATGACGAGATGTTCAGAATTGAGAGTTGCTGTCGATCTTTCTGATGACAATTAGCGTTACATGGAAAGGTAGGTATTAGGTCTTTGATACTTTTTTTACCGGCCAGTGATTATTGTGTGGGATTACCCTACAATAAAAATTGACAACAATTTTCGTTAATGTGTTGGTTGTCTAACTAAGATTTCTTGCTATTATATTCCAATTAACTTTAAAAGTCATAAGTGTCATAACATAAATCTTACACAGGAGAAACAATAACCTTTTATAATACTGATGACGTATTTACGGGAAGACTAATCATGTACTCTTATAGACTAATATAAGCATGTACTAGTCGATCTAACGTTTAATTTACAATTATGAAAAAGAAGGATCTTATATCAAAAGCGGCACGATTCATTATCGAATGGCATATCAATCTGACCCGAGCGGAGATAGAACACGCCAATCCAGTCCCGGAAATGCCGCAAATAGACTTTCCTGGCCTTTTTCTGAACTGTTCTAGTGTCTTACTTTCAGACGTGGTATGTTAATCATTTGAATGAGGTTTATTAGGGCTTCTTTGTAATTTGCTCCGTAATCAAATTCATTTTAGGTTTATTCAGATAAAGTAGAGAGAATACAAAGTCTTTCTCAAGGTATATGCATGAAACTGACTCATTGACAAGATATAACAGGTGCACATGCACATTATTAGTATTCGCCTCGTCAGTTCAGTAGGTACAGTGCAATGCATATAGCAATTTTAAGTGGCACAACGCAAACAAAGATTCAAATCTAAAGATTGTTGTACACTTGCTAAACGTCCGTTCATCCGTTAGCCATTGTAGCGTACACACAGCACCGAAACCAGCGTTCCCACGTAGCTGTCACCGCCAGCTATCGCCGCATCTACTCCAGTGGACAATCGGCCTAACAAAGCCTCGGACCCAATCATTCCCACGCGCTAACGGTAGAGCCTCCACGTTAGTTTGAATTTATAGGCCCGACTACGCCGCAGCACTACCTATCCAACGCTCCTTTAATAGCCAACCTCGAACCTACCACGACAAAACCCCTTTAACAGACGTCCATGGACAATAAAATGGTGTTATGATAGTAATGGGCCCGCCAAAGCGCATCGCGATGCCGATACAAAAGGATGACCGATAAGTTTGGTTTATTTCTTTCGTTGTTTGTTGAACAATGTTCGGATTCATGTCACTTCGAGGGTTGAACTGTGACCTTACAATGAGTTATGATTTTAATGGGAATTTCACAGGCTAGACATATTTTAATTTAAGTTTAGGTATACTGAGATGGTGAAAGGAATTAATAATAGGGCTGCCCTGCTTATCGCAGATGCAGTACCTACTTGCATAAAAAAAAAGTTTCAATAAAAGCCTTATTAAAGAAGAACAAGATAAACAATTGCATGAGTTTTCCAATGGGATTACATTGCATGCATTTGCGACAAGCAGGGCAGAGGGGAATTCCATTACAATGAAAAGCACTTGAAATTTACATTGAGAATTAATTACCAAACTAAGGGATTGCTGATTGCCGACTAAATTTCACAACACAATTTTAAGTAATCATCATAATCCACACTGAAGAGAAACGCCTACATATAATTTGAAAACAAAATATCCGTTTTAGTCACTTGTGTGTCTCAAATAACAATGATAAGCTTATTCAATGCAGTCAGTCATGGTGCAGGAATCTTCCGCAAGCGTTGCAACATGGTCATATGTGTAACACAATCTCCGAAGTCGGCCGGTGTGACGCGGCGAGCGGTTTTACTCTATTCCTGGCGCGCGCGCGCCTAATTTTAACCATCTGCGTTCTGCGTCTCCCGTCTAGTTTTAGGAAGTGGGCCGACGTTTTCGGCGAAACAATCCCGCAGTTTTAATACTAACATGCAAAAAATGGATTAAGAATTGAATAATGCACAACGTTATAATTGGATGAAGTCAATGACGCAATCGTCAACTGCCAATCAAGAGATCTATCGCAGATGTTTGTTAAGTGCGCAACTGGAAATATAATCGCGGGCCAATTATCGAAATGACATAGACGTCGGCCATATCCAGCGGACGGCACACTCCAGGCTAAATCTATAATGGATGAGGCGCGTCCCGAGCGAGTCCGGTAAACGAGATCGCAAGCGCATACATAACTAAACAAGCTGGACGATCCGAGCGCTTATTCATTAATCTAATGGGATTAGAAGGCGACGGCATTGGGCACCCGGGCCGCGTCCGCCCGCCGGCTCCTCCACTGTTTCCGAGACCACGAATAAATTTCAATTAGAGCATCGGCACTTCGCGGAAGGGAGATTCCTCAGGATAGCGTCGCACCTCAGCGCCCGTCGTCTGCATACAAAGGAGCCTCTCAGTTGCAAATCATTAGAATTGCGGTAAGTGAGATGTGAGGGGAATCCTGCGTATGATGCGGCGCGCAGATAATGATGTCGGGGACTAGATGCGCGCCGCTGCCGGCTTAACGCGAGCGGGCGCCTCCCGCGATCTCGCCGCAGATGCATACGAATGCATGTGTCAAATTGTATGGAGCATGAAGCACAATGTAGAATAATTTCTTACTGGATTTGTGCCACCCGCCGATGTCGATCGGACGCCAATTTGTAAGCGAGGACATAAAGCGTAGTGTAACGAAGCCCCTAAACAACGAAATAAGCGACGCATCAGCGAAATATCTCAGCGGTGACATGCCGCGGCCGGACTTTGCAGTCGCCGACGTAACGAGGGAAGCCGGTGCGCCCATTGTATTTATGCCTTAAACACAATTTATTTATTCGGCAAACATTACGGAGACACAAAATCTTGTCCATAAATACATGTGAAAGCACATATCAAGTATCGGAATGCAAACGGCAAGGCTCGTGTCTGAATTATGCAACAGCGGCTGCGCGGCCGCTGTAATAGTGCACGGAGTGCGCCTCGACGCCTAAAATAATACGCTAGGACGCAACGCACCGGAACGCCCATACTGTTTTAACGATTAATAAAAACATCTGCGCCAAATATTGGTACACCGGGCTTCTAAATGTGGTATTACGTTTGCATTTATATCGGGAAACTGACCTAAGAGACGTTCGCAGATTCAGCGCTCGAATCGTTATTGTACGCATCCGTGCCACACGCTTGATCGTTTCACGATGCTTACGTCCGACCGCGCTCCTATCACGACGTCGCCGTATCGTCCTGTGGCCGCACGCTCGCTTAATGGGCTGATCCATTACCTAAATGACGGCGCGAATCGAATTTACGACGGCCATTGCTCTCGCGGAAATTTCACCAAATTGACTCCTCGAGGAATCTCTTCATTTGTCCACCGGCGACGTGGCGAGGCGCATGCCATCTCGCGGATTAACGGTGACCATCGATCTCTCGCGGGTGGTCGGCGGGATGTTAATTACAGGGGAGAACCGATCATTTAATGCGAATTTTGCAAACATTAAATAATTACGAAAAAATCGAAGCAACGGTGCGTTCACGCGTGGAATAATAAATTAATGATCGTACCAGACGCGGCAGGATGCGTTGTGCTAATAATACTACAAAAAAAAATTAATTATAAAAAAATTTAATCAGGTGAAGTTTTAAACAACGGTACACAATTAAAGGTAATGCTTGTACTGACACAATCAAAACAAACTAAAACAGGGATTAGAAAACGACGATAGAAACAACATAGAACAATAGCTTTAGAACAACGTTCATTAAGAGCTGACCGAGGAGCGGTGAAGAAAGCCGACTGAATAATCCTAATCCTTAAACCACACGCGGTGACGATTACAACGCACCTATTAGGCAAATTAGCTTTATTGTTAGTTCGGCGATCGGCTTACAGCCGGACAATTATGTACGAACATTAGAGCACAATGCAATGAGTCAGCAAATCGTCCCGGCGTTTATCAAAACAATGGTATTGATAAGTTAATAAAGGAGGCGCGAGACGACTAACGAGCGATTACACCGGCGGGATAGACACGCGTACGCGGAATACGTTATAGGCGACGTGAGTCAGCCTCGGGAGCGCTTATCTAAAAAAGCGAAGGAATTTACGACTCGTGTCGGGATCTCCGTAGCCGTTTTTTCATCCGTTTCTAAAATAGAACTGAAGAATTCACCGCAGATTCCCGGACTACGCCGAAAGCGAAATCTCGAGTGGCCCCAGCGTTACGAAACCGACGCTCGATTAGGGATACGCGGGGGCACTGACCGACTTCTGCACACACCGCTAATTCATGCGCCGGAGCATCTGCATCCTACGACCGCTATATCGCGAGTTTCACGTGCTCGAAACAAACGCCCTCAGAGCCGCATGCTGCGAATACGTAAAGCATCATATTTACGAGCGATGGCAGGTGAAACTGTATCTAGACGCCCAACTAGACGCGGCCTTAGAATATAAATAATATATCAAACATGAACATGCCTTCACCCGAGTCACGAATTAAGATGTGGAATGAATAGAACACAAAAACAGAACGGATAAAGATCTAAAGAGCGGAGCAGTTATCGCTTGGAATCGTAATTACCGCGTGAATATTTCAATCGAATCTGCTTATCAACGCCCCATGAACAATAACGATGGATATCGTCGCGGACGTATTATTTCCGTACGTCAAGAGATGGACCTACCGGGGGAGAGATTTTTATCGACGCGAACGCAAAACGAGTGAATCGACGTAATCGATTTCAACATATCAGAGCTGACAAGCGATATTCGAGGTCGGGGTGAAGGCGCAGTGGGCGCCGGATGGGTTCGAAATTAAAACGGTATGCAAATGAGAGCGGGAATTAATCGTTTGCTGCAATCGATGCGACGCAGCGAGAGCGGCTACTGAGTACAAATCGATGAATAAATAGTGTCCGATTAGCAACACAAGGTGTGTTCGGCGTTAATGGATGAATCGAGCACTGAATGGCGCTACTACGCCGTATTTGGTCCGTGTTTGAGCTACGCGTTTCATTGATTAAATGTTCGCGGCACATAATGAAAACAGTTAAATTAATGATGATTACACCAATATTGGGTACACCAGTATCAGGTTCAAATTTAATAGCGTCGGCACGAAATATGAAAGCTACCGGGATACGCCGCTAGGTCAAGTTTGACAGGGGAATTTATAAGAATCACTAGCGGTGTCCGAAAGTAATTTTCAATTAAGTTTCTTGATAATCCGGATCACGAGGGACCGGCGGCGACAGCGCGTTCCCTTGATAATTGGAAACTGTCTCTAGTTACTGACACCACGCTAGAGCGGTATAGAGAATGTGTCCTGTCCTCAAGTAATTACATAAAAGAAATGTTCGGGGCGTATCTTCATTGAACACGTAACCGCTATATTTTTAGAAGTCACTTCCTCCAATTTCAAGAATAATCGCGATTATTAAAGCTACGAATGTTTTTTATTGACAATAAATGAAAGGCCGATTCATCGATCATAATGAATCGGTAGTGGCGCACCACCGCTCCCATTTCCGATCCGAGGCGTCACAAACCCGTATAAACCGGTCGAGAGCGTTAATTATAATCCGATTTTGAATCTGATTATTTTACTACCGAATATTACTCTATGCGTTTCGACACCGTTCATCAATTTCGTTGATAGGATTTTTAGGATGATTAATTCAATGAGCGATGCGAGATTCATTACAGCGTCTAATCGCCTCATGCGAGCTTAAAATGAGCATCGGACTCATATTGCCGTGGAATTATTGTTTGTTTTTTGACAGGATTGAAATCAATCAATCAGTATTGATACGGGCAGCTTTGACAACGTCACGATTGGTCCCTTGCCGTAAAACATTTTTCAACAGAAGCGAGAAAGTGTGGCAGCTCATAACTCATTTTACACGTCCGCGACGCCCGTATCTTGCGATCAGTTGCGACCTGTCAATTACCATCCGCAATCACTTACACCCGACATATTCGAGGAATACTTGCATCACTGCACATTGCAATTTCGGATCCTCTCAAGTCAAACTTGAATTATTTACAAATACTCTATAAAAATTCGCTAATCTAATTTACTTATCTAGAACGTGACTATGACGACGAACTGCAAGTCAATTCGCT
Organism: Cydia pomonella; assembly: GCF_033807575.1. Taxonomy (NCBI): domain Eukaryota; kingdom Metazoa; phylum Arthropoda; class Insecta; order Lepidoptera; family Tortricidae; genus Cydia; species Cydia pomonella. The sequence goes on along the minus strand of NC_084713.1, from coordinate 6,824,240 downwards.
AAACTGGGCTTAACAAGAGTGCCATCTGAACTACCGTTGAGGATGATGGGACATGTGGGGGTGTGATAGATGGGCGTGGGAGTAGGGTTGTCCGAGGGAGCCTATAGGGAGGGGGGACGGACAGGGGGGGTGCTGGTGGTACTGCTGTAGCGGCGACGGCGCTAGCCCCGGGTGATGCTCTATGGGGTACTGGATAGACGACGGGTATGTCAGTTGCCTCACCTTCATATCCTCGTTATCTACGTTATAGGTGAGCTCGGTTTCCTCGAAGCCGGTGGCGGCCATGCGCTGCTCGCTGGTGGTGGGCGGGTCGGGCGAGTTGAGGCACGTCTGGATGAGCCGCTTGCCCGAGTCCGAAGTGATCATGGGCTGCAGCTTCCGCGTCGCGAACGTGTACACATGCCCCGTTTCTGAGGCCACTAGTAGCATCACTTGTGTGCCCGTCAGGGTTGATAGTTCGTACGCCTGAGAATGGAAAAAATACTATTAACAACTGCATCAAATAAGAAAACTCGGAAAGGAAAGCCCTACACACAGCCCTATATCTCACTCATTATGACTAGCACCAGTCGCAATCGTGCGAGTTTGTCGATTTCACTACCATAGACGAACATCTTGACCAAGCATATTTTTAAAATCAGATTTATCATTGACTGCAAGTACTTCTCGGACGTCACAGTACCAGATACGATAAAGAATTGATGTTACACGACTTGGTTAAATAAAATTTATCTCTCCAACCTGCGAATCTGCATGATTCCATCGTAAAACAAAACTTTCTTCCCGCCCACGTGCGATTACATGTCCGACTCTCGGTCGGCGTCATAAACGCTCAAGGCAAAAACCTAGAGCCAATTCCCTATAAAACCTTTACAGCTTTAACATCCAGTAGTTAAAGTTACCCTTAAATTTGTGACCTTTTACCTCTCCCACGCGGCTAATTCGTAAGCAAACCTCTGCACGTTTCGGGAGCATATCACTATCTCACGGCACTCTTTGTGTGTGCATGAGGAATTATCACACCCACTGGCGCCCGAACGCCTACACCGCCTCCAAACACAAACGTAAGCAAATCCCAACACATACAACATTCAATCTTAAGCTTCAAGTTTTAAGCGCTCTTGGACAGCAAATTGATAAAGAGCAATTTGACACGGACAATTGACAAAACTACAGTAGCTCGACCTTTGATGTTCAAATTGATGTAAACTAGAATGCAAACCTTAGTGCGTGGGCAATACAGGTCTAGGCGACGGTGTTTGTTGATTTCTGAACGCAGAGTTATGTTGGTTAGAATTCGCTTTTCGATTATGTAATGAGCGTTCGGTCGCCTATCGCCCACTATTGGTGATCTAAAGATACTGATCTTTGGTAACCACTCTACTTTGATCTGGTATACACGACGGTTTCATTGTTGCTAGGTTCATGTACGTTGGTTAAAGTTGTGTTTTAATACTGTGAAGCATGTGTCAATAGACATCAATATGTGCATAACGAAAATATGCGTGCTTTCTTGCAACCAAAATTAACGATAGCAATAGTAAACAAATAAATTTAAAAACAGTTTTGTACTATATGATTACAATCATATTCACTTTTTTTAGAATACATGCGATTGACATATCAAATAGGTACCTAAAATACAGAGGGCTCATCAAGTTCTCATCAGCAAAAAGACGTCCACTGCTGTCAATAAGGTTTGCAGAAATCGCAACGACAGTTTCTTACTCCCTTAAATCAGGCGACTTCCAGAACATAGGTTGTGAATGCCCTCAATCTGGATCGTCTAACAAAGTTAAGGACCACATGTTAAAGTAAAAGGAAACTATATTATAAGCACAATTGCGGTCACTATTACAAAGTCTCATTGTAACTGAATGTTACTTGTTCAAGTTGGTCGAATTGATTTTAACGAAATCATACATAATAATGTGAAACTGTTGCCCATTATGTATGTTTTGCAGCAGAGACATTTTTTTCTGTTGTTTTAACTAGAACTTATAACTATTTATGAATCAAACGCGTGGGAAATGCAAAGTGAGAAGTTTTCGACATTTGTTCATGGAGGTCTAAGATCACGGGTCAATCAAATATCAAATTTGATGCGGATATGAAGCAACATTTGATCAAATATAAGATAATTCTGTCCATCAATACAGTAACAGCAAATTGAAAAACCTAAAAACCTAAAGACTTAATAATAATAAGAACTGCAAATATTTCATAAAACACCGTTAGTATTCCTAAATATAGTTACCTATCACTGCAAGATTTATATCCAGAACACATTAAGTTAAGACCTCGAATGAACTAGACTTTGGGTGAATTTAATAATATATGTATAATTAATATTAAGGTTGAGCCTTAATTGCCGAACGTGTTTTAATTTAATAATAATAATTAATTATACTCGTACAAACCTACTGCTCTTCGTTGGAAACCACCTGATGGGCACAGGCTGTCCTATGAATCCTATACACAGAGGCATAGAAGGTATAGAGCCAGACCAAGCTAAGTTGGTTTTGATGGCCCAGGGCCCAGCTTGTGCAAGTGTTAAGTAAACGTCATAATTTCATAGATGTTTGACGTTTAGAATAACACTTGCACTGTCTGGGCTATTAAAATCACTGCCAACTTATCTTGGTTTGACTTTATTTTAAAGTCCTTACGCAAGCCCAGTCCTTAGAAAAATCGATCGCATACACGCCGTACTCGTATATTGCCAGTAAATTTTGAAACAAGGTGAGAACACCTCATATCAATATAATTTTGCAAATCCTCTTCACCCAATAACCAGCATCTTCAATGATTAATGCATCACATAATTAACTACATTCTACTCCCAAATTTCACACAACAGCGTTAACTTAAACCCCGTTGATCAAATATGAAATTTAATGTTTGGTAATAAGGGTTAGAATGCATGTAATGTGTTGATGGACAGATTTTCGGATTGGCCAACAAATTGACAATTACAAATGCACTTTTAATGAGCAACTTGTGAATGATGAACGAGGAAACGGGTGGAATGCCTGATGCTGGATACGACCCCATTTTTTGAGTAACGATAAGTACGAAACAATGTAATAATGAATTTTACGTGGTAATGTACGCTTTTTATTAAAAATCATTTTATTGCCAGGTATTGGCATTATACTGCCAAGACGTACCTAACATAGTCTATTAAAGTGTAAGAAAAATGAAGAATGATAAAGACACTTTATTTGAAAGAATCGATTCAAGTTTATCTCGAGCCATCATCAGGTTTACAGTTATAAATGACTTTGTCGAAGTAAAACCAATAATAGGATTAAACATGATTAGCTTTAACCTTCGTTTGACTCCGCCATTGACCCGCACTAGGGTTGCCAGATTGTCATAAATACATTGATAGAATTTTAAAATGTCCAAATGGCTGAGTTCTTTAGCGACATTGGGAATCATTTACAATCTAGCACATAAAATATTGTCAAGAGAAATACTTTTTTGGATCGTCGAAAAGGAATGGGAGGCATTTGTAAAGGTTAAAAGTCCAACTATTTTATACAAACTGAAGGATTTTTTAGAAAAAAAATATGCTAAACATTCATCACTTAAAATCTTATGAGTATGAGATACAGTTTGAAAGAGAAAGAAAGTCAGGATGGGATAATTTGCGACCAAGAAAATTAATACGACTTAACGCGCCCAAATAGTCATGTAACAATAATTAAGTAACTTTCTATAATCTCATTAGTCTCATTACCAAGACATTAATACCAAGTAATACGTGACGTAATCATCCGGTAAGCGAAAATCATATTTGCACTAGTAAAGATTGACGGATCGGCGATTTATCTAAAGTGCAAAAAACGCCGGATAAACACACTAAGACACAAAATGACGTAAACGCCTCTTCTTCAAACGGCTATTACGACATTTGCGTCTAAAATGCAGCAAAATGCTCCAGATTTGCGAAACAAGCTCGGTGCGTACACGTACAAGTAGTAACGGAAACAACCGACTTCACCCGTAGTCGAACATTTCAAAAATAAACGTCAATCTGTATCTGTCAAAATTAAGTGTCATTACGAACTTGAGTGATTACAATATTAATTATCAACTTATGAATTAAGTAGCGCTGTAAGAGGTTTATGTGTCAGAATGTGTAACAGACGACAGGAAACCGAACGTAACGTTTACGATTCAGGGTGCGAATTAACAAACAAATCGAGGGGATTAAATAGGTGATGTCATCGATGTTAAATCACTGTCTAGACGCGAATGCTTGCTTAATTGTCGCACTCTTAGGGCCGGTTGCACCAACAACTGATTAACGCAACTCAACTATCGTTCCATAGAGGACAGACTTGCATTACAATAAAGTTTTAGCGGACAGAATTCTGCTATGATCATAAAGTTTAAGTACGTTATCTATATAACGATGTTTTTAATATTATACTTAAAATCTGGAAGAAGAATTCCAACATTATAAATTTCTTCAATGCGCTACAGTCTTGTAGATACCTAAAGTGCAGTCCAGACCAACAGAAATTTGCAATTTTTTATATACACTTAGGAGCAAAACTGTCCCAGTAGTAGCATATTAGGAGAATGTGGAGAAGTTGATGTCGATGAAGGGGAGGGGCACATGATTAATACATAACAGTACTCCTTGAAATTTTCTACAAATCCGCCTAATGTAAGTACATGGTTTATCTATAACTAAAACAGATAGAATAATAAGAAAAATAGCTATATGGCTAGATTATTGTGTCAAAAACACCCAAATATTTAGTACAAGTATTAAAATGATAGCAGCCCTGCCATGCTGCGCCTGCACAGGCGATGAAACCGGCACTTTTTGCCGACCACGAGATCAGATACAGTATCCGATGGCACGATAACTAATAGCTCTATAAACAAGATGATCGCCTAGTTAGCGCTGGGAAAACGTGCGACGGATGTATGAAATGCCTGTAGTATGGATGAGTTGGTACAATTAAATGATGTCTAGCATTTTTGAAGCGAGTTAGGTGGGTATAAAAAGTCGAGATATGACATGGCTAAATGTACTTATATGTGTGTTAACAATAGTGTAAAAAAAATATTTTCATATAAACTACCATTAGATAAGGGATGGTTAGTGGCAATTACAAAATTTATGAAAATGTCAAACATGTAAAATTCGTCATAAGCTTGAGCAATTTGAGACGTTTTTTAATAGGTATATGCAATTTTATTTAGGCATACGACTACGACTTAAAGTGAAATTTTCCAGATATGCCCAGAACTGTAGGAAGACAGTTTTTTATTAGAAAGAGTAAAACAGAAAATGTATGTATCAAATACACACGCTAGTTAAAGATGGATTCTTTTAAAAGGAAAACGAAAGCGATTTCACCAGTTAGTCGGATACATATGAAAAATACAATCTTACTAAATCAAGCAAATAAACAGCAGTTCATAGACGAAATTCATAAAACAAAATAAGCACAGTCGGTTTAGCTTAACGGCAAAGATGAGCAATATTGCTAAAGCTAAAATCTACTTTACATTATGACCCCCAGCCACGACAATAGACATTATCGAAGATCGTGAGAAACACCGAAAGAAACTAAATTGCGCCTCGTCAAAAAATAAAATATAAAATTCGCGAGGAGAAATTTTAAACGGTTGACTGACAATGAAAAACGTCTGTCAGAGACTTCACACATGAATTACCTCTTATGATTTGCAAAAAGTGTTGATACAAACGTTTATTTATCATCTTAAATGAACTGATGTTTGTTTTTAGTACCGGTCTTGTCTAGTGGAAGTTATTAGGTAAGTTTAATGACCACAGCTTTTATGTCTGATTTGCGGTTTCATTAGATTATTGTGATGTGATCTGTGACTTCGTCCTTCTGTTTTTTCGCGTCCGTAAATGTTGTCAGATATCCACAAAATCCTTTTATTGCACCGAAAGACCTTATGTAAGAAACATTAATTTCAAAATGCAGGTTCCTGTCACCGACGGTTGATGTTGTGCGTGGCCCGTCACTCCAATCAGTAAGGCAGTTTGTCAATCACAGTATTGTTTGGTTTAACAGCAAAATCTGAAAGCGGAAAATCTTACGAATGATTTTTATTCCACGTGCATTGTTTTGTATGCCACTATAATGCCAGCCAATTTATTAGTCAACGGCAGAGAATCCGACGAAGGGCGCCAGTGATGTACGCGCTCACAAATTAATGGAAAGCATTTAGGACAAGGCATTACGCATCGCGACATTTAAGCGGCAAGTGCTACATGCGTTGCCGAAAAAAAACTAATTGCGACTACAATGAGCACAAAGCCACCGCTTTTCCCACGGCGCATCGCGCGTGCGTACCGATCATTGCGCGCGAGCCCGTCTTTTATTGCCAAAAATTAATGTCCGGTAAGCAGACCTTAATTACAACTCTGGCTTGTTAAACTCAGCCCGTCACACTAACAGTCACCGTTCCGAGAACCCCAAACCAGAAAACGCATAAACGTAATAACCGACTAATAATAATACAATATTAAGAATATGAGGATTCTCGTATCGCCAGCGCCATCAGCACTTTACGACCTTTTAATGTTATTAGTTAATACAGCCTTTTTACCAGTTTTTTTAACAACTTCATAGTAGCCATCATCATCAGGAGACAGGTATTTTTTATCAACCTTACCGGCTTCTGTAAATCACCATTCAAGTTGACCGTATCAATATTTTCAGTCACAGCATTTACTGGCAGATGCGCGATGGTAATGCGTATTAAAACTATACGTTTTTTGTTTAACGAGAAGGACATTATTAAGTGTATAGTTAAGGAAGCCTACGATCTCCGGGAACTGTGTCAAACATTATCCCCTACTCATTAGTATCAAGAACTTGTTAGCATTAATTATGAGCAGACTCGGACAAGAATATTAAAATCGATATTAAAAGATCTCCGTGCGAGCAAATGTTTAATGTGACCGAGAAACTGGAGGAGTAGCTACTAGCTCCTACAAGATAAATCATTAATGAGCGTCGGACGATGTTCGACTTTGTGTGTCTACATGTAATGGGTCTGAAGCGGGATGCCGTTTTTATCATCAAGTCCCTGGTCTATTTAGCTAGTCCACTTTCACTGTAGCCCGAGGTGTCAGTGGTGTTACCTATTATCGCTCAATGGCGAGACAGCGCAATTCCTATGGAAATGAGCAGTGGACTCAGCTGGGTTATGGGACAGGTTGCCGGTGACGGTACAAGGCTAAATGCCCACCATTAACATTTATTAGTTTTCAGGAAACACCGGTTGCAACAGGATTATGTGTGGCAAATTTAATATGAATCAATTGAGATTTAATTTAAGATAAATTGTCAACGTCACCGTACATCACAATATCTTCATTAAATATAATGGAGGCGACAGTATTAAAACTGAAAGGCATTTCATACAATGAAGTGACTTCGGAATAGTTAATACTACTATGTAGGGTTATTTTCAAATAGCTCAAACTAACTATTAGTAATGTTGCTTTAAAACAATTCAAAGTCTATCAATCTTCAAACAAGCCCCATTTTATCTAAAGTTAGTCATCACATTTTGCGGTTTGTATTTAACGTTATCTTTTTCTAAAATCAGAAGATCGTTGAACCTTTAAGAGCACGTGGTGTATCCGATAAGGGAAGGAAACCCCAAAAACAGGTTATGAGAGGCCAGGTTGCCATATTTGTGAGCCGACTGGATTAGTCGTAAAAGGTTTAAACTGGCCGAGATCGTCTTTTGCCTACCTGAGCGGCCACGTGCCTTTATTTGTTTGCTACGTCACTGCCTCCTTATGGGGGATCCTTTTGACATTAAGGTCAGCAAGCTCTCTTGAGAATGATATGTAATGTGTACTGTACTTTTATATCAGGGATAGTCGTAGTAGAAATGAATAACATTTGCATGATGTAGTGGGTGGGATATTGTACTTTCGGTCTACAACTTTTTATAATTACTAGATATAAAAAGTGTAATTTATCAGGGATCGAAAATTTTAACAAGAAATAGGTAGTACGTATTTCAGGATTTTAAATAGTAAATCACCCGCAATCCTTTCAATTAGGGGATGGAAGTAATTAATAGAATCAGGCGTTACTTTGCGGAAATCCATGCTAATTAAAGCAAGAAATATTACTTTGGTAATCCGCGAGAAGATAACGTGCAAGTCAACAGTCAGTGTTTCAGTTGGTTCGGATGCATTCGGGTGTCAAACCGTCAACATCTCCAGCATCTTCTGAGGATGCCTCGTGGAGAGGCGAAACACGTGTCGAGTTTTGTACTTTTGGTGGTGGGTTGTTATATTTATTTGCGTATATATTTTTGCAGTGGGAGGGTGGGAACATTAATTGCATGTAAAAATACGCAAGTAAGTATAACGGGTTAGCACTGATTGACTAGCACGTTATTTTCTTGCGGATTAGCAAAGTAATATTTCTTGCTTTAATTAGTGGATGGAAGATTGTCATTAGTCATAAGCGACTTACAAAAAGAAGTGAAGTCCCATATAAATCATTTTCATATACAATGTTGCCAAGACGAAACCATAAGGCTCGCACTGTCAAAAAGTTATCAGATCTCTTGTACAGCCGAGCTTCCAACTCTACAAGCCCTAACTTCATATTCACAAACTCTACACCTTAGTCATAACATAATATATGGCTTGGCCGTATCGCTGCCATCACATGGACGTAAGGTGAAAAATTTATTCACTATTAATTATTTTTTATTATATTCTTGCTTCTTGAAGTAACTAAACGGCCAAACCACATATTTCGACTACGGAGTAGAGTTTGTAAAGTTAGAAGCTCGGCTCTACAAGAGATCTGATAACTTTTTGACAGTGTGAGCCTTATGGTTACGTCTTGGCAACATTTTACATGGAAATGTATTTGATGGAATTTCACTTCTTTTTGTAAGTCGCTTATGGCTATACTCTGTATCTTTAGGCATTTAAATAAAAGTAAACAAACAACTTGTACATTTTCGGGTAGTTATAACATTTATTGGTTAACCAACCAAATACAAAACCGCCTGGATCTGTCACTGAACAACCTGACTTTAACCTACATTATTAGATCATGTAATGTTTCAATCTAGTGTCAACTGGCTCAAGGAGCCATTTGAGGGTATATTTTGTTTACTTTTATTTAAATACCTAAAGATACAGAGTATAATGACAATCTTCCATCCCTTCATTTAAAGGATTACGGGTGATTTACTATTTAAAATCCTGAAATACGTATCTGGAGGCATCTTTTATACAATCTGCTTTTTTTACTGATTCCCCATACAACCTTCAAATAATGGCAACAGCAAGAAAATTAGGGTCATTAGGGGCCTAGAAAACCCATCTGAAAAGTGAGGCCTTTTATAGCTCCAAGGAATACGGCACCACGTAAGAATTAAAATGGTCCTTGTTGTAATGCGCAGTGGCCACGGTTTCTTATAACGGGCCCAAGTGTCGTCACAAAATCGATTATTTCCACACGTTTCACATGTAATTGAATTAAGAAATCCGCAGCTCACACTTCTGGTTCTCGGTCCGGCTCCTGCGAGTCAATTTTGACTGGCATTCAATTATTTGATTGACTTGAAATTTTGCATGCACGCGTACTTTAAATGATAATTGGCACGAAGCATATTTTCAAAATTAAAAATTGCGCAGAGTGCAAAATAAACGGTTTAACGGAATTATTAAATATGCAAAATATGAGAGCATCATCGTGATAGTAGTCAATGAAGTGCATTTTTAACATACACTTCAGACAACTTTTTACGCAACTTGAGAATTAACAACATTACCGTAAATCAAGAATACTACACCAGAGGGGGTTGCCGATCCTTCGTGGCCATTAAAACGATTGCGATGTCCGAGTAATGATGGAAAAGTGAAAGTATCGAACAGGCTTCGTTATCTTACTACAGCCTGCGAAGCTACTACTTTAATTACGATTTTAACTGGCTACTTCAAAAAGAAAACCTCACGTCATTTTGCATCCAGGCAAGTCATGTCTTCATTCTTTTGTTCCTTCTTATGAACGGAATAAGAGGTATAATCGGTAGAAGGGCGGTTAGTGGGTTGTAAATGTTAAATGGCAAAGCGGCTTGTTTGTTTTGAGAGCTCGTCAGAAGCGAAAACTTGATTACGGGAAAAAAAGCAATGATTCAGTGCGAACCAGTCGCTTCCTCGGATAGCGGGACGCATGTAAATGGCTTTGTGCGATAAGTGTCCGAACACACCACGGATTCTTTTTATTTTATAATCGCCCTTTTTAATGGAGTAGCTGACGAAAGCTTAGGACGTGAATTTCAAAGAGAACCCATGCATTTTAATCAGAAAGTCGCCTTGTACCCAAATGCTAAATATGTAAGACAAGGATGAACTATCTGATAATGGAGAACATGTCAGTTGAGAGATAAGTGTTAACGGAGTGTTTTTGCGAAGACTGCCATGGTGCGCGTGATATCTGCGATGAATTTCGAAATTTCAGAATGTAGACAATTTTCAAGCCTAAGCAAGTCACGGTATTTGAGAAAACGTCTAAACCTTCGTCATTCAATAATAGACCCGTATAATACGGCACTTCGAAGCTACATCGTAATATAAAAAACCAACTGAACCAACGGTTATAACACCACACCAGCAGTCAACCAAACCAATGTTTAATCAATTGATAGTTAACAGGTAATTATAAAGGATCGCGCCAAAGTGAATGTTGTTTTCGACGTAAACGAGACTGAAATTGTCACTCGTCTAATGTTACCATAATTTTACTGTTTACTACATTTTATGATTTAGTGTAAAGTAGTAAGACTAAACGGTTTCGGGGAAATTAAAAAGTCCATTAGTCTGTCAAAAGCTATTTTGCAATTTGACACTTAGGTATAATATTCCGGAACATAACATTTCGCCAGTTTTAGCCATAAAAACGTAGGGTAACTTAAAGTTCAAAAATATCGAAATGATATTTCTTGTCACACCGAGTAGTTTTTGTGAACTATTTGTTTTTTTTTCTACGAAACCTGGCAACTCTGCGCGTAATCGTAGGAGCTGGCGTCGGCGCGGCGATCAGGCTTGCGCGCGCGGCGCCGATTAGTTTAAACGCCGCTTAGACAATAATTACCAAGGTGCTAGCATGGCGCACGCAACTGGCGACACGATACGCGTATCGCACTGAATCCCAATTATGTGTCTACCTTGTTTATGATGATGATACGGTTAAATGAAACTCGCGAGAACCCATCTTTCTCTTTTTTATGCAATAGTGAACGCTCTATGGACAGAAGATGAAGACATTTTATGCAAACAATTCATAAAAAATTCTAGCACTCATCTTCCTTTGAATTTTGGGGCAATAGTGTTGAAAGCAATGCGCAGAAAGTGATGGAGACAAATTATGCACAAAAGTAGATGTAATAACTAATTGACCGTAAGAAAAAATTAAAACCGCAGACTTCACTTGCAGTATTATAATAAATAAAAATTATCCGTCACTCCCTTTCCCCGCAGAATATATTTGTTATCACATAGTTTTAAAAGTAAATTCATGTCGGTTATCAACACAAACCAATTTATTTGACTAAAATTTTCAATATTGGTCATCTTCGATACGAGACGTCGCAATAAGATTGTCTTGAAATCGAAGGCATCTTGTATTACTTACATACTCATAAAACGCACGTTCTTATTACGTACTCGTAATGTTACTTTTAGAGGTCCCTTTGTTTGTCTTCTCCCTTAAAAATATACTTAGTAACTATTTAGAATAACCAGAAAAAAAATACTAGCTGGCTAGTTAACTGGTAGAGAATGCTTTTTGGTATTAAGTCTGCCTTCTGTACGATAAGTTTTTTAACTGGATTTTACAAGCTCGTTTTCCTGCCTTCCATTATTACAAAATTTTCATCTTTGCACAATCAAATTTTAACCCTAAATTGTATTACTCGTGCTAGCACTTTAAACTGGGTCTACTTTCTGCGTAACACCAGTAGTCCACTCCGCTATAACATTTTCTATCGCGTTAATACCTTATTTTCATAATGACATATATCGCTTTATTAAGCACGTTTAAGTTCACGAAGTAAATACATATTTTTAATTATTAAAGTTTAATTAAATGGCGCTTCAATGTTTGTATTTAACACAATCATCATAACTATAATGGATGTGAATGGTTTTATAATAAGATTGAAGATGAGAAACCGCCACCCATAAAAATAAGGTGTTCCAAATGGCAACAAAGGGATAAAAAACCGGTCAAGTGCGAGTTCATTTTACTCGCGCACCGAGGGTTCCGTACAAACTTTGTAACTTTGTAAGTATTATCTTGTGTAACTATAAAGGCGAAGGAATTTTGATCGGAAATAAACCAAGTATAATTGTGTACAGCGCCATCTATCGGCAAATTGTCTAACTAATTTGCGCGATGCACGTATGTTGGTTTTTCGAGGATAAATCTCTATCATGTGAACCGATTTCAAAAATTATTCTTATATTTGAAAAAGGGTGTTTTAATATCATCTCATAGCTATTTCCAGTGTAATTAACACACTTATAGTTGGTTAAATTGCAAACTGAATTCGGAAATGTTTTTTGTTAATTAAAAAAAAGTTACCAAGATAGAGGTTTGATATTTTTCCTGTAAAATTTGTAGTAATGTTAATATTATGTAAAAATGTCATAATTTGTCTTCGGTAAACTTCGGAGATAAGGGGGGGGATGGTATTTTTTTTCACATTTTCCTCCATAAATATTTTTTTCCACTACAAAAAAATCATAAAATATTGTTTTGGAATAGGCAATTTGAGCTCTTTCAAATGATACCCAACTTAACCTAGTCACTAGACTTTGAAATTTTGCGCCCTCTTCATATTGGGCATTTCCCATAGTTATTAAAAATAAAATAACTAAATAATACTTTCAATGTGTCAGGGTTAGCGTTGTTCATAACTATTCCAAATTTCAAATCGATAGCTTAAGTGGTTCTCGAGATATTTAGCGGTGTGACAGACGGACGGACGGACAGAGTCGCACCATAAGGGTTCCTTTTGTACCTTTTTGGTACGGGAACCCTAAAAAGACCAACACGACCGTTATCATGATGGCTAACAAGACTTAAGGCTTAATTTAGCTAATAAAAAATTCAAAGCTACCAGTAATTAATATTCACGCCTACGTCCATTTAAGAATACCGAACATTGTAACCCTGAACGCTCTTCTAAGCGTGAACAGGTGAACTTCAAATCTAATCTATAACTTGGAGCAAACATGGTTATGTTTATTACCTTGTCTTCTTAGGTTACATATCGCCTTCGCTTGCTGTGTGCATATGCAGAAACATCACAGAACATTTTTTAATGTTTTGGCATTACGTACAATTTGCAAAATGTTTCCGTGACAGTGTTTGGTCCCCACAGTTAGTTTTTATTACTAATCTTTATCACTTGTGACAATGGAGTTTAGATTCAAGTCTTTACACATGCTAGGCTCCAGACACCATGCAAATGCGCTATCTGCGAATAGCTGCGATAATTACAAGCCCAGCCCGTTGCCAGCTTCATTCATAAACAACCGAGATTGCTTTATGAATGAGTGGCCGTGCCCTTAATATATTGTCGCCCGACTTCCATAGTTTCCTGTTCGCCTATTACCATTTATCGAATGTTGTCCGCGCAGGCTATCATTTTGACCGACCTTGAATCATGAATTTCATTGAGAACATATTGCAGGTACAAGTAGTAGTCGTACATCGTATGGAGTTCACAGCGCCTCATAAATTGCATTCTTATACTAGGTAGCGAGAACATGAATTTAATAAATATATTAACGTTCAATTCATTAACGGACGCGAAAAAACAAACATAACTCAACACGCTATTACAGAGCTTATGAACATAAACCTGTCCGGCTGTTAATAATTCTTACCTTAATGGTCACTCATTGCTGAATAAATTTTAGCGCTAAATAAACAAGCGTTATCTATGATCTGCACAATGCTGGTCCAGGGCACAGCGTCTGAGACGCCGCCTCCTCGATACCATCACGCCGATACGCATCAAGGAAGACCAGTTGTCAATACATTTCACCTGCGCCGGGCCCGGCTGATGGCTGTCGGTGACTCGAACCCGTTCCCATGAATTGTGTTGCGCGAGACATTTTTATACCTCTGTCCGACAAGACGTACTCCTTGCTTACATGTTAATGTATTGACCACCGGCCCCAGTTTTATGTCGGGCGCTCGGGCGCCGGCCGTCCTCGTCGATCGAAAATCTAATTCAATTTGACGTCGCGGCAATACAATCGAGAGACGGACGGCGGCGGCGGGCCGCGTTAAATGCTAATTCCTTCCCTATCCTATGCAAATTAACAACATAGCCACTAAATAGCATTAAGCCCGAACAGGGGAATATTCCGCTAACCTTATTTACGGACAATTCAGACGTCTCCAACAAACACAGGTGGTCCCAATAAAAGGTTCGGAAGCCAGCGCCTCTGAGGATGCCGCCTCCCTAAAAGGATAATAATACGTCGTTTCCGAGCCCGAGCTGAGAATCCCCTGGACCCGGGAGAAATGTAAATTGTCTTGCCACCTGACAAATAGCTTAATTAACGACTAACACGCGACACGGGAATTATTGCGATTATTCGAATGGTTCATTACAGCGCATGGCACGGCGCCCGCGCTGCACAATTAAGTGCTAGTTTATACCCATCTCAATGCTCACAAGACTTACAGTATTTTCTCTAATTATGTATGAAGTAGCACGCGGCAGTGTCTCAATATCACCTCCGATTTAATTCTCTCCGCAAAAAGCTTTATTTCGCTGAATACAATGAACAAAAGATACTGGAGGAAACTTATGATACGGCCTAAGTAGCCCACATGCGGTAATTTAACGAAGGTATTAAATCTCAAGGTTGGAGGAGTTAGGTTGGTTTTTTCGCAATGTTGTGGGTCGGTAGGCGTCTGGTGGGCGCGCGCACGTGTCGAGGCTGAGGTTTGTGACGCGACTGTGCGCGTGGGACGCCGTCGCTCCACTGAGGACACGGATGGGTGCCTTTGCGCATCATAATCCTCGCAATATTTACTTCTCAGGACCTTTTGAATTATAATATATGAACTCCTTCAGTTCTAAGTACTTATTCATCTATGATAGTATAGTATACTCGTAGTTGTTTTTCAAGAATTTTTAAACTTTTGAAGTTCAATAATCTTCAGCAGTGATGATAGAAAATAGTCGGTGCATCACTCAGGAATCGAGATTTGTTTAAAATAGACCTCAAACTTTGTCAAGCACGCCGATTTCCAGGAATCCAGTTCGAGATCAACGGTCCACATCTATCAACACATCGTCAGTCCTAAAAACCTTTCAAACTCAACACCTCACTCCGAACAAAAACCCTCTCAATCGCTGCAGCACCTCACCAAAATCCAGTTCCATTCCAAAATATAGCGGAATCCGCCAAATTCAACAATGGACACAAAAACCTGGTATTGTCCAATTGCATGGTAACGATGCCAAAACCCACGCTTTCCCACCGAAATCCGGGATCGTTTGCTTTTTTCCGCCTGATTAAAAAATGTCTCGTTGTGCTTACGAATGGCAATCAAATAAAAACCTACAGAACGATGTTTTATGTATGAAATTCCCGGTTTCTATACATAATGTATGGGGCGGCCGCTGCGCTTGGAAATTTGACAAAACAGCCGGACTCTATGGCAGTTCGGTTGTCCTTTTTTTGGCTTTTGGCGACGATAACATCTGAAGTGATTAAAGTTTTTTGACCTCTTCTTTTCGTAGACGAGAATTAAAATGATAATTTTTTACTATGAAATATTGTTTAAATTTTACCAGTCTGAGCTATGTATTTACGTAGGTATATGTAACATTTATCTATAAGTAGAATAAAAGATAGAGAAATATTGAATGTAAATAAAGCTTATCAATTCATAAGAAACTGGTAAAAAATTTGTAAATTGTACATCATATTTTTATATTTCTTAGTCAATGAAATAATAATATCTACTTTGTTATTGGATCTGGTTAATATTAAATACTACCAATTTTCTCTTAATGCTAATAATAAATATCGCTCACTCGTGTAAGCTTAGTGGTAAATATAACACTAAAATAGTATTAAATTATATTCTTACTTATACATTCTCACAATAATTGCCAAGTAAATGGTCATTGCAATGATGATCGGACATGACAATTAATATCATGGGTTTAGTAAATGTTGGATTATTTTTTAAGTCGTTAATAACAACGCTAACAAGGCAAGGTGCCATGCGGTATCCATTTTATGCTTCATATTTATTATAATGGCGTGTTATTTTGGTTTATATTTAATGTAGCGAGCTTTTAATTTTAAAATAGTGCAACAAGTTTTACGTGCGTGATCACACTGTAATCGTAATAAATCGCTTAAATTTTATTCGATGTGGAGTTTCACAGTTATCTGCTGATTATTTTAATTAGTCTATCGATCGTAGTTGTTACAACCCTTCATTTTTACAATATGCCTTTTCTTTTATCTAAAAATGTAAGTATGTGTGTATGTGTCTGGCTTCGCTTACTTCACGTACCGATTCGAGCAATGTAAGCTTCAATTCTGAACAATCTTGTCTCTAGCGCTAAAATTACACGGTAAGAATTCAATTTACCACAGTGACTAACGCAAAAAAAAGATTAAACCGATAGCAAAATCTATAGAATCTACAGGGCGTGAACAGCTGCCTATTTCGATCCAACAGGTTGGCCGTTCGTTACGCAGGTGTGTGCAGGGTGCTTAAGGGTGCGCTAAATTTATTGCGCGAGAGACTGCAGTGTGTGTACCGCTTATTGCTCGATGCTTTATGGGTCTCGCAATGAGATGAAACTAGTTTTAACTGTAATCGACTGTGAAAGGGTTTGGCTACAGGTCAAGATTACTTGAAACATGCTATATACAGTTTAAGTCAATTTTGTTGTGCGATTATCATTGTCGGCTTGATAATAGTGACCAGGAGCTGTCAAAACTGCAATTTAGGTTTGACGAGATGATGCAACAGTGCATTGTTTCGATTGCGTGATTAACAATTAAATGCAATAATTATAGAAAGATGCTTATCGGCCTGAAAAAAAAAACCTACTCGAAATCCAACAGTAAACTATTGACAGGTTAGACGTCGCTTAAAGGAATACAAAGAAACGCAACTAAAGTAATTATCAAACATTAACAACACAAATTGACAAAAGACCAATTAGAAGACAATCCAAATATAATGCAAGAACCACTTAGCCAACTGAGTAACACTAAAAAGTACGATAAAAAAGCTAACCTTTAATAATGTTCACTTAGCGAACGGTGAAGAAATTCAAACTATTCCAATTACAATTTCAAATTGTCCTGGAACTTATTAAGCTGACGATATTAAAACGTCAGCGACCGAATTTGAAATTTAAATCGAAAAAGCTGCTTCGAGCCAATATTTATCACTTCAATTAAGGGTTTCAGTTGGTTCCTTAACCACCAAGTTGAGTTTCTAGGATACTGACAATTAGATGCAATTTTATAAGATGTCTGAATCATAATGTTACTTTAACATCTCTGCCTAAAATTTGGACATGATAATTAACTCGATATAAATCGAAGCACGATATTTTGACCTACCTGCGAGTATCTCTCTTATCTGTACATGTATGATATATATAAGGGCATAAGGGCAGCTTTATTGTGCACAGTGCGATCGGATATTTACGAAAAAGTTCGGTTTTGCGAGCCATATACGTGCTCATCAGAGAAAATTGTAAAGGTCGCCGTTAAATACCGCGGCCGGAAAAACGTCCCACTTTGTCGCTTGCCGTAAGGACGAGATTTGCTTGTATCTTTATACGAGTAATCTGACAAGGCGTCCTTATGGTAAGCGATAAAGCGGGACGTTTTGCCGGCCGCGGTCACAAATTAGTGTAAGAGTACGTACCCTGTGCGAACTTAACCTTTTATATTTCACACCCCAACCAAGTAAAAAGGGCGAGAATCATTTTTTTCGCTCATCTGACTCTACACTCACTCTTGTCAAGATCCTGACAGTTTTTTACAAACACAAACTTATCAAATTTAATGACAAAGGTGTTAACATCAGGTGCACTTTTCAATTAACTACCAGTTTAAATTTTAATACAGTAGTCGAGTGACTATACTAGGTATATAGTATCCATTTCTTTCATGCCTCCGGCGGCATAATTTACTTTTAAGGACCTTTACCAGCTAGTTATGTACTGGGAAACTGAAGACGCGTGTAAGCGCGATTCTTGTAGCACGAATATCATGAAAGATGACATTTTAGTTTTATGGATAGTCGATAGTTCGCTAGTGACATGACCAATTATCACACAAGTTAGTGATGGTCACAAGATGTCACATTAAATAAAGTCGAAATAGCCACAGCGGCGTTGCAGTTACTTTACGTATAAACACAAAACCCGCCTACACGCAGAAGCTAATCTTGACAGCGGTTTGACAGACGTCTGTCAAAATGGTCACAATAATGGCATTTTTCTTTTGTTACACAATTTTGTATAGTAAATATATGTAAAGACATGTTTATTCTATCAAGAGAGTTTTAAATGCAATATCAATTTTGCTCCTCATATTTAACTTGTTTTGGTTTCACAATGTTTGAACAGTTATTTGTTTTACAAAGGGGTTAAATTGTTGTTTATCCAGTGCAAATATTGATACCCGAGCAAGCGAAAGATTCCAAAATTAAACCAATAAATGTGGAATCTTGAGTTAAACAAATTTTGCCACCTAGTGAAATACAAAATTGTTCACCACACTACCGCGAGGAAAATACCAGCCGTAAAATATCAAACAAAATAAAACCAAATCAAATTCAAATTAACATTACTAAAAAAATATCATTCAAAATCATTATTTAAAAGTCAATTCTAGCAGCTAACCGTCACAATAAGGGACCGACTCAAAATTTGCATCAGATTGCTTTGCCTCACATTTGGATAAAATGCAACTTTCTCATCAGTTTTTGAACAAGTAAAAGAGCCTTTAACAGCTGATGTGGTAAAACATATTTTTTTTAATAAAAGCCAAATAAAAGCTTAATAAAATTAGCATTATTTATCTTTGTAAAACTAAGTGGGGTTCTTGATTGAATCTACCGATTTCAATAAAACTTTCTTCAGTTGACTTTCATAATATTTAGAAAAAAATATATAGTGATGGGAAATCGTCAAATAACTGTCAAAATGAAATAGGACGTCATGAAGCGATCTATTAAGAGCAATTCCTAGCTGAGCAACTTTTCAAATCTCGAATTTTTGAAGCTATGTTTCTGTCGCGCTGCGGTGGGCGGGAGCGGGAGCTATCTAGTGTGAGTGCGCGCACACAGACGCGAGACTCGAACGCTCGCTCATTGCGCGCCGTTCCGTCGACATCGCCCGCGAGCCGGACGGAATTTATCCTGCGCTGCCCGACCGACGCAAGTTGTTTTTGTTGTTATCACATAATATTGTTTTTCATTTTTATATTATACTGTATCTATTAATTACTATATAAGTAAGAGAAAAAAAAGAATGATGTCCCTGCTTCGGTCGTCGTCGTACAGTCAAGTACAAAAATATGTATCGAAAGAATCGTCTCATAAATATGGTACTACGCTCTTATTACACTGGAATAAGATGCAACGGGACATATTTTTGAGTAAGATGTGTACACCCATATTTTTACACTTGACTGTACCTATCCGTATCAGTAAGTTGGGAGTGATCATGGTGTTTTGTGAAATTTTGTAAGTAGGTATAAATATATGTTTAAACTACAATCTATTTAACTTATAGTACGATGGGGCTAAACTTGATGACAATGACAATCTGGGTAATGCCGGAAAATTTTGGGACCAATTGAGAGAACTCGTGAAAAAATTTTTTTCGAGATCTCAGCACGTGACAGATTCTTGAAGTAAGGAGCGAATCGTTAAATAATAACCGTAGATTCGGCCTGAATTTTGGTAATCTTCAATATAGAACGGTTAGGGTAACGAGTGTTTTGCCATCAAGGGAGAACATCGAATGGTGAAAAAAAGTTGCTTCTAATGGAAAGAGAATAAGGTATCACAAAGAAATAGGTCCGGTGTCTATTATCCATTGTATATAAATTACATTACAGCCACCAATAATTACAAACTTAAAAGTTGTCAACGAAAGTGTTTTTTTTCGTATTTTTGTATCCGATCTTAACCCTGATACAAAAATTGGTAAAATTGTGGCTCTCAAACTTTGATACCTATGTCATAACTCATAAGGTAATTTGATAAGTAAACAATGTGCTAAGAAACCTCTTATTGTAAGGTTTACACGAAGTAATAAAATAAGAAAAACCACTAAAATAATTGATAGGTTTCGAAGTTTTGACAATTTAAGATCTCGTGAACTGTACAGGTTTAGTAAAAGTGTAAATGTATTGTTTATTGAAAGGAATGTACTGGAATATATTAAGTACTTAAGTAGGAGGGACAAAAATCAAAATAAAAAATAATCGTGCCCAATCATTTTTAATGAAGGTCGCCAAAAAAATAAGAATCAAATTTAAAAATCAAAAATACTAAGTAGTTCTTTAAAAAGGTCAAGGTCACTGCGAGCCCATCTTGAAGTATGGAAAATAAGTAAAATTGCGATTTTATTGGTTTAATTTTGCAATTATGTATATAATATATAGTTGATATATAATCTTTTTTTTATAAAATGTAAGGATCGTATGTAAAGAGTAAAGTAAATATATAGGAAAAGAGAGCCCTCTTGAAGCATTTTAAGGAAACTAATTTCGAAGCCCTATCTCTATTTTGTATCCGAAACTAGCTATGTATGTATGCGTGCACATCTACATATGCATCCGTATGTGTAGGTACTTTATTGCGAAAAATTGCTCATTTGCTATCTATTTTACTCGATTTTGTTATAAAATTCAACATGTATCATCATCCCTATACAATATAAATACTCTTTATTACACACCTCAATAAAAGAAAACAATACAAAAGAAAACAGAAACATAAGCACAGGTAAACAACATGCGGTCTTATCGCTAAAAAGCGATCTCTTCCAGGCAACCTTTGGGTTGCGGAAATTAAAAAAATTACATTGTCAGTAAGTAAGTGTACATACACATACAACTGGATGGTACAGGATAAAAATAATGGTACGAAAGTGTGATCAAGAAAACAATAAATGTGATAATTAAGTAGGTCAGTAGGTAAATTGAAGAAAATTTAAAGTTTGACAATCACTGCTGTTTTAAATAGGTAAAGATGGGATTGTTTCTTTCCGATCTTTACCTGGATGGGTCACGATCGGATATCGGTCTACAGCAGTGCTAGGTCTGTTAACACAATTACAAAAACAAACACAGTTTCATCACAATACGCAAAATAAATTACAGGGCGAATTCAAATTCGCGAAATTTACCTTGCTCTCTGTGATTGCGCCAGGCGCGGATACAAGGGGGGGGGCCATAGGGGCAATGCCCCCCCCCCTAAAACCCTGGCTCTCACATTACTAAATTGAGTAAATTTTTTTTTACCTTATTTTCTGTGCAAAAATATATGATTTTCTCAAAATGGCCCCCCCCTAAGCCAAATCTTGTATCCGCGCCTGGATTGCGCATAGCACAAACTCCCTAAGCAACGCGGGGACACTGGCAGTCGAGGCGCAATGAAATGATGTCTTACACAATGTTGCCACCATTAAAAAATAAAGCCAAATTAGGGAGAAATGAATGTCCTACGTTCTTCACCCGCATCCGGTATTTACCCAACATACCTTAATCGTTGAACCGCCGCATTTCAAAATGGCCCTTATTTTGATATCGGCTAGCCGTAATGTAATACGGCGGATTATACAATACGACTGCGATACTTATAAGCAGGGATCGGAGCCGGTTTTTTGCAAAAAACATCGAAATAACCATATATTTCGGTTTATTTTATACTCAAAATGTAGGACTCAGTTGTGTTTTTAGATAACGACTTCGTATTATTAGATTGCCCGATTAGGAATGAAATAATTAACAAAGAACGAAAAAAAACCGTTTTCGTTCCCATACAAAAATACCGGTTTCCGATCCCTGCTTATAAGTATATAAATCCCCTCGTCAATGTAATTGCATTAAATTTGCCATCTAGTGGCAAACATCAAAGTAGTTATCTTTTACTTGTGACGCACAAGTGTGCGCAATGTAAAATACAAAGTATATTTCTTAAAAAATTACCTTGTTTATTGTGATTATACTTAGTAAAAGAACATGTGATTATTAAATTATAATACGAAAAGTGGTCAAATCGCAAAATGCTGTCGTTTTATTTAAAATAATGAAATAATTAGACCGGTTACGAAAGTACCGGGAAATCCTGGTTCTTTAAAACAGTACCGGTTCTGCAATCCCTAATAAGGATGTTATGCCCATCACTATTTCTTCTCTGTACGTATATTTAGAAACTGTCTCCGCCTCCAATTCGTGCGATAAGGACAACTGCAGCCCGGACTGAAATTCACATGCAAAAAACTCAAAAATCGAGGTTTCGCTCTCGACTGTTTCCTCCTCCAAAACGCAATCAATCTTTATGAAATTTTGGAAACTGCAAGAGGAAGAAATAATCTATGCCGCTATGTTTTGATTTTTTGGATATTTTTTGTCATATTTGTATACTGTGCCTTTTTTTACAGCCAATTCAATTGAGCCGTTTTTGCGATTTTCGAGGCGCTGTATCTTTCTTCAAAATAAAATAATCCAAAAAAGCAAAACATAGCGGCACAGATATTGATGATATTGATCTTATTTGAAAAAATCACTGCTCTAGGTTAAAAATCCAGGGAGGAATCAGTCGAGAGCGTTTGTATGGAAAAATCGCAACTAGGAATTCCTCTTAACATTCCTACGCTAATGTCCCTGTACCTAACAACGCAATCGTGCACATACTTGTGTTTTATGTAGAGTTTTCTCGAAAAACCTCGCCATAAACATTCTGGTCGTGAGTCTCGAAAACTCTTTGATATAGACCGACGACTAACGAACCGCGCGGCCGATAAATCGGCCGATTAGTCCGACGGCACCGGGACAGACTGTCGATCTTCCAGACTAATCAGTTTAACTATTGACAATGACAACTTGTCAGCTGGGGCGTAAGGATTTGCAATGCGATTGATAGACTTAAGTTACGGTAGCTTTCTCACGTTGGATTTGGTTAGGAAAACAAAAGAATCAAATCTAAATTGATATGTGGTTACACTGCGGATTGGCAGCGCGAAGTACTAGGCATGCATGCTAGTGAGGCGTTCGAGCAAGGTGTTGGGAGGCGGGCCAAAGCGCCAGACATTCCCTTCCCATCGGCCAATTATGCTTGACCTTCTATACCCCGCGGACGCCACCTAACTCCACGCGTTCGGTAGTCAAATTACGGGTCGCGTCAATTTGGACGCTTAGCACAACCTATCGTATTGTCATGAACTCCTGGTAGTTTGGTCGGTTAAACAGTCGCGTTTGGTATTCTCATTAAAGTTCAACCAAACTGTTTTGCAACACTCGTTGACACCTCACAAGTCGCCGATGTTATCTCTCATTACAACATACCCTCAACACCTATTTCTTAATTGGTGACGGCAAAGTATATATTTTAATTATACTTATTTGGAAAAAAATACGTAATTCAATTATTCTTCTTTAGCCCTTTATATATTGCGTCTATCATCTTTGCGTCACTACTCACTAGTGTCATTGACACAAATGATCGAAGTCGAAGTTAGGGAAAACGGCGATAGATGGCATTAAACACAAAGGAACAATCAAGGCGTTACTTCTCTTTTTCTCTGCGCTCCTAATACGAAGGAGTCCATATTAGGCACTTTTGGTTAATTCTACGGAAAAACAAAAAAAAACAAATCTTGTCTATGACACTAGTGACGTGAATAAGTAAATGATCGACAGATTTAATATTAACACAATCTTCTGCTTTGACGTTGATCAGGGCCGGATTTAGGGGAGGGCAACCGGGGCTACTGCCCCGGGCCTCCACAAAAGAGGGGCCCCCCACAATAGAGAATTCGGTAAATTTACCATTTTATTTGGAAAAAATTTGGGGCCAGGGGGCCTCCACTCCTTTATTGCCCGAGGCCTCCAGACCTCTAAATCCGGCATTGACGTTGATATATATATCTGAGAAAGGCACCCTATAGATGTTTAGGTAATATCATATACATTTCACTTTTTGAAATATAAGTACTGCAACTAATATAAAACACATTAGAAAAACCAATACAACATTTAAAACGAACAGCCTTGCCATTCAAAGGAAGGCTGTTAATCTCCTTACACAATCAAGCAGAAGCAACCAAAATACAAAGCAGCGCCACACAGGTCGCACCCGCCGCATTAGCATTACAAAACTGCGGGCCGTGAGATATGGGTCGCAGATGCGCGCCCGCGCCGCAATTAGTGTAGGCGCAACATATAATTGTCTCATTTCGGAACAGCCCCGTTCACACTCCTGTCCGCAGCTCATCTTGTGCTAAGCAAAAAACAATCTTGATAGCTTATGATGCCGCAAAAAGGTGGTGGCGAAAAAAAGTAAACAATATGCAAATTTATCCTGTTAACAAACTTATGTAGTAAACAATAGTTACAAAATGTTAAGATCTAAACGTCGGGTCGTGTGGGAAAATAATCTCGAGCGCAATCTACATCCGAGCTAGGTCCTAATTAATTTAGTAATCGCTCGTGACGACTTATTCCGGCCGTAGAACGAACCACGAACCTAACGAAATCACGACTCCGCCAGACAACGATAATCGTTATTTTAAATTTATTAAAATGTCCTCTTAAAGGACTATCGGGGCGCCAATATCGGACTGTATAATTCACGCTTCGGAAAGGAGTAGACAATGAGGGTCATTATATTTTATAAAGTCTCTATCTTTTTGTTTAAAATAAATCTACATCCGGGTAGATTGGGCGTGGGGGAAATTTGATTAAAGATTTCACCGTACAGGGAAATGCTTTTTGCTGAAAGATAAACGGCGGAGAGAAATGCCGGGCGCGGCAGATAAAGGGCCATAGACAACCTTTACGTCCTGCAGACTACATCAAAGGCCGGGTACACGGCAATTACATAAGAGCGGGTACAATACCGGCATGCACAACAAATGCTGTCGTGTCGCCGGCCAGGCCCCTGGGGCTCCGTAATTAAGTTCCGCTTGGGGGTGCCCACTCATAACTCCACAGTGCGGCCATTGGATCAATTGTGGGTCACGATGTTTGACACCCAGGTCTAGATCAGGGTCTAAGCGGAGAAATTAAGGCAAAGATAACAACTTAGATATGGTTAGAGTCTCGTGAAATAATAGTTATCAGTTGATAATTATGAAAAAATATTCAATGACAATAGAAATTACTGTGCACGCTACATATAAAGCGATTAGATAATAATGATTATACGCAGAACAATATGTACCAGCAATGTAAAGCAGTAGAATAATATCCATAATAATTAAAATAAGACGTAATAATTCCAAACTACAGTGAGAAGCTGCATCCATTAACATCGATATAAAGAATTAGCATACCACAATATTGGCGATTCAAAAGTGCCATTAATTAAAAATTAAAAAGTAAAGGGCTATTACCGCGGTAACGAGGTCGGATGCGTCCAGCTAACAAGTAACAACAGAGCACGCCGCCGACTTTGATACCCGCTGCGCGACAGCGCTTGCGTGCGAGACCCGGGAATGTGCCGCAAGTTACAGGATACGCCTATGGCTCATTTTATCTCCTAGATTTTATTAGGCTAATTTCAAAAACCGTAACGGGTTTTCGAAAAGATGAGTTCTCTTACGTTTGCAAAATTCCGTTGGATATTTTTATGAGCTAAAATATCTACAACCATGTGTTAATATGCACAGGTCTTATAGACTATAAAAAATAATAAAAGAAGCCGAAACTGCCAACTACGCCTAGGAAGTAATTGCTTGGCAAGAGTCCAAAAGCAGAAAATACGGGTTTAGAGTATCGAAATATCATCTTATTATTAGGTATAAACCTAACCTAACATACTTTTTAATAATTTTGTTTCAGACACTTCTATCAGCTTACTTTGTTTTCGTTCCCGTAGCGGTCAGTTTAATGATAATCTCAGTGGTAAATCAGAGGATAATTAGTCAAAAAGCTATTCTGTTTGTTTGCCATTAATATTACTGAAGAACATTGACACAGTTTTCAAACGCTTAACTTATCATGGTCATCACCCTAGTGTGATAGCACTCAAACACACAGAAAAAATTAAAATATGCTGAATTGACCCGTTGTGAAAGACTTTTAACTGTTTTGTTATATTCACATTTTCCACTAAACCGTTTGTCCCCTGCACCGACCAGCACGGTGAATTTTGACAGACATCCCTACACGGTCCGCGGAGACGTCTCTACGCGCATAGATTGACAATGCGCGGGCGCGGGTAATGAAGCCGCGCGGAATGTTTTGATGGCTATTAAGACTTTAGATACGTTTCTAATCTGCTTTACAAAAGGGTAGCTTGTGTACGTTTGAATTAAGATTGCTTCATTGTATACATAGTTATACACGTAATAGTTAAAGTGCGTTTTACTTTTTTTGCAACGTCGACGATAGTTTTTACGCATCAACTAGAATCTTAGAATGTTTATTTTGTATTGTCGATGGCGCTTACGCCGCACTGCGTAGCGCGGCGTTGTTTATAATATGGGAGCATCGTTGCGTCGTATCGTAAGCGCCACCGACAATAAGGTCCCTTTTCATAGATAATGTCACATTTTATATTTTTTTCGTATGTATGAGTCATAAAACACCCTTTTCAAGTATTTTGTACCTTATTATAGTATCTTACTTATTTATTTTGTCACATAATGTTATTTTATTAAAGAAAAAAAACAATAGATTTAAAACTAAATGCAATCTAAGTTTGTTCAAATATACTTAAACGAAACTTTTACAAGGAATTAACAACAAATTGAATGTATATTGGAAAACAAAGTTTTAATCTCTTGTACCGCGATATTGCCTCAAACAGATGGGTAATCAAAAGTTTAGGAGGGCTCAAAGGCTTTGGCTTCAGTTGCTTAAAATAAAATTGGCTCCAGAGACTTAAGTGAAATTAAATCTAAATTATGTAAAAAGCGATTGTTTTTAACTTTACTAATATTGGATATTAGATAATAACAAGGTTGAGCTAAGTGTATAAAATTAATAAAGGTTTGGTATGATAAAAAAACATCTTGCATAATATAATACAAACCACCCAGATACAACTTACAAGATAAGAAGGTAGAAAGCTTGAAAAAAGCATGTGCAAATCGGTCAAAAGTTAACTGTAACAAATTTCACGCAACCAAACCCGTTTTGCCAATGAACAAAAGTTGTTGACAAGTTGAGTTTTCGAGAGCAATTTTAAGCGAATTTCCAAACGTCATAGAGTAAAAGTTGTTTCACGTGCTTACTGCTTAAGTATGGTAATTACAGTTTCGATATTTCACGTAATAAAGGACGGATTTCGTTTACTTTTCTGCGCTTACGATTTTGATTGGTGCCTAATTTGCATTGACGTGTTCGATAAGTATGTTCAACTGCTGAATATTACTCGCGTGTAATTTTAAACGCTTACTTGATTTCAATTCACGATTAATCAGAAAAAAACTATTCAAAAGTAACAGGACATGCACCAAAGGAGTTTTATGTGCGATGTAAATGATATGTAAGTATTCGATGCGTGAAATAAATTAGTATTTATTAATTATGCGTTCTTGACAATTAATACATTGGAATAATAGATGCCTAAATTATCTGTGATGAATAAAAAACAAAAAAAAAATACTTTTAAAGATATAGCTAAGTTATTATAGATAACTTTGCAATCTGTATTTATTGATTTTAAATATCGTTGCAGGCATTTATGTATGAAAATAAATATAATGTTCTAGTCTTGTATACACAGGTGCTAATCTACTAATCCAATATTTTGCTAAGTGTATGTTAGTGAGGACATTAAAAAGTAATATGTAAGACTTCATGCCATATGTAAGATGCAACACAACATAAAGCTCTTAACAACACCGAGAGAATTTTATGTATTTATTCAATAAGGAATGCAATATTCTATTGATATAAAGCGAACTAGTCATTCCACAGTAATGTATCTACATATCGGTCTATAATTTATAATCTATACGTAATAAAACTAATAAATGTTTATTGCGCTTCCATGAGGTCAACTTATTAAAATACAGTTAAGTATTAAACTAATTGTAAGTGCCTGTGCCTATAATTATCGTAATTAATAATTATTGGTGTAACAAATATGTACAGTAGTAACCTTAAGTAAGCTTAGACGATTCTGAAAACCATGTCTCTAGGGGGAATGCTTATAAAGCCTGACCAGTAATATATGATCACGCGCCATATTGCGGAATTTCATTGGAACGAAATTTCCCATACTAAACTGAACTGTCACCCTATACATGAGAATAACAGCGCCCTCTTGACAATGATCATATATTTCTGGTCGGGCTTTAAAACCGTAACCATGATAAAACTTATGAGAACAAGTTGCAAGGACCAGTCTAAAATGGCGTATTACGCGGGAAATTGTGTTAAATCGATCGTGTTAAGTAAATCCTAAAGTACCTAGTTATTATAATGGACCATGCAGAATATCTTCACGGAGTATTCATGCTTATAAAAGCATATAATATGCTTTTTTTCTAAAATATTTTTATGGTCATATGAATTGGCGGATAGTGTACACCTACACTACCTACAGGATAGAAAGGGGGGAAATACGAGGGGAAAATCTGAAATTTGATAAACTATATAGGTAGGTATATTTATATACACGGAAATTTGTTCTTTGGAATCACGTGTTTACACGGCGGCGGATACAAAAAAGGAACACTGCATTCATAGACTTTTAAAAACTTTCAGACCTTACTCGACTACAAATCGAACCGGTTGTATCTGTCAAAAGTCGTACCTACCTAGGTACATAGTTAATATATAAAAATCCTATATTTGTCTCAGAACGTTTTGGGATTGCAACAAATAGTTTTGGTACTATCAAGAATATCGGTGTAGCTATTTTGGTGCTATTTTTTTTAAATATTCGATAGCAAAATAGGTATGCAAATTTGGTACTTTTATCTATGAATTATGCTGTAAGAGCCCCGCAGCAGTTCCAAGGAATCATCACCATCAAAATCGGTTACTTTTACGAAAAATACTTAATTATGCTGATGCTGTGCTATTGATACAAAACAATTATTGTCCATGAAATCTGTATTTGCCGGCTGTCAATAAAGTATAATTTTATTTACATGCCAAGGAAACTCTTTATTAATTTTAATGTTTAATATAATAAATTTATTTGTGAAATACGGTCTGCATTATTATAATTCTTTTATTTTTATTTACTTATAATGGTACTTTTGATAAAACTACCCATCTGCGTTACATTGACAGTTCAGGAATCCAACCCTGGCTCCATTTGATTTGATACAAGTAAAAAAACATGCATTGCTTCTTTATTCTAAAATCATTTTCGTGACTCACGAATAATGTTCCGTATTTCTTGGTACATATTAGATTTCCCCTTGCCACACAATCTGGATTTAACACCCTGTGTAGACTATAAAATAAACTTCGATTTAGTTGTTATGTTTCTAAGCAACGTATCATAATCGAAATAAAAGTACATCACTAACTTCACCAATGGAACTAGTAGCGCCATCTAGTGACAACCTCGCGAGAAATGGCGCTGTCACAGCTGATTGTCATAAATAAAATGTACATGAATACGTATTATTGCAAGAAATTCACTCACTACAATTTACTTCTAAGTATACTAAAACGTCAATAAGTCTTTTAGCCCAAGAAAGATCCCAATATCATTGTTATTACTCACAAAATGCAATCGTCTTAGCTGTCACCTGTCAAAACATTCGCCACAAATAAGCACAAAATCACCGTAAATATGTTGGAAACGGATCTTATAGATATCGGCTAGTGTGAAATAATATATATGTAGGTAAAAAAACATTTAGACACATTTTCGGCAATATTCCATGACATCACCTGTTGTAGCAACATAACCTCTAAACTTGACAACCAAAATAGAGAAAAGGTTGATTTTCTCATTAAATAATCAAATTACTTACCTTTTCTTTTAGTTTTAACTGATAACAACTACACCTTGTAACTTCAGGCCTCTAGTATACACACAAGCTACTAGTTTTATAGTTATTTTTAAGATAATTTCAATTTGCTAACTGATCACTGACAAGAATTAAGAAAAAATAATTTACAAACAAAATTGGAACAGCATTACATGTTAATTCCTTTGGTATGGAACATATTACAGTAGTTATATGTAAAATTAAAGTTATTCATACCAATAAAAAGATTTTCAAGCTTGTTTTCTGTTGTCATTCATACATAATATGTGCACTTGTCTTTGAGCACACAAAACATTTAATATTTAAATTTGAGTACATACAATAAATGTTATAAATATGTAAAGTAAAATAGACTTAGTCACAGCTTTTAAATAAGTTCTACACTTATTAATTTATTACAAAATATTAGCTTCCGCTCGCACTGAAGTTAAAAAGTATTTTTTTTTCTCTTGACATTGGTATTGGGACCTCATTACAAGATATAAATTTCATTAATATGGAGCTCAATGTGCTTTAAAACTGAAGGCCTGAAATTACTGCACTTTAAACACTGGTCAGCATCAAACGGTTGTAATGGAATATTGCCAAAAGTGGTCTCAGCGACCCACCTTCTTCATTATGCCCGTCTTTCGCTTCGAGAACGTGGTGTACCGCCGTAGTTTGTTGTCTATGTACTCCATCTTGATCTTAACTCGGCCTTTGGTTTTCTTGCCATTAGACGGGGGTGATTTCTTCGGCTGAAGAGACGCATAGCCATCGTCTGCTATGTCCGGCATGGGGCAGTGGTCGAGCCCTAGGCTCTGGGACGGCCGCTCGTCGTAACACTGGTCGGAGGGCCGCTTCACGCCGCGCGGGCCCGGGCAGGGCTGCAGCCCCGGACGCAACGAGCCACCGCCGAGCGAGCCGGGCGCCCGGCCCGCGCCGTACATGTCCCCCACGTCTCCCAGGAGACCCATCCCATACGGCGACCCGAAGCGGGGCTCCCGCGCTCCGCCGGGCGCGTCCATCATAACCTCACAGTACGCCACAGTAAACGGTGCGCGCACGCGCTTCACACACCTCACCGTTCGAAATGCCGAACGGAGACTGACCGAAAACGCGAATGAACCGAGGGCGGGACTGACGGGTCGGCCGCTCGGACCGTGACTGACTTCGCGACGTTCGCGTCCCGCGCGCCTCCACCGCTAGCCGTCCCGCTCACACGCACGAACCGATACTCTCCGCGAGCGAGACGGCGCACCAGGGCCGTAATCTGACACAACTGTAGGAAAAGCGTGCACCGGGACGCCGCGAGTTTCAGTGCCCGAAATCCTGTATTAAAATAGAGCTTTTATTTTGAGTTTATTTCGTAAATAGAAATAATAGAATCGGAAGTGGAGCGACGCGCGCGGGGCGGTGGGCCGGCCCGGCCATATTTAGACGCGAGCCGTGCCAAATATGGCAATCGACGGTCAAATGGGGGCCACTGAAATCCCTCCTACTCGCACCTGGCGATTTTCACATCTAATAATCAATTGAAAACTTTGTCACGTCAGTTTAATATGCGATACGTTTGACGCTAGCTAAACAGCCTTTATTTTATTTTACTAACCGGTACCTAAACCTCGCTCAGAGGTTTACCTACTTTTTAAAAAGTTTGGAGTTGGAGCATGCGCAATACTTTGCGCGGAAAGTTTCTACTTTCAGAACTAATAAAACTTTCAAAACAGTTTCATGACGAATGTTACGTAGTAAAATTTGTAAACCATAAAATTCAATGATGTGCATCATCTATTCTCGAAATATACAACCATAAATAGTCCAGCTAACGTTTTGGAGTAAAGCCAACTTTATCTGTGCAATTATTAGCTACCAAGTATTGAACGATTTCCCTCTATTTATTTACTATTTTCCTTTAATCTTCTCTCGTAACGATATTATGTAATACCTAAATCTAAAGTAATCACAAACAAATTAGGTACACGCTTATAATTAGTTTTTGACTAAGTATCTTTATGTAGATTGCGATCTATGCAATTCAAATTCCTGGCGCGATTAATAATGTTATTTTTTGTTATATTATTTTACGGCTCGAGGAGCATTAAACCCCTCGCAATGCTCAGAATTCACTTAACGTGTGAGATGATGGGTCAATATCGAATTAGTCGATTCTACCACCCAATATTTTTACGCGATGACATAAACCTGCGATTGAAAGAAATGCGGAACGAATAAAATTCAAGTATTAAGTAAAACAACTTCAAAATAGTTCAATCAATCACAAAACTTATCTAAACCATCGCCTACACGCGGAACTGTTTATTCTACTCATTATTGCCAAAATCGAATTGAAATTAGTTTCAAATAAATTTTATAGTGTTATTAACAAAAATCTGTGAATTTCCTCCGCGTAACAGCGGCCGCCTACGTCCAGAAGGCGGTTGTTTTTCCTTTTTAAGTGTATTTTATTGGACTTAGTCACGGTGCATTCAACTCTTAAAAGCCTTAAAAAGGTCGAGATTATTTTAATTGCGTTTTAGTTGTTAGGAAACGTGTTTCCTTGATTATTAGCTTTATTTGGAGGAAATTATATGTATTCAGTAACGCCTGTTTTCCGGTTAGGGATTTTACCTGATGAGATAGAAGCCGAGAACAATGCCAAAGACAATGACAGATATTATAACATCATTTCATAAGTTAAAATTATCTTCATGTAACTCAAAACAAGCTATCAAATCGCTATAAAGCAAAAATTTTCCGGAAAACAACATGTTAAACATGTGCGGTGATGACAGGTAACACCACCTACCAAATATACCTAGTCCAAAATCTTCCAATGCTTCCAAATTGATTTATTTATTACATAATTACATATTGAACGTGTGGACCACAGTGATACTTGACTATTCTTTGTTTGTTTACGATACGCCAACTAAGTATTAGGTGGGCAAACAAATTAATGTTTAATCTGTTTTATTTACCGCACCGTAATTAGCACTTTCCGTGCCTATGTAGAACATTTAAAGGGCCATAATGTACTGTAAAATGTTATATGTACGATAAAAGTGCCAATAGGTAATTCGCGACTCGTGTCGATTTAAAACACTCCCTTCGGTCGTATCTATACTTTTCGCAGATATAATGTACATGTACAATGTTAAAATGCAATTTCTTTAACTACAATAAAACCTAATTAAAAGAGTAAATAATACGAAATCCTGCGATAGACCTATAACAGATACCTAGTCATGTTTTTTACAAAGAAGGGCACTGCATAACCAACAGCAAACACCTACTAACTGCTACTACTTTTACAAGTTGGCCAGAAATAAGTTGATTTTTTAAAAGTACATATTGACACTTTTAACAACGGTTTGTGTATCGAACTAGAGCTGGGTTTTCCAATTGTGAAATGAAACGAAGCTGTTATTTTAATCACGAAACTGTTTTGAAAAACAGCAAGGTCGCCTAACGAAACGAGACGAAATTGTGTTCAAGTAAGAAAACGTACCTCATTAGTTTTTCGTTTCGGAATTTCGTTTTGCATTGATGCATTGCTATTTGCGACCCTCGCGCCGCGTGGGATTGAGAAGATCGTTTTATGTTACCTCCGTTTCATCGTTTAAAAAAAAACAGTTTCTTGTGCAAGAAAGTGTTAATCCGTTTCTGCACGAGAAAGTGAAAAAACGCTCGGTGTGGCTTCGAAGCCAAATAAATAAATAAAATATTATAGGACATTATTACACAAATTGACTAAGTCCCACAGTAAGCTCAATAAGGCTTGTATTGAGGGTACTTAGACAACGATATATATAATACATAAATATTTATAAATACTTAAATACATAGAAAACACCCATGACTCAGGAACAAATATCCATGCTCATCACACGAATAAATGCCCTTACCAGGATTTGAACCCGGGACCATCAGCTTCGTAGGCAGGGTCACTACCCACTAGGCCAAACCGGTCGTCAAAGCCAAAGGAGAATATTTCGGAAGTCAATAAGTTTTGTTTAGTTAAATAATAGTACTTTTCATTTCTAATGACATTTAGTAAAAGATGTAAGATTTTTTTTTCAAATTGATAACATATTTTTGGCCACCTCGTAAGTAGGTGCTACTGTTTTGTAAGACTTTCCTGTTGCCAAGTTAAGCTACATTAAGTTAGTTCTAAGTTCCAACTCTAAAACAATGGATAAGATAATCATCATCCACAGGCTCCATGGCTCGCGTATTTCGACCTGTGGGGCCGAGGGAGCCGATTTTTAAATTCCAAGCGCACGATTTCGTCACTCGAAAATTTGTGGCAAACAGCGAAATGCTATTTTAGAAATACGAGCTACATAAATTGGGAATCTAGTGGTATTGAGCACTCGTTTTCAATTGAAACAAGGAAGAAACCCCTGAGGAGAAGGAGGAGTGCCCTTCTTTGTAAAAGAATTCTTTTAGTGGAATTTAAATGCCTAGTAGTGGAGATGTTAATAAAGGGAGAACATGAAATTGAGGGAACAAAATAAATTCAAAAATCGGTCCCCAGGACCGCTTCGTCCACAATCTTATTTCGTCACCTTCTTAACTTGTCATTATTGTCATATGGTCGCCTGTTCTGATTCATCAACACACCTATATCGTCACTTTCCTATCTTGTCCACATTTCTATGTGGTCCACCGTGCTTACTCGTCCCCATTCCTATATAGTCCACAGTGCTGGCATTGCTGAAGGGCAAAATGACAGGCCCACAAAGTTTTTCAGTTGGATAAAAGCAATGCAAAAGTGACTGAAAAGTGCCGATATTGTCTCATTTATAAACGCAGTCAGGATAATGGATGGTACAATAATGTTGACGAGCTGGCACTGTGGTCAAAATACGAATGTAGACTATCTGGGACCGTAGTCAAAATAGTAATGTGGACGTGAGAGGGAGGTGGCGATTTAGGAATTGTATGCTGACGACATGGCATTGTGGACGATTTAGAAAGGTGGCGAAATAGCTGTGGACCAAAGGGTCCTGAGACACCTGTGGGTCGCGATAACATTTCTTTAACTAAAAGTTGCCTACAAATACTTATTAATGGTTATCGTGGAATTCGTGGAGCCTCGCAAAGTCTTGGTGAACGACTCAGGTTGAAAACCCAGGGTTTTGGCAGGGCGCAGGCTAAATGCTAGCAATCACATAAAATCGTTCATCATCAGAGTGAGAGAGTTTGATGATTAATTACAAACACAGGGGGTAAACATTAACTTTACTGATTTTACTCCCTTGTTAAACAAATAACTATTACACCAAACCCCTTCGG
This sequence comes from Cydia pomonella, assembly GCF_033807575.1. Lineage (NCBI taxonomy): Eukaryota > Metazoa > Arthropoda > Insecta > Lepidoptera > Tortricidae > Cydia > Cydia pomonella. The sequence goes on along the minus strand of NC_084713.1, from coordinate 6,788,693 downwards.
AAATGCGCTCTTTATTCTTTGAAATCAGTGATAAAAGTTGAATTTCATCCACTAGAGTGCAAAGTAAGTAATTTGATGTTTCTGGCGTCAGTTATTTGGATAGATTTTAAACGATAATTTGGAAACGTTAATTTTTTCGGAGTCGCTCAGTTCATGGGCGGCGCCTGCCGTAAAACTTACGGGGGTTGGGTCTCTATTTTTTTTTCAAAACAAGGATTACAAAACAAAGGGCTGGCCTTTTTATGCTCTATTCAAAAAACCTCCGACTCCAGTGACAAATATAATGATACCCGTATTAAACCTAGGAATCTCAGAAGCGTAGTACAGTGACATCACATCTGCAACTAACATACGATATATCGTTCGGAAAGTAACAGTAGCTTTCTAAGCAAATAAAATGAGCTGGTGGCAGCGCATTCCTTGCCAAATGCGGTGTGCCGGGGATGGAGCGTTGACGCAACGCTATTCTACGTATGAATGTCCATACTTTAAGCTTTATACAGGATACGTCTATTTTTATTAATTGACTCCCGTTTGTCATATTAAAAACTATATTTTGTACAGAATAGATGTAAATACAAATACAGAATTCTTTATTTTTGTAACTTACACGTTAAATATAAGCTAAGGGATGGAGCCTCCCTGTAAGCAAAAATAGCTTGTGTTGGGAAGCAAATAGCCTCCGCTTTTCCTTAGGTAACATGAGGTAAGTATAAAGCTATATAATACTAGTTATATACTCATATAGAATATATAAACTCTTATATAGGTACAGTCGCCAATCGCCCCAGATATATAGTAGCGGCCAAGGCGCTCACAAATATTTGAACACGACACTATTGTCAAGGCATTAGGGTGCGTGTTCAGATATTTTTGAGCACCTCGGCCGCTCCGATATACTGATGGTGACTGTACCAATATATGACTATATATTCTATATGAGTATATAATTTATGTATTAATTGTATGTACTTAAGTATTATGTGATATATGTAGGTACATAATATGTGGGGTTTATAGGTTGTTATACTTAATGTTTTCTTTTGGTTTTTCAAATGCACCGCCTATAATATTTTCTGATTTACCTTAAGGTTGACTGATAGAGAATGTCTCTTGGCATTAAGTTCGCCTTTTGTAAATTTAGTTTTTCTTTTATGCAATAAAGTTATATATTCATTACTTTAATTAGCATGGTACGGACTGTTATATTATCTTCCCGGATGATTTGAAAAAATCTTTAATTTTACCATTGCATAAAACAGGAAATAAAAATATAATTAGTAATTACAGACCCATTGCGTTATTACCTTCCTTTTCAAAAATTGTTGAAAAAGTTATCTATAGCCGAGTTGTACATTTTGTCACCGCGAACAACCTAATAAACAGCAACCAATTTGGATTTCAGCAAGGTATATTTGGGATGCAGTTAATGACAAAAAACCTTGTGTCAGCCTCTTCCTCGATATGAGCAGGGCGGTCGACTGCGTGGTACCATCCATCCTACTATCACAGCTAGAACACTTAGGTATCCGTGGAAATGCCTTAAAATTATTTGAAAGCTACTTTACCGACAGGAAACAAGCGACTGTTATCGATAGTTACAATAAAGATACAAAAAGTGTTGAAAAAGTACAATCAGAATACAAAGCTGTAAATTTGGGCGTTCCTCAAGGCAGTATTTTAGGGCCTCTTTTATTCCTTATCTATGTCAATAAGTTACCAAATATTATCGAGGAATTATGTGTAATGTTTGCCGACGATGCAACAATTTTATTTTCTGGTGAAACAATAGACGATGCTTTTTGCACAAATATCAGTAAAACTGTAAAGACTGTCGTCAGTTGGTTAAAATCAATAAACCTAAACGTAAATTTAACAAAAACTAAACTTATGCAGTTCAGGAACTATAAACAAACTTCGATAAATTTGAATGTGATGGAGTCGGGCATTTTACTAGAAGAAGTAGACAACATAAGTTTCCTAGGCTTAACAATAGATGCTCAATTGACCTGGAAACATCATATAGAGAAGATTAATAACAAAATTTCCAGTCAATGTTACGCATTATCTATATTATCAGAAACGTGTTCTGAAGATGTTGTTATTAGTGCGTACTACGCCAACATATATTCTCTATTGACTTATGGTGTCATATACTGGGGCAATTCCGTAGACGTGCAGTCCACATTCATTTTGCAAAAGAGGTGCTTAAGAATTATCTATCGTATTAACCACGGACAATCACTAAGAAATGTTTTCAAGAACAAAGGTTTTCTAACTTTAACTGGCATATATATATATACGAACTCTGTAAATTTCTTAAGAGTAACAAGAATTACTTTACAACATTAGCTTCCCTCCGCGATAACCTTCGCTCTCAATATAAGTACAATTTAAAACTGCCTCTAGTCAGAAATAAAACTTACGATAAAAGCACATATATTACTGCGATTCGAGTCTTTAATCAGCTTCCAGATGAATTAAAAATGTTAGATGACATGGAATTTATACGTAGTTTAAAAAAATGGCTTATTAAGAATGAATTCTACTCTCTAAAGGATTTCTTTGAATTATATTCGTCATGATACCGTATACTCTGTATAGATTGATATGATGTTTTTAACGGAAATGTGTTTCTTACTTTTAAGTTAATAGTTAATTAGTTTAAGTGTATATTGTATACCCGAATTGGGTTACCGTTGAAACTTACACATGTAATTAAATAACACCTCTGTAACACGGTTGTACAATAAAGAATTATCTTATCTTATCTTATTTAGGTAACTAAGCTGTCACTTAACGCCAGGTTTTGTCGTGTTTTCTTCAGATAAAACAAAAAGTAACAAAAACGGCGCTCTCTCCTTTCAGGTCATGAAATTCCAACTAATAGTTTATACAAACTACCCTCCGAGGTATAGTACCATCTACTCGTATAAGTGGCTAAACACTGGTCAGCGAGATTGGTGCGTGCCCGGTACTGCAATTATCATGTTTTTGAATTTTTTTATGTAAGAAGTTTTTAATTTAACAAGTAAATTAAATCGAATAAAATAATAACAATAGTATGTTACTAACACGATATGGACACTTGATGACTTGGATTTGATTTGAACAAAATAATAGTAGCTAAATAAACACTTCATGTTAAAGAAGACATCTCCCATTATAAGGTCAGTTTCATGGACACCACACGCACAAGCTAGGCCTCGCGGGGTGTGGGGTCAAACACCTTCGGACTTTGATTCTGTCATAAGTATTGCGAGTACATATAATTATGTAGGTACTCTTTGTTTCGATTCATATTAATTAGGTATGCTGTTATTTTAGCAATTCAATACTGTGCTTTATATGGAGACTCGCATTAGGTACCCAATTCGAGAATATGATTTCAGCCTTGTAATTATGATGTAGGAGAGGCCGCAGTATCTCCCTCAAAACAAATCTAATAAACTATACAATTTCTCTAATACACAAGAAACCAGAAGACTTCGACATAAACTTAAGCATTTGGGTTATCATAATACAAATTAGTTAAAATTAACGCACACAAATAGGTTTGAAACGATTATTTTCAAAAATACCTATATATGCACTTAATAAACAAACTTAAAAAAAAAACTTAATGTTGTTTTTAAAGACCTCTCGAATGATGTAGCAAGCTGGATTTTTACCGAAATTCCACTTTTATTTAGTTACATGTTAAGGAGTGTCCCCTGAGATACATTTTTAATTCCGAATTCAAGATTTTCAAAGGAGGAAGACAATTAGGTTGTATGTTTTTTAATGTTTGTTACTCCATAACTCCGTCATTTCTGAACCAATTTTGTATATTATTTTTTTGTATGAATTTATATATGTACAGATTGGTCCCGTTTTTGTCAAAACTCAGTTCTGATGATGGGATCCATGAGGAATCAAGGGAACTCTTCAAATTTGAAAGGCATACATATAGTGATTTTAGTATTTTCTTTAACAAATCAAGCATTAACATTTAAAAAAGTGACATTTGATGAAGTGGAACTGCTGATGATGATCAGAATGGAACTCTTCAACAACGCATAGTACACGTTTGGCGATTTGTCCTCTTCGCTGTGTTTGTTAAGTAAATTAGATTTTCAAGACAATTTTTTGTCAAGTTCGAGTTCTGACGATGGGGTCCATGAGGAATCGAGAGAACTCCTCAAATGTTAAAGGCGTGTAATGTTAAAGGTGAAATATATATATATATATAGTGATCTTAATATTTTCATCACCAAATCAAGTATTTACATTTGTAGAAGTGACATTTGATGAAGTGGAACTGCTGATGATGAACAGAACGGAACTCTTCAACGATGCATAGTTCACGTTTGGCAATTTGTTCTCTTTACATGTTTGTCAAGCAGTTAGGATTTCAAGGCACATTTTTATATTTCTATCATATTTAGTTTTTTTAATAATTAGGTATCTGGTGCGTTATTTCATGCATGGTGTGAAATAATTTATCTTAAATACAGTCGAATACCCTATTGCGGGTATCTTACTAGTCAACCATAAGGCAAATCTGAAATGTGTCAAGGTGGGTGCAGTGACAAAAAGAAACATGTTACCTCCTTTTCTACATAATTAGGCGTAGGACGCTGCCTTTTTGATTTCATTGTATGAAATCCAAAACCAACAATAATCGTTCTTTCACCGGTCTCCCTCATTGAAGTCGGTTTTTTTTTTCTTAAAAATTATTTTATGTAAGTACATTTATACATACATATTGGTCCCATTTTTGTCAAAAACTCCTCAAATCTTAAAGGCGTTACATATATATATATGATTTTTGTATTTTTTATCAACAAATCAAGCATTAACTATAAAAAAAACTGTCATTTGATGAAGTGGAACTGCTGATGATGATCAGAACGGAACTCGTCAACGTCACATAGTTCACGTTTGGTGATTTGTTTTTCTCTTCAACTTCTATCAACAAATCAAGCATTAACATTAAAAAAACTAACATTTGATGAATTGGAATTGCTGATGATGATCAAAACGGAACTCGTTAACGACGCATAGTTACCTGACTTGCTTAACAAGCAAGATTTCGACTTGGACCCTAACTTGGACCCGGAACCGGATCCGGACACCGACTTGAACTCATACCGAGACTCGGACCGGGATGCGGACTCGGATTCGAACTCTGACCCAGACCCGGTCCTGGACCTGACCCTGGCCCTGGACCTAGACCCGGACTTGGTGCTGGATCTGGACTCAGACCCGGACACGCACGCGGACAGAACACTGGGTAAAAAAAAACAAAAACTAATAATGCTTTTGCCTCAACATTTTGGAACTTGAAGTAGGTACCTAAATTTCACACTCATTTTAGAATGTTACCTAAAATGTTACCTACATCGAAAGGCAATAAAAATATTTTGGCCTAAGTAGTTCATAATCATAATAACGGCAAGAACAGGCTATATAAATTTTACAGATTTAGATTGAAGGACCTCGCAAGTACAATTTTCATTTTACCCTTCATACCTAATAGATCATAGCAACTAGCTTTTTATAACGAAGTACCTGCAACCTGCACCATGGTAAATATAATTCATGGTACCTATTTCAGGACGCTTCAAAGTCTGTTAATTAAAATCAAAAGCTGTCAAATAATTTAGTTTTCCACAGATATACATTAGCTTGCCGCATTGAATGCTGAATGGCGCATTGAGATTTTTAATAGAAGTCGCGAGCGAATATTCCTGGATTCTTGTTTAATACAATACCCGATAGGCCGCATCCGGACAATCGGCAGAATATCTGAGGTATCCACGAGACAACCGAATGCCCGGCATTGCCAGAATATCGTCATCTAGTCGCCAATTATTAAGGCATGCACAAATGGCCAGTCGAAACCCTTGGAATCTGGCAACACACTTTATGTCTCTATTCATTAAAATCCCTCGTTTCTAATTAAAATTGTTCAAGTTCGGTTACGCGTAAATAAATCGCGGCGGGGCTTGTTCGAGGTTTTGCTTTGTTTGTCGCTACATATTTGTGGGAGCCGACATTAACACCTCGGGACGCTGGGTAGGTACAATGCGTCGGTAGGAGGCACAAAGGCTGAGTGTTGGGACGATTTGCGGGAGCTACAAGCGTTAAATATATCGCGTCGTGCACAATACCATAGTAGAGTCGTAAGTAACACGGCCGATATATGGACGCCCTGAGCTTTGTTCGCGCGATTACATCTTTTCCTGCTAATAGAATAGGTTTGTTTGGACGGTGATTGTTGATATTTATTGTTTGTATTCAAGTTTAACGAATTGATGGTTCTAAGGTTGAATGGAAGCGTTAGATGCGGGGAAAGGACATGCTTTTATTGTATGACTGTAAACTTTGTACGGCAGCTTCCAAACCAGGCTCTATTCGTCCTCGCCTGTATGGCTTTCATACCTACTTATCGTATATAACCACCTGCTTACAGTAGGTATATATTTTTATTATAGGTACTTACTCATTATATACAAATTCTACGCAATTACACATTTAGCAGTTTTTGATTTCGTCTCTCAAACCTAATAGAGTTGCCTGTGGCATCGTCCCCAGGAGCCGCTGAGCTAAATATTCCCCTGCACGAAGGTCGCGGGACATCCAGACAAGTTTATATTTAGGAAATTTCTTTCTCAACTTGTTTGGTGTCTGATGACCACGGCCCAAAGGTTTCGACTGCAAGTGCTGCAAATATGTAATTACGTTTTAAAAATGCATATTTGTGGCACTTGTTAAGTTGGGCATCTTCTGCAGCCGTCCCCGGTTTTCGGGCAGAGCGCTGGACGTGGGTCGGAGCCAAAGTATCCACGCAGGTCACGTCCCACCTTGATGATTTGCCTATTAATTTATTTAAGCGTAGAACTGACTCATTCAAGAATGTGTTTACTCTGATGAAGAATATTTCGATTACTTTAGACATCATACTTGACACTTTATGGTATAATTAGTTATTGAATCTGTATTGTAGTTATGACATATTAGTAATATAATAATATTGTAATTTTGATAATTTTGACATTTTAGTAATACGTTACATTTAAGTGCATTAGATTTAATGTATGTATGTATGTATGTATATACTTTATTGTACATAGAAATAAAAACACGAAAAACACAGTTACAGAGTAAATTAAATACAACAAAGGCGAACTTATCCCTGTATGGGATCTCTTCCAGTTAACCTTTGAGGAAATGAGTAAAACAGAAGTAACGGTGAATGAATGACAAACACAAACAAAAGTGTACAATCACTGAAATTAATGAAATGCACGTTTTGAATACACATTGATACAAATATACATAGATAGAAAAATAACCATAAAATAATGCATACATATATATATAAATAAAAATAAATAAATATTCAATATATAATATAAATAAATATGAATTCGAATCAGAAAAGTAAAGGAAATTAAAAAAGTAGAAGTAGGTACTCAATGGAACTAGGAAGTCGTAACCAAAGTATCGGAAAGCCACAATTTTTTAAGCTTCTCCTTGAGTGATGCTACAGATTGGGATTGCCTCACGGACACCGGAATCTCGTTCCATAACTTCACGGCATGGACAGTAAAGGATTTCTTGTATATGCGCGTCGTATTGGAAGGAATCGTGAGTAAAAGATTGGTGCTTGATCGAAGGCGATGACCACTACCAGCAGCTAAATAACTAAACCTTTCGGAAAGGTAAGGTGGCGAAGCAGGATTAAATAGAACATTGAAAAGCAATGATAGGACATGCACATCTCGTCGACGACGAATCGGAAGCCAGCCAAGCTGAGATCGAAACTGGGATACATGATCAAACTAAATACAAAGATCATGATGATGATTTAAATACTCTAAATGCGTACCGTTGCATGTTTTTTTTTTATATTTAGGTACTTTTTATAATAATTTTGCATGTCAGTTTCTGGTGGAATGTCTGTGACTACTATATATTTTAAACATCTTTTGTACCACATTTTAATATTGTGACAAGTCACGCCATCTAGTGATACCATAACTGCGTTAAATACCGCCTCATGGATCCCATCATCAGAACTGAGTTTTAACAAAAATGATTTTCATAATCGGTTCAAATATTATTTATATTATGAAGTAACAAAGATTAAAAAAAAAACGAATAAAAAAGAACAAAAAAAACATACACACCGAATTGATAACCTCCTCCTTTTGAAATCTTGAAGTCGGTTAAAAATTAGGCATGATTTACTATACTTGACGCGCCCAATGATCATTTTTGTATGGAGTAACTATCATCAATGTCAAATATTTTTGGACTTTTTTTGGTACTAGGTATAACACATTTTTTTACCCAGTAATGTAACATTTAAGTATAAACATACTGTAAAAACCTATGTCATTAATCATTTTTTAAATTAAGTCTACCCAACTATCCGAATTGGAGGAACTGTCATACGGATTATATTGGCCGCATCAAGTATCATCTCATCAACAGACACTAAGGTTGTTTAATGATGCGATCCTGAGGCTCTTTGACAAACACGCACCCGTTCACACAGTCAGAGTTAGGCGTCCACCGGCTCCCTGAATCTCTGAAAGCGTCCGTATAACAATGCGGAGGAGGAACAAAGTTTTCTGTCTCTATAAACGTGACCGCACCGACGGCAACTGGGTACTCTTTAAGGCAGGTCGTAAGTGGTTTAGAAGCGACGGTTTATTCACAATAATGTTTCCTCTTCTTCTATGGCTGATGTCTGGAAATTTCTTAAGTCTCTTGGCTTAGGTAAATCTTCCAATGGTTTCGATGGCAGTTCCTTCACTCTTAATGATCTTAACATACAGTTTTCTTCCGCTTCTCGTGTTGACACTGCTATTAAGACCAGTACTCTTTCTACTATCATATATATGTTTCTACAGTTAATATAGGTAAAGGCCATTATTAAAGCCATCAAGTCAAAAGCCGTGGGTTGTGATGATGTCAGCCGTTACATGATTGTATCAGTCCTTGATTGTGTACTTCCTGTGATAGCTGACATCATTAACACCTCTCTGGTCACTAGCGAATTCCCTTCTCTTTGGCGTAAAGCGTTTGTGATTCCGCTGCCTAAAATTAGTAATCCCACCTCTCTTAATAACTTTAGACCCATCTCCATTCCCCCCTTTCTCTCGAAAATTGCCGAAGCGGTTGTTCATAAGCAACTTTCGTTATTTGTCCATTCGCATAACCTTTTAAGCCCCGTGCAGTCAGGTTTCCGACCAAGTCATAGCACCAGTACTGCGCTTCTTAAGGTAACGGAAGACATTAGGCGGGGCATGGAGAGCCAATTGTTCACGGTTCTTGTTCTAGTTGATTTCTCTAACGCGTTCAACAACGTTGACCATGACATTCTCCTTGCTCTGCTCAAACACATGAACGTTTCGGAAACAGCCCTTAACTGGTTCGCAGCCTACCAGAGGGGCTGCCAGCAGGTAGTCCGAGTTGACCGGTCCTTGTCTGACTGGTGTGACCTGGTTACTGGCGTGCCTCAAGGAGGAATTTTATCCCCACTTCTATTTTCCGCCTTTATTAACTTCATTACACCTAACCTTTTCTGTACCTACCTACCATCTGTATGCTGATGACCTACAACTCTACGACCAGTGCCCCGTGACTGACCTTCAGATTTGCATTGACAAACTTAACCTGGACCTTTCACATATCCAGCAGTGGTCAAAAAAGTTCGGCCTTTTGTAAATCCTTCCAAGTGCCAGGCCATTGTTATCGGTAGTTCCAGACAGCTTGCAAGAATAGACTTGGACGCGATAACACCAGTAAGTTTTGCCGGCACTCCAATAAGGTTCAGTCAAAGTGTTAAAGATCTGGGTGTTCTTTTAGATAGTACTCTGAGTTGGAGAGCACAGGTTACCGAGATCAGTCGAAAGGTCATGGGTTCCCTTCACGCTCTTAATAAATTTAAGCACTTCCTGCCTATCAAAACTAAAGTTTTATTAATTAATTCCCTTATCCTGCCCATTATTGATTATGGTGATGTGTGTTATCCCGACTTAAATGAAGAACTTCTCGACAAATTGGATCGGCTACTCAATAAGTGCATTCGCTTCATTTTTTGCCTTCGTAAATATGATCAATTTCTCGGAGCGATGCTAAGCCGAACGGAGCCGAGAATGCCCGAACGTTCTAATATCTCCCCACTGTCAGTAGTAGCGGATGAAACAACGCACCAACAGTATCTGCCACCCTCGAATACTTTAGTAAATAGAGAATATACCCGTATCCCTACAGCTTACGCTCGAAAGTAACTGCCGCTGTCTAAGCGGAGCGTTCGGTGGGGCGTGCAGCGTGGCGTCGGGCTCACAAGTGATTTGAGGCCGCTGGTATACGTTTGCATTTGTTTAACATGCACGCCGCACGCCCCGCCCCGCTACACGCCTAACTCGAGCGTCCACTCAGGCCTCACACGAAGTGTTCTAAATACAGAGACATAAGTATATCGTTTTGGTAAACAGTTAGCTACTTTAGACTTACATAGTCTGATCTGCTACTTTGGATGCTGACTATACACACAGCTTTAAAAGTGTATTTAAGTCCACAAAAACGTAGCGTATATACAGCTAGTATACATACACACATATGAAATCGCATAGATATATTATATTAGTCTATAAGGTATATATTTGTAATACGGGACTTGTTGCCTGATCAAAATTTCGAGTAAATCAAATCTCCTAAATACATATATTAAGAGAGGGCACCCGCGAAATTGTAGTTATATTATTTTGAACTTGTACAAGTTTTAATGAAGGGCAAATGCATGATGAAATTCATACGGAAATTAGACTGTAATTACAAGAGCAGCCTCCAAGAAAAAACTTAAAGTTGGCTCGACAGGAAAAAATCACGAAAAATTGACAACAAAGCCTAAACCGATGAAGATAGGTGAATGAAACTTGAAGCATACAACGTGTCTCTACTCTCTGGACATTGACCGAGATCCCGAGTAGAGTTCCTTCTCAGGAATGTTCTAATATGGTAAATTATTTGATTAGATAAACATAAAAAATTTTTTTAAAGATAAATAAAGGCAAATAAATTGTCAATAAATAGGAGCATAGGTACTGTATTAGTCATTCGCAATGACTAATGTGACTAGCCATATGCCTATTTCGTAATATTAGCCTTGGTTTTATATTAAAACACATAGAAAATAATGAAAAACTACAGTACTCTTCGTTTGCATCTTTCAGTCATGATTTCACTCCGTATTCTAACAATTACAATTTGAAGGACACGTTTCCGTATTTTACCACTTGTGATTTCGATTAAATACATAACATTCAGTGAATTTTCATTTTATTTATTTATTTTAAAATGCTGCGAAGAATGATAATAATCAATTGAAGTTAACCTAGAATAAATGCATAATTATTGGTGTAATAAAGAACATTGAGTTACTAACTTAATAATAAACATAAAATATTACAATACAGACGTTATTTTCAGAAAACAAAACTATAATACCTGAAGTTAAATAATAATGTTAGCATATTCATGCTTGATAGGTTTTGAAACGTTTCATTTTATCATTTTTTTGGTCTACTTAAACTGACTACCAAGCGAATCCTGTCGTTGTGTGCGTAAAAAACATTGTGTCGCCATTATGTCGCCGTTATGTCGCCAATATGTCGCTGTTATGTCGCCAATATGTCGCTATTATGTCGCCATTATGTCGCCGTTATGTCGCTATTATGTCGCCAATATGTCGCCGATATGTCGCTATTATGTCGCTATTATGGCGCCTATATGTCGCCGTTATGTCGCCAATATGTCGCTATTATGTCGCCGTTATGTCGCCAATACGTCGCCGTTATGTCGCCAATATGTCGCTATTATGTCGCCGTTATGTCGCCAATACGTCGCCGTTATGTCGCCAATATGTCGCTATTATGTCGCCGTTATGTCGCCAATATGTCGCTATTATGTCGCTATTATGTCGCCTATATGTCGCCTATATGTCGCCGTTATGTCGCCGTTATGTCGTCGTTATGTCGCTATTATGTCGCCATTATGTCGCCGTTATGTCGCCGTTATGTCGCTATTATGTCGCCGTTATGTCGCTATTATGTCGCCGTTATGTCGCCGTTATGTCGCCGTTATGTCGCCATTTTGTCGCTATTATGTCGCTATTATGTCGCCGTTATGTCGTCATTATGTCGCCGTTATGTCGTCGTTATGTCGCTATTATGTCGTCATTATGTCGCTATTATGTCGCCGATATGTCGCCATTATGTCGCTATTATGTCGCTAGTCGCCAATATGTCGCTGTTATGTCGCTAGTCGCCGTTATGTCGCTGTTATGTCGCTACTAAAGTATATAAAAGGGCCGTAAAGTACGGGGGATGGGCATTCATTCTTTAACCATCGGACTGGCGGTATCTCTGGCTTTGAGTAAGTAAAGTTTCTCTACTATTCCTTCTATTTGTTTGTGTTTGCTGGGAATTATCCTGGTAAATTTAAACTTGTAAATTGTGTCTATGTTTGGCATTGCGGGGACAATGTTGTCGTAATGCTAAGCTTAGGCTATGGTGGAGATTCTTTGCTTCCTTATCTGTGTTACTATATTGTGAGTTTTTTGTTAGTAAAAACTAATTTTGTTATTTTATTACCTTTCTATGAGGTTAGTTTGTTATTTTATAAAGCCAGATCACTGTTTGGACTAACAGTTTGTCCATCTAATCAGCTGCTCCCTAACGGTGTCAAATTGCAGCTGTTTAGAAGTCTTTTGCTCCAAGTTGAGAGGACTTGGCGTCTCTTCTTTACCAACATAAGAGGCGAGCATACTCTCCTTAGTCTCAAGGTCCAGCTGTTAGATGAATGTGAGGGCATCACGTGCGTGCCATTGAGAGTAATCTCAGCTCACTGAAGTCTGCAGTAATTGAGGCTAGGTCTCGTATTAATTATATTTATATATTTCGGTGCTCGGGCTCATGCTAGTGCTGGTCACGGGAGAGCTTCTGTCATGATTGGTAACAAACACAGATAGTTTTAGTCATGGCAGGGTATCCCATGTGACTGGTACGGGTGTGTGTGCTAGTGCGCTGATTACCTATAGACATGCTAGGGCGGTCTATTCTCATCCACCGTGCCCACGTGGCGATGAGGAGGGGGCCAATCACACAGACACTAGGGTTTGCTATACCTCGGTTTTGTCGGCCGAATGCTTACAGCTTAGACTTAGGGATACACTTGTGTATGTTCCAAATCACTAGATCAATGGTAAGTACGATCTGTGTTCTGGACATACTAGATTAGGGTCTAAGGGTAGGAATAGGGTAGAGTCACACACACTGTTATAGGGTCTCTCTTAGGTTTGATCTAGAAATTCGATTGGTTGGTGTATATATATATCTTTCAAAAGGTTCTAATGACGTGAAGCTATGGTTTTATAACGTGTACTAATGATAATATTAGTGAAATACTGGTAATGGGTTTTAATTACCTAAATCTTCCAGACTGTTACTCTGAGTGGAAAGTTGAGGGTTATCTGTAACATCTTATATCTATTTATTTTCATTTCTGGGTTTTTGGTGTAGAGACGAAGTACTGAGTATTACGATCAGGTACTAAGGTATTTATATATTCAATCCTTAAATATCAAGTTGGGTTTAGGAACACAGACTATTCTGGGATTAAAGAATGGTTTGTTTTAGAGACCCTTTGGCAGGCGAGCGCAGACCATTGGAATCTTCGAGTGGAATAATACTCACCTTGATAGTTCGATCTCATAAAGTACAGTAATGAGTTAAACTTGTACTTCGTTTATACATTTAAAAGGCCTAGGAATTCAGCCTACTTTTAGCTATGGGGACTGGGATAATGGCTTAGTAGCCTTAGCTTTTGGATATAAAAAGATAAGTAAATGGTGTCTGACGAATACTTATCGCTTCTCTTCGTCAGCCCCTAGGTTTGCATAGGGTTGCGAAGCGTTGGTCATAGTCCGTCTGGCTAATAAGATAGTAGGTGGCCCGATTGATATTGCTAATCGGAGTAAGAGTCTTCAGACCTGCATCTAGCATTAGAGGCAGCACGTGTGATCCATTCACACCTCGTTTAGAAGATGATAGGATTGATAGGTAATAATATTTAATCTTAATATAAGTGTGTAAATGGGCTTAACCCAGGAGTGCTGCTTCAATGTTACCCCGAAGACTTAATAGGAGTAGCAGGATTTTACCAAAAATATATTTATATACTTAATCATATATGCTGCAATAATTAAATATCTTTCTAATGAATTAATAAAAATATATTTAACATTACATCAAAAATCATTGATAGTTTCTGTAACTGTAACTTAAGGCTTCACCCGCCGCCTACGATCTTGATAGTGTGGGCGGAGCCTATATTCTTTACCGCGACACTGCTCATACCTTGTTGATTGTTATATATTTTCATTCTACTTATGGGGTGTCATATTTGATATAGAAGGGGGTTTGGAATAACATATTCTTACGGTATTTTGCTGAAGGTTGAATCTTAACATAAAATCCTATCGATTACTTCTTATCAACATAATAAATTATTTAGTATAGTAAATTTCTGAGTCTTAGCATCTAGGTAATACTTAATCAGGTAGAATCAGAGTCCAAGATTTAGTTGTAACTCATTAAAGAATCTGGAGTATCGCGGTTCACTTCGAGGGGTCCTAACCTTTAACTAGACGATCACTTGGCCAAATAATTGTTAAGGTAAAATTATTGTTGAGGTAAATTTTAGGGGTAATTTTAAAGGTGGGATTGTTAACGATTAGGTTCAGTATTTTATTAGGTCTGGGGTTTAATAGATGGGGTAGATTGGGGTGTAGGTGGGGGAAGTTACACTAATAATAAGATAAGATTAAAGTGACACTAGTAATATGACATAGGTACTCTTTAATGACCGTGTTGCTTAAATACAGGCATTTCCGAAGTATTATATCGTAGATCATTAATTTTTTGATAATACTTGTTTGCAATGAGATTTTGTACATAGGTTAGAAATACTCTAATCGACGTGTCCTTTTCATCTATGTCCAGAGGGTAGATACACGTTGTATATTTTTCAGAGCTCCATTACGAAAGGATTTGAAAATGTATGGATTAAAACAGGTTAGTGCTTTATTTTATAGATAAATAGCTGTTATTTGTACTTAATACCCCTTTAAATGTAACGCCAGGACCGACCTCGCCCCGAAGTATTCCAGCCGCGCGCGCATACCGCCGCGCTAATATGGCGCACGCGCAAAACGACTACACGCATAGCCGAGCCTTCAAATATTTGATAGGCGACAGGGCATTGTGGACTTTATGTGCAAGGTGCTAGGGCTATGTTAAAACGGAGCTTGAGTGGAATTAATGTTATGGTTACTGGTACGACATATATTAAGTTTAAAAAAACTGTTTACAATTTGAATCATACCTAGATATACTGAGAGCCCGATTCGAACTTTAAGATAGGTACGTCAATTATTTGCTAAAGATAGATATGTTTGACAGTTCCCCACGTGAAGAATCTTTACCTCTTGTCTGCGTATGATAAGGACCCAGACCGAATTTGAGTCATCATTTTGCATTTTTCCGAGAACGAGGATATGTTATGCTATATACAGCACAACTTTGACCACCACATACATGAAAGTTTAAAATCACTGATCATCAATGTGGGCTTTGTAAATTTTGATGCATCTCGTGACTTTGGTTGGAGATTGAATTTAAAAGAATACTTTGATCTTAGATTCCAATCTTGAATTATTGTATTGTTGCTTACATTTAAAGGCTTAAATAAAACATGTATTGGCAACGATACATTGAGTAAAATGCGTAAAATTGAAGGAAATTTCGTGCTTTGAATTTGACAGGTAAACGAGATGGCGCTGTACCGCGCCATATATTTCGCGGTAACTCTGATTGTCAAAAGTTGACGTTTGTCAATTCAGTGACCGCAAAACATATGACGCAGTACAACGCCATCTGTTTTTGATGTCAAACTAAGGGACACGTTTTTTTCTTAGACTTTACCTCTCTTTTACAATCAATTCTCTTTGGTATTTATTGTTATAACGTGACAAAAACAAAGATGAACAAAAACAACCATGTATACAAATTGATATGTCTTCTTTTATTTACAATATATAGTATTTACAGGTTCTACATAAAAACAAAATTTAATAACTATTAAGTACTTAAGCTAGAATTTGCACATAAAAAATGTAAACAGGTTATACTTAAGACAACAACAAACATACAAAATGTCAGCTCTTGCGATTGCTTATTAAGTTGATCGATTGGTTTAAGACTGTGTAGTACCGGGTCCATGATTGTTTCATTTTCGCGTATTAAAGGCCGTGTTGTAATATACAGATACTTACAAGAGATGGCACACCGCTTGCGTGACGTATGCGTTCACGGCTCCAACATTTTAGTGCACGTATACGCCCGCAGCGGCAGCGCAGCCGGTGTGCTATAGCCTTAAGGCTAGCACCGCGAAACACTTCGACTGTTCGTCTATCGCCTCTTTATAGCTCCAATATGTAATGGCGATAAAGGGGTAAATAGACGAACGAATTACCGAAGGTGTTTGAAGCCTTAATGTCTGTCGCGTAACATGATTGGTAGAACAACAAAAAATATATATATTAGGGTCCAAATTAACGACTATGTATGATATGCGCCGATGCTACGCAAAGTTTTGATACACGAAAATGATACATAGGGCTGCCCGATTTATTCTATTTTTAATTAAACTACATCATTTCCTTGTAGTTATTAATGTTATTATAATAAAATAATGACCGTACATGACTGCTAGACCTATGTTAGTTATGTTATCAGTCCCTTTCTCACAAGTGCAGACAGTGAGATGGCATATTTTTCTACAGTATAAGTATTTATACCAGTTTCACTGATTTCGAATGATGATTTGCACTTGTTAGAAATGAAAACTGTATAAATAAAAATCGTAAGTAATCATTTACATGTGTTATGTTTTTTTGATATATTAATATTAAAGTCGTAAACCACTTACAAAAATGCAGGCTGGACACAATAAATAATTCATATTGAATTAAATTATACTTATAACAATAGTTTATTATTAATGATAAAATTAAATTACTATTAAATAGCTGCACAAAAACAATGCAACTATCAAATTCATTGTCGAAAAACTGAAAAAAATGGCGATAATGCTAAGTATCGGATAAATAAAATATCCGATTAAAAAAAAATCATAACAGTAAAATCAAAGATATAATTTCATTGCAAAAAATATTCCATTTAAAATATCTTCATATCAAGTTATTATTATTTATCTACTGTACTTCGATCTTATCCTTTCTCGGCCTTAAACACTTTTATTGATTTGACACACGGAAAAAAATCTAAAACATACAGTTAATTTAAGGCTAACTGTACTTAAATATAGTAACCATTTAACATGTATTTGTCGCAATTAGCTACAACTTTAATATTTTTAATTAAGATTTCTTTGTAGGCTGTTAATATACAACACTATTCAATACCCAGTTGTTTAATAAATGGAATCGTGAAAGAACACAACAGAAAGAATATTTGCATTTAATCAAATCTTACAGAACAAAGTAAATATCCAAACTTCCTCCCATAGACAAAATAACATTAAGAAGCGTAAAGTAGTGCACAAGTAAAGTAAATGGCGCTGTAGTGCCGTACGTTTTGTGATTTTCAAACACTATGTAGTGCTTGACATAGTTACCGCATACTATGCGTACAGCGCCATCTCCTTTTTAACGGACCACAATATTGATTAATACTTTACGCTTCTTAGTATTCCTGTCCAAGTCCTAGAAGGGAAAAAGATCGAAGGTACACAATTCTACGCCACCTAGTTTGTACCTATCTAACACCTAGACTAGCATACGCCTAGCCGTAACGAAGTCGTTAGTCTGTCGTTTGATATACCTGGTAACTCCACTCCGACCATCCTATCCAGTATCGGTATCGATAAAGTAAAAGATATGACAAGGGGTAACGGGACAAAAATCATAAAGTACGATACTCAGCGAACGGGCGGATTCGGAGAGTATTTCACATTTTTATAGCCGCAAGCCGGTCAGATGCTCGCGGACGTGGACGGCTCCGGACGGATTCCATCGCTTCTGGCATAATAGGTACATTGAAAACGTGCTCCGGCGCGGCCCGACTCCAGGCGCTCGGTGGCGGGTGGTCGAATCGTACATAACAGAGTGGTTCCCACAAGATGGCAAAAGGAAGCATGGCGGCCAATTTAAAAGAAGGTAACATCAAGAAATAAAATGGCATATAAACGCTATCACAGGAAAGAACAGAAAAACTGGAAGAGGCCTAGATATGTGTCACAGGACACGCGGGACTCCAAACTAAGAAAACCGATGTGTAAAATAAATAAATAAATCCTAGTATGTAGAATTATTTTTAATATGGTAGTATGAGCCATAAAGCCTATAATAACAAAAATCGGCCAAGTGAGAGTAGGACTCGCGCACGTAGGATTCCGTACTATTACGCAAAAAACGGCAAAAAAAATCACGTTTGGTGTATGGGAACCCCACTTGAATAATTATTTTATTCCGTTTTTAGTATTGGGTGTTATAGCAGAAGAAGAAATACATCATCTGTGAAAATTTCAACTGTCTATCACGGTTTATGAGATACAGCCTGGTGATAGACGAACAGTGGAGTCCCGTGTTTAAAAATCAGAGCACTATGTCCACGTGGTCTTGTCTGTCCAACCTCTAGAGAGCAATTGCGAAAACGGAGGCGCGGAGGGAGAGCAGCCCTCGCCCGCTGTGACAGAGTGCGGGAACGAGTGAGGCGAGCGGCTGAGGCTTTGTACCATCTGGGTACGGCAGATGGTACAAAGCAAACAGATGGCAAAACCCTAATAAAAGTAAAAGAACTAAACAGCATGTCAACTTTAGTTACGGGTCAATCGAAGGCCAATGATAAGAGGGGCCATAAAGCCAAGAAATTAGAGGAGAACAAGAGATATAGCGCGCCGCGCGAAATTTGCGACAGCTTTGTAAGTTATTATGAATAAGGGGGTTAGTTTCCAAGAAACATGTTAGTTCCTAAAAACACGAGTAAAATCGTTATGTTATTATAGTCTTTTAGTTTACCGATACCCGATACAGTACAAATACATAGTAAATGCGAAAAAAACGTCGAGACTAGTCTAAAAGTTCTTTGGCTACGATAAAAAAAACTACCAAGTACAAACGAATGTCTCAAAAACGCTAAAAAAATAATTTAATAAAATTATAAAATCATAAATAGAAAATAATGGCGAATAAATTACAAAATGTACTTACAAGAATGGCTCAAACATTAAATTATATTGTGATTTATTATCAACAGATTTATAATAAAGAAAATCATTGGAGTTACTATACATAAAATCGACTGAAATTCCATACGCTTAAAATATAATTCAGTCATTGCATCGTAATAAAATACAAAAGATATATGTTTAAAATTATGCCATCGATAAATCCATATATCTATGCACTGTCCATTACAATATACATTTATATAACTAGGTACGTAGGAATGACCCTCGACGCAAGCACCGATATGTCAAGATGGACTAATTTTTTTCTCTAACACTATAATTTCATTATTCTTTAGAATATCTTCATTACAATTCTAAGGACAGACTGCTTTTGCTCTAGGAGTTTGGCTGATCATTGTTAAGAATGTAAATAGCTAAAGTATTCGGAAACGACGAGACAAAATGCTAAGACGTATTGTATGATTAATTAAGATTAGCCAGTAATACAGGCTGCTTTCTTCAACATTTAGCCATATTTTGCTAGTAAGAATAGGTATAGGTCATACTGAGCAACTTTTACCTATTTACAGGACCAACTAAAACATGCCTGCTTCATACGTTTTGTCTGATCAGGTGTCGATATTTATTATCGGACAGCCACAATTTTTTCGCGATTTCGTGTTGGTTTTATACTAAAAGAAAAGTTACTTTCACACCTCGGAAAATTTGGGTAAGGTTTGAAATAACAACCCGTATTTTCATAAGTTACTTAGTGGTTCTTCCGTAATTGATTGTATTCTTAACAATGACCAACCTTAACGATTTCAAGAGAGAATTGACATGAAACTTATCAGGATTGTTGGATCTAACAACTTATTGTCGTACAAAATTATCAACTATACAGTGGCAAGAAGGTTCAAAGCGAATACTCGTTTACAATTAGACCGCTTATTTAAGAGATAGGATAGATCCCCAAGGGATGTTTGTTTGGGGCATTATTGTATCTTAACTAAAAGATATGAAAATTAAAAACAAAATATCCAACCATTGAATACGCTGGAGTTAATAGTACCTAATTGTAAGTGACATTAACATTAATATTGCCTATTGTGAGACTGCATTGACAGAAGTTCCCCAAAAATGTTGTTATTGTTACAGCTTTTTTTCTTTGAACTTGGACTTAAGACTCTAGAGACAACCGCACCGGACCTTGGTGCGATCAAAACATATTTTTCTCCCTCACACTTATAGCTGCGTCCTTAACGAAAGTACGGTGGACCACCTTACATACGATCGAACATGCGCCAGACCGCACTAAGGTCGCGGTCCGGTGCGGTCGTCTGCAGACACTATTATACGTAATTAACCCTTTGAACGCCACGCCTGTCGTGAACGGAGCGTCATCATGATCCTTGTCGGAATGCACTAAGGTTGATATTAGACTGTATCCGCGCGCGTCAGAAATGTATAGAAGATCTTTTACAATTTCCCCACAAATCTGTATCACCAAAATTGAAGGATTTAACCAGCATGACCAATGATAAGCGACATTTTGGCCAATGTTACTAATGTATTCTTCAAATATTTTCAATAGAATGCGTTAATGTTAATTTCAATTACTTCAAACACTTTGGTGACCCCTAAATACTAACACAGAAGCTCATTGTAAATAATAAATACAAATAGCCTAGGTACATCTAAAATTGACTTCGAAAACGACAAAAAACAACGACACACAACACAAATGGTTTTCCTGAAAAAATATACCGATAACTAATATTTGCTCAATTGATACTTATACGCAACAAGCGTCAATTTATTTTTGCTTATAATGTACAATTTATTTGTTGATAATGTACAGTATAGGTAATACTGTTAGGCCACTCCACTGACGCGGAGCTACGAGACATGCGAGAATCAATCAAGATTGGTTGTAATCCAGCGGAGCGGAGAAGAGAACCAATGCTATTGGTTGTTTCCCGCGCGTCTCTCATCTCCGCTCATCTCTGCCTCAGTGAATAGGCAGCCTTATGGCTGGTTGCATCGATGACATAAAACTATACTCTGTATCTTTAGGTATTTAAATTAACCCCGTAAACCAATCGGCTCCGTACGCCAGTTGAGGGTAGATGAAAACATTACACGATCAAATAATGTAGGTTAAAGTCAGGTCGTTCAGTGACAGATCCAGGCGGTTTTGTATTTGGTTGGTTAACCAATAAATGTTATAACTACCCGAAAATGTACAAACTTTTTGTTTAATTTTATTTAAATACCTAAAGATACAGAGTATAGTGGTTAACACTAAAAGGCGTGTAGCTATAATAATCCAGAACATTGAAATTATAAAGAACTATTAAGCGATAATAGGACTTTAATTGACTATGTAACGTTTTTTTTAATTGGGTGGGATAAACATTCAATATACGGAGGTATGGCGTGAAACTTATGTATAAAATGTAAAAAAGATGGCACAGCATAAAACGTCAACATGAAAATAAGTTTACCTTCACTGTACGTTATCGGTCAGGGTCATTTATTTAAGCACTAGATGTCGTTAATGAGCAATTTGTAGTCTCAGATGCTTTTCGAGTTTTCAATAACTAATTTTAGTATTTCAACAAACAGAGTCAAATATATAAAAAACAAAGTCGGGTAAATTATACCATTTGTAACTCGAGAACAATTTGTTGGATTCGTTTCTGCCCCGATTAGAAAAACAGCTATCAAAATACTAGTGTAAGTAATCTCTCGTGAAAACATATCGTAAGTTATCGCTCATCGTGGATATCGTTTTCTAGGTTCTCAGGGGTGCTCAATTCGAAACTTATTGCAATTTTAGAATATAGTTTTTTTTTTTTTTGGGTTCTTGGTGTTTTTAGGTAGGTTCGCCTAGATGGCTAACATGCACTTTTTCGTAAAAGTTAGTTTTCTAGGATATAAGGGGTTCAAATGGTACAACTGGCCATAAGTATGTATTTATTTAAGTATTTTCACAAATTGCATTAACGACACCTAATGTTAAATAAAAATAAATCAAGTCGTGGCAGTTAAAACTACTTACCCTGGGTATTGGGGACGTATTCCCATTTCTCTAATCTCATACAGCCTTCATACACTTTATTGTCCATCCTTCTCTAGCTCTCAACCTTTCCTATGCTACCTATAGTTATTTCATAATCTTGGCATTATATAACCCTATATTATGTCAGCTGACAACCAAACACTAGTATTTGTTTCTTTTAATAACCTCACGCAGTACAGTCAGCATCAGAAGCAAGCGGGAGAAATGTTCAATATGACCTACACTCGCTCTTATTCTCTTAACAATAAAGTTGTTTTCAGTTAATTTTGAACACCACGTCCGTCTAGCAACATTTGTTGTTCTAGATGGATGCTGAAACATGAGTTACTTATTAAACTTTGATTGTAAACTGACGATTTTATAACTCTCAGTGATGAATGAATGGATCTTAATTACCGTTCAGCAGACCTTATATATTTGTAACAAGGTACAAAATGGTCAAATAAGAATCTTTTCGTTACATAATTATCCTCGTGCCGCCCAATGTACATTACGATGTACATTCTTTTTCAGTAGAATTATTTTTCGTCTCGTAAAATTTTCGAACAAACGAAATTCAACCCAATTAAAAATACAACTAGATTCAAACTTTTCTAGCTATAACATATCATGGATCATGGTGGCGGCACGAGGTTATATTTTGTGTAACTTTCATCAATTTTGATGTGTAAGTGTAATATATTTTAACCAAGAAGTCATCTTATGGTTAATTCAATAGTGACTCGTTTTTATCACACACACAACTTTATTACAACAACAAAGCTCTAGTTTTACCCCTTCGTTTAAGTTGCCAAAATCTTATCGCATTAATCGTATTATGTATTTAGAAGTTGCCTTTCATATTATTTAGCCAGTAGTTCACTTATAAACTTCATATTGAATGGACCATATAATGTTATTACTCATTATGACATTTTAATATCAGGATACAAGTGGCGTATTCCAAAATTCTCCTTTAACCAGCAAGACTTTGTTGTATTTTATTTAGCCAAATATTCGTGTTGAAAAAGCAAGTTGCATTATACTGCGAATCCACCATGAACTCACAGACTTGACATGGACATGTAGCTGTAATTTGCATGTAGCAACTTACTGCAAATTATACAAGATTTTTGCTGGGTTTTCTTATACAAGATTTTCGCTGGGATTTTTAAATGTTCTGTAGGGGGTTACCTGGTTTAAATTATACCTATATCTGGGTACAATATGTGGTATACCGGAGTTCTCCATATACTGCAGTAGGTCAGCTCTGAGCTTCACTGATTTGAGCACCATGTAACCATATATTTTCGTTAAACAATATTATATTATATACATTGATTGCTGAATGTTCAATGTTTTTCGACCTTTAATCTGGTTTAAAGCATGCCTATATCAGGATACATATGTGGTATACCGGAATTCTCCATGAACTCCACAGATTTGAGCGCCATATGTCCATATATATGTGTGAAGCTACTTAAACACAACTTTCGCTGGATTTTTTAGTTTCTCGCGGGGTGTTGCTTTTTTTAAAGCATTCCTATTTCGGGATACATATGTGGTATCCCGGAATTTTCCATGTACTGCAGTGGGTCGGCCCTAAATTCCACAGACTTTAACGCCATGTGTCCATATATTTGCGTGAAGCGCTGTATGCAGGCGGAGCGCTGCGCCATGTGGCGCGCGGCGGCGGACAGCATCTCGGTGTTGGTGCACTCGGGGCATTTGAACTTCTTGCGGGGCGTTACCTGCAATTTCATGTTTTAGTTTTAGATAATATTATACGGTTAGGCTTGTTCTTAGGACTAAAAGCGTGCTCTCTGCGCTGCTTATGCATATACATAAGAATGGACAATAAAGGAATTTTCAGTGTTTGAAGATTGAGACACCAGATGGCACTTCGATATAGCGCGTAGTAGCTAAAAATATGTGAGTAAAAATTTACAATTATTATAGTTTGCAGATGTCAAATTGTAAGGAAATTTAAGCTCACAAAAGTTCACACGTTTGCCACGTTGAGCACGTATTGTTTTTAAAATTGCCTTCACTCATGTATGGCGCACATAACCAACAATTACCTAAATGGGAGGCAACAAAGTTATCCTTACTACATATAGACTGGTACTGGAAACCGTCAACCGACACATAGCGACATCTAAGGGAACTTTTGTACAAATCTACCATGATGGGTGTTTGCCGGTCACATATGGAAGGTAGAGGTAAGGAATGCAATCTCCATAGGCAGAACTGTTGCAAGAGTGTCCAGCTGTCAGCAATAAATAATAGTTCCAAAACTCTCAAGAGTAGCGCTAGAATAGCTAAGAACCTACGCGTTATTGACGGAGTAAAGTGCGCTGTCTATGATCTGATTTTTTTTTTTCAAATATTCTAGGTATCGTAGTGCCACCTGTTAAAGGTTTTTTGACGGACACTTTATGGTACATGGAGATTTCATTCCTTACCTCTACCTTCCATACGGTCACATTTAAATTGGAAGTTGTCGTTGACATATCATTAGCGCGATTTAGAATTCGTGCCACCCGGCACAGCGACATCCAGCGGACGTTTGGAGCAACTTTACCTTAATGGGCGGCTTGCCGGTGACGTTGGCCACGAGGAAGTTCATGGCGATGTCCTCGCAGTTGAAGTTGTCGTCGACCCACGCGCGCACGGCGGCCGGCATGCGGTGCGTGTAGTACCACGACCAGATCTTGTGGTGGAACGCGGCGCCAGTTAGCACCTGGAACGGTGAAGTCGAATAAAGCCAGTTGTTCACATTATCGGTAATAGTAGGTGACCCCAGTGCATACGTAAGTCAATTTGTCCACGAAAATTTATGTTTTTCTCGTGGCTTGCGTTAGCATCGCTTATACATATTACATAGGTGCGACCAAAGTTGTGTTTCAGTCACGTCTAACTGACACTTTCCTGACAATATAATGGAGTTTTACATTGGCCGTCAGCGTTCTGGACGTTTGGGAGGAGTGAGCGGCGCTGAAGACAACACAGATGTAAGTGGTACACCGAGCGGATGTTGCCCTAGACCGTGTCTTGGGAAGCACGCAGAGGCAGCACCTCTCTGTAAATACTTGGGAGTTGATGCAATATGAAATGAAGTAATTAGTGTATGAAATGAAGTAATTAGTAGTTATTAATGGACTGGTAATACTAGGCTATAGGATGAAAACATCGGATCCCAGCCTAATAAAACAGTATGCATTTTATTTCTATCTAGGATGGCTCAAGGGCAACACCGGCGTGAGGGTTGAGGTAGAGATGTGTCACTGGACTTTAAAAATATGGTCCAACTCGCCATTTATGTTTTCTCGTTTACCCTCGAGAACGCAGCTCTTACGACTTCACTGTGGACGGCCGGCTAAGGCAAATCAGAGGTAGAGGATCCTGTCCATCTCACGCAACCTTTCAGGTGACAGAAATCTCCCAGGTGCAGTCCTCAACAGCTGACCACAAGCTGCCGTTAACTGATTGCTCTGGTAAATCCAGCGGGCGAGGGGGTCATCATATCCTTATGCCAGTATTGTAATTTATTATTATTAAATAAATAAAATGAATTCTAATGCAATTAAATGGAAACGCCCACCTCTCATTCGTTTATCTATTAGTTTCGTTCGGCGAAAGAATTAAGATGTAATTACTCGCTGAAATGAAATGAAAAGCCTTATTAACATAGGTGAGAGTAAAAGTGATCAGGAGTATCAAGTATTCATTACATAATACTACCCGTTCCCTTCAATTTGGCCGTCGGTGACCGTTACACAATAACGTCACAGGTACAATTACTAGTACTATGGACAAAAAATATTATTATTATATCAATTATATGTGATTGTATTCAATGCAAGTAAGAAAAGTTGTGGTAAGGTTGTGGTAGCTGACTGGACAACTGCAGGGTTCGCTTTTTGTTAAGCTATACAGCTTAACATAACATAATAAGCTATTTTCTGTGTTTAAAACATTACAAACATTTTGTCTAATTCGCAGTCAATCACATTACATTAAAAATAAACATTTTGGACAGACCCACAAGTGGAGGCGGGACGGGAACCCCATGATCCGGTCAGGAACCTCACGCCACACGTCGAAACTGAATTATACGAGGACTTGTTACTAAAGACTATTCTACTCCGACTCACCATGGAAATCTGATTGGTCCACTCGTTGTGGTATCGCCAGGAGTTAGTGCCGTTGTCCCACACGTGGAGGCGGGACGGGAACCCCACGATCCGGTCAGGAAACTCACGCCACACGTCGAATATGAATTATACGAAAACATGTTGCTAGAGACTATTCTACTCTGACTCACCATGGAAATCTGATTGGTCCACTCGCTGTGGTATCGCCAGGAGTTAGTGCCGTTGTCCCACACGTGGAGGCGGGACGGGAACCCCATGATCCGGTCAGGAACCTCACGCCACACGTCGAAACTGAATTATACGAGGACTTGTTACTAAAGACTATTCTACTCCGACTCACCATGGAAATCTGATTGGTCCACTCGTTGTGGTATCGCCAGGAGTTAGTGCCGTTGTCCCACACGTGGAGGCGGGACGGGAACCCCACGATCCGGTCAGGAAACTCACGCCACACGTCGAATATGAATTATACGAAAACATGTTGCTAGAGACTATTCTACTCCGACTCACCATGGAAATCTGATTGGTCCACTCGTTGTGGTATCGCCAGGAGTTAGTGCCGTTGTCCCACACGTGGAGGCGGGACGGGAACCCCACGATCCGGTCAGGAAACTCACGCCACACGTCGAATATGAATTATACGAAAACATGTTGCTAGAGACTATTCTACTCTGACTCACCATGGAAATCTGATTGGTCCACTCGCTGTGGTATCGCCAGAAGTTAGTGCCGTTGTCCCACACGTGGAGGCGGGACGGGAACCCCACGATCCGGTCAGGAAACTCACGCCACACATCGAAACTGAATTAAAATATTAATCATTAATATTAGTAAGACGAGAGAGGAAGGACGAAGGGAATGTGGATGGATTCAATCAAGAAAGATCTTGAGTGCGGCTCTGAAGCCGAGCGGCAGACCCCACTATCAGATGAGTATAATAATTGCAAAAACAGAAAGAGAGAGAGAGAGAGAGAGAGAATATTAGTAAAATAGAACGTCTTCCTGCCGCCGAACGTCCCAGGTACTTATCGTAGTACTTCGTGGAGGAGGTAAAGATAGATAAGATAATAATACATTATTGCAGAAGCCGGGAAATAGCAATTCGTGGACGAGTTCGACGCGTAGCGGCGTCCGACAAAGAAGACAATCCACGAATTGCTGTTCCTGCCGAGGCATATATAGTGCTTTTCTCCAAACATGCGAGGAAATCAGGTAAAATAATCATAATTTAAACATGAACCAGCACTCAAATCGAACCTTCACATCAAAAACGTCAAAATCTATTTCGCGCTTTAATTATTTTTTTAAAGTTAAAGGCACAACTATTCTGCCATTCAGTATCATTCAATATTCGAAGATAGAATACTCTTTATTGGCACACCTCAGTAAAAGATACAGCTTAAAGAAAAACAATTGATTAGTGATAGAGGCAGACAGCAGGCGGTCTTATCGCTAAAGAGCGATCTCTTCCAGACAACCTTTGGGTAGCGGAAACAAAAACAATATGCTACAATAAGGTGAATATTTCCGAGCATATTGGACAAAAGATATTTTATTATTCAAGTTCAACCGGCTCTAACCCTACACCTCTGACCCGAGAAGATTTAAATCCCTGCTCAATTGGAGGAGGGTATCCCAATAAGGACGGGGAAGAAACTCGGCGGCACACATCTTTTCAAAACATTACATCTTATAATTAACATGCATAAAATAAGAAAAAAATACAATTTAGATAACTATAGACATCATGCAATTACATACAGTAGCTACTTTTCGTTATAGAAATTTGATAAAAAATATATATGTCATATCAAATCATACAAATACGTAGCTCTTTCAGAAAACATATCGAATTCTTAGAAAAGGAAAAGAAAAATAAAATTAATAAATAATTTTCCTAAGTGGATAAGATTGATTAATTTTCATAGCAAAGAAGGAGTCTGCAAGCCACAAGACACATTAATTTCAAATACGGAATGTCTATCCGAATACTTTCACCGCGACTTTGTATAGCGGCTTTAGCTATGTATGTTTTTTACCCGCACCTTACAAAGTTGCACACAAAGATATTGCATTCCAACATGAATAGTATTAAGACAAATGATTTTTTCAAAGTAATGACTATATACATTGTAAGAACTAAGTAGATTGTTGGATTAATGCGCTGACAATAAATTACACAATTAGCAGAGTTATTATCGTTTTTTCAAGATCGGCAATAGTCATAATTGTCATGAAACATTGATTATTACCAAGCACGCTTTTGTTGCAATGTGATGACATTTTACGCTTTTTACTGGTCCATTTGTAGTTTTGATACAATGTGAAATCTATTGCTCCCCCCAGAGCTCAAATTTTACATACAATGTATGCACCTTTGCGGCGTCTGCCCCCTAGGCTTCCGGCGATATCAACTTCCCCCCCCCCCCCAGCTCACTGGCTGGCTACGTCCTTGAAGTTTATAATACTTTGAAATTTTAAACATACAATTATAATATATTATCTATGATGTACGTAAATAGTAGAAAGGCTTTTTTTTCTAATTTAACTTAAAATTAAATTACTAAGGGATTAAAAATGAGGGTAGTTTTTAACTGCTTCCATACAAAGTAGCGAGTACGGTAATGTAATTTATTTATTTTATTTATTTATACAAGGAATTCCAACAGCTATAAAAATACATTAAACTTTTTAGATAGTAGTACAGAGCCAATTACAGGAACTCGCAAATAGAAATGTAACTGTAACTGTGAATGTTATATAAACTTTATTGACCTCTCTTTGCGATATATTTATCTATTAATTGATTACTGACCGTTTAACCCACGCGCGTGAGAAATAGCAGGCTATTTTAAACTTGATCTTCTTTACTGTTGTGATAACAGAGAAGAGGTCAAGAAAGAGCTCTTGTTTGGGTGCCGCGGTAAGGTACAGTCGACCTCAAACATATATTATTATTTATATATTTTTACCTTACGTAACGTAAAATATCAATCCGACGTGTATGATCGTGCGAATACTGCTTAATAAAATCAAAGACTATATAACTTTTATACTTTTTAAAGGATGTCATGCGTGCAAAGACAGCTTATATTGCACAATTATATTGAATGAGCGAATATTCAATGATACTGAATGGCACAATAGTTGTGCCTTTAACTTTTAAAAAATAATTAAAGAGTGAAATAGTTTTTGACGTTTTTGATGTGAAGGTTCGATTTGAGTGCTGGTTGATGCTAAAATTATGATTATTTTATCTGATTTCCTCGCATGTTTGGAGAACAGCACTATAAATGCCTCGGCAGGAACGGCAATTCGTGGATTCGTCTTTTTTATGGACACAATCGAAACTCATCCACGAATTGCCCTTTCCCGGCCTCTGCAATAATGTACTATTAATTTTGTGGAACATTTCTGACTATTCGTCATTCATTATTATTTAATAGTATCTGCTAAAACCAATAAACGACTTTTTTCTAACTATAACAATATTTATTAATATAGAAAATTGTAAACCATCGATCAGTGCATACATTTATCACTGTTAATAATTCCATACATTCTGATAACGCGCACCTACCATAACATACGTGCAACGGTCCGATGGCCACATCTCGCATCACATGATATCATTAAACAAATCAGTAGCAAATCATTATAATAAGCTTAACATTGAACAAGTATGCACGCAATCCATGTAAACAGATCATGAAAGTCAGTAAGTCAGTAGTAGGTATGCAAGTAATAAACGCTTTTGTCTACACATATATCATATACCCTCTACGGCGCATTAATAACAGCCAATTACGGCCAACATAATGATCTGTTTCGTTACCCATGAAAATGGTATTATTGCGTAATAATAACTTCAAATTTTATTTTTATTATTACAATCAGTGATCGGACGAATATTCGGTAAATTTTCGATATTCAGCATTTTCAGCAAGTTTCCAATGTTCGTATTCGGCCGTATTATTCGATTATAGTGCCAGAACTTTACAAGCGACCACTTCCATCAAGTTACGTTTTCCCGCTGTCATAAAAACAAAAAATGAGACATAATGCAATCAACAATCCATAGTATATCATGATTATTTGGAGAGATATGAAATTTGTTCGCCTTGCCTTTTGACCTGTTTGTTTCTAGGGAATTGCCTTTATTTCGTTTCATCTTTAGCTGCTAATGTAATGGAAACGTTTTCAAATGGTTTGTTAAAATGATACAGATGAACCGAATAATTCGGCCGAATATTCGGCCCACCTTTGATTACAATTACATTCAAATTTCGAACATCTCTAAAAGAATTTGCTTTGACTTTAATTCTAATATCAGGCGGATTGAACTCTTATTCGAAATTAAATGTCTATTGCAAACCGTGTGATCAATGCCGCAATGGCCATAGCCAATGAAAGTCGTTCCTGAACTCATCAATATGTGACTGCGGTCGGCAATACGTCCCCACTTTGCCGCTTGCCATAAGGACGATATTTGTATCTTTCAAAGACAAAGTGGGACATTTTGCCGGCCGGGGTCACATATGTTTTAATATATCTGAGCTTGTGTGTGTAGATTAATTGAATAGACAAGGCAATTAATTAACCGGTTGTCAAGTAAACCTAAGTGCCAAAATAAAAATTATATTCAAAACGTTATTGATTTAAGATTTGTTGTAAATATTAATCCCAACAAAATACGCTATGCCTAGGTATTTTTTCAATG
This sequence comes from Cydia pomonella, assembly GCF_033807575.1. Lineage (NCBI taxonomy): Eukaryota > Metazoa > Arthropoda > Insecta > Lepidoptera > Tortricidae > Cydia > Cydia pomonella. The sequence continues at coordinate 6,757,441 of NC_084713.1, read as the reverse complement.
TTGACTAAATATGTAGATGAACCCAAGTTTTTCTTAATATGAAAAGATGATTGATATTAAAAACAAAAATTAACCTTTCTGGAATATAAAGCCCAAAATTTGGGGCTTTAAAAAAATACAACAGTTGTACAATATACCTATGGACTCGTATATATGAACTTCAGCGCCAGCACTCGAATGCAATTAATTCAGATATCACTGTCAGTCATTTAATTGACAGATTGAAGTGCTGCAGCGGTATCATGGTCACATTTGTATCACCTGTCATGTCATGCGTCACTCATACGGCACTTACATACTTATTAGAACGTGACAGGTATGGTGAAAAATGATAAAGAGCCGACCATCTTAGCCCAACTGAAGTATACAAATTACTATAACGCACACAACAAGTGGGTAGGCAGGTACATAGGAGAGATACTTACAGAAAATTACAGTCAATTGCACGAGAAAGTAAATAAATTAGTATCATATTATTATGTGATAGGCTCTATTGCCTTTATTGCACGCTCGATTTATCCCACAGTGCTAACGTAATGCGCATTATTTTATTTATCACTAAAAGACCACTATGTATTATAATAGGAGAGCTCAAGAGGAGATTTTTTGGAGTTACTCGCCACTTAACCACTTTTAGCCGCCTAGGTTCTACTATACTTTTACTTAACGATATTTTATTAACGGCCAATTTCGGCTAAAGTTGTTTAGGTATATCTCCACGGGTGGAAAATAGAAAGATATCACTTATAACTTAATCTGACACGCTCGAGTAACTACAAAAAATGCCCTCTTGGGCTCCCCTACTATTAGTAAAGCGGTGTCAAACCCGGAGCTAATTTCTTCCTTTTTCTTCAAGTTATGGTAATGAATTATATGAAGTCGCAACTCGCGATTATGCGCTGCATGATGGTCGTAGCGGAAATCGTATGGCGAAATGTTTGAATGCTCAAAAATTTACTAACGTACATTTGACATATATCAGGGCGATATGAGTGCGTTCGGAGGGTTCTTGAGTCATGAGATGATATTTTTGACAAGATGTAGGTAAACTTTTAACAACTTCTAAAGTAAAAGTGGGGTCAGAGTAGGCTCGAATAACAAAATCGATTGAATGACTTGGGACTTCTCGACAAGCTAACATCATTTGTAGCCCCCAGCCTAACTAGGTGTGTATAAACACACATCTACACTACATGGCGCAAAAAATCATTGTATTAATTCTGATTATTTTGAGATCCAGGAGATTTCCACATAAAATGTAGAACAATAGCTTACACACTTAACAGTTATACGCAGACTGCATATTAGGAGAGGGCGGGCGTAAAGCCAGGATATTAGAAGAAAACAAAAGCGCTCAGGAACTCGCCGCTGCCCCGCGCCCTCTCACTGCTCAATGCGCTCCTGGCATCGACGCCTGAATGCGATCTATTTGCTTGGCGATGGGCGGCGATTGCTTGAGATTCTGTGAGGCGATGGATGCTAGGTGCTCAACTGTTCCAATTTAATTTGTCAATGTGCCATTATTGTTTTATAATTGTTAATGCTTATAATTAATATTGCTGTTAGTCTAAGTTTCGTGACGCATTGGTTCAACTGTAATGTCATGTAAACATTTTTATCAATAAAATAAAAAATATATAGCACGCCGCGCAAAACTTGCGACGGAAGAAATGACCGTCGCGCGATTTTTACCTTTTATCTCAATTACTCTCAAAATATACTTCTATTTAAAATCTTACTCGTCTAAAAAATATACAACTCCAACCAAAACCTTAAAAGGTTATAACGTCGGCTCGATAGAAAATCACAAAAACATGTCTAATTTTCATTTGAAAATAAATGAGTCTGCCCTTGTAAATGTCGTCTAGTTCCCGTGTAATTTTTATGGCTTTTGCCCTTGACTAAAACGTGTTAAAATTCAGTATAAAAACTACAATTTTGCATTGCCCCTTCTATCGGGTCTTATCATCTCGTCCGCCCTTGTCAAAATGGCGACTCACGTCAGTTACGATACGACAGCAAAAAATACTGACCGAAACTATAAATTGATCGGGCGTCAACATGACAATGTCATCGTCAATGGTGAGCTGACATTCGGTCTCGAGTCTCGATCTCGTCGTACGGGAAGAAACGATTGGCGAGCTTGTTCTCTTTGGTCTTAATTACTACAGCAAAAATACTCACAGAAACTCTAATTCATCGAGCGTAAACATGACAATGTCATCGTCAATGGTGAGCTGGCATTCGGTCTCGATCTCGTCGTATGCGAAAAAACGATTGGACAACTTGTTCTCTTTGGTCTAAATTACGACAGAAAAAATTCTCACCCAAACTCTAATTCATCGGGCGTCAACATGACAATATCGTCGTCAATGGTGAGTTGGCATTCGGTCTCGATCTCGTCGTAAGGGAAGAAACGATTGGACAGCTTGTTCTCTTTGGTCCTTATCACCTTCAGCGGCTTGTTGATCACTGGCCACTCTGACGCTGGAAAAAGAAAAAAAAACGTGTTTTATATAGTAGATTAGGTATACGACAAGGGCATAAAGTAACCCATTTCATCCGAGGCAATTTATCGGTCAGAGCATAAGCGAGGGCCGATATAGGCCGTGTATAAAATAAACTCTCCTTTTCACTTCGATTACGAGGAAAATATACAGAAATATCGAATGTTTAAGGTTATTTAACCGTATTTATAAAAGACTTAAGAAAAGGAGAGCGCTCCGGCCGCCAGCTCCAGAAATGGCAGTTGGTATGGCAGGTTCTGGGCTTTATTGCTAAGTCAATAAGAATCCTAATGGATGATTTTACTCTATGCATTAGAGCATTAAAATCAGATTTATGCCGCTTACACGCGACTTAAACACCAACTTTACGAACATGAGAAGTGCAAAACTACAATCATAATTTACTTTGTAGTTTGATAACAGTATGAATGACTGAAAACATTTAATATGACAAACAAAGTACGAAGGCCAGAGGAGGATTTTAAAACATAACTAGAGCAGATATAATATGTAAAATAATTTAGATTACAATTACTTAAGCAAATGTACCCGCAGTGTATTGTGAATTGTAATTGCCATACTATAAATAAATTAAACAAACGAAAGTAACGTGCACGTTTATTTCTTTATAATGTTCACCATAAAAGAGGCAGAACTTCTTATGAAATACACTAGTAATAATCTTCTTTATTTATTACCGTGCCTCGTTTGTAACGGCAATCAAATGATTTTATTTTTGCTTTAAGACATTAAGCTTGTGAATAGTTGATATTGCTTGTTTTGCTGAAGTTAACAGATGATATCTATTTGTAGCGTGTAGTAAGCGCTGGTGGCCTAGCGGTAAGAGCGTGCGACTTGCAATCCGGAGGTCGCGGGTTCAAACCCCGGCTCGTACCAATGAGTTTTTCGGAACTTATGTACGAAATATCATTTGATATTTACCAGTCGCTTTTCGGTGAAGGAAAACATCGTGAGGAAACCGGACTAATCCCAACAAGGCCTAGTTTATCCTCTGGGTTGGAAGGTCTGATGGCAGTCGCTTTCGTAAAAACTAGTGCCTACGCCAAATCTTGGGATTAGTTGTCAAGCGGACCCCAGGCTCCCATGAGCCGTGGCAAATGCCGGGACAACGCGAGGAAGAAGAGATCTATTTGTAGCGTGTGGTGTGTCTATACTGTCTATTGTAGCAGTTTAATTATAAACTTAATCAATATTTATTGTAGCTTACTGCAATTTATTTAAAAAACAACAAATAAACACGCCTCTATTGTCATTGTCAAAGCGTTAAGGCCAGTCCAGACGGGAACAATTTTTCACCAATCTGATTAAATTGTCTGATCAAATCAGGCCATGCGGACGCATACGCCAATTTTGCACGCATATTTCGACCACCGCTTATGACACTAGTATTCACGTTTAGAGGCCTTTTTTATTTAGAGCGCTCAAATATCACCATAAATTTAAAATTGGTAATAATTGGAGATTGACGCCAATTTCTTTTCTGATCAAATTGGTCGATTTGATCATCCCGTCTGGACTGGCCTTTAGAGTGCGTGTTCCGATATTTTTGAGCACGTCGAGCGCTCCGATATAACTGATTGCTATACTGCTAGGTAACGTGCATCGGGGTAACTGAAAATGGCAAAAATCTATAAAACCAGAAGCACTCCATACTTTACCAACACCTGCACCACTCGTACTGCAAGGCTTACCAAGGCATCTTGCTTAGGTACTGTTGCTACAGTAGAAAGTTCTTCATGTTGTTATAGCAAAATGTCTGCATTAAGTATTTTCACTGGAATATTTTCTGTTAATTTATTCCAACAAAGTTAAGAATACGAGTAAACGTTTATAATTCCATATCGTTTCATTCCCGCATGACGTCCACAAAAAATACACAGTGAAGAAGAAATTGCTCAGTCGAATCAAACAATAAAAGTGTCAAAGAACTATGAACCTTACTTCAGCACATTTTAAGCCTAAAATACGTCGACTAGTTAAGAACCTATTCAAGCAATCAATATCTATTTTACGGAGAATTGCTTACTTAGTGTGCGATTATGTAGGAATTAGACATACTAATTTAAAGCATAAACATTGGGGGCTTATTCAGATAGTCATTTCTTGTTATCAAATTTGTTATGGATACCAGATATGACCAGGGCCTTTTTTCACTAAGATGACAATTGTCGCACTTTCACTACAATGATCTTGGCCTTATGAACCGTCGTTACAGACCCAGGAATCTACATTATCTACAGGATATTGTCACTGTCAGATGTCAACTGTCATGTTGGTAACAGACGCTTGTCAGCTCTCAACAGTGTCCTCCTGAAATGTCACTGTTGACAGGTGACAAATCATATCCATAGATTCCATAGCCCATAACAAATTAATAACAGGACATTACTATCTGAATAAGTCTCATTAAAATAATTGTATGCAACATCTTGGTTTTTATCAGACTTGAAATGAAGTACGTGGGAGTATTTTAACGCATGAAATTATGTATGTATGTATATACTTTATTGTACATAGAAATAAAAACTCGAAAAACACAGTTACAGAGTAAATTAAATACAACAAAGGCGAACTTATCCCTGTAAGGGATCTCTTCCAGTTAACCTTTGAGGAAATGAGTAAAACAGACGTAACGGTGAAATTATTTTTCTTTTGCACACTGAGCTGCTCTTAACGTGTCGTTTGACGTGCTCGACGTTTAAATTCTAATCGGTGGAACTGTAGTTATTCCATTTTTCTATTTCCGCAAGTCAATCTGTCAATTCAATGACTGACAGGAATGTAGTTTGATTAGTAGCGGCTATGGAAGGTGGAGGTAAGGAATTAAATCTCCATGTACCAAAAAGTTTCATCAAAAAACCTTAAATAGATGGCGCTACAATACCTAGAATACTTGAAAAAAAAATCATATCATAGACAGCGCACTTCACTCCGTCAATAACGCCTAGATTCTTAGCTACTCTAGCGCTACTCTGGAGAGATTTGGAACTATTATTTATAGCTGACAGCTGGACACTTTTGCAACAGTTCTACCATAAGAGATTTTACTCCTTTTAAATCCACACTCCGTAAGATGTATGGCTTATAAAATAAATAAGATCAATCATCTTATCTGACCGAGATATGTCTTATACTTAGATACACCTATTTAAAAATTCAATTCAATAAGTGTAGTGTAGTATGATAGAAAGAATCTAAAAACAATTTGTTGCAACTAATTTATCATATTTATATGTCAAACACACACGATCAGTTTTCACATTGTAATCAATCACCATTTACTCTGAACTGAAACACGTAATCTCTACTATCAAAACAGTTCGTTGTTAATTAATTACGTCACGTACCTACTGTATCCGAGCCGATTTTTGTTGATATGTAAATTAAACACCACCGTACTAATTGACAATGACCGCAGCACGAGGTAAGTCCATTGTAGTCCATTTTATTGTCCTGTTTAATTACCAGGCCTCGGAGTTTTTTTAGCACGGTAAGACTAAGGAGAGCTATGGAGTCTTTGTTAACATTAAAATTAAGTTCATACTCATACTCATCCTCATTAATTTAGTTCATAAAATAAATAATAGCTATAAAAAATACACCACCATCTTCATTGACGAGTAACAAATAATATGAAGGTAAACAACCCCATAGAATTAACAATCAATATCCATAGAACACGTAGCTATAGGAATGAGTTCTTCAAAATCTTCACATGGTACGTGTACGTTGTTTATTTCATCAGTCCAGTTGTAAAATGTGTAAATAATTGAGACTTTTTCCATGTTCTCTGGAGTGAAACATGTTCTATGTTGGTCAAAAATCCACTTATGACACGAAAAAGATCTTTCCACATCGACTGAAGTTAAAGTAGCATGTTTTAGAACTTCCTCAAATTGTTGTGAGCTTGCCATCGTTCGTATTTCATTAATATCTGGGTTCCTTTGGAGAACTTTTACAAATTTATCTCTAATCGTGTCAGGGCCGAAACATGTAAAAAATTGTGTAATGTCGTCTATTACTTGCTTGAAACGCTTGCTTTAATGGAATATTTGTACACTGTAATTTTGTAATAGATTCAACAATAACCTGATAATTGTCTTTAATAAAACTAAGCTCATTTGGCATGTTCATATCCATCAATGCGGTTTGGGCGTTTGCTATAGAGATGGCTTCTTTTCTTGAAAATTCAAAAATAATACTTTTTATTTGCTCATAATGATCCGCGTAGTAAAATGCAGCATTCAACCATGTCCCCCATCTGGTTATTACAGGCCGCGGCGGTAGGGGCACATCAGGGGCCATCGTCTTAAATCTCTTCTCTGTGGCGATTTCAGAAATATCTTTTTTACATTTGATATTAAGGCGTTGACTCCTTCATGTTCTGATCTTATTTGTTCAGCAACACGATTTAGGGCATGCGCTAAACAAGTAACATGTTTCATGTTGATAAATTTCCGTTTTAAAATTTTGCCTGCGAGAAGCATATATGCCGCGCTTCGAAATTACCTTGCCACAAAAACATAAGACTATTTTCTACCACTTCAGCGATCGAGTTTCCATTGACTTTTTCTAATACCTTACATGATAGTAAGAAGGGTCGACACGAGGATCCTTGTAATGACTTTACTATAACATTGACAACGCAATTACCAATAACATCTACTGTTTCGTCCACGGAAAGCCACAGGTAACAATCTTTAAATGAGTTCCTTATTTTGTCCATAACTGGGTTGTAAATTTTTTGGAGATAAAATTTTCTCAAAGTTGATTCGTGTGGAAGTCTTTTATTCGTTATTGGGCAGCAATATTTTTCCATGAATTTTCGGAATTCGGGATGATTAAGTCTGTTCCAAGGAATGTTGCAGGTAACCAGGAACAAGCAGAGATCAATATAGAAGTCGCTTATAGCTCCACATTTCTTTTGGTGCTTGTCAGAATTAACATGTTTCAGAACGTTGTCCTTTTTCAATCTAGTTATAGAACTTTCACACACAGTGCAGTATATAACTGCTTGATCGGTATTATACTCTAACTCTTCATAGGGTTCTATCCAGCGCTGTATAAACGAAGAACGTTGGCGAGATTTTGTATTGTGTAGAATGCTGTTGACATGCTTTAATATAAAAGTGTGTCTTAATTGCGTGAGATGTACGTCACAAGACACACACATTACTACACATTTTTCGTGATCGTATATAAGATCTTTGTACGGTTCAATCCAGTGCAAAATTTCAGATATTTGTGGATCCGTCATAATGAAATCAGCAATTTATTCCGAAATTTGCCTTAAATGAATATATTGAAGTAACAAATCATACGTCTTAATATGTTGATACATGACATATGATGTCATTAAGTGCATTATCTAAAGCGGCCAGTGACAACGTATAGTTCCTTATCTTAACAGTAATTATAGTATGTAGGTACGTTAAGTACTTAAATAAAATATTGGAGCGATGACACTGCAATATGGGTAATATAATAATATTAACATACACATATACATATTATTACTTTTTTATAATATAACATTTAATTAAATATATGTAAACAGAATTAATTACATATAAGTAGTCTAAGTATTTATAAAACGATTCGGACGAACTTAATTAATGAGGATGAGTATGAGTATGAATTTAATTTTAATGTTAACAAAGACTCCATAGCTCTCCTTAGTCTTACCGTGCTAAAAATACTCCGAGGCCTGTTAATTACCTACTTTTTGTGCCCATGTCAATTCATTTTTTGCAGTGTCATTTGACATCGCGCTTTTAGTGTTAATAGCAACAGTTGGGTTTAGAAGGGCAAAGAAACTTCCTGACTCGCACAGCTAAACTGTGGAATGAACTGTCGCCCACGATATTTCCGTACCGATATGAGTTCCAAACCTTCGAGAAAAATGCGTACTCCTATCTTAAAGGCCTAAATTGCTTACCATCGGACGATTTGTCTGCTTGTTTACCTCGTTTAACAATTACCGTCGCCCAAGGACAACACCAGAGGGGTTACAAGAGCGTTGCCGGCCTTTATAATGAGACGAGAGTACGCTCTTCCCAAAATAAGTTACTCCAGAATCCCATACTAAATTACGACGGGATTGGGATGTATGGACGCGAATTGTCTTATAAGCTCCATCTTCATTGAGGCGATCTGTAGCAACTTGTCACATTCATATAAATGTACTCTACAAGAGCAATACACATCTACTAAATCGCTTGAGCCAACGTGGCATGGTTCCGGCGATCTCATCTTAGCATTTTTCCGATTGCATCTTCAGCTATTCCGAGATCGGCTGGGTTTATTTTGTTTTTCAATTTGATATTATTTGAAAACGTCGAATAATTACTGCAACTTTTCAATTCACCTAGATTATTATTTTTTAGTGGTGAATTCCATTTCTTTTGAACGATTTAGACTTTTGATGACCTTAATCATGTGGATTAAGATCAACATAGTTTATTTTGTTCGGGGCAAAAGAAACAGTGTGAGGACTCCCGACAAATATTTCTCTTGTCCTAGTGTTTCGCTTACCCCAACTAAACTTATTATTCATTATTTCAGAACGAAGATCATGGCATGGTATCCACAAAGAAAAGGAGAACTCGAGAATCGATTTCTCCGTGTCTTGTGCATTTTTATAGGGAGCGTGCGTGAACTGTAGAAGGCAGCACAGGAGCCGTCAGATTTTTGGCGCGAGGCGTAAATGTGATGTTTATTGTTCCGATGTAGCCCTCAAGATGGCAGAACCTACTATGCACAAGAAAACACGTGACGTGTAAATGTACATGTTTATGATTCCGTTTCAGGACACTGAAAAAAATGAACTCCAACTAAGTAGCATTTTCTCTTAGTTGGCGTTAAAATAATTGAAATGACCTTATTATTGTTTACTGAAACCAAAACCATGTAGTTGTAACAGAAACCTGAATATGTTTGAAGTTACACACAAGTAAATGTTGATGTAATAAAAACTTTTTATAAAAACAACTAATACTTTTTTGAATTCATACACTACACTCGTTAAATTAGTTATTTTCTATAATTTACACTTGCAAAGACTCTGTGCATGCATTAACCATTTATGTCTATTATATTAACGAGGCGCAAAGTTAAAATAATAACTGGATATGTTACATTAAAGACGCTATGAAGTAGAACAAAACAAGACAAAATGTAATATCTACCATTTTCTTTAGTAGCACCAATTATTTAGTATTTAGTCGTATTAATTATTTACAATGTTACTGCAAATAATTTATGTGGTATATAAACAATGTTGATTATAAAATTAAACATAATTAAGTTATTGTTTGAATAAACATAATGATAGCATTTACAAATTATAATAAGTTATTTTAATCATATAAAGTGATAGTTGTGTTCAACTAGGTACGTTATACCTAACAATCTTCTTAGTAGATTCAAATAAGATTTGACTGAAACTAATAAGAGCGAGTCCCCCCACGCGTCTCCCTTCCCCCGCGCGCGGCGCGTCTCGACTTGCCGTCTGCCGCCACGCGCATTTTCCGGCGACGCTTCAATAGCGCCACAGCTGAGCATTGTGGAGTTCTGCCTCTGGCAACGCGAGCGCAGCCTGAAGCCTCTATTTAGTGATCCGCTTACTGATACTTACGTATTGATAGTGATTTTGTGTTGTTGTGGTCCAGTCAGAAATGGATGACGTTGCCGAACTTTTGAAGACCTGGGAGCTACACGACTTAGTACCAATTTTTACAGGTAAGTACCATAGAAATATAAAGCCGAGAAACCTAGTTCACGCGCCAAAGTGAGGCCATTTTTGTAAGCCAGTTGGCTTACTACGCCATACATTATTGCTGCGTTTGTGTGCGTAATGGCGCGTATGAATAGGACTTTTTCACAACTACATGAATCCATTTTCGGCCTCAGTTTTGACGCGTCGCCCGTATGAAACTATCCTTCTGGGCTTTATATTTCTATGTAAGTACCAACATAAATAGGTGCTATAACCTATCTATTTTTAACCAGCTCGTACCTACTTCAATTAATAATAATTAATTACTTCAATCCTACTTTAATTTATGTTTAATATCCTAAACCTCGGAATTGAAACTAGTAGTTATTACAATGAAGGCTAAATCTGTTGTAAATTGGTACCTAGTTACTTACTGACGTAAAAGGATAAGTTAAATGATGAAACTTGCTTTTAGAACAGCGGATGACAATCCAGGCGTTATCGGCTCTGACTCGAGAGGACTTGAAGGACCTTATTCCGCAGGCAGGACCAAGGGTGCTATTTACAAGGTGTTGGCGTTCGTGGAAAAATGAGTTTTTGCCAATAAACGATACTAGTATACCATCTTTTTCGGTAAGTTTTTTATGTGATTTTGTTTGGGTACCTAAGTACCTATTTGTAAAATGTTATATTGACAACTTACCTATTAGTTAGGTGGTATCTAGATAGGTACAGTCAGCATCTTATCCAGCGCAACCATGCAACAGATTGTTGGTTTGTTTTGACCTACTAGGTACCTACTTGGCGGTAGCTTACATAGCTACCTACTTAGATATGTAGAATAAGTAGGTATCAATATGAGGAGGGAGGGAGGACTTTGCCCAGCAGTGGGGCAGAGACTGTGAGACAAGGATTGTATTATTAGACTTAAGTCAAATTATTATTATGAATTATTGTTTTCAGGGCCTGGATTTGTCAAACTTGCAGTTTGATTGCTTGAAGGAAACTGACGAACTATCTGAATGTGTTGTAGAGGTAATACCATTAGACAACCCTGAGACAAAAGAAAATACTGCAAGTACAACAAGTCATCAACAATTAGGAAAAGAAACTCAAACTGGGGTATGTATGATAAAATATTAAGCAGATCATTTAAGTAGTACAGATATACTTTTAATAATTAGCTTTTAGCCTCCGCCCCCGTCTTAGTTGGAACTTTTGCATTTATAATATTAAATTAAAAAAAATAGTAGTTACCTAATAGGGTAGGATAGGATTATGTATCTATCTACATAGATTTATTACAGGTTTACATACCTACAGGTGAAAAAATATTCCATCTCTGTTTTGAATTTATACCTATGTACCTACTTACCTACTAATATTTTCTTTCAGATACTTGAAAATTTATTGATACAATCACTCGAAACTTCTTCACTTCTGATTTATAAAGGCGGTAGCTTAGATGGAGATGCTACTAGAAATTTATTAGCGTCTGTGATTGCCAAAGAAATATTAAATGAGAACAAAAATTCACCAATAGTTGGTCAAATTTATTTCAAGTGGACAAAATTGATAAGTGAACTCTTTCCGGGTGAAAGGACCACAACGTATTATATCCCTGCATGTACTACTGCGTCTGGCGCAGTTCTTCAAGCAAGAGGCAAACTCGTACATCAGGTAGGTGGATGACCACTGATTTTCAAGCATATTTTGTACCATGGTAGTGTTCCTGTGTCCTTGAAAATTAATGTACTTAAGTACCTACTTTTTACATTTATTTTAGAGTTTAGTTTTAATTCACAATTAGTTAATTTTAATTTTTATCCATTTTATTAGTAGGCAAATAGTAGTTATATATTAATAATTTGTCAATTTTAATTTTGTTCTCCAAACTCATCTAATTTTGTTCTCAATTAAATAAATCTAAGCTTCAGTATCTAATGTCCCAGATACTTATTTATTTATTTATTTAAACTTTATTGCACAAGTATTACAAATAATGTACAAACGGCGGACTTAATGCCTTTAGGCATTCTCTACCAGTCAACCATTGGACTAAATAGAAACAGTAATTAAAGGTGCTTTAAAGAACAATACGCGAGAGAGATTATTGAAATAAAACAACAATATTCTATGTTATACATATTATGTTAAATAAACTTAAATAGGTTGTATAATAAACTTACATATACATATTCACTCTCTATGTACCTGTAGAAAATATCATACCTACTAAAAATCAATCACGAAGCTTATCCAAAAAGTGCTTACGTAGCATGTGCTTAAACGAAAGTTTACTCTGTGCTTGCCTGACACACAGTGTTTTTTATTATTCAAGGTACTGAACAAAAGGAGGCGCTTCCAACAATTAGGATCCTTGACAACAAAAAAAAGAAACAGAGAAGAAAGCCCAGGACCATCTTCTTCATCACCAAGACCAATGCCAAGAATAAAGAATAAATTTATTGTCATAAAAACCTTAGTTGGTAAACAACTAAGGTTTATATGACAATAAACAACATTAAGGTTGAGTCATCCTATTAGGTATTAATGTAAGTAAGTATTGTAAAGAAAGAAAAATAAAGAAATAATTACTTAATGTATTTTTTTTTATAATCTCCTAGGTACAAGGATTCAATTAAGAACTTTTTCAAGGTAGGTAGTATATTGGTGACTACCTAAATCGTCGTTTTTATCAAGTGTAAGCGAATTCATGTAACATACATAGGCATTTACTAAGTACATAGTGTACTGTGTGTACACTTAGTAAATATCTATGTAAGTTACATGGATTCGCATACACCTAGTACATACGACGGTTAGGTAGTCATGAGTACCTACCAACTACCTTGAAAAAGATCTTAATTGAATCTATTTCCTGTCGTGACTACATCAACAAATCATTCTTAATAGATTCAAACAAACCTCAAAGTCAAACTAGCCTAGATCTTAGTTGAATGAACTTTTATCTTAGTTGATGAAGCTATAGGATCTTGAGTGATTCTATAAATTATTTTGTTGTTATTATAAAGTTTAATGCTTGCGTATAACAACATAATAATTGACATAAACAAGTGGCCTTCTTTGAAGCAAGCATTATTTAGATAGACTCAACTAAGCGTCTTGGTTAAATCAACTATTATCTAATTAAATACAACTGCGATTACTTGACACATTGGACCACTTTCATTATTCGGATAACTCTTATCTTAGTTGATTAAGCTATAGGATCTTGAGTGATTCTATAAATTACTTTGTTGTTATAATAAAGATTAATGCTTGCGTATAACAACATAATAATTGACATAAACAAGTGGCCTTCTTTAAAGCAAGCATTATTTAGATAAACTCAACTAAGCGTCTTGGTTAAATCAACTATTATCTAATTGAATACAACTGTGCGATTACTTGAATCTACAAATGAACTTTATTAATATATTAAGGTTTAATGCTTATACTGGACAAGATAATTAATGAAACTAACTAATCAGTGTTTATTAATTCTACAACAGTACTTGATAGCCGGAACTAAGAACATTTTAACGAAATTCTCTTTGTCACAGTAGTCATGATCTTGACAGGCTCATATGGAGACAAGATACATGATTTTAATAAACAAGATCTTAGTTAAAATGATCAAAAATTTTTTTCAGTGGACACAAGATGGCAGACCCTCCAACGCGCACGGTCTCTATAATAGATTCGATAGAACTATAATTTATTACCTACGTCAGAAATCATTTTACTTTATTCGCGATAAACTTAAATTGCATACAAAAATGGCTTTTGCAAACTTTATAGTTTACCACGAAATGGGCGAGCATAATGCTGACCCAAAATTCTAGTCTTCTGGTGAGACCATTTTTGAGCCACGGTTGCAGCTGTGCGACTAGAGATGGGTAGGGGTGAGTAAATACTGGGTATTTACTGAAAGCACCCGATCAATACTCGTATTTACTCATTTAGATGGGTAAAAACGATTACTAATAAAAAAAAAAATATAAAAAATGAGATTTAAGAAGTAAATTGTTTTTTAGTGAAGAGTGTTAACGGGTATAAACAATGTTTATATAATCATCGGTGAGAGGCATTTGTATATAACGCGTAGTTACCAATTTTATTTTAAATAAGAAGGTATTTACTTAAAAATATGGAACTAAGTTCTATCGATGTTGTTTACGCTGCACTTACGACCTTCAATAATGGTTTTTCAAAGAAAACTCAAAAATAGCTCAACCGATCATGTTCAAAGTATTTTTAGTAAGTACTTTACTCTACGGTTAATCTCCCGATATTTTTCATAATTTTTTTTTTACTTTGGTTTTTGGTTTGGTTTTAGAAACGGTTTTTTTTTTTCAAAAGTATTCAAACCAATAAAGTTTTTAGAAACATTCAAGTTATTTATAAAGACCCATTTAATGATGTGCAACACGTTCGTGGTTTCTGATTTTTTTGTGACAAATAGTTACATGAATGGAAAATTCAATATATTTCTTACAATTTTGAGTAGTTAAACCTGTAGCAGCTTAAAAAATACACCTATCTATATTTCTAATAGTTTATACCCACCAATTTGGCCACCAAATATACCCGATATTCAGTAAATACTGAGTATTTACTCAATACTTAACCGTGAGTATTTACTCACTACCCATCTCTATGTGCTACACAGACACACAAGTGCTCAAGTCTATCAGCACATTTACAAAGTGGCGTGCAAGTTGACAATTAATTAAAGTCATGTCAGTCTCAGTCTCAACAGAAATTTCCACACTTTTCACACACAATTTCCAAGATGTCATTCGATTGGCTCCCACAATTGTTCAATTAATATGAATCTCAACTGTTTTATTCTCGGATTCACTCTCAGCCTGTCGGTGCGTAACCAATCGATGAGAACGGCATGAAAAGTACGGGCCTTGGTAATAACATATTAATTAAGACTGCTCAGCAGGCTATTAAAGCAAACTAAACTTTAAACACACAAAAAAAGGTACATTTTACAATAACCTTTTTATCAGGCTTATACATTTTTCAAGCTCCTATCTACGGACTTTTCGATTGGAATATGAACTAAAACTCCATGATTTAAAGTTGTGTTTTATTTAAATCTTGTAAGCTAAGTGGCTTTTGTTACCAATAGTTTTGATAAGCTAACATCTGTTTTATTGAAGCTGTATAAACATTATCGAAGTTAATTTGAAATCTATTGTATCGGATAGACACTCCAGTAGTTAGTCCCATTTAATGTCAACCGTGAATCATGGTATACAAATTCAAAAATCGAATGACTTTGATGCTCGGCTTATAATCTTTTGGATTTCGCACATTCTTTGGCGTAAAACGACCGCAATCTTGAAGATGCAAAATCAACGTTTTTACATTTGTCGCTTTAAAAAAAGATATAAAATATTGTAATAGGCATTTTAATATACCCTTAGCTATAGTTTCTGACTGTGTATCTGTCTGACCGTTAGTCTGCTGCTTATAGCACAATGACCCTTTGTCTTTGTACTCGAAATCGCCGATAAACAGGCACGAATTTTGAATAATAAGATATTTTAGTTTAAATACTCAGGCACTGAAACAGCCCGATATTCTGTTGGCCGTTTTTTTGCCCATTATGTAAAGATTTAGTTAATATAAAAACCATTAAAACATAATAGTTTTTTTTTTATTACACATATAGTTTTAATATAGTTAGAGAAAAGAGTGATTGATAATACCTATGTATAAAACATGATTCCGTTCGAATCGAATGTTATTTCAAATCAATCTATTCTAATCTCGTTAACACGCGAGCCACGAGTGCCATTTTTCTATTACGTTTTAGTGGATATTTTTTAACGGGATAACAATTGGAAACGTGTGATGAATAATCAACTATGTTAGTATACGACCGATGTTTTCAGGCATATTGATTATTACCTACCCAAAATAATATCATTTCGTGAGAAACCTTTTTTGGACGGCTTTTATTTGGAAATAACTTGTCATGTGATACTTGATATAAAAAGACCTATGAAATTAAGTAATAAAGAGCGTGAGTTCGTAATAACGAACAATTGTATATTTTTTGTTACTTTGGGTGCCTTGGCCGCGCCGAAAGCGCACAATTTTCTTAGCACAATCGATTAGAAATTATTGTATGTTAGCTACCTATTTCTACTTTATATAAAAGGGGAATTTGGATGCCGCTAGTAGAAAGTAAGGCAACAATTGAATAACAGTTTTGAATGATTCACGGTTAGTTTCACTAGACTTAAATCGACCGGGATATGGCAGATACATGTATCTGCATCGAAATATCGGGAGCTCGAAAACAATACAAAAGGTAATCGAGGTCCATATCCCGGTCGATTTAAGTCTATTGGAACAATTGAATAACATGTATTAAAAATAATAACGTTGCTAAATTGGGCAACGTCGTTACTAGCGTGATAAATGACTACGTAGTATTTTTCCATATAGAAGGATCTTCAAAACTGAGCGTTTGGATTTGGGATAGTATCCGCCCGCAATAATATGAACAGGCTGGTTTTTTTTTTTGCGTCGACGTGATTACAATGGCTAGCCTAACTTATTATTATTATGTTGTATGGGAGGTATTTTAAAATGTATTATTAATAAGGTTTAAGCTCACTTAAAACAAGTTTTCGCAAATGCACACAAATCTCACTTTTTATTTGATTTGCCTGATGCAAAAAAGGCAGTATGGGTAAAGGGAGTATGACGAAAATTCGCACTGGCCATTGTGACCATAAGCTAGCTTTTTACTTACATGGAGGCGGTGCTTTCCGTTGGTTATTCCACACGACGAGAATCTTCGCTAAACTGGGTGTCCGCACCAGCTTCCTTACTAGTGTGAATAGGCTGTCCACCCGGTCGTAGGTGAGTATGACCGCTGTGAAGCCCGGGCCCTTCGGCGCGGTCACTGGGAGGAAAAGCGGGTTCACGGGACCGTACTGAAAAAGGCAGATAGAGCAAAAAATAAGTACAAAAAATAATAAATTTATATTCAAGTGTTTCATTTTCGTAGTGTTGAATTTATTAACACGTGGTTGGATAAACTAATTTTGTTATTACTCTATCTTGCCAGCCAGGCAAAAATAGTAGCATAATTTGTTTTAATGTTATAATATTTTCTATCAATATGCTACGTATATGACCCATTTTGGAAAGGGTTTTTAACTGCCTTAATAATGTATGTTTGGTTATTTTAAATACCATATGATTAGGGTTTTAAAGTTGATTATCACTCGCTTACTCCTGCTGGAGAATAAATTTAAAAATCATGTATTTTGATCCTTGATGTTACCCTCGGCTTTTAACCACGAAAATATAATAAAATAAACAACAAATAAACAGCAAAAATGGGCTATAAAGGTAAGAACGTTAGGTAAGTTGTAAAACAACATTAATGCTAATAAAAAGGTTAAAGACTTAAAGGACCCGACTGACCCATATGTAAATATGTGACTTACTCGGGTGCTTTTGAAAGTTTGCCTAATATAAGGGGATTTGTTTCTCGTTTTTACTCCAGGTTACATAGGCCATATTTTGTACCAATTGAAAAATTACAAGATAATTGCAAGAGAGGGGAAATTAGCCTTCTCAAGAAAAAAATGACCCAATTTCGTCACAAAACCACTAAAATATTGCAAATGGCTCTTTAAAACTCTGGCTCCCGCATGCCACTTTCTTGCATGTCTAATACTTGTAATACCCCCAGTAAAAACTGTACAGTAACAGCATATGTAACTGGCGTGGCAAAATGCTCAAAACGATCTACGCAAAAGAAACAGAACCTACTTTTTGCTACCGCACGGGCACGGTACAGTCACCTATAATACGAGTAACTTGCACTTCTTAAACACGCAAAAATATCACTCATATATCACTCGCACAATCTTATTTGCAGAGACATAAGAGCGTGTATAATTGTGTATTTGCTTCGTCGTGCAAGATATTATTGAAGGTGACGACAAGATTCGACCTGCACAGCATACTGATACGGTACGAATTGGCAACATCCTCGAATTAAAAGTGATCTGTAACGTCCGCAAAAGATATTTTATTTGAATGCTGCAATAACACACAATGCGTTCATCATCATCTTCGTAGTGTTTGACCGGGCTTTCTGCCACGGCTCACGGGAGCCTGGGGTCTACTTCGACAACTGATCCAAAGAATAAGCACTAATTTTTACGAAAGCGACTGCAATCTGACCTTCCAACCCAGAAGGGAAACTAGGCCTTATTGGGATTATTCCGGATTCCTCACAACTCACGAGGTTTTCCTTCGCCGAAAAGCGACTGGTATGTATATCAAATAATATTGCAGGTACATAAGTTCCGAAATAAGTACTCAGTTATATGTACGAGCCGGAGTTCTAACCCGATACCTCCGGATTGAACGTCGCACGATCTTACGGCTAGGCAACGGTTTTTAACACACAATGTCTAGTTAAACTGAAGTAACAGTATGATGGGCAATTAAATCTATTAATAAAATAACAGATGTTGATAAACACTCTAAAAATATCTACGTACACCACGTGTGCGCCGTAGAAACACAAAAGCGTTTACAACTCAGCTACACACTTGACCTTCTTTCATGAACAGCACTGGTTTTCTTCCAAAACCCAGGGAGGTAAAGATGATAATCGTAAATCGACAATCGTCAAACAGAAAGAAAAAATGTGTCGCGATGAAAGATGCTGAGAAAAGTCACGTGACTATTTACATACATTATCGTAGTTTCGATTGGCGTTTTCTATCAACGATTGAAATCTTGGCTAATAGGCTCCTAGATCACACTAAAAATGCAGCTAAACATAAGACAAAAAAAATAAGATGAGAAATAAGTTTTTCGAAAAAACTTCATTTTTGGTACAAGCTTTTATCACTGCCTGTACGGCAACTAATAATCATCGAGACAATTCTAAAAACCCCAAACACAATTAGGTTGCGTTGTTTCATCACAGTTCCTATGGTCATCTCCCGTCTCTATCAACAGATCAGCTCGATGATACCAAATGTATGCAAAAATGGGTTCAATTTAGCTTCCACGATTTGTAAAAAACAATAGTTTTGTGTCAATCAGATACCGTACAATTACTAACTAGATTAGCTCCTAAAATTCGCAACCAAAAAGTAATAGGTATATCTTATTTATATTTATCAAGAATCTCTTTAAATGAATGTTTAGTTTTAATCCGTCTTCAATGTGGAAGGATCGTTCTGCACTGATACAGATTCATGGTCAAGCCCTCATTGTACAACTATTCATCCTATTACGCGTACCAACAGCAAACTTAACTGACCATCTGTGGACCTTAAGTTATTGCAATAAGATTTAGGAATTGTCATCGTGGACGATGGTATTCTAAGCAGACTCCACTGCCGGCGAGACGTGACATCGTAAAATAATAAAGGCAAGAACGATATGCAAATACCTCAGATATATGTGCGTTATCCTGGTTTAACGACGTAAAGAGGGACAAGACAGGGAAATAGCGAATTGCAAGTTTCAGGAGAGCACGATTTCTTGGCAGTATATTGCCCATTTTGTTTAAAACGACAAAAATAAGAGTCGCATATAAATCGAGCTCGTCTGGGAATGTTTCATCACGAGTTCCCTAACACCTATTAAAGGTCACATATTGTTCAAAGAGCTACACAAGCACGCTTGAACATAGGAAAACGTGTTGTGCGTGACCTACATCATGCAGGACAACCTAACGAAACTAACGCGCAATATCATAAAAGAAGTGCCCACTAATCGTTAAGTACTGCAATTCTTTTTGCAATTGCAAATTTCTTTTTCAAGGCCAGACATAAAACTTTATAATTTCGGGATTGCTAAAAAAATGCTTCTTTTCAGCCGATTTCTTGGTGTTTTGTTCAGATTAACCGGTTCTTTAACTACAAACGCCACCAGATGCAGGCTAGTATTTACCCACCTGCTTGCTGTCCGCTGCTTGCCGATATAAACTGGTTAATTTAGATTTAAGTTCTTAAATCATTCAGGTTAAAAAAAATCGAATCCGAAATAAACTTGTATTTCCAGACATACGAAATGCAATGAAATGCCTAATTTCAAAGCTTCTATCTCATGGTATGTCGCATGGCGATCTTCGACAATCAATTGCCGTTCAGCATCAATGTTCTCCTGAGTCACGGCTGTTTTTGGTTTACCTTCACGATGCCTATCACTAAAACTAGAGCAACCACGTTGAAATTCTAAATACCAATGTTCCACAGTGCGGAGGCATGGTGCTTCATTATTAAAAACAGTAGTCAACTCTTCAAAGTACTGATACTGAAGACGCGTTAAACCTCTTTTGAAGTTGTAAAAAATTATCGGACGTAAATTTTCCTTCGAAATTTCCATTTTCACAACTGACTTGTCAACTTTGAACCAACGCTGTACTGAAACGATTCGGCCGATGTCGAGTCATTCTTTTGTTTTTAAGTTCTAAATTCAAATATTTTACGATGATACTAGGTTTAGGTCATGTTTAGGTGCTTGATACACAAATACATTGCCGCTCGAAAAAAAATATAAATTAATTATGCTCTGGTAGTTAAGATTAAATTTAAAAAAAAAACGGTTTTATAGCACCGATACCCACGTCTAGTTTAAGTTTGCGGTTATATCAAAAATATACACTATAATACAAGTAAACAGACATCTTTAGCTTTTTTACAGCAGCAGGAAATGTTAAATGTATTCAGGAAGCACTGATCTTTAATACTTCAACTAGTTTTTGCTTTATTTAATTCTTCAAATGGCGACGCTGGCGGAAAAGTTCGCATAAAATTTCTCACATAGCCTGTATAAGTGCCTCTTTATGCATACTCCCTGGAACGGAGATTAAAGTTGAAACTATTGATTATGTCGCAGGGGTCCTACTAAACTTTTTATCGCACGTTTATCTACTTTATTCTCATAAATTCCATTTGATAAGATATAATAATGTAGTGCGTTGCTGCCACAGATCGACCTGTTTAGAATGCCACATTATGCTTAAAAAATCCTTAGAGTGAGTGATTAGAGTGAAAAGATCCTTAGGTGGTATCTTGACATTAAGCTGAGTGGAGACCTTTTCAGTGACGCTTAATAATAAATTGATTCTGTCGTCTCATGTATTACCTAAACTTAAGCGTTTTCTGAACAAATTTCTTCTATTCTATTCTAAAATTATTGAAGTGTGCAAAAGGGAAGCCATCACGTATATGAACATTTCATGAGTGGGAAAGAGAGGCAAACAATTCAAAAACGTGACAACTTTTGGTTTTCTGTAGCGGCCCGAATGAATGTACGACAATATATCACGAATAGTCACGTTTTTTTCATTTGTAGTCTGCATTTTTCGCACTCATGACATATTATTAATAATTGTTCATATACGTGATGGCTTTCCTTTTGCACACTTCAATTATCTTTAAGCGTAAGCGTCATTCTAGAACTTTACTCGCTAGAATAGCATGTCGTTACGTGGTTACCATATTGTCGCTCCATTAAGGGCCTACTAAAGCCGTGAATACCGGTTCGTAAGCCACGCCCGCTAGCTTCCTCACTCCCCGCTAGCACGCACACATGGAAGCGCTCCGCGGAGTCCGCGGCGCACGTGAAGGTGAAAGCTCCATCTAGCGTTACAAAAGTTAACTACGATTATACGCGGTCGGCCAGAAACTTAATTCTTAGAAAATAAAAAAGATGGCGTTATTACTTGCTACTAGAAAATAAAAAAATATATTGTTGTAAATTGTAATAAATCTGAGACTACAATATAGCCAATTTTTATTGTTGATTTTTGGAAGATGTTAATAGTACCGTTAATTGTAAGTATAACACTACCTATCTTTTTAAATTCGGTGTGATAACTAACAATGTAAGATTACATTGTTAGTTATCATATTTTATTTAGTAATATATTGTTGAGGCAGGAAATACAGGGTGCCGTTTTCCGACGACCAATTTTTCGGATGATATTGAATCACAGTTGTCAGTGGTAACTACCTACATATAAAAAGAAAAAAGTAAGTAATATGGTAACAACGAAAACTACCAAAAAAAGTGAAGTAAGTATTTTTATTACGCTGAAATATGTAATATTCAACTAATAACTTTTAAACAATTACTCAAACAATCAGGGTGATTCTTAAATTGTGTCCAGAAAAATATTTTTTCATAAAAGATTTTTATTTTTCACATATTGTTACGTATAAAAAGCATTTTTTGATGCATATGGTCAAGCTTAATACCCTCAGGAAAGGTAAATAAAATGAGTACATAATCACGGTTGTTACAAAGTGTCCCTCAGTCGTGACGTTTCGGCATTTTGGCGGCCAACTCCACTATTTTGAATTATACAATATTTTTAATATAGCCTAAGTTACTCCCATGACTACGACACATCGAATGACAGCTCATACGTTGAAATTCGTCATACTAGCGCTGTAGAGCGTGACAAAGAATCGGATACACATCATACATCCACATACACGCGGAAACCATTTTTCTGCTTTGGGCAGTTGGGCAATAATAACAAATGAACGTAGCTAATAAAATCCATTTCTAAAGAGTGAATATGCCTCTAAATTAATCAAACTAATTGAGAATGTCACGACCACGTGTCTATATGACACGAACGTGGATTCAATAGTCCGTGGCGGGGACAGAATTTTGAGGCCACTGTCGTGACAATTTGAAACATGTTCGGTATTACCTAAAAATTACCTTTGACTTTGCAAATATTAAATAATTAGCTCAATCTCGAATGTATTAGGTATATCTTATGTTACAAACAATAACGTGAAATGAGTACTGACTTTTAAAACTCAAACACGGCGGTGACGCGTTAAGGTTGACCTTTTTTTTAATTAACACAAATAAATAATTTTCGGTAACACTTCTCCCTTCAGCCATTTGCAAATCTGACAACAACACAGTATTGCTGTTCTAAAAAAAAGCGTTAAAAAGGCTGCCAGACGTAAAGGTAACTTTCTACCGAGTACTGCATGTTTATATTACCACGCGCGTCAGTGACACGAAAACTGATCACAAGATGTATGTTATTAAAATTGTTATAAAGTCGTTATATATCCATACAATTTTTAAACCGTATTGTGGAATAGGTGTAAGTGTTAACATTTGATATAAAATTCTTCCAAAAACACTTTCAAAGAAAAATAAAATATCATAAAATCGGAGGAAGTCACACTACACGTTCCGTGACAATTAGAACTTCTTAATATGTTTCTAATAAATGCTCTTAGGATATTAGGTTGACATAAAACTAGAGGTAAATTACTAAGTATATTGACATTTAGTTTACTTATTTTCTTAAAAATATATGCTATTCTTACAGGTAACACAATTGTTATTTTGACTGTTTTTAATTTAAGTTTATTTGTATTGTATTTTCGATTGTTTGTGATGTAATTATGGGTCTTTCACCTGAAATAAACGATTTCATAATATCGTTCCCCTGGCTTTGGTTCACTGTGATTTTCATTCCCGTGTGTTTTGATATAAAATGTATTCTTCATGGGCATGTACAATGTTAAATCATATGTCAAGTAAATGATTATTTACTTTCATGGATTAAGTAAAAATTATCGTAATCATAACAGTTGATCAAAGACATACTTATTTCTTTTCCCCTGGTTCTCATTCCATACCTTTGGACTGGGGTTTCAACTAAAATCAACGTGTGGTACTTCGTTCTATAGATCTTAAAAATAACATTATGTTGCTAAGGGTGTTCTATGATTCAGTGTATTATTTTGGAACGAATTGTTCCGAAATTCATTGTCATTATGTCATTCCTTGTCATTCCCTTATCGGTTTTTTTCATTCCCTCGTCGCTTTTACATTCTTTTTATCGATTTTATTATTCCCCTGATAGGTAATAAATTGACCAAAATGTATGCCTATTCGATTGATGGGCTTATGAGCCCTTAATCCTTGGAGCGTTCTCCGATTTCACGAAATAACGCTCGATAGATGGCGTTGGCGCTCGGTACGCGAGGGCCGGCAACGCGACGCGCGTTTCAATGCAGACTAGAATAATCTTGATAGTTTTCAATATAATTTCAAGCAACATTAATTTTAGTGCTATATGATATCATATGGGCACTCTTTATTTTATTTTATATGCACAGTAGTTTTTTTTATGTACACTACTACTAAGTGTACAGACTACAGAGTGTACTATAACCCTTGCTCTTTATTCTGTCTCTTTCACACCAATGGAAAATGAAGAAGTTAGTAAATGACTGCAGGTATAAATAAAGTATATTAGTGCGATAGAGAGACAGATAGTGTTTCGTTGTCGTATCGTAAACGATTGGCATGTTGGCCACACACTTGCTTGGTGCCTAGCCAAAATACCAATCGTTTGCGTATATTAGTGCGATAGAGAGACAGTAGTGTTTCGTTGTCGTATCGTAAACGATTGGCATGTTGGCTACGCACCCATGATACCTAGCCAAGAAGCCAATCGATTGCGCATATTAGTGCGATAGAGAGACAGATAGTGTTTCCTTGTCGTATCGTAAACGTTTGGCATGTTGGCTACGCACCCATGCTGCCCAGCCAAGATGCCAATCGTTTGTGCATATTAGTACGAGAGAGAGACAGATAGTGTTTCGTTGTCGTATCGATTGGCATGGTGGCTACGCACCCATGCTGCCTAGTCAAGATGCCAATCGTTTGCGCACATTAGTGCTATAGAGTTTCAGTGTTATTTGAAATTACGTTAGGGTTTGTATTATTATTTATGACCCGAATGAAGTCCATCCAGGTTCTTATGATGGAGTCAGGAGTTGGTCACCAGAACTCCTAATCTACTCATTATAATTCCATCGTGCTTGGGCTCAAAAGATTTGCCCTGACGAACACCATCGATCTAGATGAGGTCCAGGGTCTCATGACGGAGTCAGGAGTTGGTCACCAGAACTCCCCAGAACTCCTAATCTACTCATCATAACTCCATCGAGTTTGGGCTCAATAGATTTACCCTGATGAGCACCATCAATCTAGATGAAGTCCAGGGTCTCATGATGGAGTCAGGAGTAGGTCACTAGAACTCCTAATCTACTCATTATAATTCCATCGTGTTTGGGCTCAAAAGATTTGCCCTGACGAGTACCATCGATCTAGATGAAGTCCAGGGTCTCATGATGGAGTCAGGAGTTGGTCACCATAATTCCTAATCTACTCATCATAACTCCATCGTGTTTGGGCTCAATAGATTTGCCCTCACGAGCACCATCAATCTAGATGATGTTCAGGGTCTCATGATGGAGTCAGGAGTTGGTCACTAGAACTCCTAATCTACTCATTATAATTCCATCGTGTTTGGGCTCAAAAGATTTGCCCTGACGAGTACCATCGATCTAGATGAAGTCCAGGGTCTCATGATGGAGTCAGGAGTTGACCTACTCCTGACTCCATCATGAGACCCTTTGCCTCATCTAGATCTATGGTGCTCGTCAGGGCAAATCTCATGAGCCCAAACACGTTGGAATTATAATGAGTAGATTAGGAGTTCTAGTGACCAACTCCTGACTCCATCATGAGACCCTGGACTTTATCTAGATTGATGATGCTCGTCAGGGCAAATCTATTGAGCCCAAACACGATGAGGTTATGATGAGTAGTTTAGGAGTTCTGGTGACCAACTCCTGACTCCATCATGAGACCCTGGACCTCATCTAGATTGATGGTGCTCGTCAGGGCAAATCTATTGAGCCCAAACACGATGGCGTTATGATAAGTAGATTAAGAGTCCTGGTGACCAACTCCTGACTCCATCATGAGACCCTGGACTTCATCGAGATCGATGGTACTCGTCAGGGCAAATCTTTTGAGCCCAAACACGATGGAATTATAATGAGTAGATTAGGAGTTCTAGTGACCAACTCCTGACTCCATCATGAGACCCTGAACATCATCTAGATTGATGGTGCTCGTGAGGGCAAATCTATTGAGCCCAAACACGATGGAGTTATGATGAGTAGATTAGGAGTTCTAGTGACCAACTCCTGACTCCATCATGAGACCCTGGACTTTATCTAGATTGATGATGCTCGTCAGGGCAAATCTATTGAGCCCAAACACGATGAGGTTATGATGAGTAGTTTAGGAGTTCTGGTGACCAACTCCTGACTCCATCATGAGACCCTGGACCTCATCTAGATTGATGGTGCTCGTCAGGGCAAATCTATTGAGCCCAAACACGATGGCGTTATGATAAGTAGATTAAGAGTCCTGGTGACCAACTCCTGACTCCATCATGAGACCCTGGACTTAATCTAGATCGGTGGTACTCGTCAGGGCAAATCTTTTGAGCCCAAACACGATGGAGTTATGATGAATAGACTAGGAGTTCTGGTGACCAACTCCTGACTCCATCATGAGAACTTGGACTTCATCCAGGTCAAAAATAATAATGCAAATGCAAACCCTAACGTAATTTCAAGTAAAAATGCGTTTTTCAGAAAATCGCAGCCAAATAACACTAGACCCTACTCATAGTGTTGTGTTCCTGCCGGTGAGTAAGGTTGCCAGAGCTCAACGAGGGGCGGGAGGGGGTTAGAGTCGGCAACGCGCATGTAACTCCTCTGGAGTTGCAGGCGTACATAGGCTACGGATACTGCTTACCATCAGGCGGGCCGTAAGCTTGTTTGCCACCGACGTAATATAAAAAAAGGACCACTGAAAATCCATCAATAAGCGAGAGTCTGTTAAGCATAGTGTAAAAAATGAACTATTATTAAGATTTTCTAATCGCAGTATATAGTAGGGCTCGCGGTCGTGTCCGTGATTCGTGAACCCGTAGCCGTGCGCCCGGTTTCGTGATTCACGGCTACGGTTTTCTGGTCCGTTCCGCACGTGACATTCGGCTACGTGAAATTAGGGTACGTGAATCCGTGTAGATCCGTGTAGGCGTGATCACGGCTTCACGTATCTTAAGAACACGCCGGTTCGGTCCGCCCGCGACGTTGAGTGAAGATACGATGCGGTCTCTAAGAGCTACGAATAAATATTTATCATGAATTTTTTATTCATAGCTCTAATTCCGTTTCATTACTTTTCAATTAAAATTTATTTTCAATAGTAAGGCCTTTTAAATATTAATGAGTAATAAATGAAAAGAACCAAACATTAATTACAATGAATAGCTACTTTAATATTTTTTTTTTATACTACGTCGGTGGCAAACAAGCATACGGCCCGCCTGATGGTAAGCAGTCTCCGTAGCCTATGTACGCCTGCAACTCCAGAGGAGTTACATGCGCGTTGCCGACCCTAAACCCGCCCCCCCCCCCTCGTTGAGCTCTGGCAACCTTACTCACCGGCAGGAACACAAACGAGTTGCTAAAATAATACAACAACACTGTGTGTCAGGAGACCAACTATGATGTCAGGAGTAACTAATGACAATGAATGTGAGTTCAAAATTCTAAACTGCTCCCTCCAGATTAAATAAAAAATACCACGAATTTGTAAAACAAAACATCGCGGTCACTTCTTTCAACTTCACGAATAAAAGGTAAAGCCCACAGCTACTTATGTATATTGTTTGTTTCATTTTAATAAGTCGCTCGCAAAACTTATTATCTTTGTCTGCACGTGCAACTGCACTTCTTATCTCCAAAAAAAAAACCGGTATGTTGGCTTAGCTTGTTAGTCATACAATAAAACGCTCTAACAATAATATGTCATTATTATAGTTTCTATTTTCCTCCGTGAGCTTCTACGGGTTATCGTCTTATCTATTGTTTAAAAACCGCAAAGGCGCGTGCCACTATGAAAAAATGGTTAGGCCGCATAGGTAGCGTTTATTGAATTACTACTCTATTGAGCACGGAATAAGATTCATTATGAACTAATACAGAATTCTAACAGAATAGCTGTCTGATCTCTATTGGTGCGTCTAAGGTAGGCGACTAAACGCTCTCAAACCAGCTTAACTTGTGACACTGCGATCCGAAACAAAGATACGTATTCGAAGACCTCGCTTAGTAGTGCGGGATTGTTAAATGGATATACATATTTATTACTATTTTACCATTGTTTTATTGTTTATTTTTGTGAAAAACCGGCCCTGTTTTTTACCTGCTCCTCGAGAAACATAACATTGCTTCCTTTGCGCTAGCTAGCCGTGCGCTCGCATTACCAGTGCAAGCGAGGTCTTCGAATACGTATCTTTGTTTCGGATCGCAGTGTCACAAGTTAAGCTGGTTTGAGAGCGTTTAGTCGCCTACCTTAGACGCACCAATAGAGATCAGACAGCTATTCTGTTAGAATTCTGTATTAGTTCATAATGAATCTTATTCCGTGCTCAATAGAGTAGTAATTCAATAAACGCTACCTATGCGGCCTAACCATTTTTTCATAGTGGCACGCGCCTTTGCGGTTTTTAAACAATAGATAAGACGATAACCCGTAGAAGCTCACGGAGGAAAATAGAAACTATACCTTCAATCTAGAAATAAACAGTACTCTTTAATGCCCCGAAAGTCCGAAACTGATAAGAACTGCAGCTGCGTACTTTTTTTCCGTGGCCCCGTACATGTGTTTTTGTTGAATTTGTTTACCTGTATTACCTTTATCAATTTTATCATACCTACCGAAGATTTGCAGACCCTTTTGTTTCTTTGGATTAGGATTGCCTTGTTTATATTTAGGCTACGTTATATTCTTTGATAGTAGCAAGCTTTTACAAGTTCAAGTTTGCTTTTTCATTCATTTCATTAATACTTAACAGAGAAAAATGTCTTCTCTTGATTTAATAATGACAACCAGTAGCACAGCGTTGCTTAAGTTCATAATTATAATGATACTTACTAGGGAGTTTTACACCTTATATTTATATTAGTGCTATGCAACGAGCAGGTCGCTAGTTTTGACTATTAATCATTAGCTGGTTATACAAAAAACAGGATAACCCCATAAATTATTTAGATATAACCATTATATTCAAATCGATGCAAAAAATACAATACTAAGTGGTAACTTAATTCAATAATACCTAGGCCTTATTTATTTTTCTCCCGGGCGTGTCGAAACTACGAGACGTGCGATAAGTACCTATCCAACGGAACCGAGCCCGAAGCTCCACACACGAACGCAGGTACGGGCTACGTATCATGGCGTGTCACGGTCACGGCGTGTCACGTGAATCCGGTCGCGAACGCAGGTACGAGGTACGTACCTTGGCGTGTTCGTGAAATTCGTGATCTTAGTACCGCCGGGCTTAAGAACCCGTAGCTACGGATCGGCGTGTATCACGGATATCAGGAGCCCTAGTATATAGCACTTCTCGGAACTCCGTAGCTGATTACGATCGCAACGAATGCCTGACAATCGAGCACAGGTCCGTCCTCTAAGCGCGCTCCGCGCGGACTGAGAGCGGGGCGTCGCTGCTGCGTGATTTATACGTGTTTTAAAAAAATATAAATTTACGGCAATGTAGGTCCCATAGTTATGATTTTTTTTTTATAGGTTAACATAAAGTTACAGTTTGCTATAATATTATTTTTAAAGCAAAATATGCGTACAATTTGCGGAAAAAAAATATAATAAAACCCTGTTTTCGCCAAAAAATGAAGAAAACTCGGAAGGTATTTTATCAGTTTTTTCAAATGAATCTTCGATTGTTAATCATTCCAGCCCCTCGTACGAGATATGTTGAATCAAATTGTAGTCATTCATGTACCAAATGATTCTTGTTTACAGCAAAATTGAGAACCGAAACGCCACATCTCACTGCAAAATTTGGAAAAGACTCCCAAAAAAACTCATTAAAAAAGAGGTTTAAAAGAGAAAATGAAAATTTGAACTGTTGGAGCCGCTAGTTTAGGAAACGATTATTTAAGTACGTTACCAGTTTTTGAATAAATACTAATAGTTACGTCGTAATCTTGAATGAAAAAGGAAGCATTTTACAAAATACGCTTGTCTGTAGGAATAAGGACTCTTATATTGAAATTATATTTAATAATCTGATTTCAAAGAACGACCCTTCAATGCCCGCCATAAGCTAATTGGTTGGCTAATGGTTTCAAGAGCATGGACAAATAAAGTATAGACTAACATTATCAACACAGAATCGCGTTCCTCTGAAATGAAAAGTTTGATCGGGATATCCATAATTGCACAACGCCGTCTATTAGGAACTACTTTAATTATCAGACAGTTAGACAAGAGGTTGAAGCACCGAACCAAGTGTAATGAACTGATACTGCTGTTAAATGGCTATAGCAGTTGCCTAAACTTACAGGAAAGCGATTTTGTAAAGACATTGTTAGTAAGCGATTTTGCTAAGTATAAAACTTTAATCGTCTTTGTCAAGACTAAGATATATTATTAAGGTATAAATGTAGAGCGGTATAATTTTAAAATCTGAAAAAAAAAGAATTTAAAAACAGTTTAAGTTCTAAGATGTACATTATCAAAAACCATCCTGTATATGTTAACATTATAGTATTTTTCAAACTCGATGGGTAGGGTGACAGCTGTTATCTCTATATAATTTTTAACCTGAAAAAGGCCAAATCTCGCAAAATCGTATTGAAACGACAGCTGTCAGCGTACCCATATAAAAAAAAACTATAGATAGCACCACACACGAGCTGAAGAGTTACATGCGCGTTGCCGACCCTAAACTCCCCCCCCCCCTCGTTGAGCTGCTCTGGCAACCTTACTCACCGGCAGGAACACAATACTATGAGTAGGGTCTAGTGTTATTTGGCTGCGGTTTTCTGTAAGGTGGGGGTACTTCCCCAGTTGGGCTCTGCTCTAGATCTGGAATGACATCCACTAACTGTGCCCTACCACACAAAGCGAGATGAAATTCACAATGCCCATACCTCTCTTATCACAATGCCCATCTCTCTATTTGAATGGCAATTTTAAGAAAGGGACGATTCGGTACGTTTTTCTTATTGCTCCTTGTCAAGTAAAATCAAACTGAAAAGCATACTTACTTTACTCTTTGCTGAAAAGTCATATTAGTCATTGACGTTTTGACAGTATCCTGTTAAATAAATTATGTGAATTGTTCTCAAGGCATGCGGATTACAAATCAGAGGTTGCTGGTTCAAACCCCGGCCCGTGCAAACGAGTTTTTTTTTTTTCTAATAAACGTGTTGAATTTTTTAGTTTTTTAAATATAATAAGTATATTTGTTTTACATAAAGATTACCTAGGCTATACAAAAATTGGTATGAATAAAATAAAATAATTCGTGTCATTAAAATATGCTTTTAATACACATATTTAAAAGAATAACTTTATTTCTGTATAAGACAGACAAGATTTACTTTTACAATAAAATAGAAAATAAGCAATATAGATATTATATAGGAACAAAAAAAGAAAACAAAAAGTTACGATTAGATTCGATGGGTCTATAGATGACTCGCATTTTTTCTTTGGTGTCTACACCACCACACAGCTACCGATACATTACAGAAGCTGTCGAAATTTCCTTACCCGTTGTAATTGTTCAAAGAGTATTAGACTTTGACGTAGCTAAGCAAACACGCACACATGCGTAACGTATAGGCCTGTAAAGATAGCTCCATTCGTAGTAGACCTCGGATTCCGTTACTAGTTAATAGAGCTACGACTCAACGTTTATTGGATATGTCGATTTTACGTAATTTGGAGCGCTGCGCTATTTGACATAGGTCTTACCTCTTTGAGGCACCACGGCCATCTAACATTACTGGCATAAAGGACGCATTTATGACTTTGACGCATGACAGAAAGAGAAGCCGAACTGCGTAAAATGGGCGTTTTCTGTTGAATTCATAAAATCAAAATCGAGAATAAATCCGTTTGTATAAGATAATAAGTTAATATTTAGTTGAATGATGTTTAAGACGAGATGAAAACCTTTACTTTAAAGTGGATTATGCTGGATGAAGATGTGTTTTCTAGTTGCACTGAGGTAAACACTAAAAATGTAGATGTAACTTTGGATTTATATTCTATCGAGAAAATTTTAAGCCTTTTTGTTTCGACTAGTATCATACCTCTTATCATATAGTCAAGATACATATATCCGAAAATCACGTCTGTTTGTTTCCGGGGCTAGCCACTGCCACGCTTCAAAGATCCCGTTATTTTTCGATGCAGGGCCTTAATGAGAAAAGCCACCATATGCTTGTCTGTATTTCCATATAAATTGACTCGTTTAGTCAAGTAAGGTAGCTTACAACTGGTGTCGGTTGAAGCAACTAAGTACTCCGAGGAAAAATAATTAATGAGTTCCCACTGCGGTATCAGATTCCAAAATTAAACACGAAGTAAACCGGTAACGATTTCTGCAAAAACTAGAAGAGGCATTCAAAGTTTATTATTTTTATCTTGATATTATATCGATTTGACTCTCACAGTGTATTTCGCACGCACCAATATATATGTACAAGCACGAGCTTGAGGAAGATGTAATGAGAATGAAGTGGAATTGACCCTCTGCCTCCCGAACTAGGTCAAAGCCTGTGACTCGGAAGTCAGTGATTCCTCTTAGGTGTGAGCTCTTTTTTGTAACAATGGTATCAGCAATGGAAATCCTTAAACTGGAAAATAAAGGAATGAGAGTAATTTTAAATCAAAATCAGATTTTTAACGTTCCTGCTCCTAGATTGCTCGTACTTAACGAGCCGATATTTGATTCTTGTTAAATAATACTATATATACTGAATGGGTAATGAACTTGAGTTTTTACAGCCTGAATATTTTAACGACTTCGCAGACATAGTCAAGGACTGAAAAAAATCAATGTTTCACTTCGTTAAATGGTATTAAGCTAGGATGCTCTTATCATCGCTAATAGAGTACTCGACTTTCAGACGAGACAGTAAGTTATAGGTCAAAGACACTCAGAAAATAAGCGGTATTTTCTGTAACTAATAATTGAGAACAACAATGTTCTTAACTTTCGGAATTTTGCTCGTCAGTTCCTTCGGCTATAGGTATCACTACGAGTAGCTATTGTATACTATAGTATTTTATACAATCGTGATATAATAGAGAGCTTTTCAGTCGAGTACCTACGTGTTTAGGCAACGAAGCTTGCTGAGTTGCCTAAGTGAGGTACGAGATTGAAGAGCTTGATTATATCACTATTGTATACAATACTTTTTTCTACGAGTCAACAAAAATAATATGTACTTTAAACTAATAAAATCTTATAGGTAAACAAAAAAAACTTAGCGTGGATTGACTCTACGCGACAATTTAAAGTATTTACACTCGAATATTTTGTTCTATCACTATCAATTCTGACTCAAAAGAACATCGTCATTGTACAAGTTCTCAAGAGTCGAGTGCTCTGGCCGCGTAGCTAACATGCCAATCGCTTACCCTCCGTAGCGATCGAAACGCAACTGTCACTGTCGCACTAATATGGAAGAGTGATAGAGAGCAGGGATTTTACGGAACTCCGGTCCCGTTTCCGTTAAGTCGGAACTTCCGTTTGGTGTTACACATCCGTTTCGGTTCCGGTTCCGTTATTTTTGAAACGGAAGTTATAACGGATGTCAATGCTTAACGCGGCAGCGGGACATGAGCGGTGTACATCAAATCAAACAGGTTTATACCAGTCATTTGCTCATCGCCCCGCTTGCCACGTGCTGCACTATTAGTTGTTTGTTTTATTCGTGTTATTGAATTAATAACATTACTCGTATGTGTCGTGTTGTGTAATGTGTATAGTGAATGTTTGTGAGTAAAAAAACGAACAATGAAACCAAAATCAAGTGCTTGTGGGGAGCTGTTGGGGAGTAACGATCCCACGGGCCCGAGTACTCCCGAGACTCGGTCAGGGTCTCCGTCGTGTCTTCGTCGGTTGGAGTGGACCCCAAGGGGACCCGCAGGACTCTCAGCTCTGGCTTGCCTCATTGGCCGTCCGGAGAGGAGTCGTTAAAGCTAAATGCTCCAGGGGTGGAAGTGAAAATTTGCATAAGACGCGAGTTAGCACAGTGGCTGTTATCACCCTCTAGGTAGAAAGCGGCATACACCTCTCGATCTCGACACCCCTAAGCCGTTCACACCGGTGTTGCTCCTGGTCGTCTTCACGACGGCAGTTTCAGGGGCCCATCTAGTGGGCGGCGAGTCACCGCCTGCCTCGATAACTAGTGAAAACATTGTTAGAGCAGGACTTCTTTGCAAGAACCTAGTCTCATTGTCCAGCCAAACTTCAATCCATAGACCGTTTTACTGTTCACTTTTTCTACAATAGTCCCAATGCCTGCTGCGACCGGTTCATGGGTGTCTATATATTGTTGCGCCTGTGAACGGGTTCCAGCAGGCGTTCTAATATATGACCTCAACGCTCTCCAAGGGTCCTTTACGTGTTGAATCTATATCCCCACGCAAGCCTATCAAAAGACCGGGATTTATAGGCCCGTGAAATCCAGGGAGATAATTATATTCATATTATAAAATGCCTACCCTAAGACCCAAGATAAATAAATATTATAGGACATTATTACAAAAAATAGACTAAGCCCTACAGTAAGCTCAAAGGCCTGTGTTATGGGTACCCAGACAACGATGTACATAATAAACAAATATTTAAATACATAGGAAACACCCAAAACTCAGGAACATGTTCATCACACAAGTACCTTACCGGCATTTGGACATTTTGAACCCGATTCTGGTTCCGGTTCCGTTTTCGATTCTGTTTTCGGTTCCGATTCCGTTTCTGGTTCCGATAAACTAAATCGAAAACATCTGGTTCCGTCTTCGGCTCCGATAAAACCACATCCGTTACATCCCTGATAGAGAGGCCCAAAGCATATCGTTGTCGTAGCGACAGCCATTGTCACCTTGGCTAGGCCGGCTGGACGCCATAGTAAACACACCGCCTGGTATTTGTATTTTCAGGTAATTGGGGTTGAAGGTTATTTAGCACACCCCTACTATTCTATACGAGTATAGATGTAGTGTATCACTATATGTACAGGGTGAGCAAATAAGAGCGATACACTTTGTTTTCAAATTTTAGTTATATATTGCGCAAAATTTATTACATATTTTTTCATAAATATATTATTCAGGGTTGGCAATTGTATACGGAAGATACTTTCTGCCAAATGTCGACCTCTAGCAGAAAGCATCTTTTTTCTCAAATGTTTGTGTTGTTTAAAACACGTTGTTTGCTCTGCCAGTTTTAAATGATGAGACGCCAAAAGAGGAGATGATTTTTTTTTTGGGTTCAGCCCTATAGTGTGAGGTGTTGTTGGATAGGTCTTTCAAAACGAATACGGGTCTTAAAAACCATTTTTTGATAAACGTAATATTTTCGGAAATAATCTCTGAAAGAAAAAAAAAGAATAGGTTGCCCCCTCTACTTCCCCTAACTTCTGAACCATGGGTCCAAAAAATATGAAAAAAATCGTGAAAGTAAATCTTAGTAAAGACTTTCAAAAAAAACTATAGCGACCTAATCAGTCTAGCCATTTTTGAGTTTTTGCAAAAGTTTATGTTGACGAACGAGTAACTATAGAACCCTACACTGAGCAGGGCTCGACGTGCTCTTGGCCGATTTTTAATATGTGGTCAACAGGTGACTAAGCTTGCTTATTCTAAACAAAAAAAATTAGATATGATGAACAAATACGAAAAAACGACGTTTTCTTAAATCTTCTATTTTTTGTCTCTCTGTTAATTAAAACACCCTGTAGCTCCTAAAGTATTGATCGTAGAGTAAAAATAAACATAACCTTTATAGGGACTTTTATGGTAAAACCTTTGTCCGTAGTAATCATAATGCTATTCGTAAAGATATTCGAAAAATTAGCAAAAGTCTGAAAAAAGGTACCTTAAACCCCGTCCTACCCCCTCAGCACAACCCCCACCCTCAAGGACTTTTAGTATGTTTATCTGGAGGCCACAAGGTATAACTAAGCCAATTTTCAAAACTACACGAATTATTACTCCTGATTTTTTTTATTTTCTTGAGCTATAAGTCTACGTTGTTTGCTCGATTAATTTCGAGAAAAAGTGACAGTGATTGGCACCCAAATCCCCCAAATTTTGCTATCTAAAATAACGTGTCTATGCTAACAATCTGATAAAATCTGAACAGTTCAAACCGACTATCCGCCACAAATTTACTGAGATAACGCCGAAAATGTGCGAAAATATGCTGAAAATTGCGATGATAGTGGTGGACATATGTCAGACATTATGTTCGGCATGTATTTGCCAACCCTGAATAATAAATTTTTAAACAATACTTAATAATCTTTGAACTTAATATAGTTAAAATTTAAAAACAAAATGTATACTTCTTATTTGCCCACCCTGTATATACACGAATGAACATAGGTAATTTATTTGTTTATAAGCCAATTAGGTTTCGATTGGCTTCAGGAGCCATTTTAATTGATTAGAAAAGAGGTAACAGAAGATATAGTTATATACTAGAACACATTATTGCTTAAAATGTGGTACACAGATGTTACAAGCATATCTTTGCGTAGGTAATATACTTGTTCTTATTAAACACAATTTTTATACACACATGTGTAAATTATTCAAAACTAAACAAAACAAACCTTAAATTAAAAAGAAACCTTAAAAATAAAATAATTATACACATAGTCT
Organism: Cydia pomonella; assembly: GCF_033807575.1. NCBI lineage: Eukaryota > Metazoa > Arthropoda > Insecta > Lepidoptera > Tortricidae > Cydia > Cydia pomonella. The sequence goes on along the minus strand of NC_084713.1, from coordinate 6,720,547 downwards.
AAAATAAGCCCCGTTGCATCGAACAGTCACGTCTGAAAATATCGATAAGAAAAATGTGCCAAAAATATGTATACACTACGTTAATATATGGGCAATAAAGTCGTGTATACATATTTTTGCCACTTTTTTTCGTATCGATATTTTCAGACGTGACCGTACTTGGCCCAAAGGTCCCCATAATGCCTGCAGCATTCCCCCGCTGAACTGGTATGGAGACCTGTTAGACCAAGTACGGCCCAGAACGAGGATCACCATACACCCCTCTTCCGCAAACGCCGGCCTAATTCTCTAAATATTAAGGTACGAGATTGAAAAGCTTGATTATGTCACTATTGTATACAATCTTTTTCTACGAGTCAACAAAAATAATACTTCAAACTAATATCATATCATCTGTTTGGCCCAGTGGTTGACTGGTAGAGAATGCCTCAAGGCATTAAGTCCGCCTATTGTACGTTATACTTGTACTTGTGCAATAAAGTTTAAATAATAATAATACATAATAATCATGTAGGTAAACAAACCAAAAGTACAGCTATTTAAGATACGCGAGCAGCCGCGATACCTTCATACTCGTACGCACCCCGGCCGCCGCGGCCCGGCAGGTTGTGCAAACGACACCTCGTAACTCATGAGGCCCTGGTAAGTGGTACTTGCTCCTTGCTAAATTTAATTTTTAGACAGTTTTTTTCTTGATTTTGGCCATAGCCGTTTTCGAATTGACGCACGCACTAGATTTTACAAAAGCGACAGTCTTCTGACTTTTCAGTTAGCTTTATTACTGCTTATCTGATAGGTTGTTGTAGTCTGACTAAGCTATATTTGCATACACTTGAATAGAACAAAGTGAAGGAGTATCCTTATAAACGTCATATTTTCATAGAAATTTTACATTAATGATGACAATGCCACCATGGCGAGTTAGTTGGGCTGACTCTATACGTATGTAGTACCATTTGTGTCATGTATAAATTTAATAATTACAAACAGACATACACCAATAACATACTACTCATATTAATAACCCGCGCGAAGTTAATAAATAATCAAAACTTCACATTAATAAATCATGGTACTGTGATGGGGCTCTCTAGGGCTCCACATATCAACTGTAGTGACATATCTGTAACATAAATCAAACCTTTAATAACATAATAATAATCAAGCTTCCATAAAACTCGATTCCCACAGGCTTGCCTTTTGCTTTTTTTTATACTACGTCGGTGGCAAACAAGCATACGGCCCGCCTGATGGTAAGCAACGTAGCCTATGGACGCCTGCAACTCCAGAAGAGTTACATGCGCGTTGCCGACCCTTTAAAAATGTCCGCACCCTCTTTGAGCTCTGGCAACCTTACTCACCGGCAGGAACACAACACTATGAGTAGGGTCAAGTGGCTGAACACCGCGGCGGTAAGCGCTTTTAAGTACTTAATAACTAATAAGTTTAAAACCGGCTAGAGTTAGATCAAGATAAGTCTGCAACGATTTTGCATTCATTTATATACGTCATCATTTCACAAATGTTGACGTTTAAAATAACATTTGCACAGCGTGTGCTATCAAAATCGTTGCAGACTTGTCTTGGTCTGAATCTATTCCTTATTTTTAATATTTTTTCACTACAAATGGCTATTACGATAAAAATTATCTCCTTGTGCATTAGTCATAGTATGCCTGAGGGTGAGGGAACTGATTTTGTTTATTTAAATAAAAAGATTAGATTAAAATTGGCTAAAAATGAGTTTCATATTGAGTATACAAATTTTACCTTTGGATGGCAATATAAACTAGTTAATTAATACAAGTGTATTTTCGTAATTACCACAACTTGAAAATACCGGCCAATTCCGAAAATCACGCATATTTCCATCATATCTGAGCCGCTTTCGAATTCTGAACTTTTTGAAATTATACCCAAATACATCTTACTTGATTTTACCTATTTCGTCTGCATTCTGAATCGTCACAATATCATCCTCGTAATTTTCGTTATTTTTAACGAGCAAGCTAACTAAAGTTAAAAACAAATATATCACGTTTGCTCCAATAATTCGCCCCACACTCCACATTTCGAACTAAAGTAAACCGTACCCGATATCGATATCGAAAACTCTGTACTAACAAGATATAATTTATGCTCGAAGTTGTAAGTACACCTGAATGATATTTAACTGACTCCTACGCGTATTCAGAGTTTAGTTTACTTTAAGTTTAAGATCAGGATTATTTTAGAAAGGCAAACAACTATTTGAATAAACCCTTTTAGGCCAGTTTGATAAAATATCTCAGGGGCCGATTTCTCGAACGGTATTAGATTAATATTATTAGAAAATTGTTAAGTGAAAAATAGCGAGCTCTACAATCAAGTAATAAAACTTTCAGTTATATACGCCTGCACCAGACCAATTCCAACTAGCTACTTTAATCTAATCCCGTAAGTGCATTAGAACGAACAACATAGGCACGTGTAGGAAACGGTGAACTTGGTATGTTAAGAGTATGTAATGTACTTTAAACTGGGCAGTGATGGACGTTAAATCGAAGACTATACTTGGACCACTAGGTCATATACAGCCGCTTCCAACCAGGGACCGGAAAACCCGTTCATTTGGCTTACCCGTTCGAATGGGTAACCCCTTCATATGATAAGCTAATCGTTTGGGTAACCCGTTCAACCGGTTACCCAACAATAATGATTAACCCGTATTATTCAGATTAACCTAATCGTAACAAGTGGTTACCGCTTACAGGAGCTGATTCGGTTTGTGTTTTGCGTGTACTAACCGGTAACCTTTCGGTTTAGGGTAAGCCTTACCCCTCTCCCGCGCCTTTCCCCCACCGCTGCGGCACCGCGGCGCGAGATGGGCATTACGTAATTGATTCGATAGTTATATTGTAACTACCGACGTAAAAGTACATTTCGTTAATGTTGACTTACTACGAGTATATAGATGCTTATTTGTATCCGGTTTTAGTAAGATGGCGGCCACACACTTTGTCATAAAAATCATCATTTTTAGGTTTTAGGGAGTTCCGATTTCGAAAATCATGACTATTTTGGAATCCAAGATGGCGGCCATGCAATTTGTCATAAAAGTGTCATGGATGGAGTCCAAGATGGTGACCATGTATTATGTCATAAAAATCGTCATGGATGTCGTTTTATAGGTTTTAGGGAGTGCGGATTTCGAAAATCATGACTATTTTGGAATCCAAGATGGCAGCCATGCAATTTTTCATAAAAGTCGTCATGGATGTCGTTTTATACGTTTTAGGGAGTGCGGATTTCGAAATTGATGACCATTTTGGAGTCCAAGATGGCGGCCATGCAATTTGTCATAAAAGTCTTCATGGATGTCGTTTTATAGGTTTTAGGGGGTGCGGATTTCGAAAGTCGTGACTATTTTGGAATCCAAGATGGTGGCCATGCAATTTGTCATAAAAGTCGTCATGGATGTCGTTTCATACGTTTTAGGGAGTGCAGATTCCGAAAAAGATGACCATTTTGGAGTCCAAGATGGTGACCATGTACAATGTCATAAAAATCGTCATGGATGTCGTTATATAAGTTTTAGGGAGTGCAGATTTTGAAAATCATGACTATTTTGGAATTCAAGATGGCGGCCATGCAATTTGTCATAAAAGTCGTCATGGATGGAGTCCAAGATGGTGACCATGTACTACGTCATAAAAATCGTCATGGATGTCGTTTTATAGGTTTTAGGGAGTGCGGATTTCGAAAATCATGACTATTTTGGAATCCTTGGATTCCAAAATAGTCATGATGGCGGCCATGCAATTTGTCATAAAAGTCATCATGGATGTCGTTTTATACGTTTTAGGGAGTGCGGATTTCGAAAATGATGACCATTTCGAATTCCAAGATGGCGGCCATGCAATTTGTCATAAAAATCATCATTTTTAAGTTTTAGGGAGTTCCGATTTCGAAAATGATGACGATTTTGGAATCCAAGATGGCGGCCATGCAGTAAGTCATAAAAGTCGTCATGTAAATCGGTTTTTAGGTTGATGGGAGTGCAGATTTAGAAAAAGATGACCATTTTGGAGTCCAAGATGGCGACCATGTACTATGTCATAAAAATCGTCATGGATGTCGTTATATAGGTTTTAGGGAGTGCAGATTTCGAAAATCATGACTATTTTAGAATCCAAGATGGCGGCCATGCAATTTGTCATAAAAGTGTCATGGATGGAGTCCAAGATGGTGACCATGTATTATGTCATAAAAATCGTCATGGATGTCGTTTTATAGGTTTTAGGGAGTGCGGATTTCGAAAATCATGACTATTTTGGAATCCAAGATGGCAGCCATGCAATTTTTCATAAAAGTCGTCATGGATGTCGTTTTATACGTTTTAGGGAGTGCGGATTTCGAAAATCATGACTATTTTGGAGTCCAAGATGGCAGCCATGCAATTTTTCATAAAAGTCGTCATGGATGTCGTTTTATACGTTTTAGGGAGTGCGGATTTCGAAAATGATGACCATTTTGGAGTCCAACATGGCGGCCATGCAATTTGTCATAAAAGTCTTCATGGATGTCGTTTTATAGGTTTTAGGGGGTGCGGATTTCGAAAATCATGACTATTTTGGAATCCAAGATGGTGGCCATGCAATTTGTCATAAAAGTCGTCATGGATGTCGTTTCATACGTTTTAGGGAGTGCAGATTCCGAAAAAGATGACCATTTTGGAGTCCAAGATGGTGACCATGTACAATGTCATAAAAATCGTCATGGATGTCGTTATATAAGTTTTAGGGAGTGCAGATTTTGAAAATCATGACTATTTTGGAATTCAAGATGGCGGCCATGCAATTTGTCATAAAAGTCGTCATGGATGGAGTCCAAGATGGTGACCATGTACTACGTCATAAAAATCGTCATGGATGTCGTTTTATAGGTTTTAGGGAGTGTGGATTTCGAAAATCATGACTATTTTGGAATCCAAGATGGCGGCCATGCAATTTGTCATAAAAGTCATCATGGATGTCGTTTTATACGTTTTAGGGAGTGCGGATTTCGAAAATGATGACCATTTCGAAGTCCAAGATGGCGGCCATGCAATTTGTCATAAAAGTCTTTATTGATGTCGTTTTATAGGTTTTAGGGAATGCGGATTTCGAAAATCATGACTATTTTGGAATCCAAGATGGCGGCCATGCAATTTGTCATAAAAGTCGTCATGGATGGAGTCCAAGATGGTGACCATGTACTACGTCATAAAAATCGTCATGGATGTCGTTTTATAGGTTTTACGGAGTGCGGATTTCGAAAATCAAGTCTATTTTGGAATCCAAGATGGCGGCCATGCAATTTTCATAAAAGTCGTCATGGATGTCGTTTTATACGTTTTAGGGAGTGCGGATTTCGAAAGTCATGACTATTTTGGAATCCAAGATGGCGGCCATGCAATTTGTCATAAAAGTCGTCATGGATGGAGTCCAAGATGGTGACCATGTACTACGTCATAAAAATCGTCATGGATGTCGTTTTATAGGTTTTAGGGAATGTGGTTTTCAAAAATGATGAACCTCAACCATGTGTATCGTAAAGAACTCGTCATGACATTTAAAATGAGCTTAAACTCGATAGCATTATGGGAAGTCATCGATGAGTTCCATTGACAACTTCCGATTTCACTATCAGACCTTCGTCACCATGTGTATCGTAAAGAACTCTTCAAGACATTTTAAATGAGCCCAAACTCAATAGCATTACTAGTAGTTATCGATGAGTTCCATCTACACCTTCCGATTCCACCATCAGACCCTCGCCACCATGTGTATCGTAAAGAACTCGTGAAGACTTTTAAAATGAGCCCAAACTCGATAGCATTACTAGTAGTTATCGATGAGTTCCATCAACACCTTCCGATTCCACCATCAGACCCTCGCTACCATGTGTATCGTAAAGAACTCGTCAAGACCTTTAAAATGAGCCCAAACTCGATAGCATTACTAGTAGTTATCGATGAGTTCCACTGACACCTTCCGATTCCACCATCAGACCCTCGCCACCATGTGTATCGTAAAGAACTCGTCAAGATATTTAAAATGAGCCCAAACTCGATAGCATTACTAGTAGTTATCGATGAGTTCCATCTACACCTTCCGATTCCACCATCAGACCCTCTCCCCCATGTGTATCGTAAAGAACTCGTCAAGACCTTTAAAATGAGCCCTAACTCGATAGCATTATTAGTAGTTATCGATGAGTTCCATCGACACCTTCCGATTCCACCATCAGACCCTCTCCACCATGTGTATCGTAAAGAACTAGTCAAGACCTTTAAAATGAGCCCGAACTCGATAAAATTATTAGAAGCCATTGATGAGTTCCACTGATACAGGAGATGTGCACAGACAGCTAACGATAAAGAACGTGACTATAATAGGAGTAATAGGTACTAAACAAAAATATACCAAAATCAATGCAACGCCTTACCATATTAGGTAATTTGCCTTAAACTTTAGCATGTGTTTTGAAATCTACGTTGTGCGCTACTTGACTTAACGTACACTTTTGTTTGAATTAGTAATATTAGGTCGGCAAATTACAAAGCCTTTGACAAATACCGACTGCCGCCGCGCCGCGCACTCGCACGTGCACGTAGGGAATGGAACCGCCGTGTTTCGCGTCGGGCGCTACGTTAATAGACCATATGCAGTTCACGTAAAAGTTAAAACAGCTTGTTCGTATTTAATCAGCGCTTGAAGCGGTAACCCTTTCCCGGGTTTTTAATATCGGTAAGCGCTAACCTGAATTAATTCAAATAAAAGGATTAGTTTCTTAACCGGTAAGCCAATCAAAAGCTTACCGAAATGAAGCGATTTTTGGAACACAGCTTTACAATAACCCGGGTTTTTGAACGGGTTAGGGTAAGCGGGTCCGGTCCCTGCTTCCAACCACCATGTGCATTCTCCAAAATACAGAGCTATTATATTATTTCATCTAGCACATCTCTAAATATATTTTATCTACGCACATATCATAATCAATCACACTATAATGCTTTCAAACACCTTGAAGTAAAAATGTTATTAATGCGTAATAATAACGGCTAATTCGATTTTATAATGATATTCTAATTTTGAACATCTCAGAAAAACAAAGGAATTTGATTTGCCTTCAATTCTAATCAGATAGATCATATAGAGTTTATAATATTATGTGTGTAGATAAAACAAGTGTATGTAATTGTAAATAATTAGGCATTAAACAATGTGTGATCCTATTATGAAACTCTCTTCGTTCATTTCATAAACACACACTCGTATTTTAAAGTGCAGTGGGTTCAACTAGCAGAGTGAAGTGATCTCCGATAGTCAGTTAAACAGCATTATTGTTAGTACATAATATAACGTACTTTGTTGTTTAACATGCCATAAAAGGAATGTTAACAGTCGTACACGTAATTATTACAATATATGCAGCTACCATTATGGTCTATTTGCGTGCTACGTTTGATTTCTAGGCGACATGTCCATGACTCAGTGGTATCGTCGAAGTAATGATATAGCCAGCGTTAGGCCAGGGTCGTTTTTCACTATAGAACATATTAAAATAATATTATGGTACAACCTAACTTAGATCGACTTAGACCCACAGTAAGCCCAATAAGGCTTCTGTTGTGGGTATAGACGACGATATACACAGTGTTTTTTATTGAATTCCGTTAACTCCGGGGTAGGGTGGGTAGTGTTGGTAGGAACTCGACTCTTTTAAATCTAAATTGAAGAACTCGACTTGTTTTACGAGACTCAAAGCTTAAAAAACTTTTGAGTCTTTTAAGTCCCAAGTCGAGTCCTTTATTGAGTCTTTTTAAGCGCAACTCAAGAGGACTCGAGTCTCCGAATAAAGACTCAGTCAAAAATTTTATAGGGTTTTTACCTAAACAACAGTAAAGTAAATAGGCGTTATTGTATGATTTATGTTATGTACATCCATGAATTTTACATAAAGACAACGCATTTCGAAGTTATTTGTAAAAAAAATACAAGTTCTCCGAAAAGGACTCAAGTCTCTACAAAAGACTCGGGTCTCTAATAAGTTGAAAAGAACTCGAGTTTCGTCTTAATTATAAGAGTCTGAAAAACTGAGTCGAGTCTTAAAGCAGAGGACTTAAAGGACTCGAATCTTAACCAACACTAGGTATTGGTAAGTACGTTTAAGGAAACTAAATGGCATTGTTCACTTTCAAATATATATATACATATATTTTTTATATATTTTTTCTTTTATTTTTATAAACAGTAATTAAATGTTGCATATAACGTTGTTGTAACACGGGCATTACATTTAATTCAACCAAACAATTCAAAACTGTGACATATCAATGTAATTTCGAACATCAATCGTCCAAGATAGTACTTACGTTTAATAGCAAATGTATACACTCTTACTAAACACTGATCAATATGTAAACAGGCCCTAAGGTAAGTGTATACGCTCGTAAGGGCCTTATAATATAAGATAAAAACGAATTATTGATTATCTCCGAAATGGAGTTAATTAGAATAGCGGTGTCTTTGAGAAAGTTAAACTGTATATAATAGATAGATATAGATAAACATTAACTTAAATACATAGAAATCATCCATAACTCAGAAACAAATATTTGTGATGAACACACAAGTAAATTCAATTCAATTCAATAGTTTAATTCAGAAATTAATTCCATATAACATGGAATAAATGCCCTTACCAGGATTTCCTCCAAGAGGCTTCCGTTAATATGGCGGCGTATTTATTCGTGAAGGTATAACCTAGGACCGTAATGGTCACGTACTGCGGATTTCAGAGAAATGTCGTGCCCTGAACGTTCCGGCGGTTTTGACCGTAATGAACTCTCGCAGAGGTTTTCTCGAGGGGATTATTGAAAAAGGCATTAAGCATAAAGCTTTTTATAGGGTCGGTATCGCGCATGTGACATCTCTAGACTTGCAAGCGCCCATAGGCCTCGGCAACCACTTACCATCAGGCGGACCGTATCCCTGTTTGTCACCGACGTGTTATAAGAAAAATATGATGCGATGTCTCGTTTTGAATATCAAACAGTCTCTATTTCAGACCACGAGAGTTTTTGACGGAGTAGGGATACTAGGGATCTACGAGAGACCCTGATCAATTTACCACTTTGACAAACTTTTGGATTACTGATACCATCGCCCACACTGTTAACTGTCCATCGGTGGACCTTATTACAAAAGGCATAAGGTCCACCGATGGACAGTTAAGAGTGTTGCTGTTTGTAATAAGGGCCGATTTTTCAGAAGTCGGATCAAATTGGCTGAGATAAAGGCCTAAGGTAGATTTTTTTTGTAAAAAGTGTTTTTTCTACGGATATCTTTAATACACCTAGCAATTTCCAATTTATTTTATACCAAACCCGTTCTAACCGCATCACGTTACAGCACTAATTTTATTACATATGAAGAGGAATATTAAGATTTAAAACAATGTTATACTAATTCATTTCATTTAATCCTTTAATGGACCAGCATTTAAAAAAAAAACACGTTTCAAGCATCCTTGCCTTCATATTTTGTATAAGAAAAAATTAAAAAAAGGATGATATTATAGGGGTGTCATTATTGCCTTAAGATATATAGTTTATGTGACTGCTACATAATGAAAAGCAATACAAAACGAATGTGGGTTTATGAAACGAACGAAGTAAGTTTCATAATAGGATCACACAAGTGTTTTACTGCCTAATTATGTACCAGTTACACACCTACCCAGTTACAGATACTTAAAATGTTAAATATCGAAAACGAATTGAAATGGCGTCATGTTAGAGATCTGAATAAATTTCCTAGCTAATTGTCCCTTTGGGGTTGAGGGTTGCAGCACGTACAAACGATTTAGGTAAATCAAAAATATTCATATGAACCAAATTACATTACTTACCATTTGTACGAAAATAACGCAAATTGCGCACTCATTAACATTATCAGACACTGATATGATCATTTCGATTTTAACCAAATTGAGCATTGGTTTCATAATTCGCTACGAATCAGATATGTTGGTCTATTTATTTAATATTATAATTATTTCGATTGTAATATTTTTATTTTACCTACAGTGGGCTGCAAATCGCATGGAATTTATTCATAGTGGCCATGCTTTTTTGCAGCACGAATGATTTTTATTGCTTCGAAAGGCTAGTTAAGGTAAGTACCTTAACTAGCCTTTCGAACCTTACCTTAGCCTTATGGTCGACAAGTCGACACTTCGCGCGAAATTAGCGCGCACGATCACGTCTGAAAATATCGGTACGAAAAAACTGCCAAAATATGTATAATACACGACTTTATCGCCCATATATTAAGTAGTGTATCCATATTTTTGACACATTTTTCGTATCGATATTTTCAGACGTGACTGTATAAGGCAATAATGGTAACAACACTGTCAAAACTAGGTACAAATGTTTTTTTAAACGGCATCTATGTTTTTGTCCAGATTTCCACTGATATTTATTTTAAAAGTATGGAAATATTCATACAAAATGACCCACTTTGCAGACGACAAACACATTATCATTATGTCGCCAAGTTTAGTTTTCCAAGTCGCATCGCGGTTATATGTTGGCTGAATCTAAAAGCTACGTGTCTAGAACGAGCTAGAACACTAAAGACCCAATTTTCTCTAGGATCGTTAGCTATGAGATGTGAAAGTGAAGTTTCTGAACTTGACTGGATCGCAGCGCAAAACGTATAGATAAGATAAAACCGACTTTGCATTTAGATACATGACAACCACTTATATATTCTCTCTTGTGACACTCTCTGGGCCTTACTTGTCTAAACGGAGTCTTAAACGTTATCAAACCTATGTCAATCAACCACAGAAATACTAAACTAACTTCAGAAGATATTATTATCATCTGGCTCATATATAATATCGGGTTTATTGCTATATCAAGAAATAAACACGCTGTATTGTGACTAACAAACGATTGACTTTATAATGCAACCTACGTAGAGGCGTACTTCGGCTAACTTCGGGCGTTGCTAGACGGTCTCTTGATCGCTTTTTGCCTGCAATACAAGGGCAATGACTAAGAACGAGTTATAACACGAGTAATTAAGTACTACACTGCATAAAAAGATGCAATGCAGACTACATTTCCGCAACTTTTAAAAAGAGTTGGATTTTTAATGCACCAACATATTTTGGTGCAGAATTAAAAAGGTGTTGGGTAAATTACGGTTTTTTAATACTTTTAATAAAGCTAAACTATCGATATTTGGCATGATAACTTTTATAACTTAGCATTAAATCAACGGAAAACAAATTAGGGTGGAATCACATTTAGCATCGAGCCGCATTTTATACATATATGAGAAATCTCTCGTTAGTATGAAGATGCGTACGCATCGGAAAGCCGAAAACATGCTTATTGCTTACGCATCTTCATACTATAGTTCGGTTTTTTTAGCATTAGAAAGAACGTAAGCGATTTTGACGTCTATTTTTATAGAAAAAACACTTTTGAAAAATAAGTCACGGCAAATATGTAACAACTATAAATGATATACGACCATTAACATTCTTTAGCTTTCATAAGTAATAGTTACTGAATTATAAAAAGCGTTTTTCGATAAAAAAAAACAATGGGTTGCACTCCGGGAGTGCCGGCAGAAGTGAAAACTTGAATATTAACGTTATGCATTTTTGATATTTTGGAGAAATGAGTAGCAGTTTTATAAAAAGAGATAATTCATACCTACGTAAATAAATTTGAGTGTGGAAGATATTTTGAAATGCGAATTTTAGTGTTAAGTAATATATAACATATACAGAGTAATTCATGAGACGTGAGCAGGACTACAGCCTACACAATCAGTAAATGTTAATGAATCGTTCACCATATTAGGTAAAACAATCACGCTTCTTTTCTGTTATTTAACTTTTAGGTAAGGAAAAATTTGAGTATCTACAATCATGGAAACCCAACAACAGAAAGATACAATACAACACAATTAACAAAGATTAAACCTCTTTAACCGTTATGACAGCACTTTGATTATGAAGAAAATAAAATGTCACACTTGAATGAGATACGATTTTTCAAAAGTTACCAGGCTTCGATGACATTCAATTTGCACGTCACCATGATGTCACGTGTCCGTCTTACGAATTTTCAATCTGACGGTCACGTGACACCTGACGCCCTGACGCGAGTTTAACATTTTTCCCCATCACAAAAAGTGCACAGCGCCGCTAAAGAAGTTTTCTAATGCTGAAAAATCGAACTATTACGAGCGACATCTCATATATAAAATGCGGCTCGATGCTGGCAGATGTGATTATTTAAGGAGAAGTAAACTTTCTATTAATTGCCTGTGGCATTGTAAGAGGCCATCCTAAAAGAAAGCATCGTTAAATGTCTTCTCCAATTAGCTTTTACAGTTCGTGTCATCCACGATGACGCGCAGATTTGTCGAATCTAACCTATAATAACATGACAATACGAGTCAAGGCACGTGTCTTCGTGAATGACTCGATCTTTACCAGCCTCCCCTCTTCAAATAGTCAGGAAGATTCATCGGAAACATTTGCACTCAGAGTATATCCGCGCGAATTTTCCTTATACATGTTGACGCTCCATTTCACCTTAGGGGTTGATTTGTGAAAAATCCTTTCCTTGTTTATGGAAATTTCCTTTTTTTATACTCACTGATGTGTGCACAACTTGGTGTCTTGTCAGTGCGTTTTTTGTGAGTTAAGTAATCGAATTGACTTGTTCACGAATCTAAAGCGAAGTGCGTTTCAATGTCAAAAAGTGTGACCTCAAGAAAAGTCAAAGTATTAAGCATGTGCCAGACGGCAGACAACCACAGGTTCTGCAAGACGACCTTGGTAAAAAAACAGTGATTTTAAGCCATGTAGCAAGTGGTTGAAACCAAATTCAGCATAACCTTTAAACGCCCTTGGTAGACAGGACTTGGTTTTGGGCTTGTTGTAAACCATGTAGACAGCCGCACTTCTACCTCGCTTCTACCAAGGTCATCTTGCAGAAACTGTGGCTGTCTGCCGTCTGGCACATGCTTTGGTATTAGTTTCGATTACGGGAGTAGTCATTTGACAATGTACTAACGTGATAACTGGTAACTAATCAATACGTCATTATACATAGTTGTGTGAGACCCAGTTCTTAGATTTGATTCTCTCTTTCCGATCGCACTTTTTGATGGTAAAGCACATACCTTCGTGATTTTCGTAAAATGTAAATGAACGACGCCATATTAAGTTAGGGACTTGTTCCATCCAAAAGATATATTATGCATTGTGTTCGTACGTGAATGGAATACCTAATAAAATTTGACTGTAAACGTAAACTGACTACCAGTATTTGATAGCTTTGCATTGCATGCACCGTTCGGTTTTTAATGATTAATTGATTATATAGGAAATATAGCATCATGACTATATATTGAATGGTACTGAATGGTAGCATAAGTTGTGCCTTCATTGCTAAGTACATACATATCACTTTAACTTTTAAAAAATAATTAAAGAGGGAAGTTGTTTGTGACGTTTCTGATCTGAAGGTTTGAAACTGTTTTTGATATTAAATGAATTATGTACCTAGATAGATACAATGGCGATGATTCTATTAGGCAATTGTTTCGAAAAGGAACTACTTCGGCAGTATGGATAGTAAACAAGAAAATGTTATAAAACTCTGACTAGGCACGTAAATTCAATATTTAGTCATTTACGAATCTTAAAGTCGCTCTCTAAACGAAAGTCTCCGCCTGGCCTTAAATTATCAAATTAACTTAGACTTAATGATAAAATATGAAGAGGTTTCAACGAGAGAGCCCAATTTGTTGAAAAAACCTTATTATGACTTGAACAGAATAGTAATACCCTATTTCTATAGAACATAAAATATCGAATACTTTATTAAATTTAAGAAATTATTTATATATCAATGGTACAAACTCAGAAGGGCGAATGAAGGTATAATCAGGACGTCGACCTTAATAATGATTACTTAAGGTAACGAGTCTATTATGATGATTTATTAAATTTGTCTTCCAGCAAACCGTCTGGGTGACCCAAAAAGTGTCACCCTGAATTTAATTTATCTTTATACTCAGGATCTCTTAAAGACAGAGAATCCCTACCCCTGCTAACATAATAAATCTAAAAGTAACTATCTTTCGAGCCTTTTGTTACCTCATCATGCTTAAGCCGCTGAAGATAGTTTACGGCGTGGAAGACATAGGATAGTTTTAGTCACGGAAATTCTTATTCTACGTAGACGAAGTAGCTACAAGTCTAGTAGACAGCTACTAGCTCTAGGTCTAGCTGTCAAGTACAGACGTTAGCAATATTGGTTGTCAACAATATCCGCCTGGAAATGAATCGGAAGGTAGTTTCTAGGTATCCTGAAACTCAGATACTTTTCGATAACACAGACACCTAATTTTTCTCGTGATACCACAAACAATAGGGTTTTATATTTCATAAAAACCGTGAAATTGAATGCCATATGATAGTTTATCATTAAATTAAAGGTCGTTTTCGAATGACATTGCCTTAAATGTAGATTTACTCATACAAGAATATGATCTGTTTTAAGATTTTTATTCTCAAGTTAACTTGGAAGTAATGCCAGTTTGCCAGTTTATCAAAATCGAATTTCAACAGTAAAAGTACAACATAGATTTTTGTTTGGATAAAATATTCGTAAATGTTGTTAGATAAAACCCAAACATACCTCTTTTCCTCGAGATAGCTAGCTGAAATTTTAGACGTTCCCACAGAACTATCATATCTAGATTCAGGCTCCCTCTCCTATTGTTATGTAGATATTTGTGCACAAAATTGCCGGGGTGTCCCGCATACTCATCTACTGTAGCCAAAATTTTCCATGTGAATAGAAGAATGATATCACAAGTTTTCTTACTTACTTTTACGTACATATTTAATTTTTGCGATACTCTCTGCCCATGTTTTTACTAGGAGATTATTGATCACACTGATTACTCGTATCACAGTCGGTTATTGTACATAGTTCATATTTAGATTTACATATTAAAAAACCTTAACTTTAATACAACAATTTCATCAACTGTCAGATACCTACTCTATCTAATTTTACAAATCATGTTATTTGTAAGTGCCTTTTTAAATCAAATCATATGAAATATCTCTTACCAACACGTAAAGAATAAGATCAAGTGATGAGAAGCTTTTTCTAAAATCCAAATACGAGTAAAAAGGTCCGTTTCTAGGTCAACCTTGAAGCGTGGGGCCATAAATTATAGGGACAAAGTCCACTATTCATCTGAATTACGCCACAGGATATAATGGGAGGCGTGAATGGTAAATGACATTACTTGTTCTATATAACAGCAACACAAACTTACCCGGGCTTTATGAGATAATGGCGTGACCTTCGCTATGTTTTGCAGACTCCGGCCTGTTTCAGTAGTATAAGAAATGAATAAGGTGCCTTATTCGGGTAAGCTAGTAATAAATCTCGCTACATTGTAGAATTTGTAGATAAAGATTTAATATCTGTAGACTATGTTTTATTATTATTATTATGCGACCAGTGATGCCACAGCTAAACGAATTTGTCGTAAATCTTTCTGGACCAATGGGGCAACGAGTCACAAATGTGCAGCTGTTACGATCAAACAAACAAACCGGCAACATCTATGCGATTGACGCGCGCTTAGCCAGCTTAGGTGTTTTTAGATTTCTACTAACATCACGTCATATGAATGCAACTACAATATGTAAGGGTATATGAACCTAAATGATCCATACACCCATAATACTACTATTTATACTATTTTATCTACACACATATAATAAACACTCAATGATGCGTTCAAATACCGCAAATTACGGGTAACACAAAGATAAACTATGTATTTTATTACAACAAAATTGCTTATATGTGAAAAACGTCGATATCGATTTAATTCAAATTTTGAAAATCTCTGAAAAACAAGGGAATTTGAATTTTTCTAGTATCCAGTCGAGATAAACTTTTATTGAGTACATGATCAAATGCCGCAATGGCGGTCGTCCTGAACGCTTCATAGAAAATAGAAAGCTTATAATATGTGTGTAGAAAAAGCAGTGTATGTAACTGTACATAATGAGGCATTAAAACACTCACGAGTGTGGTCTTGGTTTTAGCCACACTCAGATTTTGGCAGTCCAGTTTTAGCGATTCAATTTCATCACAACACTACTCAGCCGTTTGTACGCAACCCTTCTGAATCCATCAATTGCCTAAGTTCGTTATCCGGTAACTAGTTCTGGAACTGGGGTGCGAGATCTCTCGGCGATAAACATCTCGGACACCTGACGGACGGAGCTATGAACGGCTTTATAACGTGACGGCTGCTCGATAATTTAAAACTAGGTTTAGCTACGAATGATATTTTTATCCGAGTTAATAAACTGAACTGGTCCTTAATTTAACAGAATAAAAATAACTCAATATACATTGCAATAAAACTCCACAACTTTCGTTTTGATTTTACCACAACAGGCTTTACTCAGCCGTTTGTACGCAACCCCTCTGAATCCATCGATTGCCTAAGTTCGTTATCCCGTAAGTAGTTTTGGAACTGGGGTGCGAGATCTCTCGGCGAAAAACATCTCGGACACCTGACGGACGGTGAGCTATGAACAGCTTTATGAGCGTGAAGGCTGCTCGACAACTTAAAACTAGGTTTAGCCACGGATATTTTTACAAGGTTTTTTAACTTGCAATTTTTGTATGTATGTGGAGTTCAATAGAAATTGCAAATAATCTAAACAGATTTTGTTGAAACGTATAGGTAGCCTGAAAGTTTTTCGATTATTATTTTCATTGAAATATCAATAATTAACATATATTTTAACTAGTAATTGATATAAATAGAAGATTTAAGAATATAGACTTTTGATAAAATCATGGCTGTTCACTAAAAGTGCGAGATTCCGAAGAAAGAAATTGGTTTGTTAACATTAATTTTGCAATTCCCACTGAACTCCACTTTACATACAAAAATTGCAAGTTAAAAAAGCTTGTAAAAATATTTTTATTTATTCATTGAGAAACAAACGGTCACATACAATTCTATTCTATTCTAAACATAAGACCTACAGTTTCCTTACATTGTAAATGTGCTAAATACAATACGAATGAATTTAACAACACATGAACACAAACTACTACGAGTATTTAAATTGAAAAATTTAACCCTTTACCAGGCCAAGGGATATATTCCACCCACATCTTATATCGGTGACCGTAGTCAGGTTTTGACTCCAAACCACCTACAAAATATTTTGTCAATCCCTGAAAATATTATTTTATGATCTTCATTCACAACACGCTTCTAAATTGCGAATATATCTTTGGCAGCCGTTTAAATTCACTTGAACGCTAATTTCAGTAAACTACGGAGAAATTCGAACACTTTCCATAATTTCTATGAAACAGAAGTACATAGGTCGAACAATTTTTTGATATTTTGTAGATTTTGAGTGTTGAAAGCTAATGTAATCGTAAACATTGCTAAATATTCATGCATTATTGTGTATGACCAAAATTAGGATGTGGGTTGACATTATCCCATGGCCTTATTAGAGTTTAACTGTGTGGGAGCTATTTTTCCCATGGCCCGGTAAATTGTATTGTCATGTCATAAAAACTCACGTAAGTAAGTAGTGATTGATATAATGTTTCGTAGGAGATTTGGAGTTAAACCTTGACTATTATAACCGATATAAGATGTGGGTGGAATATATCCTTTGGCCTGATCAAGAATATAATAAGACAAAATCTAGTATGACAGTTCATTACTTAGACAGGCGATGGGATAACCGTAACCCACATTTTTATTTCTGGTTTAAAGGAAGATCTCCGACTTTCATAAATACATTTTTTTATAAGGCGTTCAATACGGTTGCAACAGCATATAAAGTACGTATTAAGACACGCTGGTTGTTCGGGGCCTGGTAAAGGGTTAAGAAGTTACACATTATGTGAGAAACTTTGAGTAATGTAAATTTTTTTGTAATCTAAATAGGCGAATTGATACAGTGGCGAATTGTATTGCTACTCATTGGAAAATATCCGTATGTTCGGGTCAAATCTTGAAAGCTATATTATTTGATTGAGCTGAAACTTCACATATCTACTACGCTAGTGTGATTTACACCCTAAAGATTTGTCTTTGAGATGCAAAACACACTAAATAGCAGTGAAATTGTACGCGTTGCCTGTTTATACACTCTGACCAAACTAACTGCACAGGCTTTGCAATGCCAACGTTTACTCCCTGCTATGTTAAAGTACTTTGTAAAAAAGCTAGCAGGCAAAAGGTACCTACATACGTATTTTTGCAAATTAACGCTTCTATTCTAAAGGGGCGACTGTCTATGATACTTCAAAAGTATTTGCTACAAGTGACGGAGTTAGAAGAGAAAAATAAAAGTGACGAGCCTGACGCATTGCGCTTTTGGCATAC
This sequence comes from Cydia pomonella, assembly GCF_033807575.1. Lineage (NCBI taxonomy): Eukaryota > Metazoa > Arthropoda > Insecta > Lepidoptera > Tortricidae > Cydia > Cydia pomonella. The sequence continues at coordinate 6,702,017 of NC_084713.1, read as the reverse complement.
ATTTTTCTTTTTAATATTTACGTCAACATCTTTAAAACTTCGGGAAGCTTACCTTCAGCGCCTTAACCTTTAAGACACCTCGTGAAAATACAAAAGTACCGGGTAAACCGGGTTACCCCATCACAATGTCAAAAGGTGAAATCCACGACCGATGGCCCCCTGGGACGTTTGGTCCCCAACTAGGGCAAGGGTTAATGCCACTTTGGGTGAGTTTCCGAACTATGGGCATCACAAATTGCAAGTTTTCTCGTTGGTTTCTGTCCGTCGATTCCGTAAGTTCACTCGAGAGTACTTCTCTAAGCGGGGTGAAGTGCAAGACCCGATAAAACTCGATAAACTTCCCACCTAAAGGTGAATTTTGAGCGTTTAAAGATTACTGAGGGTTTATGATCTTTAAGACGTAAAAGCGGTATATTTATTGTCTGTACTGTAATTGTGGCAGGCAGTTACAGAGCTAATTTAACATTAACTTTTATACTCAAATACTCTGATCAAACCATTCCTTAGATTCTTAATTAACTTTATTAGGTAAGCCACTAAACCTGCAAGGTGCCCTTTTTACATAAAAAAAGCGGCCAAGTGCGAGTCGGACTCGCCCATGAAGGGTTCCGTACCATTTATGACGTATTAAAAAAACTACTTACTAGATCTGGTTCAAACCAATTTTCGTTGGAAGTTTGCATGGTAATGTATATCATATATTTTTTTTAGATTTTTCATTCCGTTATTATAGAAGTTACAGGGGGGGGGGGGGGACACACTTTTTTTCACTTTGGAAGTGTCTCTCGCGCAAACTATTCAGTTTAGAAAAAAATGATATTAGAAACCTAAATATAATTTTTGAAGACCTATCCTTAGATACCCCACACGTATGGGTTTGATGAAAAAAATTTTTTTTTTTAATTTTTATGACGTATTAAAAAAAACTACTTACTAGATCTCGTTCGAACCAATTTTCGGTGGAAGTTTGCATGGCAAGGTATATCATATATTTTTTTTTGATTTTTCATTCTGTTATTTTAGAAGTTACGGGGGGGGGGACACACTTTTTAACACTTTGGAAGTGTCTCTCGCGCAAACTATTCAGTTTAGAAAAAAATGATATTAGAAACCTCAATATCATTTTTAAAGACCTATCCATAGATACCCCACACGTATGGGTTTGATGAAAAAAGATTTTTTGAGTTTCAGTTCTAAGTATGGGGAACCCCCAAAATTTATTGTTTTTTTTTTCTATTTTTGTGTAAACATCATAATGCGGTTCATAGAATACATCTACTTACCAAGTTTGAACAGTATAGCTTTTATAGTTTCGGAAAAAAGTGGCTGTGACAGAATCGGACAGACAGACGGACATGACGAATCTATAAGGGTTCCGTTTTTTGCCATTTGGCTACGGAACCCTAAAAAGGAAGGTCTAAGTTTAGATAATCATTCCTGAAACTAAATAGTTACAAAATTTCGGCGGTTTAAGGTATATTATATATCCACATAGATCAATACTTTAAATTATCATTTTTGTGAGACTAGAACAGGCGAAACTGTACCACGAACAGGCCGCATGGCATGTGGCTCATGAACGGCGATTTGCGACGGCGACCCCTGAACTATATCCTGAGCACTAATGAAATCATTCATTATTTTCATATTTCACTAGAAACATGAATTACTTCCCGTAATCCGCTGGCCCGACGATCACGTTATTTCCAACTAGTGACATTCCGATCCGTGACCGAGTGAAAACGTGTAGTTTTTAACCATTATAAGCGCGATGTACGATTATGCGATAGGAAAATAATGAAATAATGCACTAGAATAGGTACAACTGGGATATATGGGTGACACAAGCTTATGCAATCACTGCTATTCTAGTTCTGGATCAGTTAGGACTGGAACAGGGGACGCAACAGAAAACTATGACGCCAAAATAATTTTTAGCTTAAGATTTTTTATTATTGTATGTATGTACTTATAGGCCCTGTGTTGCTTGAAAATAAATGATATTCGATTTTATTTGGTTATGAGTAATATTTATCATATCATACACCCGGATTACGATTTTTTTTATTGTAACTTTACCTGTCCCTTATGTACAATAAAGTGTTTACATACATACATTAAGCTTGTGTGAGAACTGGTTTTCTTAGATCATATTATGTATTGTATTCGACATAAAGGTCAAACTAAGCCGGTCGGCCCAATTCGCAGCGCAATGAGAAAATAAAAGGAAATGTTAAATGGGTGTTTCGTGCTCAAAATTGGTCAGTCTCGTAATCTACGCATCTAAGGAGTTGGTTGATGGTTGATGGAGGTTTGATTGTAAGTTCCTGTTGCATATTAAATATTAATAAAGTGTTAAATAATGAGCAGTCGTGGTAAATAAGCTAGCTATTGATACATAAAAGAAGATTAACTAGTTTTCGAAAACCGATCAAGTACACCGATCACCGATCAGAAGCAGCGTGGGCAAGAATTTTGAGATACTACCTGCCTCACTAATTTATCATAATTTATTCCGTTCGGTGATAACTGATATGATGATAACCATGAAATAAATCCGCCTTGTGTACTGTCCAATAAAGATTATATAAATAAATACAGTTCTGTTACCATTTTCCGTTGACACATTAACACATACACCGTAGAAGTCGAGACGTATTCTATTGTAATAACAGTTTCTAAATTTGGCCTGGATTTGTTATGGAACTTATGGATATCAGCTGTCGGTGTCAAAAATGACACAACAAACCACTTATTACAATCAGAATACGCCTCCAGAAGTCTTCCTGCGCTCCTACGTATACGCTAATTCTGCACGAAAAGTGCTACCCCAAGTATGGCGCGCATATATTGTCACTGCTAAGTCAAACTTAGCACGTGGTGCTGAAATGTGAGAATCCAAAAAACGATTTTTATTTTGTGACACTGTACGAGGAAAATAGTTCTGTTCCTTCGTATTCATCCTACCATAATGTTTAGTGTATCAATAGCTCTAAATGCCGATAAACAAGATCGTTCAGTCCAATACTCGTGTAAGCGTAATAGAGAGGAAAACCTACCAGTATACAAGCGATTATATTTCTCCAAATAGGAGATATGACAAAAAATATCAGCCAAAAGTAAAAACCTTACATAGCGAGAATATTTGGTAGTAGCTAATCTTAATAAGGAAAACAGTGAAGTGTTCTACACATAGCTTAAAGCTACATATGTCAATAAGTGGAAAATTCGCACTGAACTAAGTCTTGAGTCTTTGTATCATGTCTAGACATGATAATGCTTTGAGATTTCATTTCAGCTATCTCGAAGAAATCCACCGTTTATGTGGTTTATTCATTTGTACATATTGTATGCTCAGCTACATATAATATTTACATAAGATTATCCGCCTCAAGTAATGTGAAGTTGATATATACCAAAGGGTATCTAGTATACACCCGTGATGTCTGGAGTTTCAAGAGATTATTATAAATAAATATTACGGGACAATCTTACACAAATCGATCTAGCCGCACAGTAGGCTCAATAAGGACGTCAAGTAACACGTGAATATATGTATATGTATAATAGACAGGTAGGCATAGATAGATACGTAACCATAAATTAGGAACAAATATAGGGAGCGTAGGGCATTGGCCGTTCGCGGAAATATGTTGGCGCGCAGTTTTGCTATAGGTGTAATAAAGACGTGAAAAAGACACTGTTTAAGGCATTCTGCCAATCTTTTTATACCTGCAGCCTGTGGGCCTTCTACACTCAGAGTGTACAATGCGCTACGAATACAGTACAACAACGGTTTCAGGATGCTGATAGGACTGCCACGTCACTGTAGTGCATCCGCTATGTTCGCGGAGGCGCACACGTACGACTTTTTTGCGATTATACGCAGCAGATCGGCGTCACTTATGCGGAGACTGGGGGTAGTAACAATAGTATCCTGAAAACGTTGGCATTGGCAGGTAAGATAGATGCACCATTACTCAAGCATTGGAATAGTCTGCATGTGGCAGCAACAGATGCTAAGAAATGGTGCATCTATATTGCCTAGATTTAATTTTATTATATTATTTATTATACTACTTTTTGTGTTGTCTTAATGTGCCATTTGTGTGTGTAAATTATTTGTAAATTCTATGTCACTAACGCCAATTAATTTTAATAAATTTCGTAGTACTGTACTAAAATTATATGGATCTCCCTAGATTCGATACAAATAAATGATTGATTTGATTGAATACACAAAATAAATACGACGTACGGATTCGAAACTGGGACCTCTTGCTTCGTAAGCAGGGTCACTAGGCTGGAGGCCGTTGAATCGATTATATTTGTATATTTTGTATCTAATAAAAGTATATTTCTAAGGCACGACCTTTATAGCGGTAATAGCTCGGATTCCGTAAAATGCATGTATTGAGAGTCGTCAAATTAGCCTTACTTAAGTAAATACAAGTTGAGCTTTAAAATTTTCTTTTAACGTTATTAATTTATTATACTAACGTAGCAATGAGAAGAGCTTGCTGCAAAATTATGTGCTTGAAAGAATGCGCCTTTATTTACACATAAATGCGGGTTTACTACTAATGGATCGAGGAACAATAGCAAAGTGTAATGTTTCGCAACTGGGTCATTATCGTACCTACTGCATTTTTCTGAAACCGTAAAATTTTCAGTTTTGTTTTAAAACGATCCTAACTTACCTTTTTAAAAACTATGAAAGCCGTAGGTCACATTCACATACTAAAACGTTGCTTACGCGACAAGATCCCATGATCAAGCCAAGCAAACAATGCGCAAGTGACCCAATATACACCTAATTCAAAGCATGAGGGCCAAATTGACAGAGCGAACTGTACGCCATAACACTTTACAAGCGTTCTTGGCGCTGTAGGCACCAGTAGGCACGACACTACTCATTATCCTCGCGTTTGTCCAAGCTTTTCATCATGGGAGCTTGGAATCCGCTTGGTAACTAATGCCAAAAACTGGGATAAGCACTAGGTTTTACGAGAGCAACTGTCATCTGACCTTACAACCCAGAGGAGTACTAGGTCTTATTGTGATTAGTCCGTTTTCCTCACGGTGTTTTCCTTTAACTAAAAGCGACAGGTAAACGATATATCGTACATAAGTTCCGAAAAAAATATTGAAACGAGCCGGGGTTTGAGCCCGCGACCTCCAGATTGAAAGACGCACGCTCTTACCGGTACTTTACTATATTATTACTTAATTCAGGTTACTCTATATAGTTCGTGTCATCCACGATGACGCGCAGATTTGTCAAATCTAATCTTTAATAACATGACAATACAAATCAAGACACGCGTCGTCGTGAATGACACGATCTATAATTTGTGTAATAATTAGGAATAGAATACACTGAAATATGTCAAAAAGCATTTCGCAACGTCATATTTCAGTTTCCTAAGCCAAGTCTTACAAATAGGAAAGGTACACGTGTTTGACGGAGAAGGGACCTACGTTGTCAAAAGTAAGATAAGATAATATATCAACAAATAACTTGCACAATATCATAATATTACATAAGCTGCAATTCCTACTCTTGGCTAACCACGTAAAGTCCAAAATCCAATATCACCGCACTGTCATTATTAAGGCTTGCGAACATATCCTTTACCTCATTGCCTGTATTCCCATAGCTTAAATAGTGCAACCAAGACGAACGCTCAGTTAAACGGTAACCTCAACATTAAAATGATATAAATCATCATCATATCAGCCAAAAGGCGTCCACTGTTTGATGGTCTCAAGGATATAGGTATCTACAACGCCTGATCGTGCACTGCCCCTAAGTCTTACGGTTCCTCAGAATCTTGACCAGACCATTGCTCCGCCTGGTGACTTGGTCCGGCTGGGTTCACAGGTTCAATGCCACTACTCAAGAAGCTTTTTGCTCTAGCGGCCAGTGGGCCTACGAGCAATGTCCGCCCACTGCGACTTTAGTCATGCATGATGGCTACTCTCTGAGCTAAGCAGCTAAGTCGAGTCGACATTTTGATATCGCAGAAATTCTCTCCACAGCTTGCTTTATCACGAATATGCATAATCGCAAAGTGAACGGAGCGCCCGACTCGTCTGCACTTTATCTGCGATTTGAATAACACTCCTTGACATGCAAAATCGCAGACCCTACCAGGTGAGCTTGCTTATCACACGACCATGATAACGACATCAACGTCGAAATTCTTACGGCATTGTCAAACGGTTCATTATTGCCTGGCTTAAACGTATTCTATCCTTGGCGCTACGCACCGCGCTCCTTCTAGGGAAAAGATAACGCGTTCCAGTTTCGGAGTTCCTTATTCCGCGATAATACAATAATATTGATGGAGCTAACTCGGCCCATTAATAATAGATTTACCAAATAACAGTGACGAGGCAACTATTACTCGATTCCCATGAGCCGGTTGTGTAAGCCAATCCATTTAAGTTTCATATTTGATACGATTTCACGCCAAAACATGCAAAACCTCACATAAGAACACCTTATGTATGTTATTTTATAGTATACTAGGAATCTATGCTGCATTTCGAACTTTTTTAGCTCATTTAAAAATAGATAACTTATTCCGACGCTACGCTTTAAAAAAGTTAAAAAACCATCTTAAAAGCTTTATTTTACGAAAAAATGGGAAAACTTCGTATAGATTGGATGTTAATCTTCCAAACTCTTGGACCGATTTCAATAATTCTTTCACGATTCCAGATAAAAGTCCCCGGGCAGACTTACTTACGTCTTATCCTAACAAAATAAGAGGTTGGAATATTTTTTACGAAATCCCCAAGCTATTTAATGGGTATTAGCTTGTCTACAAAGTTTTTTTTAGGAACAAAACAGAAGGCGCACATAGTTCTAACATTTATCAAGTTATCGGTCACTAGACGTTATCTCGACAAAAATGAGAAAATATGGACATAGCGACATTTACAAATGACTAAGTCGAAGAGGATGGACGGCCTAAATCAATAACATACTGGTTTCCTGATAGATATCCCGAAGAGAAAATGTCCCCGAGAAACCGAATACAGGAAGAAATGGCCATGTAATTATAAGTATCATAATAACATAAAGAATCATATATTATGCAACGTATACTGAAATAAAAGACACTCCAAATTGCAAATAATGTAAACAAACCAATTTACATGCAATACTATACTTCATAATCACGCACTGTTTGACGACAATCATGATCAATTTATGCACTTAAATATTTAATTTGTATCAATTTTTTTTTCTTAATAATATATATTAATTAATAAACATTTTAGGGTACATGTCAAATGCCAACAAAAGCTGTCATAAAAACATGTTTTTAGGGTTCTGTACCTCATATGGAAAAAACAGAACCCTTATAGGATCACTTTGTTGTCCGTCCGTCCGTCCGCCTGTCTGTCAATACCCTTTATCTCGAGAAGGCGTGTATCGAGTAGAAATCGTCAAAATCACTGCTTTACGCGCGTTTACCTAAACGTCAGTCAGAAAAAAAATCATTACTAATTAAGTGAGCCTGTTTTAAAAAAAAGAAAAAAAGATAAGAAGACGTGCTAATAGAAACCAGTACTTGTTATTTCTAATAGTTAACAAAAGGTGTACAATTTCATGCGCTAAATCTATCAATTTGACATTTTTGCGACTAAAATCGATAACGCGGCCTCTCAACAACGTTACATGCAAGAAAAAATTTACTCCAATGTGAGTTAACGGTAATTTTGTTGTATTTCATCCAACGCTGTCAAAAACTTTATCTTCCTTAAGAAAACTTGTTAAGGAAACATATCAGTTATCTTCTTTGGGCCATTGGTGTCCTCAAAATAATAGTTACCTTCAAGTTCCACAACATTGCCAGGCTTAAAAAACGGTGATTGGTAAGGGTCGGTTGCACCAAACCAAACCGTCTGTCACCCTCACCGTTGCTTTAACGATTAAAGCGTTTGCAAATTTTAGGTATGGAAATTTTCATATATCTCTGCTACGTGACGTGGATCGGTCTGTTAACTCGCCCTTAATCTGGTGTTTTTAGGGTTCCGTAGCCAAATGGCGCATTTTTTCATCAAACCCATACGTGTGGGGTATCTATGGATAGGTCTTCAAAAATGATATTGAGATTTCTAATATCATTTATTTCTGAACTGAATAGGGACACATTTTACCACATCCAAAGTGGTAAAATGTAACCCCCACCCCCCTGTAACTTCTAAAATAAGAAAACTAAAAAATATATATGATGTACATTATGTTTTTTTTTTATACGTCATAAATGGTACAGAACCCTTCGTGGGCGAGTCCGACTCGCATTTGGCCACTTTTTTACCAGTAAGCCGAGTGTATATTAAAACCCCAAAATTAAACCCTTATTATTAAAACAATTCACAAATTAAACGCTTATTAAAACAATTCACAAATTTTCGGATAGGGACGACTTTCACTGCCTTCAGTACACGAAAACAAATTAAATTAAGCCAACCGTTTTTTGGCAAAATAATGGAAGTCCCTTGTAATGTTAAACGAATATACCTGTTCGTTTCAAGCCGCCGAGGGAAAAAATGGGCCAAGTGTCCTTGATGCGAGATTAGCGAGGAGGAAGATTCTAAAGGAAGGGACATATATTTATAAAATAAATATACGGTAAAGTGCTAGTGCGATACCCCTGCAAAAGTTTTAAGGGGCGCGTTTCGTTGCAACCAATTAGAGTTCAGATTTTTCATGGCAACGCAACGTTAGACGTTAGTTAATCCAATTCGAATCAAAATCAAGAAAACTCCGCAACGTTTTAGTCCACCCTTAAACGCATTAAGTTACTCAATTAGCGTTTTACATAAAGAAATATCAACAAAATTGCAACCGTGTTTTTACAAACCAGTGAAAAACTATTATGGACTTCAATGTTTACAATTCTGATTGAAATTGCTGAATAAATCGGCATTGTAAAAAGGCAATTCGCCGAGAAACGTGAAATAACGCGACATGCGAGTTTCCTACAGCGGCAGTTCTATGGGATACCTTTCGGGTCGGGGAACTTTTCTTTTTCCTAAATAAACACACTGTTTAGTCACCGACAACGTCAGCATTTTCAAACTGAAAAAACTTTCCGATAGCAAATGCACGAGTATATATGTATTATATAGTATAAAATGTATTATATATTATAACTATATATTACTATTTACATATTTGTTTTATTTCATATCCTATATAAATATTGTAGATTATAGGAATTACAGGTTTACCTATCTTTTAGAAAATTCAGTATTTTCTTTTATGCGGTTTAGTACAGTTTTGATGTCTACCGTTCTCCAATACTTCCTCAATTGCTCAAAGGTGAACTGGAAGAGATCTCTGAAAGGGATAAGTTCGCCTTTGTACAAATAACGGGTGTTCTTTCCTGTTTTATGTTTCTTTATATACAATAAAGTGTTTTACTTACGAGTCGGTAGATAAAAAAAAAAACAAAACAAAGTGTAGGAACTGTAGGAAGGTCTATATTTTTAAGAGTTCCTTCGATTTAATTTTGAAAAACTGTTAAGTACTTATGAAGGCTATGACCCTTTCATACTCGTACTTATCCATAGGTTGCTGGAAACGCCAAAACATCTCTCATTGTAGTTCGTTAAAATTTATTTGTAAAAAATGTCTGCCAGTTCCGTATGGTACGACAGCCGCCGCTGCGCTGCCATATTTAGCGTTCATCATACCGTTGATCATGCGTCGTGCAACCCGAAGCTTGGTGTTGTATATTTTAATTCTGACGTGATTTCGATATCTTTTCACCACAGCAACAGTGAGAGATATTTCTTCCTTTACCACGAATAGGTTGACAATACATCCTAAACTTTTCGGGACGGGACGTCCCGATTTAAGTTAAGGTGGGTTAAGACGAACATAGTTTATTTTGCTCGGGGCAAGACAAACAGTATGAGAATTCCATACAAGTGTTTGTCTTGCCTCACCATACCTTACAGCTATATTTTATTGATTTAGGCAATGTCACAAAATTAGGGAAATGCAATTCGGAACAGAATATAATGTAATAACGAAATCACAAAACCTAATAAAATACCAAAGATTTTTTTCAGTATCTTGCAAGATGGTAACTATGTTCATATCTTTTCTCGTTAACAAATGTCTCAAATGGGAAAATACAAATGAGTGGTACGGTCATGTCTGAAAATATCGATACGAAGAAAGTTTTATTGCCCATATATTAAGATAGTGTATATATATTTTTGGAACATTTTTCGTACCGATATTTTCAGATGTGACTGTACTATTAAAATTACCAAGCAGATACAGCATAATTATTAGGTGTCCCGAATTTTATCCCTAATTCCCGAATTTTTAATGTAGCTGTCCCGAATAATAGAAACTCTCACCTGGTAACCCTAACCGCGACAGACTTGTCAGCCGTATGTACATGACGCTGACGTGCCCCGAGGGCACCGAGATCAGCTTGTATATAATATGGAAGCTTGTAATTGTACTTTCCCGACTGTATATCATTTATTTATCTAAAAGTCAGTATTGGTGTAGGTATAGTAGAGTTAATATCGGGTAAACTTGTTGATTTATATTGGGCAGGTGAAATGAAAGAACCTGATATTAGCTTTTATGCCAATGTGTAGAAGGCCGTCTATCAGACAAGAACGTCTACAAGCTCTCGTCGCTTCTAATTCTTGCGTTTGTTTGTACGCATACTCCACTTACAGAAGATAGGTAGAGCAGAAGGAGTGAAGCTCTTTCTGTCTATATCTGAGCAAAATACTTATACAAATACGAGAGGTCTCGCCCTATAACGGTCTTCCCAACCAAAAACTGTATATCCCGGGCTTCTCCACAAGTCCACATTGACCTTACTTATAATAGGTATTTTGACTGACAGGGGAAATCAGATTATTTCCCCCAACTCATTAAACGATAGCCAACTATGGAATCTATATGAATTACTTCTGTGTGACGTCATAGCCAAATTGGCTCTTTGAAGTTATTTTCGTTGTAACTGCGGCCTAACTTTTTCCAATCATTTCCTAGTGCTTTATTTCGTGCATGGTGTTAAATAATTTATTTTAACTACAGCCAACATTCCCATTGTGCAGGTATCTATATTATTATTATTCAACTATGGTATGGTATGGTAATATAAACTATTTGAAATATAAGCAGGGCGCAATATACCCAGGTGAAATTTATGATTTTAATTTTACGAAGTTTTCCTCTAGACTATTATTTCAAGACTCTAACCAGTATAAGTCCTTTATAAATATGTATACTGCATTGTTACGTTACGCAGTTGGGTTAAAATAGACTTTATAATGTAGCTCAGTTTTTTACGAGTCAAAACTTCTTAACAATAAATACGTACTCCACGTAATCTTCTCATTCGAGTTTTTCCAACTAAACACTGGTGTAACGAATGTACTAAGGCAGGGCAAAGCGGCTAAAATGCCACGGGCCCCTGGACCAAGAGGGCACCATTTTCATCAAAAAGCACAGAGGGCCTACCGCGAACACCGAAATTCGCAAATTACGGGCATCTTTCTGTCACTCTAATTACGCCGAAATCGGAGTAGAAGGGAAAGATGCCCGCAATTTGCAAACTTCGGTGTTTGCGGTAGGCCGTCTTTGCCCCCATTCTATGAGTTTGCAACGAGCCTCAGTTGGTATGACTGATGTGATTCTTTTATTATTTTTATATGGGGATCGAAATTTGCTATTTCCTAAACAAGTTTCCACTTCCTGTGACAATTCTTGGAAACTTCGGAACTTACACATCTTTAGTTGGTACAGTTACAGCTTCAGCTAACCTATTGCTAAATGCATTAATAACGTGTTTCAGATTTACTTACAAAAAAAAACCTACAACTTACTTAACTTAAAGAAGGGTGTGTTAGTTTGTATTATATTTTATGTTAGTTTGGTAAACACAATGAAGAATCGCAGAAACTATTTATATTCAGATTTCATTGTTTAATTAAATTTAATACTGACCGGAGCGATTTTGAAAAATCAAATTCATTCCGACCCCGCTGGAGTTGCACGCGTCTAAAAAGGATACGGAAACTACTTGCCACCAGACAACGAAACGTACACGTCGATCAAAAATCTTTCTCCTTTTTTCAGTCTAATAGAACAATAACAATTGTTATGTAAATAAATTCAGCAATAGCTGTAAAAACATTTTCGCAGAAAATTACCCAAAACGTTTCCTTTAAATATGCTTAAATTAAATATTTATAACCGACTTCCAACGATCCTGTTCAACGTTCGGAGTCTGACAAATGACCCGAGAAATTTATAACTCAATTCCCTAATATCTATTCCCGAGTCCATCTTCAACGGATATTTATCGAGAAATATTACTACGAAATCCCGCAGAGGAATTGTCAATCTGGCGAATGCAAAGAAAAGAAATCGAACTAAAAATGTTGAGGCCTCTCGAGAACTACCTAAATGATATCAGAGACGGCTCAATGATACTCCATTAACTTCGATACTTAGTAATATAATGTGAGGGACGATTTTTACAGATCAGGCTACCTGTTATGTAATAACTTGGGAATTGGAAGGTATAACTTATTTGGGAAATTATCGCAAACCTTCCGATATAAAGAAATATTGTCGATGAAATTTATATTCTGGGTTGGTAGGATACCCAATGAAGGAAAATAGGGGAAATAATCCGTGTATAAGCGAATTTTGGTATAGTTATAGGTTAAGTAGGTTCGTTATTCTCTCACTGAGCTTAAGCGCGAGCGAGATGGATGTGCGTGTTCGGGACCGCGGAAATCATGTTTTAAAATTTTATATTTTGTGCGTGTTAATAATAAAAAAGTAATCGCTGAGTAGATCCTCAAGAATAATAATGCCATTTTTGGAAATAATTTAGATATTTTTAAGTTTTGTGCAAAACTGAATATATTTTTTAAAGGGCATTTTAGACAATGTTTTTTGTTTTTTTTTTTCTATAGACCGAAAGTCAGAAACTCAGGATTCGAATAGATGAAGTCCCGAGAGAACTCAAGATTGCTAATAAAAAGTATGGCAACCGTATTGTGATCTAAAAAAGCGCTACGACCGTTCTCTGAGTCTACTGCACCTTAAACAACATATTAAAAGTACTTATGTATGGGGGTGAAGCTGAAAGGTAGGTAGGTAGGTAAAGGTTAGGTTAGTTAGTTAGCTTCAGATGCCCGAAGGGCAAACCGCCCAGAAATACGAGAAACATTTCCTTCACAACATAACTAAACGGAGCCGCGGGGCTCCTATTTTTGGGCGGTTAACCTAACCTGCCTACCTACCTACTAAACCATTCTGAGACGAAGACATTTTGCAAGGTAGTCGTTTTGCTACGTTTTGTTATTTTGAGATATAGGCTTTCTGCAATTGTGGTCGTTTTGCGATCCCGTCCTCATGCAGAAGTCTCATTTTGAGATCCAGTAAATAAATATTATAGGACATTACTACACATATTGAGTAAGTCCCACGGTAAGCTCAATAAGGCTTGTCTTGAGGGTACTTAGACAAAGATATATATAATATATCAATATTTATAAATACTTAAATACATAGAAAACACCCGTGACTTAGGAACAAATATCCCTGATCATCACACAAATAAATGCCCTTACCAGGATTTGAACCCGGGACCATCGGCTTCATAGGCAGGGTCACTACCCACTAGGCCAGACCGGTCGTCAAACATAATCGAGATACAGCCCCTTACCAACATGAGGCCTAAATAGAAAACTAAAGCTTGACATTCTCGATTCACCCAAATAGCAAATGCTGCCCTCTCCAGTTCACGCACGCTACGCTTACATAGTTTTTCATCTTGTGTTTCCTAAATAACTTGACATTTACGTATGACGCTAATAAACAAGGGAGTCCTGTGTTGCCCACTATAAGTTGCACGCTTCTCACAACATATCATCCCCTAATATGTTTTATTGTGTGCGCATTGTACGAGTGTTTAAAAAGCAATTAGATGTAAGGTCATGTGTCATGTGGGGCAAGAGAAACACAGCATGAGGATTCCCTACAAGTAATTCTGTTATAGATGGTAATTTTCCCTTACAAAAAAAACACGGAATTTCAAAAAACTGTGGCGTAAAGCTAACAATTACATATATAGAAAAGTAACCGCTCAGACCGTGCAGCTAAAATTATAAAGTTTTTGCTTAAATTATAAACCTTATAAAGCCTTCGTAAAATTCTTGCAATATTTCTCACAAACAAACTGGCCACAGCCGGTGCTAGATAACAAATGACTTCGGGAAATTTGGGTTTCCGACCGGCTTTTCCACCACTCGCCTGCCGAACTTGCATCTCGGATTAACCAGCCAGGAATGATCTGCGATAACCAAGGACTGCTTGTAATTTAAAGGTCAGAATTAGACTGGGTGGTTAGATAATGTTTGGAAGTGATCAGTATAAAGGGAAAGTACTCATCTATCACGATAATCGACGATTTGACGTTTTTGCAGCGACACCGTAGGCGCTGAAAATGATAGCGAGGTGATAGCGTAAGTTTATTTTTTAGTATCCTACTTGCAATCAAAACTTAAAGTAGGATAAGAAAGCATTCAGTCGCAGTATTCAGCTAATTTGAATGATATTAATTCGTTTTCACATCATTTTATTTCATTCCAGTCACGACGCGCAAATAGTACCTATCTAATATCATTACTTACATTACAGCTTATTTCCGTATCGTTCGATACTAACTAACATGCGAGATTTGTCAAAATTGACATTTCATTTTGAACAAAAAGGCATATCGACTGATATTAGAATAGAGGTCAAATCGAATTGCTTTTTTTCAGAGATGTTCCAACTTTGAATGTCGTTATGAAGCATAATCGATTTTGATGTAGTTATGAAGCAATTATAACATTATCACAGATAAGAAATTTGTTGAAACAAAACAGTTTATCGTTAATGTTGGCCATTATTTACGGATTTTGAAGGCATCATAGAGGGTTTATGATATGTGTGTAGATAAAACACTTTAATCAACCAAAATTCAATATCAACGCCAGTAAAGACTTGTTTCATCTTTAAGGCTTAAATACAAAAGCTAATGTTTGTTTGTCATTTAATCTCAGAACGGACCTCTCACCATCTTGGCGATTATTGTAAGAACGGAGGATTTTGTATGTACACTTATCTCTGGCCTGTCTCGTTTCTTTCAGTGATACAGTGGATTATCGGTATTATAGTCGTCATCCCTAGCTTGCAAACTTTTCTTATTTATTATATTACAACAATGAAGTAGGTATGGAAGCTTTGACTTGTGAGTTTTACGTCATACTGCACGTGGAAATGTAGGCATCCACGTTAGCACAATGATATAAATATTGAATATCTTATTTGAAATCACTCAAAAGCGAAATTTACCAATAATAAAACTTAGATGGATCGATTTTTTGCCCTCGTTAAGCCTATGGTTTAAAATTTAATCGAATCGTTACTTTACAAATTAATACCCACTACACGAAACGACACACGAAAACTCGGGCAAACTAATTGTTTTAACAACCCCAGTTTGATCGAATTGTCGTTTACACACGACGGTAAGTTTCATCGAAATCAATAGAACCGTTTAAAAAAAAAACAAATGTATCTGAAAAAATAATATGATGCCTGACGTATTGCAGCGTCCCTCGTCGTGATAAGCTCTTTACTTTAAAAACTTACAGTCTGTCAAATAATCGACTACAATAACTTGGGTAGTTATTTTTTTGTATCTTAAAAATGGAAAAGAAATCAGCTGTCTACAATAACTAGTAACTAGCCATAGGTTAAATATTAATTCATAATATCGTCGCCAATATATCATACGAAAAGACTGAGTATCTCCACATGCGACGCTATAAAAATACCCGTGTTCCACCCCAAAACCTAAATGTAGGAGATATAGTGTACAAAGGCGTGTCCAAATTTAAATACTTAGGCTGCACCGTTACTGATACCAACAATCGTGACGAGGACATAAAGATTAGGCACTGCATCGCAATGTATTCTGAATAGAATACATTGCGATGCAGTGCAGCCCTTCACAAGGTGTTAGTGTCCAAGCTTCTAAGCAGACGCACCAAGATCCGAATCTATAAGACCGTGATTCGCCCAATCCTAACCTACGGATGCGAAGCATGGACACTAACACTCAAGGAAGAAAACATGCTGCTAGTTGCCGAGAGGAAAATCCTCCGTAAAATATTGGGCCCCAAACAAAGACCGGATGGAAGTTGGACAGTCCTTAAGAACCGTGAGATTGAAGACCTAGTGGCTGAACCTAACATCATGGGAGAAAGTAAAGCCCACAGACTCCGTTGGTTAGGCCACCTTGAGAGAATGGACGAAGATCGGAACGTGAAAAGAGCGTACCTGGGTCGCCTAGCAGGAAGACGTCCTATCGGACGCCCTAGGTATCGCTGGAGCGACATGGTGGAGGCGGATCTGCGCGAGCTTCGAGTCGACAATTGGCGAGAGGTCGCACAGGACCGAGAAAAGTGGCGCTGTCTTGTGTCGGAGGCCAAGTCTCATTTTGGGTCGCTGAGCCAACGGAGTAAGTAAGTATCGTCGCCAATAGGCCGGAGCTACAGCACGAACGTACAAATTGCATTGTCATCGGAAACAGCAAACTTTAATTTGATGGCAAACTTGAATTACCAGGTGACTAGGTCAAAAGCGGCCTACGAAACTAATTTCACAACCAATTTCTATCGTGGCTGGACTGGAATTATCCAGTGTTGTAATTAAATGTTAAACCAATTATTTTTAATGTATCCAAATACGATGGCTTATAGCTTACCAATATATCAAATAAATAATTTGGTAAATATCACACCACTTAAGTTCTATTAGCTTTATAGGACAATGAACATTCGAATAATGTTGTTATTTGCACATCAGGTTGGCAATATTCTTTTCCTACTTGTTAAGGGTAATTACAGTTACCATGCACCTGCTACGGAATTTCAGTTCAACATAATAACTCATATCATAATGTAATAAGACTGCATGTTTATCCTCTTAGGTGGCAAAAAGCGTGGCAAAGAAATAAACAAATACAAATGCATTTGTTTCATTACTTTCCGACAGCTGTACTTAGATATAAGTGTTAAGTAGGTAATTAGTCCATATAGGCATAAAGAGTAGGTAGGTAAGTATTTAACTAAACGAAGATTGTGAAAGTACAATGTCCTTGCTTCAATACTTAATAAAACACATATTGTAATAAAACATAAAATAATTGATTCATTTTATATTTCATGGATTTAGTTACTATTTTAAGTAAAATGTTTCAGAAAATCGTCATAATTATGCGTATGGAAACACGGCGGTCATCCAAGTTTTATGACGTACGAATATAATATGTCATTGTCAGGCGATCAAATATTTCTTAAAGCTTGAAATGTTTCATAGCTCCAATTTTAGCAAAAATGGTTAATGTACGCACTCAGGTTTTACATAAAAAGAAGATATCTCTTACTTCTTACAGCGGATTTAAAAAGTCAGTTAATAATATTCCTTGCTCTTTTCCCATTGTTTGCCTTATCTGCCGATATTTAAGAACTAATCTACACCACGCAGATACGTATTTCAATAATTGCTAAATGAGAGTGAGATGCTAGTTTGATGCGGCTGAAGTGTAGGAAACATCTTGATGTAGCCAGATATAAACGTTTTAATGGATACAGAGGGTTTGTACTGCACATTTCGCATGTTTTTAAAAATACCAGGATCCCGGTATCGCATTTAAAAATACCGGTTTTGAAAAATGCCCTAGAAAAGACGATCCCGGTATTGGAAGCCTTAGTTTCTGCGCAAAAATCATGCTTCGACCGAAACTAGAGCAAAACGGAAAACCGGTCGGACACTAATAGATTTTTGGATTTAAAAAATCTGATAACTGACTTATTGACTTTTAGCGGACACACAAAAATATAACTCCTGTCTTATGGGTACGTAGGCAGTAAGGCTGTAGTTTTCCGCAATAATATGCATACTTGAATAATAAACTATGTTGTTGTCTGAGTACCCACACACAAGCCTTCTTGAGGGACTTAGTCAATTTATGTAAGAATGTCCCTATAATATTTATTTATTTAGCTTTAAATAATACAATTTACAGTACCTATTTACAGTAATGTCATAATACAACAAGTATAACGTTTAATAATCTTGTATGCTAATCAAGGCCAATGAAAGTATGTTATGTACAATACACTCTATAGTTAGAACTTTTTATAAGCTTGTAAATAAATTTAATAAGTCTCTCATTGCATGTTGCTACCAATGTAATTACAGCAATAGACAAATCTGTATGTCCTCATTTAAGTGAATATGTATTATAGTATTCTTATGGAAATACATATTTTTAAAGTGTATTTTTTTTATGTAGGTATGTAATTTTCGTAAAGGAAAAATAAGATAAAAATATGAACATAGCCGAAACTATTACAAACGCTGAACAGACATGGGGTTAAATCGAAAGCTTATGAACTGCTCTATCAACCCTCGTATGGGACATTCCGTAGGAGCACCGTATAATAATGAATGGCATCTCAAACGTCTTATAAGTAATCCCTCTGAGCCAACCAATCGAAATGAGGCGTAATGTGTTTCTGTTTCTCTTTTAGTGTTGACATGATTGCCGAATTAATATCCTTGATATATATAATAATTGTTACATAATATGGTGATTCGAAAATGCGCCGATTTTAAATGCTTACACTTGCTCGAAAAGGATCGTATGGATTGTGAAATTTTGTGTTTGTTTCAAAATATTTAAATTGATTAATTTAATAGCCGTTTAAAACATTTTTCAATCGTGTCGTTTTCAAACCTGTCAAAAAATGACAATATGGCGGACGAATGTAAAATTTTGTTATTTCTTCGCAAGTGTGATGAAATACATAATGTAACTCCGGAGGTAAGAATATTGCAATTTCCAGTCTTTAATTCACTCCAGTCTGCAGCTGACGTGAGTTAACACCCTTTTTGCAAAATTTCTCTTACTCCCTCGTTATATTATGTAGTATCGTTGTCGCTTTTATAATCTGTATCTTTAGGTATTTAAAAAAAGGTACTTAAAGAAAATCTACCCTCAAATGGCTCCTTAAGGCAGCTGAGGGTAGATGAAAACATTACATGATCAAATAATGTAGGTTTAAAGTCAGGTCGTTTAGTGACAGATCCAGGCGGTTTTGTATTTGGTTGGTTAACCAATAAATATTAAAACTACCCGAAAATGTACAAATTGTTTGTTTACCTTTTTTTAAATACCTAAAGATACAGACTTATAGATTTTGATCAGATTTCGATAAAATGTGGTGAATGGATAGAGTTCCCTATTCTGTACAATATAAGCGCAATTTTACCATGTCCTGAAAATCTTCCTCTGAGCTACGAAAACGTATGGAATTTTCGTAACACTACGTAATATGACATGCTTTTTTTTGTCCAAAATTGGTATTTCGTGTTTTTTCCATCCACAAATGAGGAGCTTTTCAATCTTACCAAGTCACTCACTTAGGAAATATCCCTGACTACCTACCTACCTGACACGCTGACTTTGAAGAGCAGAGCTCGTAAAGCAATGGCTAAACAATATATGGTTTTCTTTGTGTCTTTTCCAGTAGAATCCCACCATGGTATATGAAAAAAATACCTACTAATAAAGGGGTCCGCAAACCCCGGCTCGCGAGGAGATAGGAGACCTACAATTGCGGCTTTTAAAGTCGCTCAAAAGAACACTTGGGAGTTTCTTCACCACATTTGCAGCTCTTTGAGGTTCCTAAAACTGATGATTTCTAGTTATAGTTAATAGCGAGTAGGTTAGAAATATTAAAATGTACCTAGGTTAGGTTAGTTGTCAACCCCGGGCCACTAACACGAATAGATTGACACTTCACGCACGACAATCAGCATCTCTCAATTTTTGACGCAACGGTGGAACACACCTCACAAAGCTACAGCCCACATCAGAAGCCCTATCGCGAAATACGAAAATCTAACTAAACTAAAAATAATCTAACCTCCACCTTGCTGAAAACCGCAGCCGAATAACACTAGACCCTACTCATTGTGTTCCTGGCAGTGAGTAAGGTTGCCAGAGCTTAACGACGGGAGGGAGGGGTGTGAAGGTCGGCAACGCGCATGTAACTCAACTCCAACGCCTCAACTCCTCAGGAGTTGCAGGCGTACACAGGCTACGGAGACTGCTTACCATCAGGCGGGCCGTATGCTTGTTTGCCACCGACGTAGTATAATAAAAAAACCAAAAACTAAATTTCATTATCTGCCCCTGCATCGCACGACGAGAAAGAGCGAGATTGTTATATGCCACAAAAAAATAATTATTTTATTTATTTTCACGGAAAGCCCCAGAGCTCTAGAATCATAACATAACCCTTCCCTTTGTCTAAGAATCCTTAGTCGGGTTAGTTTTAAACTTGTTATATTATGAATTTATGAAGTAGAAATAACAGAAGCCGAATAACTGAAGTAAAAACAACAAAGTAAGAAAGTTGAAGTTTGAACGGGTTCTATTTTAAAACTAATATGAAGGTGGAGTAATGTCTGGTTAAACTTCTAATTGATGAAAACGTTGTTACAAATTATACACCGTGGACTCGAGTAACCCGACGGATTTTTACCACGTATTCCTGAGGGCATAAAGAGCAAAAAATGTTATATTACCTTTGGTCACATTCGGCATTTTTTTTTTTGTATGTGTGCGCTTTTTTTGCACACGATAAGTTATTTATTTTTACATCTAGGCGAAAAAAAAAAACAATACAACTCATAAGTAAAGTTGTACTGTTGTTTACCTCTATCTTCGTGTATATATGGTTGGGCAATAAAGAGGATTTGTATTGTAGGTAAATCTAAACCAAATCACATAGTGGCAGTGGCAGACTTGCAGCCAAAAGGCGATATTTTTCACTGAGTTATTACAGAATAAGGGGTGTTTATTTACGGGTACACCAGCAATAATTTACGGGCTTAATTTTCGCGATTTCGGGGTTGATCCCATAGTAAAAGTTGCTCAGTATGACCTACATATTCACCCCGTCAATTATTGCAGGTGACTAAATAAACAACCTGTATTTCTTTTTCACAAGAATTGTCATTAGGTATCTCTAAAAAACTACCGATGTCAGAAAACGTATGACATTTTGTGTTTCCAAATGCGGTTAAAAACAGGTACACCTTTAAAATCTGTCGAGTCGGAGTACACGGTGTATTGAAGTAATTTTTCACTTCACCAGCTCGTAAAAGGTCTTTGCATTTTATCCACAAGTGAGGTAAAATAATAAGATGCAAATTTTGAGTTGTTTCTTCATGTTGGCTGGTGGAATTGACTTTTAAATGATTATTATGATGAATGATAAATATTTAATAGCGTTCATTAGGATTATTAATTATTGTGTTTGTTGGTGTTTCTTCTCTCACTCTCACTGAGCGTGAGCGAGATGGATGTGCGTGCTCGGGACCGAGCATATCATGTTTTAAAATATTAATTTGTTGTAAGTTTTATATATATAATTGCGCATTTTTCGAAGCCATTTTCATATTTATAGCTTTTATGCATAAATTGAAAAAAAAATTAAGTGCGATTTAGATCTGCCTATGTTCGTGATTTTTTTTCTATCGAGCGAAAGCCAAAATTCAGGTCTCTAATAGATCGAGTCCCTGAGAAAATCTTTCAAGAATTGTAACAAATTTTTTTGCAACCGTATTGTGATCCAAACAAGCTGTACGATTTTCCAAAACTCCGCTCTCTGAACCTACGGCACCTTTAAGTGAAAACTGAAAATACGATAAAAGAATAAAGATAAAATAAAATCAACGATCCCCAAAAGATATGACACGATCCCAACGGCATCCATGAATTGTTTAAAAGTCGAGGCGTCACAAAGCTACATTATTGTAAGTTTGCAACTCGGGGCGGCCTACTTAGCCAAACTTTGGAGCCGTTCAGCCAACTAAAATACCCATTTTGGGAGTTTTAATGGCCGCGATCGCGGGAATATGCACGTGTTCCCGGGATTTTTTCTCTCTTTTGTAACCATAGTTTAATCGAACTTAAAGTCAAGGCAAAAAGTCCCGGGAATATTAAACCTCTTTTAAAGTCGAATTTAAGCTGTTGTGATTGTCAGTTATAGGAACTAATATTAAATTATTTTTATTTCATTACAAGGAGATAAAACAGAAGCATACAAGTAAAGAACAATATAGGCAGAATACGTAACAAAAGCAGAGACGCTTTCCATTTTTTCCGCCTGTTGCTATGTCTATTTCACGCCCATAATTCTACTGCTGTCCCGCCCATAATGCCGGTTGTCCATGTCAATATGCGAGCTTAACAGCAATATAATTATGCGCAAAGATCTATATGAAAAGCGTCTCTGCTTTAGTACAATATTACGATATTTGTGATATTTCCACATATCTCACTGAGAACAACGTTTCCGATAAACGTAGCAGATATTTCGAATTCCATCGAAATATCGAATCCCGGCGGTATTCATGAATTGTTTAAAAGTTGAAGCGTCACAAAGCTACATTATTGTAGCTTTACAAACCTCGGGGCAGTACTTACCGTAGTTAACCCAACTTCGTAGCCGTTCAGCCGACTAAAATACTCATTTTGGTAGTTTTGATGGCCACGGGAATAAGTTTGAATTCCCGGTAATAAACCTCTTTGGTGACCATAATTTAAAGTCGAATTTAAACTACCGTGATTATGAGATTATCATACTAAAATTAATAGACGTTCACAATCTATTATCTACTTCAAATCTAACCTTAAGGAATACTATTATATTAGAAAAATCCTTAGATTTTAATTATTGACACTGTTGTTTCTTTATTTAGTATGTAATTTTTTATGTATTTATGTTGTATTACATATGTTTATGTAAGTACATTTATGGTTTTACTTATTTATGTAGATGTATTAATATTAATGTTATGTATGGTAATATTCATTTCGACTTTTTATATTTTTTCTTTGCGCCACCTATTGCATATTCTAATTTTATTGTCTCCTTTACCCAAACGTTGTTTGAGCGAGATCGAGAAGAGATCGACCGCTTGTTGTTGCCTCTATCCACATGTCTTTATTTGATTCTGAACATGTATTGTACACTGTGCAATAATGAGTATTGTATTGTATTAGTTTATGTGACTGCTACATAATGAGAGGCATTAAAATACGAATGTTTCTTTGATGTGTTTAGGAACAAAACAGTATATCTTTTTGCTAGCCGTAATTTACGGTTTTTGAATGTATAATAGAGGATTTATGATATGTGTGTAGATAAATTAATTTTATAATTAATTTAGCACGTATTTTTAGTCATTCGTTTTTCTAGAACCTAGGTGTCCATTTTCGAGCACTAACAGTACTGAGGAGTAAAGATAATGAAAGAGAGTTTATACCACTAAAAATACGTAAGTGCGCCCGTAAAAAATATTTTGACAGTTTTAAATGGTTATTTAGGAAATAATTTGTAGGTGAGGTAAAATACCTATGAGAACAGGTACGAAATTAACATTTGAAAGTCAACGAAGCACAAAGCAATAGAATTCATAAAATAATTAACTAGAAAATGAAACCATTTTCTTTATGTAATTGTCATTACAACCATACTTGTACTATTTTTTCTTATAGATATCTACAGGTTTCAGCCTGTAAATTCACATTTGCGTAAGGAAATAACTCCCCAATCGCCCCCGAAGGCGGGAAATCCCGGGAATATCCCTCGGAACATCGCATCACTACCAGAGACCGCAAGTCCGGCGAAAACGTGCGACTTTCGGCACTGCGGGTATCTAAACCTATCAAGTTTGCGGAAGACTGGCCATTCTCGTCCCCTGTGGCAGTTGTGGCTATTATTAGCTTTAGGGGCACTAACAGAATCCGATTAATTGCAACTACTTCGGTTTCTGTACGGCAGTCTATTCTGCAAAACAGGTACTTCGTGGACTTAGAAAGGAGATTAGAAAAACACCTTTAATATATAAGTAGAGATAACTACAGTCAGCATTAAAAGCAGCGGATCAGACTACGCGTCAAAAGTATCTACGATTATCTAATAGCTTTACAAAAAGAGAAATATTTCTGTATGTAGAACAATTAGACTGAGGCAGATACTTTTCATCGCGAACTGTAAAGATATACCTCTATTTGAAAAAGTGTTCCAGGATATTTTCGGGGCGTTGTTTCATCCGCTACTATTAATGTTGACTACATGATGTTTACGTAAGACCTGACCTTTTTCGTAAGATAATGGAAGACTCCATTATACTCTAGTCTACTCTGGAAATGACGATCCGTAGTCACAAAACTGTCTATTGTTAAGTTTATATGTTGCGGGTAATGCTAATAGATGTTTAAGTAAACTTAAATTTACCCGGGTATGCTAAGCTAGGCAATTATCCAAGCCTTTTGGGTAAAGTCAGAAAATTAAATAAATTTTAATTTGTATTCAGCGTTTACTATTGACAAAAGTATTTTAACATGCCGTAATTTATAAACCGCACATAAATAGAACGGTGGCAATAATCGTCAGTGCGCGCCAAGCCTAACAAGCAACAATATTTTTGACAACGAAAAGCGATATAAATCCCCCGCGAATTGTGTTGCGGATTGTTTCAGTGTATTTTCAAACAAAATTGCCTGCTGTGAAATTTATACCCGCGGCCAGATTTGTGGTTCTATTTATGATTACGACTGAGTAGCGGTAATGTTTAATGGAAACGGGAAACCGTTTAATAAAGCTGGCGGCTCACTGGGCGTATGCATGTTTTACTTTCGATTTGTATCGACAAGTAAAACTTTAAGACAATTAACTACGGATCCTCGCAAAAAAACATATTTTTGGATGTTGGTTAAACAATGTTATGTAATTAATGTCCGACCGAAGTTTCGGTTTCGGCATAAAAAATATGTTTCCGTTACGCCCAAAGTTTGGTTTCGGCCGAAACTAGATCAAAACGGGTCAGAAAAATAAACCTTCTACCCTATATAATACGTCGCACTGCTAGACACAGGTCTCTTTTTTATTATTTTCCCTACGTTACCGGCATTCCACTCATTGACGAGATCAACGAGATGATTAGAGCAAATATACTCGTAATTCGGGAATTTAACATACCTACATATTTCGCAGGTGTATGTAACCAACTAACTTCAACATAAAAGTAGTTTAGGTATAACCGCTTGAGCTTTTAGAACTTAATCTTTTAGATCTTTTATAAAGCTTTTAGATCTTATTAACAACCAAACAAGGAAGCATTCCATGAACTTGCCTATCAATGTCAGGTGCAAACAAGAGTTTTCTGAATATTTTCAAAAATAGGAGTTTTATTTGAGACAAATAGTAAAAAAATAGCCCATCAGAAAAATAGCCGCCAGCTTTATACGCCGAAAAAAGTTGTAATATACGGAATAAAATGCGTTTTTACGGGACAGCCGGTGGAACGGTCCAAAATGGTATACTCTAGCCTGAAAATGATACAAATTATCAACTAAACTCACCAAATGCTCCGGCATGTTCCAATCCTCGTAACTCCTAGCTGCCAACGGGAACACCTTTTCATTAATAATCTCCAACATAGTCATAGTTATCTTCTGTATACTCGAGAAGTATCTGTCGTACACCCATCTCTGCTGCCAATATAACTCCCCACGCCTTTCGTGACTCACCGCGTGCACTATCTTCAAAACATTCTTCAAATTCTCTTCAGGTACAAATATTGCTATTTTATTCCAATCCACATGCGAGTTAAAAGGCATGACTATCGAATCTGCCACTATTATAGGAATACACTGCGATGCTAAAACATCCATCAACACGGCTTGGGAAAGTCTCGCACTCCGTATGACTAAACAAAACATCCCATCTTTTAATACTTCTGGGTAGTTAAATATCCTTCCCGTTACATACTCACAGCGTTTACTGTGATCGGCATCTTTACATCTATCTAGAAGTATTAGATCGTTTGATGACGACGCTATATTCTGTAATACAGATAAGTAATCTCTCGGGATGTTTAATTGGGTGGATAATATTAAGTATTTCTTATCGTCTGGTTGTGTACTGTCTATATGAGCAGCGAGAGAGCTGTAGACTGGGATGGCCACGTCGAAGCCGTACCGGAAGGACCAGGTGTCGAACCCGGCCCCGGCTATGATGGCCTTGCCTGTGTTGAGATCGAGGACAGTCTCATAGTTGGGTGCTGATCCAGGCAGCATGTTAAATACAAGGTGGTTTTCTCCATTATTCCAACTGTAAAAGAAAAAATAGTAAACATCTCTTGAAAATATTTATATTACATTACATAACATCTGTAACACTTCGTTTGAGTAAAATGTTTTAGATCGCCAGCCAGGAACAGGTTTCCATGACTAATCGCCTCCCGGGCGAAAACTCGTGTAGTGGTTAACGGCTATGTATGATGAACCCTCGTGGACGTCAGCTGCCGCTCCGTTGGTGGGTAGAGAAATGGCAGCCACCGAAACACGTAAAATAAATTTAGTCATCGCCTCCCGTTTGATACCTTGTCATCTGATAGTTCAGACGCAATTGTTAATTTAATAAATCGTCAGCGGATTGTATCGCGGTGGTAAGAACGTCAGCTGGTCGCATGAACATGTCAAAAATAAGCGCTTTACCTTTATGATAGTAATAACAAAAGCATGAAACTTTGCATGTAGCATCCATTAGGCCTTTCAAATAAACGGATTACGCAATTTACACATTGCGCACTTTGCGGACATACAGTGGTAAGGCGCGTATTTTATACATGTTCATGTGAAAAGCTGACGGTCTCTCCACCGCGATACAACCGGCTGACGGTTTTTAGGGTTCCGTATTTTAAATTGAAACAGCATCTAAACTATCATCTGACACAATATCAATAGGGAGGCGATAACGGATAAAACAATTTTTTTTACATGTTCATGTCATGAACTGACGGTCAATCCACCGCGGTTCAACTGGCTGACAATTTTTCAAAGTATCAGCCTGGAGGCGATTACTGACGATATATGCTCCTGGCCCGCGGTCTATTCTAACACGGTCTAATTTAACAGAAATTCCTATTTACGTAAACAACATATCTAAACGAAAATGACATAGTTGTGTCAGGTAACTTCCGACTTCCGGGTAAAAACGAAGTTCCTTCGATTTTATGTCCCAATTTATATAAACTAAAACCAGGTCTACTAATTAAACAATATTTATATGCCTGTTTAGATAACATGGCTGACATTCCTGTACATAATTACTTCTACTTCAATGTTTGTAAACTTGACCAACTCGTATGTTACCTATACTTATACAACAATGCATGTTAGGAAAATTTTAATCTAATTGTATAGTCAATATGGTTGAAATTTTTGGTTTCAAAAGTCAATAAATTAGAAACATTTAAACAGAATGTACTGCAGTGTTGGCCGAACGTTAATTAGAATTGAAAATATTGAAAAATAACCATTACAAATTGAACCGTAAACCGTAACGGACGGTTACAGTTTAAGGTTCAATTTGTAATGGTTAATTTTTAATATTTTCAATTCTAATTAACCTTCGGCTAACACTGATGTACAGTCAGGTGCAAAGGTGATTAACCCCCTTCATGAAAAGGAAGAAATCGTGAAATGTGTCAGGTGGCTCAAACAAGTTAAATCATCTTAATGCAACCTATTGCAATGTCTTCTAATCCAGTTTAAGTGTATGGGCTAGGCAAGAAAGGCAACTGTTACATAATGCACTTTAACACTTAATGTTATACTGTAAGCGGTCACCGTAGCCTATGGACGCCTGCAACTCCAGAGGTGTTACATGCACGTAGCTGACTCGTTACATGCTCTAACACCCCGCACCCCCGTAATTAGGGGTTGCAATTCGAATATTCGAATTTGTCCAATATTCGACCTGTTTTGATGATGAAGTCCGCCGAGGTCTACTCCTTCCAACTCTGCCTTCTACTTCTCCCTTATACACTCTCTTTATTAGCCTTCTTTCACTCATTCTTTCCACGTGTCGAAACCATCTCAACATACCTTTTTAAATGACTGTCACTACGTCTTCGTTCAGTCCACACGTTTCCTTTATCACACTGTTCCTAATTCTATCTTGTAATCTCACACCACACACACTTCTCAACACTCTCATTTCCACTGCATCCACTTGGCTCTGATGCCTCTTCTGCCATACTGCTACCGCTACCATACATAAGTTTGTGCACCAACACCCCTCTATGCACAGCCAACCGTGTTTTTTGTGACACCTGGCTGCTCATAAAAGCGTTAAGTGCCCCATTCACACGATTTCCAGCATTTACTCTCTTTTCAATGTCTTTATCATGCTAACCGTCTCTAGTGAACAAGGTTCCCAGATACATAAATTCTCACTTGGTCCACTCTTTCTTGACCAATCAAAATTACTTTAGTCTTGCTTACATTTACTTTCATTCCTTTCCTTTCAAAAGACCCATGCATTCTAGTTACCATCTCCTGCAACTCTTCACCCGATGACGCTAGCAATACCAGGCCATCTAAAGAAGACATTTGTCGAGTAACCTACTCATTCTCAGCCCACATTCGTTATTTCTCAAATGATGCAATGCAAACTACTGTCCATGAGAAGATTAAACAGCCACGGTGCCGCTTCATATCCTTACCTAACACTCTTTTTGATGCTAAACCACTCAACTGTCCGTTTACTCTCACACAACCACTGAAATAGAGCGGTTCAAAATACAATGAAGTGAAAGGCTTTTTTATAGGCAACTGAGTGACTAAAAATAAATATTAAATGTAAATCGGAAAATAATTACCTACCTACTAATTTATTTATTTCTCTTACATGTAAATTTAACCACCCAAGTTATACAATAATATTACTTCACGCAACGATGCATTTATAGTAAGTTTTAGCTAGAAATATTGAATACGTCTAATTTTTGTGTTTCGAATCGTTTTTATAAATGTAGGCATCTCAGTAGGATGATAAACTCTAGTCAATTAAGTGGATTTCTGCAAAATATCATTAGTTTTTGCAATATGTGCAAATAGTTTATGAATAACACGATACAAAAACCGCTTTCCCGTCCATTTTCTTATTACATAAAAATATTCGAATTTTATTCGAATATTCGAATATCTCATCAGAAAAAGTCGAATATTCGAATACCTGAAAGTTTCGAATATTTGCAATCCCTACCCGTAATATACTCACTGCGATACTTAGCCGAAAGAACTGATATGATTTACTACGATACGTGTTACTCAAATTGCCTCATTAAGGGGAAACATTGGTGATAATTTTTTCATACAAGCGTTCTCAAAATTTTCCTTTCTAGATTTTGGCTCTAAATGAATAATTATGGTGCCTTGGCAAAAAACGGAACCCTTATGGATTCGTCATGTCCGTCTGTCTGTCCGTTTATGTCACAGCCACTTTTTTTCGAAACTATAAGAACTATACTGTTGAAACTTGGTAAGTAGATGTATTCTGTGAACCGCATTAAGATTTTCACACAAAAATAGAAAAAAAAAACAATAAATTTTGGGGGTTCCCCATACTTCATCCTGAATCCCCATACTGAAAATCAAAAATTTTTTTTCATCAAACCCAAACGTGTGGGGTATCTATGGATGAATAGGTCTTCAAAAATGATATTGAGGTTTCTAATATCATTTTTTTTCTAAACTGAATAGTTTGCGCGAGAGACACTTCCAAAGTGGTAAAATGTGTCGTCGTCGTCCCTCCCCCCGTAACTTCTAAAATAAGAGAATGATAAAACTAAAAAAAATTTATGATGTATTTTAACATGCAAACTTCCACTGAAAATTGGTATGAACGAGATCTAGTAAGTAGTTTTTTTTAATACGTCATAAATGGTACGGAACCCTTCATGGGCGAGTCCGACTTATTTTTCAATATTACCAAAACCTGGGTAATATTAAAGTCATAAATATTTTTTTTTTATGTTTTGCTTTTTTTGATATTGTTGTTTTTATAAGAACTAGGTTACTTCATAAAGCGCTAAAACGTACAAATACATGCGCCTAAAAATGCAAAAATCAAAACAGTCAAACACAGATCATTTAATTTTCATTCCGTTTCCAAAATTTTGTTAGGATTGTTTAAGTTTTGAAGGAGGAAAATGACAAGAAAGATTCTGATATTTTTACGCAACATTTTTTACCTAAACTGCACAGTCCTTACTGCACTAATTTTAGGAACCGCACTCATCAGCACAGCGGAGTTATTTACCTAATATTTTCAAATTTGAAAAGGGTATCAGCTGGTATTTCCTCTCAGCTAAATCCAAAAGATCACAAATTATGACTTAAAATTGAAAAATGTAAGATCCATTATTTAACTACTAAATACAAAAATACCCGATGGACCAACAGCTCCAAATATAAGGTGTCATAATTAATGTCATTTATAAACAGTATAAAAATATGAAAACTTACTCCTTTATTAAATATTATATAAATTAAAATATGAATACTTACTGCCTTTTGAAATATTACATAAATGAACTCGAAAAGATTTTTAATCTTCTGAAAAGAACTAAATATTTGTTTTCCAATTTAATAAAGTAACAACCACACATGCTAGTAAACTCGTTAATTCAAAAACTGATGAGAAAGTTGCATTTTATCCATATGTGTCGCAAAGTAGCCAAATAAAAATTATGAGTTGTTTTGATTATTTTGGCTGATAGAATTGACTTTAAATGATGATTTTGAATGATAAATATTTAATAATATTCATTTTGAATTGATTTGGTTTGATATTTTACAGTTAGTATTTTCCTTGTGTTAGTGTAGTGAAAATAGTACATTACGATACAAGTGCGAAAAATAGGAAATTCGAAACGAGTGGCGATAAATTAAAACACGACCGAAGGGAGTGTTTTAAATCGACACGAGTTGCGAATTACCTATTCGCACATGTATCGTACAACGTTTTACAGTACATATGGCCCTTTAAATGTTCGACACAGTAACATAATATGCTACTTCTCGCACTAGTGCTATAAAGTAGCCCCATATGTACTGTAAATGTTTTTTCTTTTGTGGCAAAGTTTGTTTAACCTTCATGCCTTAAAACCCTTGCAACACTAAAGATTCCATTTTCATATTTTGGAATCTTTTGTTTGCTCGGGTATCACTATTAGCATGAGGGGTTAAACAACAACTTTACCCCATTGTAAACCAATAACTAAATCACATTTATAACGAGGTCTATAGCGAATTTATTTAATAAAATTTATATATATTAAATAAGATAAATAAAATTTAATGATGCTACTACACAGGCGTCCCGCAAAATGTCAAAACAGAGATTCATGTAACTACCCAACAAAAAGCTAAAGACTCGGTTATAAATGTGAGTTAATATGTGCTCAAAATGCGAAATTTTAAAATGTTCAATTGTATTTTCGTTCCTTTGATTAGTAAAACGTAATCAACCAAATGTATTGTATCCTAAACAACACTTATGCTACACTCTTCATTGAATAATAAATTAATAACTCAATATTTATTATTAATTAGACCTGTAATAGTCAACGGTGTATAACTGCTGTTTACTGAATAAAGTAAAAGTAAGAATAGAAACTTAATTAAATATTAATAAACCAAATAAACATAACCAAATATTGTAAATTGTACTTACTGTGAAAGAATGTTGAAAGCCTGTGATACATGTTTGCTTAAAAAACTACGTTGATTTAGAGTGTCTATACTAGGAATTAGCAAGCACGCCTCCTCAGGATTCGCTGTATAATATTTACTATGTTTTATAGTATCTAAAATTACGTAAAATTCTCTAGAAAATTTTGATATAGGACCCTCTGACGTGTGGAAGTCCGTTCTCGGGTATATGTATATTGTTATCTTATTGTGGCCGCCTCTGCCGCACCGGTATACGTTAAAGCACTCCCAGTAAGTGCAGTTTGCATCTCTGGGTTGCGCTGTAGCTGCATCTTGCCCCAACTTCACCACAACACTACGGTCCAAATTCACTGCTTCGTGCACAACTGTCCGCGGCGAACTACTCGACAGAGCATTAAACAACACAATAATCGCTAAAGTCACCAATATAAACAACAGCAACCCAACGAAAAACCTATGGTACAAAATTTTTCTATACGATATATACTTCGAGTGTTTTCCCGTTTTTAATAGCGAATCCGCAGCCATTTGTGAACGCCGCGATCGAATTAATCTTCATAATTTACTTATGTCACCCATTATACAGGCAAGATTGATTAAATTCTCATTCATAAAAGTGGCAAATTGTAAATGCTGCACCACTTTCGGTGAGCTGAAATTGTGATTTGATTTGACAACTTGGTTGCCAAATAGGGGCAGGGGAGGTAAGAGGGAGGGAACGACGATGCGGCGCTCACTAGCGCCACTTGTTACAACGTTTTTACACTTTCCAGCAATGTATCAGAGGGCCTACCGCGAACCACGTTCGACGTGTTGCCTCTCTGTCGCACTTGTAAATTCGTGCGTAAGTATGATAGGGAGGCAACACATCGAACGTGATTCGCGGTAAGCCCTCTGACTATAAATATTTGACAGAAGGTCCGGCAAACATAACTTGTCAGTTGCTTGTCAGTCAGAAAGAACGGAAATTATACTCTTCACTTTATTTTAGGTGTTAGTACTAGCGTAAGATCAAACTATATTTAGCCCCCTCCAGACTATACGCGTGAATCGCGCCGTGACTTCGCGGAGCGAACATACCTCGACGTTGATGTAGACTCCACGCTCGCAAAACTTCACGGCGATTTCGCAGTTTGGTTCGCGGCAAAGTGGCGCTGAGGCGTCAGCTGATCGGATTTAGTTTGCGGCAAGGCACTAATTCAAACTGGGAACTGTCAAATTGATTTTTGGTTGATCAAGTTCGCACCCAATATAACCAAGTAGCCGCCATAGAAGGTTAACATATTATCCGACTCGTGAGTGAATCGCGGCGCGAAGCGATTGCGAGTGTGGAGTCTTGCAAGTTCACGCTTCGCGTCTCCTTTGACGCGGGCCAATTACCGACAAAAAACGGGGAATAAGGCGCGAAGATTGTTCACAATCTGCGAAATCGACGCGACGGTCCTCCACACTCGCGTTCACGGCTTCGCGCCTCGATTCGCGCACGAGTGTGAAGGGCCCTTTTGGTATGATTATCTCTGTGTATGTTTGAAATGAGACAGTCCTGCGTCAAAAGTGCCAATTCATTCACACTTCCCGATAACGGGCCTGATAATCGTTTTCCATTTCACGGAATAGCAGCACATCGCTAACAATATTTGAAATGTAAAAAATACTTTGTCTATAATTGCCAAAAATGTTCAATGTTTGATATTTTTGCATATGAAAAAAAAAATTACATTTAAAATATTGCAAACGATGTGCCGATATTGGTGAAATGGAAAAATACTCTTACTCAGGCCTGATAAAGTGTGGATGTAATTGGCACTAAAACATATTTTTGATAGTCCTGCTAATATAAAACAAGAGAAGAGTATAATAAAATATTTTCATAATTAAAACAGACTGAATATGTGGTTTGGCCGTTTCGCTACCATCACATGAACGTAATGTGAAAATTGTTTTCACTGTTCATTACTTTTCTGTTATACAATCAATAGTTCTTGTAGTAACAAAACGGCCAAGCTACATATTTTGACTAAGGTATAGAGTTTGTGAAATTAAGGTTAGAACTGTATGATCTTCACCAATCCAGCAGCAGCAGTTACCATGATAGTTTGTCGTGCAGTCTGGAGGGCGTACTTTGGAATTCCAAATGGCCGAGGACCGTCTGGACGCCCTGAGTACCGCTGGAAAAAATGAAGTGCAAAAAGACCTCAGCGAACTCGGCGCCGTCGACTGGTGTCGGAGGCCAAGATCCACTTCGCGTCGCTGCGCCACAGCAATAAGTAAGTGAGAGTTAAAAGTTTGGCTCTACAACTTTTTTTTAACTTTATTGCACATTCTCTACCAGTCAACCATTTGGTCACACAGAAACTTCCAGTTAGTGCAGGATTGTACACAACGATAGGGAATATGAACATTTTGAGAGTGCGATCCTTTTGGTTTCGTCGTGGCGACATTTTACATGAACATGTTTTTGGTGGGACAATTATTTCTAAATTGTTTTATTACAATTACAATTACAAAACTAACCACAACTTCTAAGACGAGCTTTTCAAAAAATAGGTACTGAGATGATATTACACAAAATCATTACAGGGTGAAAATGTGTTAAAATTACTTATTGAGAATGACGATGAGTATAACTTTAATTTTATTGTTAATATCGACTCCATACCTCACTTTAGTCTTATCTTGCTATGAAAACTCCGAAGCTTGTTGATAAATTTATCAGACTCAACACAGCCGTTGACCAAATCCGATAGTGTAAGACACGTTTAAAAGAACAAATGAACATCAAAATGTATTGCCAGGCATAAATAACTGTCATAAATATTCGTTCAAAATTATTCACCATTTCATCAGCGGATGCTAAAAAAAATAGTATTACTTCGAGATACGGCTCTTACAGTAGCGTTTCGACATAAAATATTATTAATTTATAAATGAACTTAAAAAATAAGTATGCAAGTAGTTCAATTTAACTAAATAATTTTGCAAAATTCACAAGGCTAAGACATCTGAGGGATACATTCTGAACATAGTAATGTGCCGACCAGGCTGACGCAACTAGGAACAAAATAAGAATTGTATGGAACTTGTTTCGCAAATCTTTGCCAACGAATAAAAATAAAACGTCAGTGCTATTTATTATGTCAAGTTTACATCAAGTCAACTGTCAGCCTAATTGTTTTGTTTGTTATGAAGGCTTCAATGTTTTGTTCGGGTATTTCGTGCAATTTCTTTATTATTTAGTGAAAATAGTGAACCGTGATCAGAGTAAAGAACGAGTTTGTTACAATGCCACCGAGAAAACGGTTTACTAAGTGTGAAATATGTGGCAAGCGAGCCACTCGAGAAAATCACGAAAAAAGGGATTTTATGGCGGAATTTCCCTTGGATAAAGACCGGTACGTATTGCTTTAGATACTTTTGACCTTATTTTGGCGCAGCAGGCTTTAAACATATCGAAAATTTGATATTTTATATTATTTTTAGTTGTGAACTAGGGATGTACTAAAACTATCGATAACTGTATGTTTATTTGTATATCAGTGTAAGTAATAAAATAAAATATGTGAAATTTCCTGAGAACTTGCATCCAATATGACAAAATTATTTCGTCGAAGATTTTCAGTGGAAAATTATCTATCATCTATGCATTAATGGTCATTATTTAACATATTTTTTTTAATCTAGTAATTATTTAATATATTAATCTGAAATGTAAGTAAATTAATCTCTCTTTTTGTGATCAATAAAAAATATTATACGACATTATTACACAAATTGACTTAATCCCATAGGAAGCTAAATAAGACATGTGTTGTGGGTACTTAGACAACGATATATACATATAAATACATAGAAAATACACATGACTCAGGAACAAATATGCATGGTCATCACATAAATAAATGCCCGTACCAGGATTTGAACCTGGGACCATCGGCTTCATAGGCAGGGTTACTGCCCAGTAGGACCATGACCGGTTCTCATGATTAACAGACATATAAATATATAAAAAGTTAGAGCATTGATAAAGGGTTGTTGATAATTGGATGCCAAAAAAACATGATTTATAGATGCATATTAGCGCTAAATAATCAGTTGATCATCTCATTAGCAAACACTTGGAATATAAACTGTACATAACCAAGGCTGTATGTTTTCAGATGCAGGCAGTGGGTCAAATTTGTTGGGAACGAAGACCTGGTACATCTTCCCATAGAAAAGTTACATTTATTGAAACATGTGCATTTACATTCATTACATTCAGTTACATTCATTGAAAACTGCAGATCATTTTGAAAATAGTGCTTTTAATAAAAAAAATTAAGAAAAAAATAGTGAAGGATTTTATAATTACATTCTGAGTGTAACGAGGTATTCTAAAATAGAATCCTAGCGTAGTGAGGGATTCAAGTGTTAACGCCTATGGGTGGTATTCCACCCATGCAATTTCTTTGTCCAATGTGTATTGCGTCTCACATTTTGATTAATGACAGAGTGAGACGCAATGACATTGGACCAAGAAATTGGATAGGTGGAATACCACCCTAAGGTGGAAATATTTTTGCTAACACGTGATAATTTTACATACTGCTTTTCACATCACCTATGAGGAAATTATTATGGTACAAATAAATAAATAAATTTAATTAATGGTAATTAAATTAAATAATTTAACCTAAGAAGTATGCAAAAAGAGGAAAAAAGTGATCCCTCCTAGTAGGGAAAAAAGTGCTACTTTGATCCTTCCTAGTGGTGAAGAAAAACAAGGTGTTCTAAAAAAAAATCGAGTCCACATTAAGCTCGACCACATATTAGTCCACTCATAGAACTATCCACTATATAACATACAACTGAAATGTGGACTTGATTTCGAGTACAAAATTTGTAGACAAGAGTCTATATTTCAAGCCTCCCCATTTTATCGATATCGATAAGAAACGCAAGCGTGTAGCGTACTACACTATTTAAATTGCTTATGTTGGTACTATGGTTCTTTGACAGTACTTTTACAGTTCTTTGTCGTACATTTTGGTAATGATTTGCGAAACAAAGGGATTCCACTCGCTAGTATGGAAGTCCCGTCTCTTAAAACGTAGTGATTATATGCTCTTTGGTGCCGACGTTGAAACTTTTTTTATATATTTTTGTGTCAGTTTTGTGTTGTGCGTAGTTATGGTTCAGTTACTGATGGCTTGATTAATTTATTATTATTTTGTTTTTAAATTCCGACCACGTATTTCGGTTCGAGCTTGACCAGAAATGGCACTGTTACCTCCCGACCCGGTTTATACTATTCGTAATGTTGACAACACGCCAGTATATTCGCTGGCATTTAGCTTTCTTCCTGGCGGTCTGGAGAGGTTACTAGCCGGTTCGAAAAATGGTTATGTTTATGCATTCAACCTTCAGGTGAGATATTGTATTCCAAGGATGCTGTGAGCGTTGTTCTGGCGCATGTAACTGCTTAAAATACAATCGCCGCGTGCCTCTGTGTTGTGCGCAATTCCTTTGTTTACTACCCTCATTTTCTGACCTAGAAAAACGAATTACATTGTCCTACAGTGTGGGTAACCCAATTTCTATGGCATCTGCTATACTTTGCTATTATTATTATACTTTGTTTTTTATTTTCACATAAAATAGTATTTGGGTTCTAAATGTACAAATTTGGTAATGAAATTATAATAAATACGAATGTATTAACTATACCTACCCTGTTTTGTATATAAAACTCTTAAATATTCAGTTACTACATCATGTTCATGGAATTTATTGTAGCATTTGAAATATATATTGTTTGTTTTGATTTTGATATGGAAAGCAAAAGAAGAATCACTCCATGATTTGAATGTATTTGATAATAAAAATCAAGTGGTAATCGGTCTTTCATCTGAAAGAAAAAATGAAAATAATTGGCAAAATATTTAGATTTAACTTTGACTATAAGTTAGTAAAGTGCATTATGTCTTGTTTTTTGTAATTTTTAGACTAACCGAGTGCAGCAGAAGATCCAAGTTGGTCAAGCTCCCATCCTACACCTCATGCACACCAACAGTCAGCTCATTACCCAAGAAAAAGGCGGCAAGTACAAAGTCTTTAACCTCACCAACACTGGCTATAAAGAAGATGCCATTATCAACATAGACTACCCTGGCTTTTGTAGATTTGACGCCAACACAAAACTCGAAACACTCTATGTACCTGATAAAGATTCAAAAATTTCCATTTATAGTTTTTCTGGAGATAAAATTGGTTGCTTGGAACCAGATAGCTCGCCCAAGCTAGGGGATCCAATGTGTTTGAAGTATATTGAGTTATCAAGTGACAAGCATTGCCTCCTAGCGGGTTACGAAGCCGGCTGGCTCCTCCTGTGGGATCTCAACACTAGTCAATGCATCAGCAAGTTGCAAACGAAAGAATGTCCCATGTCTGTGGACTTCCATGTTGAACAGCAAAGAGGCATAATCGGCAATGCCTCTGATGTGATACAGATTTTTAGTATAGGGAGAAAAGACTCGTGCTTGGCCCACAAGACGGACATCACTATCAAGAACGCTGGAGTTAATAAAGTCCAGTCTCGCATGGACGGAAAGGTGTTTGTATCAGGCGGATGGGATGGGCACATCCGCATATTTTCCTGGTTTTCTTTGAGACCATTAGTTGTGCTTACGGAGCATAGACAAGCCATACAAGATGTCTGCTATTCTTCTCAAAAGGTCTCATTCTGGAATGCAAACATCATGGCAGCGGGAGGCCTGGATGGTGCCATCACACTCTGGGACTTATACAATAATAAGCATTAGTTCAATGCATTTATCAACTTCATTAAACAATAAAATAGATTAGACTGCCTGATGCAAAACCTTATAACTGAATGAATAGTATTTCGTTAATGTTTTTAGAATCCTTTGGATGCTGCTAATAAAATGAAATTGACATGTATTCTATGGAACTTGAGTATGAAATTGTGCCAGAATTGCCTTTGGTGAAATTTTCATACAAAAGGTAGCTTTTTTGTTTTTAAGGACTTCTAATAAGATTTTTAAACTAGTAGCACATTAATGAGAAAACAGCCAACAGAAAGCTACATTTTGTTTGAAAACTTTATTAATTTCGCTATTGCTTTAAATGATTTTCGGATTTAATATTGGAAAATAAAAATTATAATTGGATCTCATGAGTACAAATGCTGGTAGAGGCGAACTTAACCACCTAGTGCGGCCGAGCTGTTAGTAGTTTAAGTTTAAATGTTTGAAAGATATTTTCCAATGGTTTTTAGTGATTGTTTTCTCAGTAAATCGAGGAAATAAACAATTTGGATTTTTGAAACACTTCTTTTATTTCACTGTTATAATTTACACTTCCAATACAGTAGATGTTATTTAAAAGAATCACTGATGACTCTGAGAGTGATGAGTGGCTGGTAGTCACTGTCACTACTTATAAGCCTCGGTAAAAAAGAAAAACAATGCAGAAGGCCTACCACGAGCATCTAAAATCTTACCCTCACCTTCACCTTATCTTACTCTTATGAATCGAGAGATATAGAACGAACGTCACAAACAGCGGAGGGAAGAATTTACGATTGATTGAAAAACACGTGCTTCGAATTCAAAACAAACAACAACTCAGCCTATACGTCCCACTGCTGGGCACAGGCCTCTCATGCGCGAGAGGTTTTGGGCTTTAGTCCCCTCGCGGATTCAAAACAAGTTTTCAAATTATTCTAAGCAGCAACAACTTACCAAAACAAATTGTTATGATATGAATATAACACGTTGTTTGTCCAACGTTTGGCAAACTTGTTTTGTTTAGGGAAGCGAGGTATTACGCATTGGAGATAACTTTAGATTATTCTGTTATTGTTTTGGCGGAGAGGCCACTGACTCTGCTAATCTTATCCTGTCATGAGATAATTATGTGTTAGATTTAGATTTGGTAGGATCGGTAGGATTTAGTATTAAATTAAAATAGACCGTAATTTACTGAATGGGTGTTTAGTACTTATTCTAATATTTCTAATCTCTTAGATTAGTGTCTATGCTATGCAATGACAGTTCTTATCTTAGGTCACGAGATGTCGAGATTATCAGTCGTATTTCGGTGAAGGAAAACATTGTGAGGAATCCGGTCCGGAGTCATCTCGAGACCGATTTCCCGTTTGGATTGGAAAATCAGATAGTAATCGTTTTCGTAAAAACTACAGACTGACCATTCTTGGGATTAGGTTGCCTATGCAGCGGGCATTGATTAGATATGATTTGACACGAATGTGATCTGTCTTATCTGTCAGTGTTAAATTGAAAGTGATATTTTTTCAACCAGAAACGTTACTTTCGACACTGTTATTAATTATTTCTATCAGAATAGGCCTCCATTTTCCAAAGTGAGGTATCTACGTGTTTTGCAACTCCACGGTGTCGCACGAGCGTTGACTACCCTTGAACAATGTAAAATCTGTATCCCACAATCTTGAAACATCTTTTTGTCAAATAGGTACCTACGCATAAAATAGTATGTACCTACAGTCAAGGTATTAACTATCGATACGGCCAAAGAGACAAAAATATGTACACACTAATGTATAGGCAATAAGGTCGTGTATACATACTTTTGACACTTTGTCCGTATCGATATTTAATACCTTGACTGTATGTATTATACACATATATGTAACTATTGTGAATGACTCACGTCTCATGAGTATTAAAGTCAATATTACTACAGCTGCCGTGCCTATTCGAAATTCTTTTATGTAGTATTCATTGTATATCCGATAACGATATTCCTATTGACAGCAATATTTAAGGATTTATCTAAATGGAAATATTGTTGACACCTGACGCAATAAAGTACATAAAACTATGGACTAGTAACAAAAAAAACTGCAGCTAGGGAACAAATCAAATTATTTTATGAAATATATTTTGCGTCTGAAGGGTCGCGGGTTAGTTTTGCGGATAATTGTGTGTGTGTTGTTAGATTTTGGTTTAAGGTTAAGATTTTTGTTTGTGTATAACTTACTAATTAAATTTACAAGGATAACGAAGCAAAAAAGGTAATATATTTTGATTTGTGAGTTTATAAAAAAACTATATATTCCATAGATACTAGAAACTTTTCCAAAAGGTAGCGTTGGTACAGCATCAATAGTAACGTATGTCTTCTTCTTCTTCCTAGCCTTATCCCATTTACTTGGGGTCGGCTCTCCTAATACGGCGTCGCCAGGAATGTCTGTCCTGGGTCGTCTCGGTTGGAATATTTGCCTCTTTAAGGTTCTTTTGGATTAGCGCCATCCATGTCGTCTTGGGTCTTCCGCGCCCCCTAGGCTTCTAGGCAACAGTAACGTATGTAATGTGAATAAAAAGAGAATTTGAAATAGAGGTGGTATAGGGACCGTGCGCGTTGGAGGGTCTGCCATCTTGTGGTCTGAATCGGAACCATAAACATGCACATTTACACGTCAAGTGTTTTCTTGTGCATAGTAGGTTCTGCCATCTTGTGGGCTACATCGAAACAATAAACATCACATTTACGCTTCGCGCCAAAATCTGACAGCTCCTGTGCTGCCTCCTACAGTTCATGCACGCTCTCTATCGTTTCGAGCGATGGCGCCACTTTTTGATATTTAACAAATTTAAAACTTTTAGAACGCCATTTGACTTTGATCCTTATTCTTTTACTGATATGTGTTAAATTTGTTAAATATCAAAAAGTGGCGCATTTGTTAAATATCAAAAGAGAATTTGGCTCTTTGTTATTAACTAGAGATATATCTCGACAGTTTGAGTTTAAAGATATGTGCATCGCGTTCAGAGTTCTATATATTTTTTTTGTTAAGCTATCAGAGAACGGTAAATTCTTTTGACTCATAGTTTGATACGCTACTTTTGCGGACTGTACGTAGGTAGGTACCTACTGCTCAACCGGTTGCAAGAAAATTTGGTAACATGAATTTTGTACATAAAATGAAAGAGAGAGGGGCTATTACTTATAGTAAGTCCTCAATAATGTAATGACTAGTGACTACTGTGTGAATACTAATCTCCTACAGCATCTACTTCCCATTTGGCGCGGTTCTGTATCTAGGTCATAAAAAGCTAAAAATTCTAAATAATGTATTATATTATTTTTTACCTGTTTTTGTTTAGTTACAAAATTAATTTAATTACAGTACAAAAAAATGTAAGATGAATACTATCAAGTTTTTTGTTTAATAATGACGCAACTAATTGTTTTAGGTTAGTTACGAAATTGCATACTAGATGGTGGTGCTCTTCGTAATAAATTAGGATATGGTCTCATTTATGATTTTTTTAAATTAATTTGCGAAACGTACGTTAAGATGATGGCGGCGATATAGTATAAATCCTAAATCGCGATGTGAGGATTTTATTAGGATAATGACAGAGATTTCAAAAGTAAAGATAGGCCCGTTCATTAATGTGCACAAACGCGTTTTTCGCACCAACGAACTGGTCCACTTCGTAATAATAAAATGCTTACAATGTACTTCGTAATAATAAAATGCTTGTAATGCTTACAATGGAGCGTCAAAACCTCACGGCCCAAATACATAATCCTCCTTTTGGCATCGAACATTATCGATGTGAAACGATTGTTTTCCTTCTACAACTTTAGAATTAAAACAAAACTACGTGTCATAATGAGATTTTAATTCCATTTATACATTACAGTTAATAAGTTACTAATATCACATTTACAGTGCGTTTATTATTATCTAGCGTATAGATCTTAGAGCTACATCACATCTTACAACTAAGACTAGCAATTTAAATTGTTTTGAATACTAAGTTTCTTTATTAAGGGTGTCCGAGTCACGAAAAGTCAATAGATGGCGCCACCTCTGACTCCTCAGACAAACTTTATTAATTTTATTATGTATCTTTTATGGCTTTTAGCTTTACTTCGGTAAGAAAAGCTTTCTACGTTCTTGGAACGCCACGCCACGCCTGTGGTGTGCGGCGCGTCATGATCGTGCATGAAGGTTGATAATGGGCTGTAGCGGGTCTTTTGAGGTGAAAGGATGAAATGACATGCGTATGTGGCACAGGTAAGGGAATACCAAAGAGAAGAAGAAAAAGGAAAAGGGTGAAGAAGAAGGGAAGAAGAGAGAGATGGAATGACGAA
The DNA here is from genome assembly GCF_033807575.1 of Cydia pomonella. Classification (NCBI taxonomy): domain Eukaryota; kingdom Metazoa; phylum Arthropoda; class Insecta; order Lepidoptera; family Tortricidae; genus Cydia; species Cydia pomonella. The sequence goes on along the minus strand of NC_084713.1, from coordinate 6,659,133 downwards.
GCTTGTGGCGGATTTTCACTTATGTAGATTGGACGAAGTTTGTTGCGGATTCTGATTTGTATCTATGCTTTTGACGAAGCCTGCGCTGTAAGAGAATTTGAAATAGATGTGTATTGTCAAAGAAAACTTTGTAGCCACATACATTTACTGCCACCTTTCGACACATGATTAAAACTTTTAGAACGCCATTTGAATTTGATCCTTATTGTTTTACTGATATGTGTTACATTTGTTAATTATCAAAAACGTGGCGCTATCTAATAGATCAAAGGCCAAAGGTATGACAGCATCGTTTCGAGCGATGAAGCCATAACCTTTAAGTTGTGCCCGGTAAGATGGCGCCACTTTTTGATATATCGAATTTAATCAAATTCTATAAAGAAAAGTAGCTACTGTATGTAATTGCATGATTTCTATAGTAATCTAAATTGTATTTTTTCTTATTTAATGCATGTTAATTATAAGATGTAATGTTTTGAAAAGATGTGCCCCGCCGAGTTTCTTGCCGGTCCATATTGGGATACCCTCCTCCAATTGAGGGGGGATTTAAATCTTCTCGGGTCAGAGGTGTAGGGTTAGAGCTGTTGTAGCTTTATTTGATGTCCATAAGCGCATTGTAATATGCCTACTTGAATAATAAAATATCTTTATCTAACCTATTTTGTAACTGTAGGTACTGTGAAAATGTAACGATTGAGAATCTACCCTACAAACCTTTCTGCTTTGCCCTAAGATAAACTGATAGAGAATACCTCAAGGCATTAAGTTCGCCTTTTGTCCTTTGGGTATTGGCAATGTGGGAATTCGGTTGAGGGAGAAGTACGTGGCGGTGATTGTCACAAACACCTAATCTTAAGGAATGTCAAACAACTCAAATATTAAAGCTAGCGGCATCCGTTGAAACTTATTTTACTCCATAAGATTTAACGTAGAAAAGTCGACAAAATGAGTACTGCACCAGTGGTACACCTAGTCTCCCTTTATGATTGTATGTACTATCTATTTACATATTATTTTGATAAAATAGAACTAGGGGATAAGTAAAATTAGAACAAATTTTAGTTTCCCTTTTGTACAGTAAAAATATTATACAGGGCTCTACAGCGCCATCTAGTCCAGGTGTCAGAGCCAGCTGCGTGAATCTTGATTTTATCAATCAGGATCCCAATGCAGCCACACGATATGTCTAATTATAACTTTGTATATGATTTTATTTCAAAGAAAATTCATTGAAATATTTACGCTTAGCGTAGGTATATCCAAGTTTTGGGCGCCATGTACTGCCATTTCGTATTTCGGATAACCTTACAAGTAATGAATTTGTGATATGTATTTAATCAAACGGTATTATATTAATTTGAGATTATGTGTCATCTAAGTAATTTAAACTTGCACTATTTTCCTCGTCTTCGGGATTAGAGGGTCGTCTTCCGTGGCAACTTCGACGAGTCTCCGTCGTTTCCTAAGAGGCCTGGAGGCTTCTGAAGGTTCCCGGGCTTTTGTTACTATCTTTGCCATTTTATTTCCTAATCGTGTTATTTTAAATTTAGGCAGAGTCTGTTCTGCGTTAGTAGTCTCACTAGATTCCGTTTCTTGTTTTTCCTCACTCCGATCATTCTCACTATGATTTGAGTTCTTATCTGATTCTGTGTTGTCATTCTTATTTTCCTTAGATTCTTCGTCTTTGTTTTTATCGCTGTTCATTGTGAAATCTAACGGACCTTCCGCATCGTCCATTGACTCAGTTTTCACTTTGCTAGCGCAATGTGCTTGAAGAAAAGACGCAAAAGGTATTGGTATAGGGATAGGTAAGGGTATTGGGAGGACTACAGGGTAGGGAACTAGGACTGTGACTGGAGGTGCTTGGCCTAGTGGTGGGAAGTTTAGAGGAGGCGGAATGCGAGGTCTTTCCTGGTGCATGGGGATTCCTGGTCGTGGCAAAAATCCAAATCGTGGAGGGAACATATTTGGTCTATGCTCATGATTATCCATGAATACTGGAGGAGGCATACCGTACAAAGGATTAGGGAATTGAGGAGGAGGTATAGTATGAGGATTTATTGGATGCGGTGGTGAGTGTATCGCACTGTTGCCAACTGTAGATGCTGGCGATGACCCGTCCATAGATGGACTTCGCATTCTTAAATCCTGGGCTTTAGGAGTTGGTGCGTGTTTGACTGTTTGTGAAGTGACTGTAGCAGAACATTTGGAGGTTCTTCGCTTCCTTAAATTCATCTTTAATCTTGATTCTTTTTTGGTTTCCGGTGACTTTTGCACACGTTCTTCAGGTGTTTTTGGTTTCATTAGTTTTGCTGAAGGAGCTATCGTTATTAAAGGTAACGGAGATTTTCTTGCAGTTCTGTTCTCTTTTTCTCTTTCTGGTGGCTTAGTGGCTTCCGTGGGAGATGCGGAGCGTTCGGACGCTGGAGAGGCAGATCTGCTTTTGCAGTTTTTCAGCCAGAGTTCAGGAGTTATGAGGTTTGAGGTGGACGAGGCGTTCACCAGGTGAGGGTTGAGATCGAGGTGCGCCTGCGTTTCTCGGCAGAAGATGTGCATTTTGTATTGGTTCAGGCATTTGTCGGAGCAGAACTGCAACTGCGTGGCGCCATCCTGAAATTAGAAAAACATGGAGTTAGTTTTACTACTTTATACAAAATCTTTTGTGGGATTAGTATATTCAGCCACAACTTCAACGAGTTTTTGAGTGGAACAAAATTAATATAGCACATACTTCAGGTAGCCAGGTGGCCTTAATTTCGAAATCCCTGAGATTTAGATACGAGTAATAAAGTGTACAAACCCATGTGGTTATGTTACTTGCTGTCAAAAAAAATAATGATCTACTAGAGTGAACTACGTTTGTCGCACGTACCTATCTTGTTGGAGGATGATATCTGTACTGGAGAATAAATGACAGAGAACACACCTGTAACCCCCATGTTCACCATTGGAGATGGACGCCTCTATATGTACTGCTCTTGAAGCTAAGAGTGAATGAGAGAACTCACCTGAAAGTCCACATAGGTCACGGTGTGTCGCTTCAAATTAAATACCAGCTCGTATAAGGACACAATCTGCCCTACTCCCTTCCCATAAGAGTGAAAGAGGACTCACCTGGAAGTCCACATAAGCCACGGTATGCCGCACATGCCGGCACCAGTCACAAGTCCTGCCGCACTTGTAGTTGGCGCGTCCTTATTGACTGAAGCATAGTTCTTAACAAAACATCAGGTCGTATCAAGACACTATCTGTCCTACTTCCTTCCCATAAGAGTGAAAGAGAACTCACCTGAAAGTCCACATAAGCCACGGTATGCCGCACATGCCGGCACCAATCACAAGTCTTTGCTCGCTTGAAATTGGCGCGCCGCGATTGGCTGAAGCATAGTTCTGAACAAAACACTGCCCCGGCTTGTTGAAGCGCGCCGCTGTCCGTGATACTTTTGTTGCACCACGAACATTCGTCTGGAATATGGAAAAAAAAACAGATTTATTTGTCTCTTCAGGGCTCTTGAGCTGTAATAAAAGGGATTAATCAATTGGATCTGACGAATAAAGATCAGACTAAGACCATTTTTACCAGGTATTTTTTTTTTAATTTTCGTAAAATATAAAATACTATTACACTTGCTTTTCAGGAAATAGGCTAACTTTATAGTGAGTGAGTTTATAGTCTTCAAGTTGTACCTTACCTCCTTAGTTATAAAAATATTTTTAGGTAAACCTTATTAGTGACCAACCAGATACAAAACCCTTATCGTTCTGACTAGACAAAAAGTCAATCTAAAACTTGTACATTCTGTTCCGTAGTCAACTATAGTTTCGCCATGTCCGTCTGTCTGTCTGTCTGTCTGTCCGAGGCTTTGCTCCGTGGTCGTTAGTGCTAGAAAGCTGAAATTTGGCATGAATATATAAATAAATAAAGCCGACAAAGTCGTACAATAAAATCAAAAAATTTAATTTTTTTAGGGTACCTCCCCTACACGTAAAGTGGGGGGTGAATTTTTTTTTCGCTTCAACCCTAGAGTGTGGGGTATCGTTGGAAAGGTCTTTCAAAACTAATGAGGGTTTTCAAGAAACATTTTTTGATAAAGTGAATATATACGGAGATAATCGCTCCGAAAAAAAAAATGTGTCCCCCCCCCTCTAACTTTTGAACCATAGGTCCAAAAAATATGAAAAAAATCGTGGAAGTAGAGCTTAAGAAAGAAATTAAATGAAAACTATAGCAGACATGATCAGTTTAGCTGTTTTTGAGTTATCGCAAAAAGTTTTCCCTTCATAGTAAAAAGACTTACTTTAATTAGGTACTGATTATGCAAATTTGCCTATTTGTTTAACTCGGGTGAAAGGTACCGTTTCATCCCTTGGTTAACAATTTACTATACTTTAAGCTCCAGTTTAGCTTATTGTGACGGAAGAGTAACTACGGAACCCTACACTGAGCGTGGCCCGACATGCTCTTGGCCGGTTTTTTTTGATGAACAAGATTTTATTAACACAAACATTTTTTAATTAAACTACAATATTCTCCGTTAGCCACGCTCAAAATACGAATAGATATTTACTAAAAGAACTGGCAATAATTAAAATGGAAGTATCCGATAGCTATACGAATATAACAAGTTGGGAAAAAGAAAATGTGAGCTTCTCCGATATCTATCTCTAATTAATTTTGTAAGTTTTGCATGCAAACCATTAATTACATCACACGTTTAGGGGGAGGGAGGGGTTCAAGAAAATGTGACATGGTGTGATAAGGGGGAGGGGGGAGTCACAAACTTTGTGACGTTACTTTAACTTCATCAGTGTTTATTTAATTTTTTTATTCGCTGTACAGTACAGTTAATAACGAGTTTTTGGAACGATAATCTAATTTTCTTCGCCGATTTTGTTGAAAAAAAATTCCAAAAATGTGACGTCACACCAAACCCCTCCCGTTTGCCAAATGTGACCAAGTGTGACAAGGAGGGCGGGAGGTTAATGGATGACCCCTATGCTGCGGACTATTTATCTATTTTGTGCTAAACCTTTATTCATAATTTTATTCAGTAAGTAGAGAGGAGAAATGGAGAGTAGTCTCTCCAGACGGTGTTGTGTTGGGGACTGAAGTCCACTGAGAGTTGGTTAGAAGTTGTGATTAAGTACATTTTTGTAAGCGCTATGTAGAACGTGCTAACGCCATCTGTTACCATCTAATCTTGTGGCACGACGTTGTCAGTGACAGAGGAGACGCCACAAGTTTTTACCTATCTATAGCAATTCGTCTTTATTAGGGTTATTTATTTATTTAAACTTTATTGCACATTAATGCACAATAAAAAAAAAGTGGCTGTGACATAATCGGACAGACAGACGGACATGACGAATCTATAAGGGTTCCGTTTTTTGCGTTACGGAACCCTAATAAGTACTAATGGCCGAGTTAATGCATTCAGGCTTTCTCTACCAGTCAACTATAGGGAAAACAGAAATTCTCGAACTATGAAGCAGTTCTACACCTCAAAAAGAAAAGAGAATGAACTTTTATAGGATCACTCGTTTCTGTCTGATTTTACATGAAATAAATAAATAAATATTTACATTCTTACACAAATTGACTAAGTCCCACGGTAACCCAAGAAGGCTTGTGTTGTGGGTACTCAGACAACGATATACGAGTATAATATACAAATACTTAAATACATAGAAAACATCCATGACTCGGGAACAAATATCTGTGCTCATCACACAAATAAATGCCCTTACCGAGTTTCGAACCCAGGACCATCGGCTTCATACTTTCATAGGCATGTTCACTACCCACTAGGCCAGACCGATCGTCAACATTGAGTAATTTGAATAGCATATTGATAATAGTTTCATTCACACAACACAAAGCTTAATAACTTAAATGCAAGTAGCGCCATCTACAACTACCTACGATAAAGCCAGGGATACACTAGGGGAGAAATGTCCCGCGACACGTTTCGGCGACATGTCAGGCGAAGTCGTACGTTTGCGATATTTCGCCTGACATATCTGGCGACATTGCATGACATATGAATGACACACACTGGCGACATATGTAGCGCGATGTTGCCAGACATATCGAGTGAAGTTTGGTAACGTCGCTGGCGACACGTGTCGCTGGACATTTAATTTTGTGTGTGCAAGCTTATTATTAGGAAACAACATTGACAGTGTGATTTGATGTAAGTATCTACAACAAATCACGCTCTGTACGAATCCGACTCAGTGCAACTAATGTACCCAAAGCGTTGACAGCAAAATCCCAGATTTCACAAAAAACAAGCAACATTTAGTCAGCAACCGAACACCGCTCTCATTACGCCGGCTTGCCTTATTAATTTACGTGGCTCTAACGAATCCTATCCGCCGGGTTATCTGATACATCGCTCGATCATTCACTGCTACTTTTAGAAAAAGTTTACACGAATGTTTTTCAATAGATAGTGCGGAGCTGAAAAAAGTCATTGCCTAAGCTCAGTTAACTTTTATAGTACATTGGGTATTAAGGGCGGTAAAAAAGAATTAACGAACAAGTGATAATTTTAAGCCCGAAACCGAAGGCGAGGAAATATAGCTCATTCCATTTCAGTATGCTAGCATACAATGACACCGTTTACGAGCAAGTGTGATGAAAGATCGTTTTTTATCAGATTGCCGAAGGAGGGTAATTTGTAGAGGGCGCGTACGTACATTCAGTTGCAGAGATAGTGACCCCCCTCCCCCCATACAAATGTCTATGCGGTGTCTAATTGGGTTTTACTTACCTGTATTCGTTTTGTTAACATTTTTTTTCTTTTATTAATTAGGGACTTACAATCCTTAATGATTATGTCATCCCCATCGTACCTTAATCATATCTGTCATATCCAGGATACCTGTTTTTTTTTTAATCATCTTGTACGACTTAAGGTATCTACCATGGACTTCAAGACTTTTAACTAACTTAATGTAAAAATATGTATTTCTTTAAATGTCATTCCACAAAAAATAAGAAGTACAAGTAGTGAACTTAATGCCTTAACTTAAGGCATTCTCTACCATACTAGTCACCCACTGGGCTATAAAGAAACGTTTGTCAGGAAAAATATTTCATTAAATAATCAGCTAGATTATCTTCTAAAACGAATACCGAGGCTTATTTAGGATTAGAGCTCCTAATCTTTTACACTATGATAATAGGCGGATCAAACTTGCTCCAATGGTATAATAAGTATAGCTTGATACAAATATTTCAACGGTTACATAATATATAAATGTTCGGATATAGGTACATAGCCCCACATCTTGACGTGTATTTTTATTGAAAAACACTTTTGAAAAATAAATATGTAACATTTATATAGCAAGGACAGATATTTACATTCTTTTGGTTTCATACGTAATAGTTACTAATTTTAAAAGCGTTTTTCAATAAAATTACACGTCAAGATCACCCTTTTTCGAACGCTAAAAAAACGAGGTATAGCGTTTCCTTTCATATTGTGGTTTAGGCACTTTACTTTTATTTCCATAACGTAACTAAAACCACAATACCTACAGGTTTGATACATTAAAAGAACTTCTAACTTTAGAAAGCGACCGCATTTCAGACAAAGTAATACATAATATTCTGTGTTCATTAGAAATAGTAAGCCCGCGTCGGTATCATATTCATATTAACATCCTGAGGCCCGAGTTTCATGTTAATGTACCTAAAATCGGTAAATATCGCGTTGCAAAGAATTTGAGCTGAATTCTCATTAATCCTAGTTTGAATCACAAGTCATATGGAATATGTACAAGAATGTGTAGTACGACGATTTATGCTCTCAGGTTGTGGTATGTACGACAGGTACAAAGAAACAAAAGCAATCGCAGCGACAAAGCAAATAAGCGAAAGAAACCTTTGAATATATCGATAGGTACTCTTTGAAATGGAAATAAATGTATTCTTAATTAAAACATACGTAACAAAACGTATGTAAACATATTTCGATGGTGGATTTTTTTAGTTTTTAATAATATTAATCTATGAAAAGTCTGAATGAATTATTAAGTACCTATGTAAAAATATTTTTTTTTAGAAACGCCTTGTTGGCTTGTTGACGTATTTAACACTAAAAACAAATTAAAGTAGCAATAGATTTGTTTCCTATAAATAAATTAAACCGTTACGTTTAAAGCGATCATGTTACGATGATTGTGACGCTAGATGATATGTTTTTATTCTCCTTTGTTTTGACGTTTCATAAACATTAGCTGATATTACTGATTAGCACTATAGGTACCCTATACTTAATACTCGTATCTGCGTATAAATTGATAATGTACAACCCCCTATTCCAAGAATGATCGGTCAATCAAATCAATTAACGAGAATCAGATTGTAATCGTTGGCACCCCTGCCCTGTACGTTTCCCACCTATTTCCCCGTCAACGTAAAAAAACGCGGGGCTGCATTCAGTTCAGTTCGTCATATTTCAAGGAACTACAGCTGCGGCAATGGGAGTTTTTCGGAGAAAAGTAATACAGTAAAACACGTTTGAAAGGTGGATCGTTATAATCAATTTCATAGTTTAAGTAGTTTATCACTTTATAATCGTGATCGCAGGATTAGGTGTAACGGTTCTTGTAAACAGCATAATGAAATTAATAAATCTAACTAACAATATAGTTATAGGGTGTTTAATCCTAATGAGGCAGCGAGAAAAAACCAGAAACGATATTAAATACTACTAAATTTTATATTAAATTCTTAGGGTTCAGGATGCCTATTAGAAATAAAAAATAGAAAAATAGCAATCAAAGGTTTAAAAAAAATCCAGCGGGAAATCATATCCCGTAAAATGTGTGAAAAAATTAGTTGGTTAAATAAAGGGTTACCTACTAGCCCAGTTTATAACAGTTGGTTCATGTTTCTAATATGAGTAATGTTACCTTTACGTAGACTTTACCCGAAAATGCGCAAAAAGGCACAATCCTCCAAAAGTTGCTGCCGACATGGCCCCTTACTTTAGCTGCCACAAATGCGGTCGCAAAGCAAATGCCGGCCCTGCATTTTAGTTATATGTAGTTACCTTTACTCTTATGCTCGGTGGCCTGCTCAGGGCTGGCCCCCCGCGCGCGTGACGCGGCCCATCGTCGTAACTCGAGCCGCTCGTACCCGTACCAGCCCAGAAGTTCATTCATTGCCGTTTCGGCGAACTCCTGGAACAAACGAAATAAGTTAATGTTAATGGCAAATCGCTTTATCAAAGACTAAAACACCGTTGGTATCAATCGTTAGCAAAACTGTCCTATCTCAGTAAAGCAGGGTGTTCTAAATCAAAATGAATACTGTGGGACTTAGTCAATTTGTGTAATAAAATAATGTCCTATAATATTTATTTATTTTAAACATCTCATCCTTTTAGCTACTTGTGCTGCAGACTGTATACGTATAGTCTGGTCATATATAATATATTCATCCGTTTTGGTTCTAGGAACTGCCTAGATGGACACTGGAATTTAATGTTGAACCTAATTTCTTGGTTCAGACATTTGAAACAGAAGTACACACGTGAATAAGATCCAAAAGAGCGAAAAGATTTCCTAAAAACTCAAGCCACGGATAGACTAGGGACAACGACACGTGTCGTCAACGGCGTCGGGTGAAGTGCCGCGACGTTGCCGGATTTCGCCCAACATGCCGGGCGACATTGCGCGCCTTACATATGACGGCGTCCGACATGTCGAGTGCGTCCATGGCTTTATGTTACTTATTGTCGGACAATGTAACAAATACCCACGCTACAATTGATGGTCATTGAATTATCCTTGGCCATTATATTTTTACGTTCCCCTTCACTGTCTACGACATGTTTACATTTTTTTGTGACCAACGGACATTGAACTGTTATTTTAGACGCTTATTTTAAAATAAAAAGGCTATTTTTTAAATAAATGGCGCCACGGTGACCTCCTTACGTTTTATTGCCGCTGATCGCGATAAATTCGTAAGAATATAATATAAACCGTGATTCAACTTCAACGTGTGAAACTCAAGAAATATTTGTGCCAGCGAAAAATAAAAATTGTTACGAGAAACCGATGTCACATTAGTTACTAATACGTTGACAGGACTTGTAACAACTGTGATACATTTGGCAGTGCACCATCAAAACTACCTTGAACTCGAGATAATTCGTTTCATAGAACATGAGGAACACCACCAGCACCACCTAGAACATAAGGTTGTTATAGTCTGTCAAGCCATTTCCATCAGTCAGAAAAAAGCGGCAAATTAAAAAAAGGAAGGCGCGAAAGGTTATTCACCCATCAAAAACTTGAATTTCGCGCCTTTTTAGGGTTCCGTAGTCAACTAGGAACCCTTATAGTTTCGCCATGTTCGTCTGTCTGTCCGTCTGAGGCTTTGCTCCATGGTCGTTAGTGCTAGAAAAATGATATTTGGCATGGACATATAAATCAAGGGAATATTTTTTAGGGTACCACCCCTACAAGTAAAGTGGGGGTGTTTTTTTTTTTTTTTTTTGCTTCAACCCTACATTGTGGGGTATCGTTCGAAAGGTCATTCAAAACTAATCGGGGTCTTCAACAAACATTTTTTGATAAAGTGAATGCATTCAATGAAAACTATAGCGGACATGATCAGTTTAACTGTTTTTGAGTTATCGAAAAAATTATTACTCATTCTATTTTTATTTAATATTTAATTTGACTAAAACATAAGATGGTGATGCAGCCCCTTTCAAATGTAAAAATATGTACTTAGCAATTTTTGCCAACCTGTAAGTAGGTAATTATAGCCGGTCAAACCACTTTATCAGTAAAATAAAACCGGCCAAGAGCATGTCGGGCCACGCTCAGTGTAGGGTTCCGTAGTTACTCTTCCGTCACAATAAGCTAAACTGGAGCTTAAAGTATAGTAAATTGTTAACCAAAGGATGAAACGGTACCTTTCACGCGAGTTAAACAAATAGGCAAATTTGCATAATCAGTACCTAATTAAAGTAAGTCTTTTTACTATGAAGGGGAAACTTTTTGCGATAACTCAAAAACAGCTAAACTGATCATGTCCGCTATAGTTTTCATTGAATGTCTTTCTTAAGCTCTACTTCCACGATTTTGTTCATATTTTTTGGACCAATGGTTCAAAAGTTAGAGGGGGGGGGGGGGGGCATTTTTTTTTCTTTCGGAGCGATTATCTCCGAATATATTCACTTTATCAAAAACATGTTAGTTGAAGATCCCTATTAGTTTTGAAATACCTTTCCAACGACACCCCACACTGTAGGGTTGAAGCAAAAAAAAAAATCACCCCCACTTTACGTGTAGGGGAGCAAACCTAAAAAAAAAATTTAGATTTTATATATCCATGCCGAATTTTAGCTTTCTAGCATTAACGACCACGGAGCAAAGCCTCGGACAGACAGACAGACAGACAGACAGACAGACGGACATGGCGAAACTATAAGGGTTCCTAGTTGACTACGGAACCCTAAAAATGAATTCTAATAATGATGGAATTATGGGTGATTTGCGTAATAATGATGGAATTATGGGTGATTTGCATATTAAGTAGGCGGTATTACCCGAATACGCCTTCCCTTGAGGGGTCAATATGTGGGTCATATGAGCTTTTAGTATTGGGCTATGGGGCCAACCCCGAAAACTCAACAAAAAAAAGGCTATCTCATACATGTCGGCCAATTATACTTCAGTATTTTCTATGGAACACCAGTTTTTTTTTTCGCATTTTTGGGGTTGCCTCCATAGTAGAAGTTGTTTAGTATGTATGACCTCAGAGTATTGTCAGTCATAAGTCATAACATAACAAATTTACCCCGTATAGATAAATAGTATAAATTAGTCCGGTAGTGTTCCACTAATTATTTATATAAAATGGAGGTAATAAATTACACGCGCAGCCATCGAAAAATCAGTTTTTGTACGAGAAATTTTCTTACAAGCAAAATGAAAGTAATAACGTTTCTAGAGGTTCATTAGATACCTTCTGATACAAGATATGTCGCTCGTCTACAAACAAAGGGAATTTTACATACGTAAACTTTACACGGGAACCGTCCTTAGACACCTTCATTATGGCAGCTAGTAACAGTAGCTTCTTTGTCATACGAGCGCCTAAATAACCTTATTTAATTATGTCGTGTGCAGGCTGTGGACAGACAGGTTATATTTCAGGCAAGATGGCCACCGGTCGTCTAATTGGGGTCAGATTTCACAAAGAGTTACAGGGAAAGTATTAATATATTTAGCGTGGGAAAATTAAGGTCCCTCATTATCTATTTAGGGATCTTTATTTAATAGATCCGCCTGACATACCAACTTGAAACAAGTTACTTTCAAAAAGCTCTTAATCAATCTTATGGCTCCTCTACACGATGGGCCACCATACACGTGTGCAGAGCGCAGCGGTTTTGGATGGCTTATGGCACGGCGAGATGGCGATGGGATGGCCACGGTGTGGGTTTCTCGTCCGCACATCAAAGGTGCGATGGCAGTAGGCATCTACACGTGGCCCATTCCACAGGCGTGCTCGAACGCGGTTTCAACTATCGCATGGACATCTCGCTGGTCCAGCGCTGGGCCATCAAGTAGAGGAGCCACAACCATCGCATGACCATCTCGCTGTCCAACGCTGGGCCGTCGTGTAGAAGAGCCATTAAAGTTCATAAGATAAATTGTGCAGTGAAGTACTTTTTGTAATATTTTAGATTAGATTCTCTGTCGAGCGAACTGTGTATGTGGCATGTGGTAATGTCGTGTCAACATTTAGTAATATCACTAGTTAGGAACGCCAGCTACCGGCTAGAATTACAAGCTATTTTGTTTGACAAGTTACGCTGATATTAACCGCCAGCCAGGCAGCCACCACCTGAAACTGTTCAAATAGATAAGGTCAGCGGGGATGTATTAATTCAACTAGCTAAAGGCTATAAATCGATATAGGTTCGTGGTTTAATTAAAGAACATGAGCGAACGTGCATTACTCGTCCACACAAACCTGATACGTATTCTAATGGGCTCCACGGACGGACACAGGCCGCTTGCACTCCGGATGCTCGTTTTAATTCACCACCAGTGTTGCCAGTGTAGTGTTGCGTAATAATTATCACTGAAAACACGATATCCTGAACGCAGCGAAGGCGTTGGTCTGACGTAAAACTGGTAGCCATTATTCAGCTTTTGCCAGATCAAACTGCAGGCGAAATTCAAAATACATCGGTAGCCAGCGGGCTGATAATTAATATCGAGGTTCATTCGTAATTAATGGTGCAACTAGGTTCAATTGAGAATTTCAAATGCGAAATGTATTATTTAATATGACGCTTAAAATTATATGGTTTGAGATTTCCAATATCATTTTGCGAAAATGCTAAAAGGCCAACACAAATACGTATATGTATATTTAGAAGACATTGTAATTTCAACATCGTGGGCCGTATCCAAACAGCGGATTATTCAATTCAATTTTATTATATTTATATATGAAATAAACATATTATGAAATAAATTTAATTAGCCTGAACAATACCTACTCTTAAATTTGGTTCATTAAATTGAAGCATAAACCAACTGATTTCATCCTCAGTTAATACTACATACATACGTTCTACATTTAGATGCCCGGAGGCGTATTCAGATTGTAATTACAGGTTCTGACTTTGATCTGAATTTGTTATGGATATGGGGGCCGATTTTTTAATTCCGATCGCTTGAATTCGCCGTGTTCTCCTTTTAATACTATGTCCACTTAGGCATTTAAATTCTAATAATAGAATTGAAAACGAGTCTTCAAATACAACTAGAATCCCAATTTCTATCTCTCGTATTTCAAAAATAGCTTTTCGCCGTTTTCCACGGATATTCTAGTGACGAAATCGATTAAAAAATCGGCGCTCAAAATTTAAAAATCGCCCCATGATCTGCCTGTCATAAAAGTGACGTTTTTACTTGCAGAAACGTCACTTGTGACCCTGACAGATCATATCATAACCATAATAATCAATTACCTATTATTAGGTACAATCAGCATACGATTACAGTATTTAAATCAGAATTTCTGTTATACTGAACAATGGCGGGATAGCGAATGCAGCTCTTGTTTAAACTTAAAAACAAAATATATTCTTCGACGTCTACATTTCCTTTTTTCGCATGTTTAGTTGTTTATCTTATGTAATGAAAAATATTTTTTGCTCTTTTGGTGCAATCATTATCGTCTTTTTCTTTACCTCTGTATGTCGTCCGTCATCTCATGAATCATTTACATCCTTCGTGCAATGTGAAATACCAAAAATGTGTGCAATTTCTCACTTCATTTCTGACTCCTTTTTTAGTCATAAACTGAAATAAATGTCATATACTTATTACTCACTAAGAAAAATAGCCGTCTTTTATAAGTATTCGTTTAGAAGGTTCCTTGATATACATTTATATATTACAGTGTTTACCGCGATCTATACCTGTTTATACTACTCAACTATTATTATACTTACATGGGCCTATTTTTATTTCGCAACCGATTTCTTTTCGTTAGATTTCGATAAAACTTGGTGGAAAGATAGAGTTCCCTATTCCGTCCAATGTATACACAATTTCAACGCATGTCTTAAAAAAACTTCTCAGTCATGAAAACGTATGGTACTTATTTTCGGAATAAAACTCAGAACATAATACCTATATACAGCATAATATATCAGCAGGGGTCGTACAAAAAGTGCGGATGACGTCAAACCACTTATAGGATGATTTCAAATAGTATTTTTGATTTTCATAAACAATTATCACTTATCATTTATCAACCTCTTTATTAAACGATATCGCCACTTGAAATGAGTAAGTACGTTTTTGACTGACACATTGTCAATCAGATGAACAATAAATTGACTTCGTTATTGTTTAGCTATTGTATCTTCACGATTATATTTAGCTAAAATTTATATTTACTAATGTATAAGAAAATGCTCTAAAATGTCATCTTTACTCGAATATTGTGGCAATCCCACAGACTTGTTCTAACTAATTTCAAATAATTATACCTTATGGTAACGTTTCGTGAAATTTATTTTATTCACTACATCACCCTACCACCTGTATTATTAATTCCATGGATTTATTTACGATTATTTTGTTACTTCATTAATACTACTTTGTTACTACATGTCACACGGAAGTTTAAATACAAACTCAAACCTCATCCTGTGTGCAAGATTACGTCATTTTTACGTCATCCGCACTTTTTGTCCGACCCCTATATATCAGCATCAGCACTAGAGCAAAGTACCTAAGTTTTAAACATCTTTTTGTTTTAATTTACTTAGAATTCATTTTCATCCGAAGACAGAACAAATCAGTACCTATAGGTACCTAAATAATAAGTCATGTTTCACTCTAAACATCCCTAATTACGTTGTCGAATAATGATTATATTAAATATTCCAATAGTCACCTGGACCGGTTTCAAAGAAGCGGTCAAAGCTTGTAACATAAGCTGCAGCCGATAATATTGTGATATCCAATATAACATAAATGCTTTTAATGTCAGCTAGCAAGGTAAATTTAGGAGCGTTCGCAACACGACACCGCGCGACCTACGCACGGAGTACAGTGTTGCTAGTGTAAAATAAACGGACTAAACGGTGGCTATGGGAAATTATTGCTTCAACACTTAGTAACATTATAAGGGGCAGTCTGATTGGTAAAATTGGAAGTGTTTCGTGGAAACGTTTTTATTGGTTTTATACAGGTTCGAGTTTTATTGGTAATTTAAGGAGGCAAACGTCGTGTATGCAAAAATGTTTCGTCGATACTTGCCTTAATTTTATCTCCTTTTTATTACTTTTTTATGTATTGAAATTCGCTTATTTAAACGATGAACATTTAAAAATAACCTATGGGCAATAAACATAAAAGCAAACTCCATTATAAATAAGTATTTTGATATTAAACAGTGATAACGAGATTGATAAACAATAAACTATTGCTTTTATAGCAGGATTCAAATTAAATTCTTAAAGCGGAGATGGGCTAAGTTTTTTTTTTTTACAAAACATTAAAAATCGATATTTTTTATTAAATTTTTAGAATGGATACATGTAAATTTATAGTCGAGAAAATCAAAAACCGGATTGGAATACTGGAAATTCAGTATTTCTAGAACAAACAAATGTAACAGTAAACTCTAAAAAAAGTCACAATCAGAAGTAAAGAACCGAACCCCACATTAGGATGATCGGTGTAAAAATAGCCAGAGTAACCCGAGCGCGGTAACCCGACGCCGCACACGGGGCTAAAAGCGACCAAAACACCCGATGATCGGGTTACACGTGTAAAGGGTATTAAAAGTTATGATTCTCATGGCAGACGAATCTGGTTTTACTGGTTAAAGTTGTAGTTGGAATTATATATATTGTTTAATTTCGCAGAGAATAGGTAAAACATACTTAGGTACATATGTAAATAAACATAGATAATTGTAGCTCAGTAGTTACTGCAACAATAGTCCAATTTTTAGCGATAATTATTGACCTGTTTTTAAATCACAAACCTAAAATCGTTTCAATAAATGTTTGCATATTTTCTAGGCACGATTTGCACCATTTGTGCCAATTTCAACCAAAAGGGTACTTATTGTCGGTTATCAATAAGACGCTATTTTCTTTAATTTATAATCAATCCTTACGAGTATATAGTATATACTATATACCTAACCTACAATGTGGCACCTTTTAGTGGAAAACGTTACATTTTGTTATAATGTAGGCCATATTTACCTTAATATGTATAACATGGTTTTAGGATTATAGAGCTCCAGTATATTACTGATTTGAGTAATTCTCGCAATGTCCACACGTACTGCATTACAAACCCGGTTCGGGTGTCAAGGCGATCCTGTTGCATCTCTGGAACTACACAGCTTATTTGTAAACTGTATAAATACCTGTTAGGTCTATATAGTAGTGTCACTATATTTGTATGGTGTTCTAAAGCATGGCGTAGACTACCAAGACCTTGCATGCAAATTACGTTACATTACCGACTTAAGGGACGGACAAACTATCATCATCATCATCATCTCATTGACCACGGAGCCCTAAAAACCAGCAAGGTGGCCGTCGCAAGTCTCGCGCGGCGCACCATATCTTTTGTTCCCTTAATTTCCTGGCTTTACGACCGTTACGACCCCTCTTAAGCTGGTGCTGAAACTTAACTGATTACCTTTAGTGTTACTTAGTAACAGTGTCACCTAAGTCTCACATTATAGCTGCGGCGTAACTTTACAAAGGCGTGCCAGGCTCCGGTGTTGCCAGTTAAGACAAGAATTCCCTGAAAGTGGGCGCATAGCCAGCAGGGTTGCTCGGTATAATAAGCTACCCTAAATAATTTTAGATTTTTTTAAATTTTAACTGAGTTTGTATCTAAGAAAAGCTTCTTGAAGTCTTCGTGTAAAGCCCGACCAGAAATATATGATTATTGTCAAGAGGGAGCTGTTATTCTCATGTATAGGGTGACAGTAGATCAGTTTAGTATGAAATAAAGCTGGCCATACACATTAGGGTATGCCTGGCTGCCTGCGTAGTTTTGCCTGTACAGTTCAACTGCACAGGTAAAGCTGTGAAGCGGAGCATGTGTGGCAATCGACTGTTCAGTTTCCTACACAGATAGGAAACTGCACAGTTGAATGCCACACATCACATGCTCCGTTTTACCTGTGCAGTTGATAAAACTGCGCAGCCATACCTTAATGTGTTTGGCCATACTTACTCTGCCACACGCGACGTCCACTTAAGGCGGACGAAGATCACCCGCCTAGGACGGCGACCGGCAGCGTTGTATCCACCCGCCGCGGCGTTTATTGTAAATGATAGAGCTGATTGTGATAACCAAAGATGAGTTTACTACAGGACACGTGGTAGTCGTCTACCGTAGAAGGCGTGTGATCAAGCAGTCCAGGTAGGTACCCGCGGCGGGCAGCGTCTCAGTCGCCTATCGTGACGTCATGGCACGCAAGCATGCTTTTTTTCTAGGATCAAATTCTAGGGTGGATTAAATCCAAGAAAATTGTATGAGAAATTTCTGCGCCAAATCTGTTGAATTTTCTTAAGAATCTATCTTGCGAATCTTGCAATCCTATCCGGCTTTACCATCAAAAATACACCAATCAAACCGAGTCCGTAAATCAAAACAAGTTTGTATTCCTAATACACATCCAAAGATGAAACATTAAACACAATGACTTTGTATTCCCGCATTTCTAAGTACTTAAGCAATAAACCAACAACCGCAATTTGGTGGCCATCATGATGTCAACTTCTCAACAATCGATTACAAAAAAGTTTTGCCTAGCAACCCTACTCCGCTCCCGTTTTCCCGCCAAAAACACTATAATGTTGCCAGCGTACAAAGTTTCCCCGAAAGTGCGGGCTCGCATGACCAAACCGGCGGCTGAAGAGTAATGCACTGTAACCCGACCCTCGCTTTGTTTCCACAGACTGTTATAATGAGAAGCATGTGAAACATAATCGATTGGTTACCGGAGACGTAACAGAACTCCCGGGCCTTTGTGTTCTATCCTAGATGGAGTTTGTTTCACGTTTGAGCCAGTCGATGCTATGCATTTTGTTACAAGCTTTTGTTTAGCTTCACGTGTTGTCTAAGGTTGATTTTCATTTTGTTCTATACCTATTTGGCTTAAAGTTTCAGTTTGTAGTGACGATAAAGAGTTGTGTAATCCTGTTACATAACTTACATGTTATATTATGTCGAAAGCATCAAACTTTACATGTTTTGAGTCGAAAAATATTTATCCATAATTGTTTCAGGCTAATTCCACGAGACTGTAACGTCAGTTACCAATTCTTTCGTGCGTTCTTACATTAATTAAGAAATTTTAAGTGTAGCCCTACAGGTAGATATCAGGATATTTAAATTTGTTTAATTAATGTAAGAACACACGAAAGAATTGTCAGATGATTAGTAAATTGGCTAATTTAACTGTCATTTTATATTTACGATATAGAAAACATCATAATTTTATCGGCATCGAATTATAGAGCTTCACGTGTCCTCGCATGTTTGAAACGTCAAACCAAACCAAATTGCACCCAACAAACCGGGGTTTCAACCAAACTGATTGTTGAAACATGCCTATTGCCTACCAACAGTACCAACTCGTAGGCATATATGTTTCTATTTCGGTCAAGGCATGCCTAACAGAGGGTAGTATTACTTTGAATTTGACTCTTGTTCATTAAGAGTTTTCTGTAAAATACACGGACTATCAGCAAATATGTCAATATTATCTGACTCTAATATGATGCGGTTAAAAGCAGCTCGGGCTCAACCGATGGGAGTGTATAAATAAAGTTGCTAGGAATATGTCAGGATTTCCCCAGCCTAGCGGTAACAGGATGTGACTTTCAATCCGAAGGTTCCGGGTTCAAACCCGGCTAACACCAATGAGTTCTTCGGAACTTAAGTATGTTATCATTTGGTCGATATATAGTCACTTTTCGGAGAAGGAAAACTACGTGAGGAAACCAGACTAATCCCAATCAGGCCTAGTTTACCCTCTGGATTGGAAGGTCAGATGGCAGTCGCTCTCGTAAATTCCTAGAATTAGCTGCGTGAGCAATGGCAAAAAGCAGTGACAGAGCAAGGAAGATGGTAATGTTAGGATTCCCCTTTTTGGGAGAAATTACTGTCCAGGAAATGTCAGGATTTTTAGGCCTCTCTCTCTATCGCACTTATATGGAAGTGTTAGAAAACTTAGAGAGATATCAGCGTTTCGTTCGCTACGGCGCGAACGATTGCCATCTTGGCTAAGCCCCCAGGGCTCTTATCACGTTAATCCATTATTTCAAATGACAACATTGTTATGTCAAAATTATCCCATCCAAAACATTTTCATGTAAAATGTTGCCAAGACGAAACCATAAGGCTCGCACTGTCAAAAAGTTATCAGATCTCTAGGGCTTGTAGAGTTAGAAGCTTGGTTCTACAAGATATCTGATGATGATCAGTGAGTGAGTGAGTCGGTGACGAAATCGGGGTTTTTTAGATATTAATAAAATCTAAAGTATGAGAGCTATGCAGTTGAAATGTTTTATACTTAATAAGTCCACTATTGACATTAAATAGGTATATCCCGAGAATTTTGTTCATCTGGTATAATCCAAACCCAAGTTATGAGGGTTCAAAAAAACGACGAAGCGTTTCGAGAAAAGGTAGGTAGTGCCCTTGCGCTTTGCTTTGCACGTCTTGGCGGGGGCACTACCGTGCCCCCAGATTGTTATGTCATGTTATAATTATAAGTCGACAATATCCATCTCTCATGATCAGTAGAGGGCCCTATTTGTCATTTCAGGAGATCCCTTGACCCAGTGACCGTACATTGCGTCAACTATCGCCATTCATTAGCCGCCGGCAAACATATCGGGTGTCGCCAGCGGAGCTTATAATTCACCTAATGCCGTGTAAGTCGATACCGGTACGTACTAATGTACGGAAACAAATATGAACGCTACAAGGGAGCGGCTTTGGTTTCGTATGGTGCCTTGGGTAATATTTTCGGATTATATGGATACATTTAGTGCTATGAAATGGTTGTTTTTAGTTGCGACCTGGGTACGTTAATGTTCTCATAACGAAAATCTGACCTGTTCAAAAGAATCACATAATGCTGGGGTAAAAAAATAATTCATTACAAATTCATTTATAAACCAGTAGGAGAGACCCGAGAGACTGGGGAGACTTAGGCCTAGGGGAAAATTGATGAGGAAATTTAAAATAGACATTCTTACTCTACTAAATACGTTGTCTAAATCAGAATATTATAGCAATTGGTTCCTTTTGGGTCATTTATTGGTTGTTGTCATCGACTTTGTTCGCGTGGATTTATTTGCCGTTACACACTTTTAACCCCTCTTTAACCCTATTAGGTGATGAATTTTCAAAAGCTCAAAAAAAATTTTTCTTTCTAATATTATGTCTTTCCACAAATTTTCCTTAGGACAAGAATTTTTCATATAGTGTCTTCCTATGAAATTTCAAGTGCCTCATTCACATTTTTTGTTTCCGGTACAAACTTTCAACCCCTTTTTCACCACGTAAGGGGATGATATTTTAAAATGAAATCAATTTTAATGAATTTTAATAAAATACTTCTTCTTCTTCCTCGCGTTGTCCCGGCATTTTGCCACGGCTCATGGGAGCCTGGGGTCCGCTTGACAACTAATCCCAAGGTTTGGCGTAGGTACTAGTTTTTACGAAAGCGACTGCCATCTGACCTTCCAACCCAGAGGGTAAACTAGACCTTGTTGGGATTAGTCCGGTTTCCTCACGATGTTTTCCTTCACCGAAAAGCGACTAGTAAATATCAGCTGATATTTCGTACATTAGTTCCGAAAAACTCATTGGTACGAGCCGAATTTTAATAAAATACATTTTTAAAATATATCAAGTTCGTAGCTTAAGTTAAAGCTTAAACCCCCTTAGGGGATTAATTTCTCAAAATCACTTCTAATTTCTTGTACACAAATATAGATCGATGCTGATTTTTAACTTTCTAGCTTTTGTAGTTTCGGCTCTGCGTTGATGAATCAGTCAGGACACAGGACACGCGCGTATTTATATATATATATTATAGATTAATTATTTTATGATGTTATAATGTAGGACTAGGAGTCTCTCCTACGATCAAGTCTGCCCAATATTTTTTTGCGAATAACGTGAGCAAGAATATTTAGAATATTATATAATTTAGTAACTGTTAAAAAGCTTGGATCTCGCCCTGATTTTTAACACAAAACGGCAGTTTTGAGCACATTAAGTACACATAGGTACCTAATTTTTCATTCCTACTTAAGAACAAAACTCCAACACGTTTTATCGCCTTAAACATTGCAAATAAGTAGACACTAAAATGATCATGAGACGGAACTGTGGCCGGTGTAATGTAACCCGAGCGAGGTAACATGAGACGGAACTAAAAGCGGCCAAAACAGCCGCAGTGCGAACTCCACGTGTAAAGGATACTTACTTTTTACGGCTCTCGTCAGCCCTAAAATTAAGCAAAGATTACTTGTAGGTACAAGGAAATATATATCTCGTTGCACAAATTAATACACAAGGAAAAATAAAAGAGTTAAAAATACCGCCAAATCTGTAGAGTCGAACGCCAAATAAAAGCGTGAATTAGCTTAGCACCGCTATACCACCTTTGACATTAACATATTCGCTCACGTCTACGTAACTTACTTTCCATGCATTTCGCTCGTACTCGCATATTAGTGCAAGCGAGATCTATAGAAAGTAATTTACGTAGACATGAGCAAATATGTCAATGTCAAAACTGGTGGTAGTCGTACTGGTTTGCGCTACGTAACGTAATGTCCCGTTTCCATAATCGCTAACTAAGGATATGGGCCCAAAAATCAGGAACCCGTGAGCTCTTGGATTTAGGTCCATCTACATCTTCTTTCTCGTATCGTGAGTGACGTGACGACTGTGGACCCTCTTCACCAGTGCTTTCCAAGCCGCTTATCTTGTGTCCGGTGTATTCTAGCCTAACCTGTAAAGTCAATCCAAGATAAGTTGGCAGCGATTTTGATAGCCCAGACGGTGCACGGGTTATTTTAAACGTCAAACTTCTTTGAAATGATGACGTTTACTTGACACTTGCACCGTCTGGGCTATCAAAATCGCTGCCAACTTATCTTGGTATGACTCTAATGTGGTGTTAGTCCCTGACGTTATTCTGTACGTCCATCCATCTACATAAAGCAAGCAATTGGAAGTTTTTAGCCATTTACGTAATTTGTTACAAAATCTTCCGTTTAATTAGGTAGGTGCCTCAACTGGCAAGACGGTTTGTTAGCACCGAAATTCCAAAATTCTCAAAGATTATAGAGTATAAAAAGCAGACGGGTCTGGTTCCAGCAAAATTAACGGAGTGACGCGCAGCGTCGGGTGGCGCGAGACGAGCGTAATTATTAGGATCGGGTTGCGACTGGGCGTGAGCATAGCGCTCACTAATACTTTAAGTTATCTTACATTAGCCGAGATTTACTTTATGCCTTTGTCAATACTCTCCATCGGCTACTGTGCCAGGATATTCAGGATGGATCTACAGTTTTGTGTAGTTTGAGATCGCGAACGGTAGGTACTCTTGTAGATTAGAAACTGAAACTTATAAGTCTCTCTCGTTTGTAGCAAGATGTAGCCGAAAGTTTTCTGCTTAGAATTAACTGCCTACTTCATAAAAGTCGTAAAAGTGTATTTTATAAGTTAACATATTTAATTATAATGGTCCTTTTCAGAAATAAACATTTTAACTTAAGTAGCAACCGAATAACTCCATGAAATTTCCTCACGTGCGCTAATTCAAACTTTACGCCGTTCACACGGATATCGACGTTTTATTGCACGTACAAACAGCTTATAATGCTATTTATTCTGTCACTCGACACCGATCAAACTGGCGCAAATGTGTGTCCTCTCGAGACTTCGGAATATAATAAACGGATGGCCCGCTGCGACCATCGGTTACTGAAATTTCTTTATCTGGTTCTCTATCGTTTCAATATGAAAGAGCGATAGAAGCAGATAACGAAATTTCAATTTTCAACGTTCGGTCCTGGTGACCCGTTTTATGCTTCGCGCAAGTCTGGCCGCCAAATGTTTTACCATACCGAATAGTAAAATAAATATATCAACATAAATTCTACTCGGTGGGAGAATTCATTTAAGAAATATTAATTGCTCCGTACCTTAAAGAAAAATAACTGCGTTGAAAGATTGTTTAAGTCTAAAGTCAATGAATAAAACAGTGTTTTTTTTATGATTCATGTCATCGCCAGTTTTGTTGTGAAGGATCAAAAACCTCTCAGAGATAACCAGAGCTGCTATGATTAGGTACTATGACTAAGAACCTACTTAGTGTTTGTGTAGGCAGTACATTAACATAATAAATCTCATATAACATTGTTTAAATTACATTGAAATGAATGTTGATGCATTTGTTGACAATAAATTGGGCAGATGACACTGCAGAGGCCAGTCGTCGGAAAATTATTTATCTTTGGCCAAAAATGCAATCAAACTCGTATTTGATTACCAACTACGCAACGGAGGTCGGAGACGGTATATGAGAAGAAATGAGATGGAATTTGTGTCTTTATGTCACGGTTTCGTGGTTACGGTTCAAAAAAATGCAATGGCTCTTACTCGTAGCATATTTACCGTCGGCGCTATCATAATTTTGACAAAATATTTTTTTTAGATTTTAAAGTTAGTACTTATGGGGAAAAAAGGAACCAGTTTTTTTAAATCCTCGCTTTGATTTAAAAAATCTCACGCCTTGTGGTTGCTACAGTTCACAATTTTGTATACCCATTACAGAGATAGCTGCCACACAATTGCTGCGAATCTCGCCGCTAAATCAAGTAAATACCCGACAGATAAAATAAACAATTTACACGACAGATTCTGGCACCTAATAAAAGTAAAAGTTGTTGAATAGAAAGGATAAAACATCAGCAATTAACCTCTGGGCAAGCCCAATAAAAAATATGAATAAAATTAATTTAATATTTGACAAACAGTGAAGCATTTGATTAATGATACGTAGTCTACAGAGTATTTCCAGTCAGTATGAGTACACTCAAGATGAACGCATCGCAATCGCGACAAAATGCTTCAGCAATAGACAGTCAACTCATGAACTTGGCCGAAATCTCAGCTGCTAAAAATACGCATGTAACTGTCAGTCACTAGAGACGTTACATCACTGGCACTGAGACTGAATTGCCCATTGACACCAGTCTGGGTCATACACGGATTTAGTCTCTTTGTCTTTTCTTTACCCAAAAGTTAAGAGGAAAGGGGACGACCCCTTCTCCACACAAAAGTAGTCCTCTCTGAATATCGACATAATGGAAAGTATCCATAGGTAGATTCCTTCGTTTAACTTTATCCGATTTTTTGATTGTTAAGAATTAGGAGCGAAAAACAAATTTTTAAATGCACCTAACTCTTATAATACTCAATCAAACATTTCAAAAAGCTGTGGTTGATATACATCAAATTGTATCAAAATATTTGATGAGGACTACGTTTGTATGGAAACTTGGAAAAGCGATTACGCGCGGTCGTCCACTTTTGATGCAAGGTCAAAAGTATGACCACCATTTTAAGGTCCTATTATCCTTCACTTTTCGTTGGATGAGGGTAGCGCTCGATCGATCGTAGTGGATGTCCTTGGGGATCCCTGTCCAATAGTGGACATCTTTCGACTGATCCTTATGATCACGACCACGTAGATCCTTAACTTTCGTGATTAGTCAGACTACCCCAAATTCGATTATTCGACTGACTGTTACCCATACTTGTATCGTAACTAGTATAATTTGATCCAGAGGTAACAATCTCTGTAATGTCACTTAAGCTGGACCGTCTGCTAAGCAGTTGGCAAGCTAAGCTACTAAAGAAATATATGACTACTCCGTCACGTTCATGTTTGGTGATGACCGGTTTGGCCTAGTGGGTAGTGACCCTTCCTACGAAGCTGATGGTCCCGGGTTCAAATTCGTGTGATGAGCATGGATATTTGTTCCTGAGTCATGGGTATTTTCTATGTATTTAAGTATTTATAAATATTTATATATTATATATATCGTTGTCTAAGTACCCTCAATACAAGCCTTATTGAGCTTACTGTGGGACTTAGTCAATTTGTGTAGTAATGTCCTATAATATTTATACTTCCAGATCGGGCCCGTGTCAAATCTGATGATGGGCTCCATAAGAAATCGAGTGAACTTCCAAATCTTATAGGCGTATATTTAGTGATTTTAGTATTTTCATCGACTAATTCAGCAATCAAAATTAAAAAAGTGACATTTGATGAAGGGGAACTGCTAATGAAGACCAGAATAGAACATCTCAACGACACGTTCCTACTTAGGTATTTATAATCTTGAAGCTAATTGTAATTGACAACATTTCATATTTCTGACCCTATAATTTTATTGGTTCACTACATTTAAATTGAAACGAAGAATATGCTTATAGTTTTTTTTCGCTAGGGCTTTCATTACCTTTTTTTTATGTGTACTTATTTTAAAATGGTAACTCCAGTTCTACGCTAAAAGCTAGTCTTGTCTCGATCGAAAAAAAACATGGTTTAATTAATCTGACTGAAAACATTGACAATGATAACTTTGATAAAATATCGGATTTCTTTTACGATACATTCGATACTATAGAGCAAATTTTTGCTTTTTGATCATATCGTCGGGTTTAGGGTCGGCAACGCGCATGTAACTCCTCTGGAGTTACAGGCGTAGATAGGCTACGGAGACTGCTTATCATCAGGCGGGCCGTATGCTGGTTTGCCACCGACGTAGTATATAATAAAAAAAATATCGTATCAAGAGCTAATTTTTGACCTATATTAACGTTCGAATCGAGCCGAATGTCAAATCTAATATTATGATAGCTAATTTTATCTCGTGATGAATGGCAATGGCATAATTTCACCTATTGTATCGTAAAATTAGTAAAATCAGAACATTTTTTTATTCTTTTACATGCAATTTTTTTTTAAAACGATATTAAATTCATATTAAAATATCGCATTGTTCAGAAAGCATAATGTAAAATTTCAGGTGTTATAAAACTGAAATGTTATCAATTGTTATGAGATCCTATGGTCATAAATAATTTTAATGGCGTTTCAAACTTTGGAGAAGTTTTTTCTTTATTAATGTTTTCCAATGTCATTTACAGTTATTATGTGTGGTGGATGGCAAAGAATTTATCGGAAATTATTAATTAAAATCAGGCGCGGATACAAGATTTGGCTTAGGGGGGGGCCATTTTGAGAAAATCATATATTTTTGCACAGAAAATAAGGTAAAAAAAAATTTACTCAATTTAGTAATGTGAGAGCCAGGGTTTTAGGGGGGGGCCATTGCCCCTATGGCCCCCCCCTTGTATCCGCGCCTGATTAAAATTGGATTAAGTATCGGAGTTGACAATTAAATAAAAACTACTCGAACTGTCTCAGTCTATAGTGTAAATTCTATTCCCAGCTTCTAGCATTATTTAATCCCCAGATATTTTTAATTACATAATTCGAGCCTGGGGGTTCGATTGCCGTTTTAATTATTCTAAGTTGCCGATACCCGACGCGGTATCGTCGTTAATTTTAGTGTAAGAGGAGCCGCGGTATCCCATGCCGCGGCCGTCATTTAATCAGGGATTGCCAGTATTTTGACTTGAAAAAAAAAACGTTAGAAAATGGATAAATATTTTTTCTCGGATGTAGCTCTCGCAAAAAGCGGTTTTTAAAGTTAATAAATTGAAATTATAACAAGACATTTTCGCTTCAATATTTATTAATTATTCTGTTCTTAACTAAATATTTTATAATAGGATTTTGATTTTTATTAAAAACTATGTAACACAAAAAAAAGGTTGGTATTAATACTTTACGTATTAAATTAATACGTTAAATTTAATTATGTATTGAACTTGTGGACCATAATTGTAACTAGTACCTACTGGATTATTGTTGCGTGGTTTTACGGTACCTACCTACTGGTAAATGTAAGGCCTGAGTGAACTTTCGAAGCCGAGCATTCGGCGGGGCGTGCAGCGCGGCCGCTCCATTACGTTTGCATTTGCTTAACATGCACGCCGCACGCTCCGCACCGCTGCACACCCAACTGTAGCGTCCAGGGATCGGAACCGGTTTTTTGTAAAAACATCGAAATAACCATATATTTCGGTTTATTTTATACTCAAAACGTAGGACTCAGTTGTGTTTTTAGATAACGACTTCGTATTATTAGATTGCCCGATTAGGAATGAAATAATTAACAAAGAACGAAAAAATACCGTTTTCGTTCCCATACAAAAAATACCGGTTTCCGATCCCTGGTAGCGTCCACTCAGGCCTTTTACACTAATATCGGCAATGCGTCATACTTTTCCACTACTCAAGTCAAAGTACTGTCGACGATAGTTCTACCGTACCTCACCAGCCTGTTTATGCAGGAATAATTAATTTTCTACAGTTACGCAACGTGAGGTTATGTACTTCTAAGTATTTCCCGAAATTACGCGGCGTATCGGGTGGCTTTGTTAAAATTTAATTATTTTATGGGTTGCGTGAGAAAAATGAGCGGTGTACGTTTCACGGTGTGGGTTACGCACGCGTTCATGGGTACGCGATATTGCTATTGATTCCGTATAAATCATGCCTAGATACTTACCTTTGGATGTACAATTGTACACCTAGTTTATGTTCTAGCAAATACGGTCAACATTTCAAATATCCATAGGTTTTATTTGTAAGCTAGCCGATGTTATAATATACATATTCTTTCAAAAAAAAAAATAAGGTAAAAATATTGTTTGAGAATAATTTAATTTTTGGTACAAGCTTTTATGGCTGACTGTATTTTTCTTTCCACAGGCAACTAAGACACTTCTAATAACGACAAACACAATTCGTTTGCGTTGTTTTATCGAGTTCCCATGGCCACGTCTTGTCCCCATCATCAGATCAGCTCCATGTCATCATAATATTGCATTGTAATCCGATCGATTTACATATGTGCGCATTTTAGCTCAATCGGAAATTGGGAAGTGGGTCAAATTTAGATTCCTAGATTTGACCCACACTAACTAACTACAATTCTAACTGGGCAAGTTAAATAAAAGCTTGTAAAAACCAAACCAATAGGTAGCTATCAGTTTTTCTATTGAAATCGTGCCTATCAATTTTACTTTTTTAAATTTAGTATTATTGGTAAAGCGGTAATTGCTCCTGAAGAAAAGGGGGCGTTGCCTCAGACCTGTCTGCTCGTAAATGTGATAGAACTTATCTGGGCCGATTTTCATTTCGTTGTCGAATACTGGTTCTCGTCATATTTCGATAAATTTTTGGGGGATAGATACAGTTCCCTATTCTGGACTGTATAACCTCAATTTCGCCGGATGTCCTAAAAAAAACTTATATTGAGTTACGAAAAAGTATGGTATTTTCGTAACACAATGGAAAAATACATACATACCCACATTTTTTTGAAATATTGTGGTTCTGTACGGGTACATTCTGGGTGGGCCTGGAATGAGGAGTTCTTCAAACCAGCCAAATATTATCCAAAACTGACGAAAAAAATTCGAGATCAAAATGATAACAGCCTATCTACTCCAAAAAATTTTACGCAGTGGCAGACATAATTCATACAGATTAAAAATAAAAATAGGTACTTAATTGAAAAACTTTTTAGGTAACAAAATTCGATTCGTATTTATAAATTATAATCTTAGTTGCCATTGGAAGTTTGATCCTTTGTAGGTACATCTGGCCGTCTCCCCACTGTCACCCGAGCCGTGTCACCCGATCCGTCATTATTGAGACAAAACTTAGTGTCAACTGTCAACTGCCAACTCACCGTGTGAACGCCGGTACTTGAATGCTGGGATGATTTGGCGGAGAAATGAGTGCTAATACCTTTTCAATAAAAAATTGGTTTAATAACCAGAAAAATACAAGGTGTAAAAAATTATAGGTTAAATAGCACGTATTCCATTTGGTGGCTTGAGGACGAGTGAAGGACGCGGCGCTGTCGGTAAAGCCGTAGGCTCGCGTCGATCGGGCAGGTTTCTTGGCGTATGCGTGTGTGAGTGGTGCATCATATTATATAGTTTGCACAAACACATGCTAGGCGTTAACATGTTGCGGCCTCAGGAACGAAGTTCGTGTCTATGACTGGTAGCGGGCACAGTCGGTTGCGCGGCTCGTCGAAGAGTCCCCGAGGTGGTGTGTACGCCGTCGGAGCCGGGGTAGAGGCGCGTCACGCGCCCCAGCAGCCATCGGTTGGGAGGCAGCCGGTCATCTTTCACCAGCACCATCTCTCCTAATTGGAGTTGCTGGCCTTGCTTGCGCCATTTCTGTCTTTTCTGGAGCTCTGTAATATATTCTATATAATATCGGGACCAGAAATGGGCTTTTAATTGTTGAGTCCTCATATATCGTGAGAGAGTAGGTATCGCCGCAGGGTCAGAGCTCTGAGGAGAAGGCAACATCGTTAGCGTTCGTCCGATTAAGAAGTGAGCGGGGGTGAGTGCTGTAAGGTCTGAAGGGTCGGATGATAATGGGGTGAGAGGCCTAGAATTAAGGGTAGCCTCGATGGAAGTGAGAACTGAATTTAAATCTTCATATGTTAAGTGGGCTAAACTTAAGACCCTTTTTAGGTGGTATTTTACAGATTTTACGGAACCCTCGGTCAATCCATTAAAGTGTGGACTATATGCTGGTGAAAATTTAAAGTTTATGAACAACTCAGATGCTTTTGAGCTGATGTAGTTACTGTTTGATTTTAAGAATTTAGACAACTCATTACATGCGCCTGTGAAGCAAGTCCCATTGTCTGAGAAAATATTTTGAGGCTTTCCTCTGCGGGCGATGAATCGATCTAGTGCTGAGAGGAAAGTGTTACTACTTAAATCGGTGACAAGTTCTATGTGAACTGCTTTTACGGCCAGACAAACAAATATGCAGAGGTACGACTTTATCAGTCTACTGCCTCGACGTCTTCGGTTCAGTATCATGATTGGTCCGGCGTAGTCACACGCGGTATTAGCAAAAACATAGTCAGTATGTAGCCGTGGTGAAGGCAGATTGCCCATTATGGGTTGAATGCTCTTGCCTGCATAACGACGACATCTAATGCAATTTTCAACGATTTTTCTCGCCAGGTTACGACCATTGATAAACCAGAATTTGTGACGCAATATTGCAAGTAATAGTTGCGGAGGTGCATGTAAAAACATAGTATGATAGTGTCTAAATATTAAAGTGGCTAAATGATGCTTTGAATCAAGCAATATTGGGTGTTTAGTGTCATAATCATAAAATGAGTTACAGAGCCTGCCACCTACTCGTAACAGTTTATCATTTGTGTTATAAAATGGATTCAATTGTAGCAATTTATTATTGGCAGACAATTGCCTTTTGTTTTTTAATAAGTCATATTCTGAGATAAAACTTTCAAGCTGAACGAATCTGCACATTGAATTCAAGGACAAATTTAGTTCATAAAGATTTATGTAACCAGTGTGTTTGTTTTGCGGGTTACGACAGTTGTGAATAAACCGATGAACGTATGCGATTATACGTTGAAGCTTACTGATTCTAATTCAAAGAATTAAGAAATTTGATCATTTACTTGTTTATCATAATGTTGTAAGTGTAAATTAATGTTATGGTTGCAATGGACTGTATTAAATTTTGATGGTAAGGTTTGTTCTGATGAAACTGTAAATAAGAAACCCAATTTGGTTTCCCATAAAGTTGGTTTATTTTTACCTAATGGAATTTTATGAGTACCAAGTACTGACCAAAATATTCCTGATCCAAGTAGCATGTCTACTGGAGCAGGTACATCAAATGTGGGATCTGCCAACCTAATGTGTGGCGGTATGTTTAACGTTGTACGGTCAATTCGAGACACTGGCAACGGTTGAGTTATACGTGATGCTACTAAACAGGGCACCTTTTCATGATAATCATTGAGTAATGACGATATAAGTACGTCGCAACTTTTTGACAAATGTGATGTTTGATAATTTAATCCGTCGACTATTGTCGGAGCTGAAGAAGTAGGTAAATTTAATTTTGCGCATAAACTTTCAGTAACATAACTCGCGGTTGAACCATTATCGAGTAACGCTCGTATTGTTTGTTTTTTACCACTGTGGTCTGTCACTTGAATTAAGACCGTTGACAGTAGCATGCTATTATTATTTACGGCTGACATAGAAATTTCTTGAACTGGACTAGAAAATTGTTCATCGTCGTCAGGCTGCGGCAAAGAATGCAGCGCGACGTCATTTGACGAAGGCGAAGGCGCAGGAGTTGTATGTTCATGCAACAGACTATTGCGCTGTAATCCACATGTGCGACACGAATTCAGCCTACACGTTTTTTCATTGTGGCCCACGCGTAAACAGTTTAAGCAAACCTTGAGTGCCTTAGCTTTATCAACGCGAGCTTGTAATTTTAATGTTTTAAACTTAGGACATAGATACAGTGCGTGGTCTTGGTTGCAAAACGGACAAGCATACTTGCGAGAAGTAGTGGGGGAATAAGTATTAGCTGTCAACGCCTTCTGTCGACTGTGCATAGTGTCGCTAGACCGACGTTTTATATTAGAGATTTCAGTTGATTCTAGTAAGTCAGCCCGATCTTTAAGAAAATCGTTAAACATTTGAAGTGTAGGGAGCTCCTTTAATTTATTCCTATACGATTCCCATTTATGATGTGTAGTTGTATCTAATTTGCTTGATATTATTTGAATTATGAGAACATCCCAATGCTCAGTAGGGAGATCAAGTGATTTGAGTGCTCTTAAGTTTTTATTTATCGTGTCAATAAGGTTTCTTATTGATCTAGACGATTCTTTTGACAATTGTTCTATGTCAAAAATTGCCTGAACATGATTGTTCACTAAAGATCTTTTATTATTAAAACGATCGCAAAGTAGTTCCCAAGCTGATGTATAATTATCGCTGGAAAAATCTAAAGATTGAATCACTACCGCGGCACTACCCTTTAGCGCGGCGCGCAAGTAATGAAATTTATTAATGTTTGGAATTGAATTATTTGAATGTATGAGACTACTAAATGTGTCACGGAACTCCAACCAGTCATGATAATGGCCCGAGAAGCTAGGCATATATATAGTAGGAAGTTTAAGTTTTGTCCCACCTCCAATTGCAGTAACACAAGAACCTGTCTCCGAGCCGTCGCCGCCCGCAGAGGCGCCCGGCGCCGGCGCGGCCGCCGCCAGCAGCTCGCGCGCGCGCGCGACGAGCCCGAAGTACTTGCTCTCGAAAGCCTCGCGTTCTTTATACTGCTCATCTGGAATTTCCAATTCGTTCTCTATATCACACTGAACGGAGTCAAATTCTGAATATATTTCTTCAATTTTTGATAAACGGTGATTTAATTCAGAAATTTGCAATCTACTCAAGCGATCACAACTTTCGACAGTTGTTAGATGGCTTTCAAACAGCGTAAGCTTAGCTTTGAATGAGGCACGCCTTTTAATTAAAGGTTTAATATCAACCATTTTAAAAATTATAAATTAACGGCAAAATAATGAGTTAATTAATTGAGTATATGTGTCAGTGTAAGTTGGCACTGACAGCTTGTTTATAGCTAAAATGTAATTTATACGAACCAATGCGATGAAATGAGTTGCTAGAAAAACAACAGTTGCAATGCAATTAAGTTCAAAAATAAAGATTTGAAACGATTACTTAAATTAGTACAAAAGCAGCGGAGTGAGGGTGCGCGTAAAAACTGCAAAAAGTCAAGCGGTGCAAGCGCGTAGCAACAGCTCGCAGCGAGCGCGCGGTGTCCGAGCCAGCCAGGCGCCAGCCAAACAGCGCGGATATCGGAATGCACTAGAACACGTGAAATAGCACTATTTAAGTACGTTGTTATATACAGTTCACACTCACAACGAAGCGATGCCAAAAAACTAGAACACTCTGAAATGCAATTTATAAGAATTATGTTAATTATTAACGAACAAAAGGTATTCCAACCTTTGTTTAACAATAAGGAAAATATGAGCAATAATGCACGAAGCGTAAATGAAGTGATTGCAAAGATAACAGAATTAACCTGTTTATGATGAGAATGCGAATAGGAAATATTGTTGCTAAGTGCAATTAGAAATAACTCGTTAACAGAATAACGGATCGTTAACGTATTTAAGTATGTATAAGTATGAATAATTTGCAAAATAAAGGATTTGCGAATAACGTGCAATACGTTTGTGACGGCAACACAAAATGAAGGATTTGTGAGCGTTAATGAGAAATATCCGTTAACGTTATTAACCTTAACGTTACTAAAAGGTATATGAATATGATATGTCTTGCAAAATGAAGGATTTGCAAGAAACGTGTAATACGAATGTAACGACAACACAAAATAATGGATTTGTGAGCGTTATTAAGAAATATCCGTTAACGTTATTAACCTTAACGTTACTAAAAGGTATATGAATATGATATGTCTTGCAAAATGAAGGATTTGCAAGAAACGTGTAATACGAATGTAACGACAACACAAAATAATGGATTTGTGAGCGTTATTAAGAAATATCCGTTAACGTTATTAACCTTAACGTTACTAAAAGGTATATGAATGTGAGAAGACTTGCAAAATGAAGGGTTTGCAAGTATAACGTGAAATACGTTTTTAACGATACCACAAAATAACGGATTCGTGGACGTTAATTGCAGAATAAGGGTTACGGGACAAATATGTAATTATTTGGGAAGTAAATACACAAATAAAGGATTGTGTTTGAAATTAATGATTTCGGAACGAACAAACGGAACGAACTTACGGTTTGCCAGTCTCACTTAGAACTTAACTTATAAATGATATTTCCCTGTGTCGGCGCCGTCGATCTACTTATCTCCCAACTCTCACTCTCAGATTTCTTCTCCCAATCGTATTTGTCCTCGTAGAAATTATCTTCAAGCCACGTAGAAGTTGTAGATGGGTATAAAATCGGATGACTCGTCCTATTTCCAGTGAATCCGATGTTTGAAATGATTGAAAACTTCCACGTAGTCACAGCCAAAATCACGTCAGCGAAGTATTTCCTTTGTTCTTTGTTCGTCGCTGGTAAAATATCCGGGGTCGTAGGTCCAAAAATGTGAACGCCGGTACTTGAATGCTGGGATGATTTGGCGGAGAAATGAGTGCTAATACCTTTTCAATAAAAAATTGGTTTAATAACCAGAAAAATACAAGGTGTAAAAAATTATAGGTTAAATAGCACGTATTCCATTTGGTGGCTTGAGGACGAGTGAAGGACGCGGCGCTGTCGGTAAAGCCGTAGGCTCGCGTCGATCGGGCAGGTTTCTTGGCGTATGCGTGTGTGAGTGGTGCATCATATTATATAGTTTGCACAAACACATGCTAGGCGTTAACACACCGCAACATACATAAAACACCCTTTATAGTTTACCTATAGTGTATCCTCTGTATGTATATATGTACATGTAATATTTATATTTTATTCGTATAAAAATATAACACAAAGCGGCAAGTCGCCTTCCAGTAACGGTGGCTCTTCGTGGAATCAAGGTCACAAAAATTTGATGAAAACAGGGATGTTCAATCGACTGTCCAACGTCCAACCCATAATGCTACAGCAGCTTTTAAGCCTAATTTTGGCAAGCAAGAATTTACATGGAGCAGTTTGGCTCCTTGATCAAAAAGTTTGCAGTAATTCGATTTCAAAAGTTTTGACGCGAAATTTCAAAAAGGAAAATAAATAACTTAAACAACAAGTGTGTTCAAACTTACTCGTAGTATCATTCTGCTAGTTCTGCTAAACTTTAGTGGTTGCAACGTTGTTTTTCAGTTTTTACAGTATTTGCTTTTAGGAAAAATCCTTAGGATAGAGAATCGGACCACCCTAAGTTTTCAGGGATGTGTATACATTCTTACTGCCAAATGAGTGCAAAGTTAGCGTGGTCATAGTGTAATTCTTAAATTGTCCAGATACAGTAGCCGAACAGCAGCACTTGACAACTCTCAACATATTAAGCGAACATCCCCGTTGTCACGCGATAGCCCGTTGTAACCGATCCCGATGCGTTGCATCGTACATCTTGCCGAGAGTAGCGACGGAGACTGGACAAGAAGGCAAATGTAATAGCCCAGACACTCAGGTATTATTTAGG
Organism: Cydia pomonella; assembly: GCF_033807575.1. Lineage (NCBI taxonomy): Eukaryota > Metazoa > Arthropoda > Insecta > Lepidoptera > Tortricidae > Cydia > Cydia pomonella. The sequence continues at coordinate 6,623,328 of NC_084713.1, read as the reverse complement.
ATTCATAAACTGCACTTGAAAACTCATTGTGAGTATCGCATTGGTACCGTTATGTTATCGACTTATCGTTAACATCAGGACCGATGGACCGACAGGTAGGTTGAAACAAGATCCCGATGCATGTTTAGTACTTACGGAAGTATATTATTGCACAGTCATTCTATATTTTTCTACTGGCAGAGTTTTTTACCGGCTATACCTCTGGACTTAAGTTTAAGCTTACAAGAAAAGGTACCCAACTGTCCGGTTCCGATTTGATTTATATTTATATATGTTATAGAGTAGTCTAAATTAACAGACACGTATTTTTTTTTAGCTGCCCAAACTCAACCTATTGGGAGAAATTGTCCTCCAAAGTACTAAAAAATTACTAAATCTTCTAACTCCTATAGAAAGTGATGCTCAAGCAACCTGCTAGTTAATGGCTGGTTTGAGTATATGTTTGAAAGCAGCAAAAAATAATGAGCACGTGTTTTGTTATATCGGCTAAAAGTATAAGTTGCTTGAGCATCACTTTCTATAAGAGTTAGAAGATTTAGTGACTTTTTTGTAATTTGGAGGACAATTTCTCCCAATAGGTTGAGTTTGGGCAGCTAAAAAAAAATACGTGTCCGTTATTTTAGACTACTCTATAACATATATAAATATAAATCAAATCGGAACCGGACAGTTGGGTACCTTTCCTTGTTAGTTTTAGGATAGGTACTTAGGTTACCTAATACCATAATAAAATTGTACGTCCTAGCAGGCAACTGTTGAAACTTATAATGTAATAAAGACCACCTTTGTACTCGTATGTACAGTTATACAACAAAAAATCTATTCTATTTTATACCACGAAGACAGACACCGCCTATCAAGATCTAATCCTTAATAATGGGTTAAAGGCTACCATTTGTAGAGAAAAGAGTTAATATTAGTAGTACCTATAATAAATCTTTAGTAGAAACTAAAATAAAGATTAACGTGAGGCACGATTGCGAGTGTCCCTGACGATAAGGAACAAATTTGCCGTATATTATTAATCAAATTCTGTAATATATCTGTAACTCGTCTAGATTTAAGTGCAACGAGGACCCAGCCAACAGCTTAAAAAAATAAACAACAATTAACATTCGAAGAAATTGTGTACAAGAATGACATGCGATACCGTTGCAAGTGCAACGAATTCCTGTGAGTTGGTGTTGATGCATTCTTTTTAAAGAGTATATTAGTAATATGATGCAGAAAGGCCGAGACTGACGACTAACAAGGCATCGTCTTTTAAATAACTAGGTAACAGACTTTCAGTGATGTGACTAGATGATGAATCTTAAGGTCCTCCAAAACACATCCTTCGACAACAGCGATATTTTGACAACCCATTTTATTCTAGTAGTACTAATACTAGTAGGCTTCTACAACAAATGGAATGCGATTTTAGATGATTGCTGGCTAATCGATCGACAAACTGCCGCAATGTATTATTGCAAATCTCATTCGATTATCAGTGACGTTTGTAGATGCGAACGAAGGGATTAAGGGATCATGCTGTCCATCGCACCTATCTTTTTGAGAGAATAGAAGTAGTAATAAATCCCCTAAATCATACGTTCTGTATGAATTAAAAGCATTAACGCAGTTGCACCGCCGACCTACCTCTCGCGTTACTCCAATCGGTCAAAAGAGTTACACCTCTGCGCTCTCCCTCCGATCTATACAAGGGGGGTGAATAAACAACACCTCCACCAGGAGGCGTGCATGCGAGTATCGTGTGACCATATCGGTTTCAACTAACACGGCCTTTGTGACCCTTCTTCCCTTGACGTAAGGGCTATATTGTTGTGAAGCCCGCTGGACAATCAATCTGGCTGAGTAGCTTTAGAATTCGTTTTGTAGAAAAAACGTGCGGCTGAAAATGCATGGTGTGAAAATGAAGTGTTGGTGTTTCCGTGCAAAACGAAACGTAATGATTTGGTTTTGAACCCTAAAGGAGAATATACTCGTACCATAACTTAAAAAACCGGCCAAGAGCATGTCGGGACACGCTCAGTGTAGGGTTCCGTAGTTACTCTTCCGTCACAATAAGCTAAACTGGAGCTTAAAGTATAGTCAATTGTTAACCAAGGGATGAAACGGTACCTTTCACGCGAGTTAAACAAATAGGCAAATTTGCATAATCAGCAGCGGTATTATGGTCACATTTTTATCACCTGTCATGTCATGCATCACTTTCGCACTTTCATACCTGTTAGAACGTGACAGGCATGGTGACAAATGATAAAGAGCCGACCATCTTAGCCCTACAGTACCTAATTAAAGTAAGTCTTTTTACTATGAAGGGGAAACTTTTTGCGATAACTCAAAAACAGCTAAACTGATCATATCTGCTATAGTTTTCATTTAATGTTTTTCTTAAGCTCTACTTCCACGATTTTTTTCATATTTTTTGGACCTATGGTTCAAAAGTTAGAGGGGGGGACACATTTTTTTTCTTTCGGAGCGATTATCTCCGAATATATTCACTTTATCAAAAAATATTTGTTGAAGACCCCTATTAGTTTTGAAAGACCTTTATAACGATACCCCACACTGTAGGGTTGAAGCAAAAAAATAATTTACCCCCACTTTAAGTGTAGGGGAGGTACCCTCAAAAAAATTAAATTTTTAGATTTTATTGTACGACTTTGTCGGCTTTATTGATTTATATATCCATGCCGAATTTCAGCTTTCTAGCACTAACAACCACGGAGCAAAGCCTCGGACAGACAGACAGACGGACATGTCGAAACTATAAGGGTTCCTAGTTGACTACGGAACCCTAAAAAGAGGTGAGACATCTCAAATCACAACACAAACCATTTTTTCCGTGAGACGAGAAGAGAAGCGCTAAGCTAAATTATTAATGATAATCGCTTTTATATTTTTTTCCATTTGCCAAAGTAAATTACATCCACGGTAAATTAAATATTCAGTTATTCAGTTTCATACATTGGTTTCCTGCGAATACGGATATGCTGATGGCACTTGGCTTGATGAGGGTGATAGTAAAAGTATCTGCTCTATTAATCGCCTCCGGCGCTAACGGCCTCCGTTATCGATTTTAATCGCAAAAATAACAAATTGATAGATTTAGTCGATGAAATTGTACACCTTTTGTTAACTATTAGAAATAACAAGTACTATAGTTTCTATTAGAATGTCTTGTTATTTTTCATTTGAGTACATCGTTTTTTTGAAAATAGACTCATTTAGTAATGATTGTTTTCTGATGGACGTTTAGGTAAACGTAAAGCACTGATTTTAAGGTTCTTATTTGTAAATTTCGTTAAGTTTGGACTGCTAAAAATGGTAATTTTGTGTTACACATATCCTGTACTTCAACTTTAATAAACTACATTTTTGTTATTATCTATTTGAAGTAGTGTAAATGAAAGTTAGACGAAATCAATTTTCACCAGAAATTACTTCAAAACAAGTGACAAATCGACTTAATTTCAACGTAATTTTGATACTTAAACAATCTACAACATTTGCTGAAACTATTCTTATTCTTATACATCATTTTGTATAATCTACCATCATAATTTTTTTACGATTTTTAAAACCTGTTCGTTCTCGTCACATATTACCGGGGACGCACGCTTGCGACCTCATTATTAAAAGGCAAGATGAGAAGACGTGCTAATAGAAACCAATACTTGTTATTTAGATATTACGTAACAAAAGGTGTACAATTTCAACGGCTAAATTTATCAATTTCACATTTTTGCTCAAAAATCGTTACCGGGCTCATAGATAGATAGATAGAATACTCTTTATTGGCACACCTCAGTTAAAAGATAAACATATAGACAATACCCCGTCCCCGTCCATCATAATTTCCGCAGCTTCGTCGAGATGTAGGTACACGATTAACACGATAAATTATAAAAGCGACCATTCAGTTCCAGACATTACTACAATCGGGCGGAGTTGTAAGACATTGCGCACATTATGTCACTTCAGTATAATATAATCAGTAACGCATCTGGCCAAAGCGCCGGCATTGAGGCTTCACGCATGCGTCAACTCAAGGGACCAACAATTCAACATGATGAAGATGCTGCTCGTTTTTCATTAGGCAGTTGAGTTCTTGGACGTGCAGTTAACAGCAACAATAGCCAAGAAGCGAGGTCTTCAAAATGATCTGAACACTGTTTGGGCCATTTTTTTCGTCAGATTTCGATTTTAATTAATCGAATGGCATAAAAAATCACAAATAAATCGAAAATATATCAGGTATGTCACAAGTGTATATGCAAGGTTTTCAGCCATTGAGCTGCGTCAGGAATAAGTGAGAACAGATCATCGGGGCTTCCAGGATAAGCTCTGAGGGGGCACTCCTTTACCACGTGTTGGACAGTTTGAGATTCAGCGCCACAATCGCATCTGAGCGAGTCGATGCATCCACAAAGATGTTTAAAATGTGAGGTACCGGTACGGCCGAATTAACCCTGTCCCCTAAGAATCCCTTATTCTGGACAATATAAAGGGAAAATTTCACCGTATGCCCTAAAATATCTTTCACCGAGTTACGATAAATGATTTAGAAAATATACAACAAACAAGCTTGTCTTCTCATTAACTTAGTAAGAACTTGGTACGCGTGAAAAGCCCGAAAATACGCACGCTGCTATGATTTAGTGCTCGATGAACTACCTAGATGTTTACCTAAATGTCCTAAATCATAATGTTTCCGTATTGGGGAATTGTAAAACATTATGATTTTGAGTGTAACTGGATATAGTCTAAGAGTCACCTGTAAACATTTTTGCTCTAGTTTCAGGTCCCAAGTACAGTCAGCATTAATAGTAGCGGATGAAACAACGCGCCAAAAGTATCTGACATCCCGGATAACTTTTCCAAATATAGATAAATCTCTAAAATTTTCATTCAAAAGTATATCTTTTACAGTCTTGATTGTTCTAGATATAAAACCATTACTGTTTGTTAAGTAATTACAGAAAGGTAGATACTTTTGTTTGAGACCTTGTTTGATCCGCTGCTTTTGATGCTGACTGTACATCGAAAAACGCTATTACACTAGTTCATTTTAGGCTCGTTAAGCTACTGGAATAATATTCCTGTAGTGAAATTGTGTCTGATGACCGTGTCATGACACGAGAATTGAGATTTTGTGACAGTATTTTCGCCCTGAATCTAAATGCCTGAACAGTGTCTTTTATGCGATAGTTGGAATTTATTATCGCAATATTGTAAGGCAAGGTGCGCCTTTATTCATAGCTACCGAATTCAATAGTTTACATGTGTGAATGAGAAAGTATAGCAATATACTTGTTCGAGTAAGATATATTTAGTTTTGTTAATTCCAACAGCGTTCTCCTGAGATGTCGAAGGACGGGATTCATTTTAGGTCATTTCATTGCGTCAGTTAGTTATTTAAAAAAAAAGTACAATAAAGGAACAGATGAAATGATTTTATTAATCATTTTGATTTGGGTTTTAAAGTCTTTAGTCACACTACTACTATGTATCTACTGCTATCGCAATCTATAACATGAATAAAATATATTATGTATGTAGCGGCCTAACAACGTCAAAATGCATAGTAATTATTATTTTTTCTACTTGTATACATTTCAGGAAATATCAGGTTATACGTGTAAAACTTTTTAAAATAATAGGCCGATTATTTAAAATAAGATACTGATAATATTTTAACTACGTCACAGCCTTGGCCCAATAAAGTGCGTGCGCGCATGCATGTTGCACCGCGCGTAAACAGATCCCAGTGTCTTATCGCAAAGGTAATATGAACTAAATTCGCTGGCCAGCTTTTAGTAGGATAACGAGTGTTCTGTTTCAAGAATTTTCAGGGATATTGTTTGTTTTCATATTTTTTAATTTCAAACCAGCTAGGCACACCATGTAGGTATTTATATTGGTTCCTAGGATATATACAAAAAAAAATTCCAGTTATCATAATTGCATAAAGATCATAGTTGACTGTTCTATAAGTTATGTTTTGAGAGAAATAAAATACTTACCACGATATCGTCCATACAAAAAAAGAAAACGTTTTTCGAATTCTAAATATTTACCATTCTCCATGATTTTTAGTATATTATTCACACAATGAAAAACTAGATATATAGGTTTTCCATTTTTCTCAAAATTTGCAAAACAAAAAATTATTTTTTATTAAAAGCGTAATCTCTATAAACCCGGAATATATTATGCTGAAGCGATCGACATCCAAATCAAAGCGATTTGTTAAGATTTAGTTAGTGGAAAACGTTTTCTCCCGATGGAATTAAATAGAAAAAAATACAGTTATTTCGCTAGGATCGCAAAGCTATTCTTCCCTCTTAACTGTTGGCAATAATTACATTGCTGTAAAAATGTAAGAACGTCGGATTAATTTATTGAGCAGTTTTCCTCGCATTGCAGCTCTTTGTAGTAAAACGAAATACTTGTTGCACGAAGTAAAAGAGTTGATTAACTATACAAGGTGGGTTATGTAATAACCCGACCAACTAACAGTATTACGATTACTTGTTTGCAGATTTGGCCAAACGGCCAATTGATGTTACTGGGGGACAAAAGAGCTGACAGTTTCCTTGCTCAACAAATATGCGTTGCGATTCAACGAGGAAATGCTGCCAGCATCTTTGGCACTATGCCCCAGGAGCCCTCTTTAGATCTAGATTTTTAGTTTTAAATTATTTTAAGTTTTTATTGTAGCTATATTTAGCATTTTTTGGATCAATTTCATTAACCCTATAGTTTGATACAGTATTACGATTAAATAAAGTTATGCTATCAAAGTCGGTCCAATTTCAGAATTTTAATTTATTATGGATCTAGAACAAGACAAATCAAATAAATTAATATTTAGATCGCGATAAGGCAACGAGTAAATTAATTATTTTTGCGTGCATCTCCATAACTAAACGATTTCGCTTTTACCGTTTTTTTTACCCGACCTCGGGAAGAATTATGATTTTAACTGTTTTATGTATATACCTACCTATTTATGTATGTGAGACAGATGTGGGTTAGTGTCATCTGTTCCATCGTAGCGTCTAAACTCTTTTGCCAATTTTTGTAAATGAGGTGTCAATAGATTTAGTTTTATGACGCGGGTGACTACATTTTTAACGTACTTTAAAAGAAAAGACAGTTTTTAAGCCAAACCTTTTTTCGTATATGCATCGCAGCCATAGTGTGTGTTTTAGTTTTCAAGATATATTTTATGATATGTATGCTAGTTTTAAGGTATTTATCTATGGGCCCATTCATTCATACAATTTAGAATTGAAATCGGGATCTAGGGTTATTATGTACCCAATGGATTGTCTATCTATACCGGATTTTCGTAAAGAATTTCTATGAAATAAGGACCGATCAGTTTCTTATCATATCGTACATGTTCATGCGAACTTGTCATTATTTTCAGATATGCATGTTCGCCCCGAGTCATGCACGTGACGTCCGAAAATTGCAGTTGAATTTGCATTTAGAACGAAAACGATATCATTTCGTATTTTCGTACCGTAATCTGGATAATTTAAACGGCGTTTTAACCGTATTACATCAAGATTGGTTCTGACATGAACCGTTTATAGTTATTGAGTTTTGATGAAGTTATTATGAAATCTTTTGTTGAACAAAACCTTTACTTTTGTAACTACAATCCAAGTTAATTTGCATAAGTAAATATTTTTCACAGAGTGAGCGGGAAATACCGGCCGCACCGTACACGCACCTTCCAGGCTTGCTCGCCAAGGGCCACGAAAAACAGTTGGATTTTTGATTTTCGAACAAAATATAAGCGGATTTTGGAAAACTACTGTGTTTAAATTTAGCTGTGTAAAAATATAAGTACCTAGTACTCGTATAATATGGGAACATAGGTGGCACCCATTACCCACATCCTATTTCCTATGGATGAACATTTAACTAATTGGCTAGGTGCGATAATGTACTCTTCTTGGGCATTCCTTACAGAAATCTCGAAGAGTTACAAATCCTGGTCAAATTCTGAATATTACTCAATAATGCACCCTTCGGAAACTTAATACGTTTGACGTACCTACCTATTTAATACTACGTGAGAACTCATTGTTAAATCGAGAGAATGTGACGACTTACGATTACGACGCTTCAGAATGACGCAAGCGCAACCCTAGCCGCTTTATAACCGGGAAACAAGGAAATTTAGACGAGCACATGAGAAGCTTGGCAATCGTAACATTACACCTAAATATACATCAAGAGGCTACCATTATCTCTACCGCGCAATACAACACAGATACAAAATTTAATTTTTTTTTTTTTTTAACCAAGGCGATCAGTAAATTCATTAATTTACGACATAATGGCCGACACGCATAATTATAGGAGTGGGTGATAAATCCAATTGACCTCAAACTTTAAGAAATCGCACATATCCCGTGACGTCACAACGCGTGGACACCGCCAATGAGGTTATTGACATGTCAAACTATTTCTGCGGCGCCAAAATAAATGCGCGCGAGCAGCGGGGGCGGCCATAGTCAACAATCGCAACTTTTTAATATGTTTACGCAATTATACAAGGCAAAGTGCGATTATCAGATGAAAACAATAAATTGAAGCGTCGACTTGCGGCCTGGGACGGTCTCGGGTTACGTTTTGAGCAAAGGAACGTCTAAAATTACCCCGCACGCACACACACCCCGGTCGGTGTCGGTACACACGCAGACAGAAGCGCCGCCTATATCTATTATCAAAACATCCAGCGGCTCCGGTTACAGCGATCCGAGCGCGCTTCAGAGATCGTGTTACACACTTTAATGGCTGGAAAAGGCCTCGAAAACGTGATATTACACGAGTTTTATTGTGTATCGCAAATTGTAATTAATATTGTAACCGTACACTTTATAATTTATTCGGCGTAACCCCGCGCTTTTGTGGAGGTCCCCTTGACGTGAGCATATCGAATTTAAAAATACGACTCGCCGTCTCCTCTTACGCGATCGCGCTGCCAAAGCCAACTCGGGAACAACGGAAATTCACATCAATGTCTGAATACAAATATAAAATTTCATACCTTGATTTCTTCTTCGTTTTCCTTTTTTATGGGTTTTGGCGGGGACGAAGGTTTGCTAGTGCTCGAGTCCATTTTTAAAGTTCCACTTTGCTTCGCACTAAAACAACAGTCAATTATTTTTTATTTAAAAGTTTTCGTCGCGTAAGTTTAGCGCACGCGTAAACATATCGCAGCGTGAGATACGCGTGTCGCACGGACGTCGGTTGCCCCGCGACTGTCGTGCTGTGATTGGCCGGTATGCGGGAGTGCGCCGGAAAAAGCACATTTTTCGCGCGCTCGCCGGTGGGCGGGGCTTCAGCGCGCGTGCGCGAGCTTTCGTAAACGCTTATCTGTGCTTTATTAAGAGTAAAAATATTAAAAACTTAATTAGGTAGAATAAAACATAAGTTTAATTTTTTTTTACTTCCATTATGTTTAGTACCTTTTTTGAATGTGCTACGGCATTAACAAAATAAATGATAACTGACAGCGGGGCGGCGAATGGCATTCGATTTATTACAATGAATTTAATTACAGTTTGTTTACACTACATACTCGTACTTAATTCAATAATAAGTGTTTTTCGTTCAAACGATTTTTTTAACTTTCATTAATTTAAATGACTGTCGAAGTATAGGCTTAATAACATTATTAAAGCGATATAACTTTAGACCTTTAGTAACAGCTTCCACTTTCTTGCGAAATAACTCAGAATCTTGCATTGATAAAGTGTTTACAAATTTGCCAGAGTCCTCGGTATCAAGTATGGACGTAGACCACAACGGTCTAGCTGATGGACACGCTGGTCTTCTCTGTAGAATCGAAACAAATTCTATGGGTTCTGCGCAGGGGCGGATTAAGAAGGCGCGGGGCCCCTAGCACAATAGCTCGCGGGGCCCCCTGGTTTGAAAAAAAAAAGATTAAGTGCGAGTCGGACTCGCACCCCGAGGATTCAGTAGCATCACAACATTTTTACGATGTCTTAATTTTTTTTTGACTAGTTCTCGATTAGTTTGTAACATGTTATGCAGTATATGCTTATAGTTTCGCCATGTCCGTCTGTCCGAGGGTTTGCTCCGTGATCGTTAGTGCTAGATAGCTGTAATTTGGCATGGATACATAAATTATGCATTGCGACAGTACGGTAAAATAAAAACTACTTATAAAAAAAATCGCGGCCTACGCGAATGCAAAGCCCTGCATAGGGGCCCCGCTGTTTTCTTTTTACAACGGCTTTGCAGCAACTCGCCATATTTAGGAGCGCGTCCTTTGGCCTACTACGGGTTCAAAGCTGATCATCATTATAGGCATTAGCGGTAAGGTGAAATTTGTTATTTGAAATAATAAATAAATCATCCTTCCTTGCTTTTCACTAATATGTTTGTTTTTTAACACAGTATCTTCTTTTGTTCGTTTCCGAGCTCTGCTGTTTCCTGCAGCTTAGCCATGCACAAAAGTTTTGAGACACTGCACCTTCGGTTTTATGCTAAACTCTGCTCTTGGTCTTTGCGTAAGCCTAAAAATTATTTAAATTTGGTATCGTCATAAAGAAAAATTTACAGGATAATAACAAACAATAATAATTGATCAATATTGTTACTGACTTACGAAACAAATACATTGTAAATATAATGTGATAGTACAGGATCCGCGGAGTGCGAGTTCTACTTGAACTTGGCCGGTTCCACGTGCCGAAATCGCATGGTAAGGGTCGGAGCGCGGGGCCCCCCTTAGGCGCGGGGCCCTTAGCATATGCTTTTTCTGCTGTTCGGTTAATCCGCCACTGGTTCTGCGACGTCACAAGTATTGATTCGAAGAGAACGAAGCGCGAAGGTGTTTTAACGCCATTAACAACAATAAATTTAGACTTAAGCTGCTGAATCAAAATTGGAACAATTTAGGAATTAACATTTTTATTAAGACATTTATGAACTGTTTTAAAAGTAGTTTTAAGAAAACTCAGAAAGTATCAAAGGTAAACAAGAAATGTAAGTGGATATCGAAGGGCTTAAAATTTTCCAGCAAAATGAAACGGTTTCTAACGTTCATTGACAAGGAACACCTTGACAGTTCAATAGCTACATATCGCGCAGTGTACTTAAAACTATACAGGCAGGTAATCCGAAATTCCAAAAAAAAAAACTGTCCAGACGCAATTCGATAACGCAAAAAATTCGACCAAAGCTATCTGGAAAATAGTGAACCAGCATAGAAACAAGACTCCCTCCATTTCAACTAATAACTTGTTATTAAAAACAGACAAAGTTGTAAGTGATCCACAAGAGCAATGTAATATTTTTTGTAGAATATTTGATCACACTAGTAGAGGTATAGCCGACCAACAAGCAGCGCTCAAGTTTCTCCATCAACATGTGGCTAGGATAACTCATGACATGACCAATAGCTTAGTTACTCCTTATGAGATATCTCGTCTAGTTAGGATGATGGAGTCTAAGTCATCCGTAGGTTATGACGGCATACCGATCAAGATTATCAAGGATATATTGATTTATTAGCAGAGCCACTTGCCAACTTTTACAATCTATGTTATGAATTGAGTAAATTTCCTGATCAGCTAAAAATAGCTATCCATAAAAAGGGACCAGCCAATATTTCATTGTTACCAATATTGTCCAAAATCTTTGAAAAATATTAAAAGACAGATTGCTAAATCATATCAATAGATACCAAATACTAAACTCAAGACAGTTTGGGTACCGCAAGAGATTTGGGACGAGTGAAGCTATTGATGAGCTAATTAAAGATACTGTACTTACTTCAACTTAACACTGGCAAAAGGTAGCAGGTGTATTTTTAGACTTAAGCGCAGCTTTCGACACTGTGGATCATTCTACCTTGTTGAGTAAATTAGAACACGATGGTGTGAGAGGAAACATTCTTAGATTATATCAATCATATTTAACCAATAGAAAACAGTTTGTAGAATTGAAATTTGAAATACATAGATAATAATTGCGAAACGGTGCATAAATCACGTATGATTGATGTAAGACGAGGTGTTCCTCAAGGGTCCATTTTGGGTCCTATATTTTATGTATTATTTGTTAACGATTTGATTAGTTATATTGACGACTCTATTCCAAATTTGAAGTTAGTATTGTTCGCTGATGACACCAACGCTATAGTGTCCGCTGATTGTATAGCAGAACTTAATGAGGTAATCAATAGCGCTCTTAATGCATTTTCTATATGGTTCTCAGTAACTAATCTTACATTGAATAATAGCAAAACTAAATCGATTTTATTCAATACTAGACCTAGATGCCCTGATTCCTTATTTCTTAATATAAATGGCGAAATAGTGGAACAAGTTGAGGTAGTAAAATTCTTAGGCGTTTTGATTGACTCTAACCTAAATTGGAAGCCGCAATTACATGGGTTAAATAATTCAATGAGTTAAGGTTGTTTTGCTTTGAGAATTTTACGGGAAAAAACAAAAATTGAGCAGCTTAAGGCGGTCTACTATATGCCCTCATAGAATCTGAATTGCGATATAGTATTAAATTGTGGGGTAACAGTTACCAATATAATACTAAAAGTGCTTTCTTGATGCAAAAAAGGGCTATCCGAATTATAGTTAGAATACCACAATGGGAATCGTGCAGGGAGCATTTAAAAAAACTTAAAATATTGACTGTGCCTTGCCGCTATATTTCAGTTCTCCAGTCAGGTCTAGTCAAACATTTGGAGGAAACTGAAAGCGATTACGACAGAGTTTTGACACTTGCAACGAGAAGAAAAGACCTTAAAAATAGTTTAGTCCCAAAATTCAAAATTGTACAACATTCAGCAAGCTACCAGGCAGTTCATCTTTTTAATAAATTACCGATAGAGTATAAACAGATATCTGACTTTAAGGTGTTCAAGCGCAAGTTAAAGGCTTTTCTTGTAGAAAAATGTTATTACTCCATAAATGAATTTGTAAATGACATAGTTTAATTTTTTTTAATATTGTTATAGTAACAATTTTTTATTAAGTTTAATAATGTTCTTCTACTTAGTTAATTATTTTATACATTGTAAATGATATACCTATCAATTGTTGACATTATTATTATAATTTTATTATTCTTATTGTTGTAGAAGTCATTAATTTAGTATTAGAATGATTTTTTGTTGTTTTGTTACCGGTGAATTTACTATTTTTAATGTGACCCTATTTAAAGTATTTAATGTATATTGTTAAGAATTTAATTAAATAAAAAATAAATAAATATAAAATAAATTCCATTATACATTTCAATGGGAATGCTTAATGTTGGTCGGGTTATTCGGACCCACCCTGTATAATTACATTTTGGTCAATGAACATGATTGGTTGTTTACAGTTGTGACATGATAATAAGCAGGGACTAGTATATGAGGATGACATGTGGTTTTATTATTTTACATGTACAGTCAGCGTCAAATACTTTGTAGCAACCAAAGTAGCCAAATAGTTCGGTACACCATATATTTAGTATGGTGTACCGAACTATTTGGCCACTTTCACTTTACAAAAATGCTAATGAGCGAAACGCAATGCCATTGGTCGAAACGTCACGTGACGTCACAGTTCAGACAGATTTGTTGTTTTGTTCTACGTCGCAACAAATTGGAAAGAAATCTAGTATAAAAATGTATTTTAGTCGAGATTTATGAATTAAAAATGGTTATATCTCAAAGATCGGTTATTGTCGACTAATTCTAGATAAACACTTGGTTGAGTTTCAATACTGTTATTATTTAAATTTGCACGTACTTACATACAACACGTTGATCAAAAGTTTTATCGCCAGCTACACACTAGTTTGCAGTTAGTAACACGAAATTAGGGATGTTTTTGCATTATTGTAGATTTGTCGATACAGTTATTATTGTAGATGTCTATCACCAGTAAAACTTCAGTTAACTTATTCTTAATAATTACAATTCCGAAACAATACATCCAAGTATTTTCCTCTCCTCCCAATCTCCGTTTTACCCAGGTTTTTTTTTATGTTTCACTTTTTTTAATTTTCGCATTCCCGCCAATAGGCAAAGACCCGCCAACAACTTCAGAGCTAATCAGCCAGACAAATAGACATTTTAAAAGATCTTTTAATTAAAATCATTGTACTGACACACCCAACTTGTTACTAGAAAACGCAAGAAATTATTTTTTTCCGTGGGAAGTAGTTATGTTATTGTTACTTAACTCAGGAATTAAAGGAATGAAATATACTTAGTGTAATAAAATTAAAATTTTAATTGTAAAATTGTAAATAAAATCAAATTGTCGCTCACGGGTGCAAACTAACAAATGAACATAGAGTTAATAGGGTTGTTTCCAATTTTTGAAACGCTTGTATGACGTTCTATATTAACTAAAAGTTGGCCTAAAATTCAACTTTTATACTAAAAACGGCTTTAAATATGTTAAATTAATAAAATTGATTTTGACGGATGATTTCGCGCCCAAAACGCTCTTTGAAAATTGTGTGACGTCACAGTTTACGGTTTGACACATAACTACATACACACGTAGAAGATATGAGCTGTCAACTGACATTTTTTTTTTTTTTTTTTTTTTTTTTTTTTTATCTGGCTTTTGTTACATTAGCCAATGTCAAGTTGTAATGGGTGGGATTAAAAGTTAGGGAAACTAGGAATTAGGAAGTACGGATATGACGAAAATTTGGAAAGGGAAGGATTGGATTTACTGTAATATATATAATTATAATTATTATATACTATATTTTAATATCATTCTTTTCTAAAAATACAGATAAGATTTTATAAATATCATACGAGTTACTAAATAACAAGCAAATTATGGATGTAGGAAATGGGATGCGTAATGATTCAAGGCTGGAAAGAAAATCAGACCGATCATGAAGAGAGCATGCAAAAAAAATATGGTTCAGGTCCCCATAGTCACCACAAGAACAAAGAGGATCCGGCTTTTTATTTATTATGTGTAAATGCGCCGGAGAACAAACATGCCCCAGACGCATTCTACACAGAATAGAAGTTACAGTTTTCGAAAAAAATATTTTGCTAAACCATGGTTTCCGTGGAATTGACGGCTGAATATGCCTATAATGTACACCTTTTGCGGTTTCTTTATTCCAAATCTCATTCCAATCCACATACAAATACACTTTTGACAAATTTATTAAGTCATGACAATAATTATGGTATGGCACAATGTCTCCCACGTGAATAGCCTCATTTGCCAATTGGTCCGCTCTTTCATTCCCAGGAATGCCCACATGGCTTGGTATCCAAGCCAGCACGACAGCACAACTCTTCTGTGAACATTTATATAAAAGATTCCTAATATTAAAGACAACTGGAGATTGTTTATGAGTCTTAAATGGGAACCTCGTTATGGCTTCTAAAGCACTGCGAGAGTCTGAAAAAATTATGGTTTTAGGTATCTTCAGCATAAGTATATATTCTATAGCTTTAAGTAGACCATAACATTCACCAGTGTAGACGGAAGTTTCAGGTGGCAGTTTGATAAGTTGTAATCCTTTGTATTGTGAATGGAAAATTCCAACACCAACACAACTCCTATCGCCATGTTTGGAGGCATCTGTGTATAAACAGTGCCAATTAGCCCATTCAATGTTAAGAAGGTTAATAAATTCTATTTTTGGATTAATATCGTTTTTAGATAAGCCTATGTTAAATCTAATATCTGGATCTATAATGAGACTGTTGTAGTCGTGTTGATATAAAGGAAGTGTCGCGCTTCTGTAAGTGGGTGCTTCTAAACTTTGATATTTTTTATAGCTCTTAACAAGACAAGGAGAATCCTTATGGGCCCAATAATTACAGGTTCCAACCAGTTCTGCTAATTGTTTTACTTTTGAAAGTAGTGGATGAGAATCTAATTGCAGAGTACGAAAAAAGAATTTATCACAGAGGAACTGTCTTCTAAACGCAAGGGGTGGATCACAACATTCTACTTGTAAGCAACTTATTGGACTTGATTTCATTGCACCTGTGACCAATCTTAAAGCCTTAGACTGAATAGAATCAATTTTTTTGATTGCTTTAACATTTCCAGGGTGTAGAAGGAAAGTGCCATAATCTAAAACACTTCTAATCAAAGCGTTATACAGCAATCTCATAGTAAAAGGATGAGCCCCCCACCAGACTCCTGTCAGACATCTTAAAATGTTCAGATTCCGTTCACATCTTAATACAATATTTTCAAAATGAGGAAGTCCAGTAAGTTTACAGTCTAATATAACTCCCAAAAATTTTACACTATCTTTAATTACCAATGGAATACCATTATAATGCACGTTAATAGGTGGAATATTTTTCATTCGTGAAAAAACTACAACAGAACTTTTAGACGGCGAAAGATCTAATCCATTATTATTCAACCAATTATTTAAGGCACTCAAAGATGATGATAATATATTACTAATGTTTTCTAAAGATCGCCCAGAAACATATAAGAGCAAATCATCGGCGTATTGAAAAACATTAACCTGCCCTTCAACAGAAAGTTCCAAATCATAAGTATAAATGTTGTATAGTAAAGGACTCAAGACAGATCCTTGTGGCAGACCCTTCCAAACTGTTCTTTTAATGACTTCATTTCCAGACTGGTCTAATGGATACTTTATATACCTTTCATGTAACATATTTATTATAAAATTAATCAAAAAGTTAGGAACATCTAGTTGAATTAATTTATTTTTTAAAACTGAAATATTGACGTTGTCGTACGCAGCATTTATATCTAAAAAAGCAGCAACTAAAGAATCATTTTTAGAGAAACTTATTCTGATATCTGTGGTAAAAATGCTTAAACTGTCAAGAGTACATTTACCTTTCCTGAAACCAAATTGATTACATGATAAAAGTTTATTATGTTCTATAAACCATTCCAATCGAATTTTTACTAAGTGTTCGGCAACTTTGGCTAGTACAGTTGATAAAGCTATGGGCCTATACGATGTGGGATCTGAATTGGGTTTATTTGGCTTCTGTATTAAAATCAATGTTTGAGTCCTCCACTCTTTAGGAACAAAACCTGTTATCATAACATTATTAATCAAAGAAAGAAAGTAGCAAAGACTGTTATCATCAAGTTTTGACAAGAAAGAGTAAGGAATCCCGTCTTCACCGGGTGCAGAATCTTTAGTTGATGAAAGTACTCCTTTCAGTTCAAAAAGTGAAAAGGGGGAATTTAAAACATCTTCAGCATTATTATTACCTAGCAAAAGTGGCCTTAGAATCATAGGGTGTTCTGGGACATAAGGAGGACCCAAACGATCCATGACTTGTTCTGCTAAAAGTGAAGATATTTTACTCACTGTGACTTTAAATGCCGATCTAAACCTTCTAATGTTTTGCCAAACTATTGATGGAGAAACATTAGGACTTAATGATTTGCAAAACCTATGCCATCCTTCAAACTTTTTGGTTCTAAGTAACTCTTTAGTGGATTTAGCAACTTCTAAGTAATTATCAAAGTTATTATCAGTCATTTCATGACAATACTTCCTCTCTGCCTCCTTTCTTTGCTTAATTGCAAGAGTGCAATCTGAATCCCACCAAGGTGGGGATGGTATGGATTCTGGACCGCTGCTTTTTAATGGAAAGGTTTCATTAGCAGCTTCAATCAAAGCTGTGGCAAATGCTTGTGAACTGTCTAATATATTTAAATTGCTTATTTCAGATAAATTATTAATTTTTTGCTCTACAACCTCTCTATACTGATTCCATCTATCATCATTCAGCTTATGTTTTATACGGGGATGTCTGACATGTCTTTGAGGTTTCTTGAAAAAAGGAAAGGTAATGAGAATAGGAAAATGGTCACTACCATAAGTGGAAACTGCAGTTGACCAAGATAGAGATGAAGCAAGATCGGGAGTACAAATGGACAGATCAATTGCACTAGGATTTCGTGCAAGCCTAGTTGGAGATCCAGTGTTTAATATGAATAAATTACGTGAGCTAATTAGTTCCAGCAATTTTTCTCCATAGTATAAAGTTTGAGCAGAGCCCCAGAACTCATGGTGAGCATTAAAATCTCCTAAGCATACAAATGGTTTAGGCAGGAACTTAAAAAGTTGTTCAATTTCTTTAAAAATATTGTTATTAGGTTTTTTATAATACAATGATACAAAACAAATGCTATTTACAACTACTGCTATAACAGATAGTTCATCACTATGTACAGGTAGTGTGATATAATCATATGTTAATGAGTTTTTGACAAGTATGGCCACACCACCATACCCATCAGGCCTGTCCTCTCTTAGACAGACATATCCTGGTATTTTAAACAATGAATCCCTTTTCAACCATGTCTCTTGAAGACAAAGTAGAAAGGGATCATATTTATTAATAACATGTATTAAATCTTGTTTCCTATTGATTAGGCTGCGAACGTTCCACTGAACCACTAGAGCTCTCTGATCCATTATTATTGTTTCTGAGTTGGTATAAAGCATTAATAACTGCTGCAACGTTGGACGGTGATACTGCGTTAGATTGGGACATTAAATTCATAAGAGCTTTTACTATATCATCAATACTAGGCTTCTCTTCTTTGTTACTATTAAACACAGGTTTTTCCCTATGGATAACTGGTTGTCTTATTATTTCTGAATGTGCATTTCTATCATACCCTTTGCCTAACTTTACAGGAGCTCTGGGTTTAAGATAAACAGTTTTTTTATAAGATTGGTTATTTAACATTGGTATTATATCCTGGTTACTCTGCAAATCATGTTGTGTTTGTGAGGAAGATGACAATGGTGTTGCAAGCAAGGCCTCAGCATATGACACCTTAGACACAGGTGGGTGAATTTTGGAAGCTTCCATGTAAGAGATGCAACTTTTGCTCATAGTTTCTTTAATAGCTCTTTGTCTGTTAAATTCTAAACATTTTTTACTAGTGGCTTGATGTGAACCTTTACACAAGCAACACTGATAGTCATCCTCATCTACATGACAAGATTCACCGGAGTGACCTTGTCCACACTTGAAGCACCTTGGATTTGAACGGCACTGATTTTTAACATGTCCAAACCGACAACAAAGGAAGCACTGAACCGTAGGATATATATAGAGTTCTACTGGCAAGGCCATGTAGCACATGTACACCCGGGTAGGTAATACTTGCCCATCAAAAGTAAGTATAACTGTACCTGTATTCATAAATTGAGTAATGTTATTGACAACAATTTTCCTTTTTATTCTTCTTATTTTAATAATTGGCCCACAGCCAATTGGCAGGTTAATAGAAGTCTGTACTTCATCATCAGTCAAGTCAAGTGGTACACCTTTAATCACTCCCATGCGTGTGACATTGAATGTTGGGATGAAAGCATTGTATTTGTTTTTTCCTAAGTTTTCATTACATAGAAAATTGTTAGCATCAGTGAATGTAGCAAATGCAATGCTGACACGATTTCTCCCTATTCGTTTAAGACTGCCGTTCACAACGCCTTGCACGTTATTTTGTCGCATAAAGCGACCAAAAGTTATTGGATGTAAAGTTGTGCCATCAGTGTTGGCTTCTTTTTGAACATGTACAACGTAAGGTGCAACATCTGACTGTTGGTAGCGGTCACGACCAATGGGCACATGAGTAGGTGTGGAGTTATTAAGTGTATTTGTATTTTCAGAATTCGAATTTACAATGGGATTCAGCTTTTCAGTTTGTTGTGGATGGCTGGCATTATCTTTCAATTTTGATTGGTTTACACAAACACAATCTGTATCTTTTATCTTGTTTGAACCAGATTTGCGTTTTCTTTTATTACAATTGGTACACATTCGTGAAAGTATTTTCCTCTTTAAAGTTACGTCCGTAGTATTTGATACATCAGTATCCATCGATGACTCTATCGCAGAAATTAAAATATCCATTGGTGTTTTTGACCCTGAGGGAATCGTTCCCCCAGGGTCAGGGGGCTGGCCATCCCCCATAAGAAATTACATATAATTATCACTTACCGATTACTATATACACCTAACTACTAAAAATAATTAATAAGTGAATCTAAATCTACAAATATATACACTAAATACAGACTCCAATCCTTTAAAATACAATTTCAAAAACTAGTTACGAAAAACCGCGTCCACCGCGCCTGAAGTTTCCCGCCCTTTTCCAACTGACATTTGTCATTTGTTGTTTATCGCCTAACTGTCAACAGTGTCAATCCGAGAGTTGTGACGTCATCAGAATCTTCAATGACGTTTCGAGGTTGGTCACGTGACGAAAGGTATTTTAAATTCAATATTTACAAAAATATGGTCATTACAGGTCCCCTAAAAGTAGTTTAACATGTTCTTATAATCCAAAAGAATTTATTGGGATACAATTCTGCCCTAAGATTTGTAGATGGAAACAACCCTATTACACTTGTGTCTGAAACTAATCTCAATCACATACATAATATTCATGCAATACCTACGCATAATGATTGACGCTATCATATTGATGCCATAAAAGTAGTGTTGTTTTAAAAAAAATTAGTCGATGTTTGGGTGTGGAAAGCCTGTTTATAAAAATATATTAATGAAGTTTTGTTTCTTTTAAAAAATAAAGGAAGGTTTCCTTTGAGTGGAATTTTCTATCTCCATTGTCTAGAGTACTTTCCCTCCACGTGGTATTAAAATTCCACTCTGTGTACACATTAGCCATAAATGCTTTCTTTTTTTATTTCAGATGTATCAAGCCACGGAATTACGTTAGAAAATCTAATAGATCAACAAATTATTCGCAACAACATTTGCAAGAGCCTGTTAATAGGGTTAAAGTGAAGAACTCACGAATTATGCTGCTGCACAACAGTATGGCATTCCAACATTCAATTTTTCTAATAAAAATTTGAGAATCGTGGATTCACTTTTATTTTGGCATGGTAAAGATGTGTTTAACATGTTTTCAAAAAAAACAATGCTTGTAGATTTGATATTTATTTTTGTGAACCATACGCGTAACTGCACAGGGTTCAGGGGGCCTACCGCGAAAACCGAAATTCGCAAATTGCGGGGATCTTTCTGTTTTACTCTCACTAAGACATAATTAGAGTGACAGAGAAAAATGCCCGCAATTGACGAATTTAGATTTTCTCGGTAGCCGCCCAGTTACTAACATAGTCCGTTCTTATCCCGAGTACGTCCGATCTTTAACGATGAAAAAAATATACAATGTACCAACTTAAGAAATATTTTAAATAAAAACGGTTGCATATATGACGGAATTAAAAATATGTATTGAAAATTTATTTCATACTTATTTATAACAAACCATAACAATTCAAGGAATCGTTAGATAAGTTAATAAAAAAAATAAACCCAGCGGCCTTACCTAAGTGTCGAAAATTAGTCCAATGTTAACCCAACATACTTATTAAAAAAAACATAATTTTTCTTCGTTAAACTTCAAGGGGAGCGTTGTGACATACAGACGGACGAATGGACACCTCACACCTTAAGGGTTCCTTTTTGGTACGGAACCCTAAAAAGCAAGTATTTAACCATTGAAACTACAATGCCATCTTACGACAAATCCAAATAACTAATCTGTACCATGTCTATTTCTACGTTCGTCTAATTCATACTACTATTTTTTATATTATATTATACATAGGTGCATAGGTATTTTATTCTCACGGTATAGTCAAATATAAGCCTCTCGTTTCGAACATTCAGCATTAAAAAAACCTGTCACTGAAAAGATTTCACTGTTAGGCCGTCTATATAACAAAATCACCTGGACAAGTTTTTTTGGATTAGCAGTGAACAATCCTTTATTTTGTCGTTTATACGCATTACCAAGTTCCTATATCTCGTATAATGAAACGACGTATAGAATGCCATGTTAAAAAAAAAATGACAGCGTTGACAGCTGTCTTACCTGTATGTCAGTAATGTCAGCAAATTATAATTTAATACCGTTTCCTAATTCTTCTTCCATAAGTGATGTTATAACTTATTTAAACTTTGAATTTCAAGATATAGTGTATTGGTCTAATTTGCTTCCCTGTTTTGAACATGATTACAATGATATTATGCGAGACGTGGTTGTTGAACTGGTCAAATTTAAATCGAAATATGACTTTTTGGAGTTTCTTGATGATAAGACTGATTTTGTTAAGTTATATACTGACGGCTCTAAAACTAAAGATAGGACCAGTTTTGCATTTTTTGACTCTTTTTTGAACATAGGAAAAGTTTTTGAATGTAGTACTTATTTTTCAGTATTTTCGGCTGAAGTATTAGGCATAATTTATGCTTTAGAACATATTCGTAATTATTATATAACTAAAAATAAGTTTTTGATTCTATCTGATTCCATGAGCGCTTTACAAGCGCTTAAAAGTAAATGTGTAAGTGCATCTGTAAATTATTTAATTTATAAGTTAAGAAGTTGTTTAAGTTCTTTGTTGAATAGAAATATTACTGTTGAATTTTGCTGGGTTCCGGGACATTCAGGAATTTTTGGCAACGAACTAGTAGACAAGCTTGCCAAATCTACAGGAGATATACAAGTTTGTGATTTAAGAGTACCTCAATCCGATTTAGTACCTTTTGTTAAAGAACTTATGATTAGACGTTGGAATAACTCATGGTCTAAATCCAAAGAAGTCAAAGGGAAATAGTGCCGGCACCCAGCTCCAAGTCGTGGTTTGAATACCAAAGAAAATATGTAGAAAGGGCATTTATTACAACTATATGTAGATTGCGCATTGGTCATGCTCGTTTTCCGGCACATCTTTTTAGATTAGAGCTAAGTGATTCTGCTGTTTGTGCACATTGTAATTTTGATGTATGTGATCTTGAACATATTTTTTTCCATTGTCCTTCATTTAATTTACAAAGGTTATTGTTTGTTGCTATGTGTATGGATACTGGTTTGCAAGTTCTGCCAAATTCAGTACAGGGCCTTTTGAAATATCCACAATTATATCCTGTAATTTATCAATTTTTTACTCATACTATAGGTAGTTTGTAAATATTGTAAATATCTCGTGTAACTATTAGATTCGTGTCTCATTTTTATGTGAATTAGTTATAAGTACTTATGTTACTTTTGTATTTCATGCTTGAGCTGATGGCCTAGTTGCCAATGCTCGTAATAAATTAAAAAAAAAAAAAATCAGTAATGTCAGTATGTCACTGTCAGTCTTCCTTGTAACCCTCGTTGTTTTGATAGTAGCATTCGTAAATTACATATTTTAAGCGGTTATAATATAATAAAGCCAATGATGTTCACAATTTTATGATCATTGTTTCGTAAACAGGATATTTAAAATGTCATCTAAACTACCAAAAGCAGCACTTAGTCTCAAGCAGGTAAATATTATCTTATTATATAAACTACTTGGAGTTTTGATTTGTGTGTATATTGTGTTCAATTTACAGTTTATGCTACGCCAAGAAGTTTTGAAGCTATACAGGGATATATTTAGAACACTACGATATGTGTCTGACGAGTCGACGCGCCAAGAGTTGAAGGAATGGGCCAGAACTGATTTCAGGAAAAACAAACATCATACCGATGAAGCCACTATAAAATCTATGTTGTTTTACGGGAAAAAATCGTTGCAGGATTTAGAAAAATCATTAGCTCTAAGTAGATCATGAAAATAAACTTTTGATATCAAATTCCACATTAGTCAGTACCAAACAAAGTAAACACGACTGCATAATTATTTTACTTAGGGAATTATTTTGTTAAGAAAGTTGAAGAGCTAGATGTTATGAAATAAAAATAATATATTTTATTTAAAAGCATTATTTTATTTATGATGAGATTTTATTTATTCCCATTTGGTCATGTTGATTTGTGTAGTAAAGTTTACGCTCGATATTCTGATGGTACAGATAGAGATAAATAATTACCGATGTAAATGAAATTTAGTTTTTAATTTCGAACTATTTACACTATGTACAAATCTTAAATAAATTGTTGTGCTTTCAAGCATTGTATACATTTCTAATAAAACAATTAAATGTGAGATGAGAAATTGATTTTATGTTTCTCAATTGCTTACTTTCAAGTTATAAACAGTGTCTCTTGTCTCACCAGCTTACAAACATGGCAACTAAGGTGTACAGTCTTAATTATCTACCACATCTTATTTGTAAGCCTATAAAATCTTATACCATTTGTTCAAACTAAGTATAAGTAACAAGTAGAAATTAAGCTAAATACAATTGTACCCTAATTCAATTATAGGTACACACATCAGACTAATCAGACTTGTCACATTAAAAGTAAATAAATGCTAACAAGTTCTACCAAGCAGACTATAGGTACATTATCTATTTATCCACAAAAACGGCTTGATAGAACAGATAGATTAAAATTGGAACTGTCATCCCAGTGCCAATAACAATAGTAAAAATATGAAAAAAAGTGACAAAATCACCACTTTTGTTCAAGTACCTGGCCAATATAGTGACCAAGTCCTTAGCTATGAAAGAACCATCAGTTCCATAGCAAGGCAATATGTTCAAAAATGCTAAACCCATTGAAAGCATGAATATATACTTCAGTAGCTTCTCAGCTTCTGTAGGAGAGAATAATGAAAATATCGGAGTTCTAGGGAAATACTGATCTACAAAAACAGTTTTATGCAGCTCATATGGCAACCCTAGGAACAGGACGGCATTATTATCTTTACGCTCAATGACCATTAAATAAGTGTGGTTGTTAAGAGATGGCCGAAGGCAGTGCATGCCGCGCGGACATGAATACCCACCAGCTTCTGTGCATTTCTTAAAAGTATTCTTCACCATATCTCTTGGTTTGAGGCATGAATATTGTCCTGGTAAGACCGAGTCGGCACCTACTTTTGGTTCCATATACTCAAAGCAGAAACTGAAAAGATCATCTTTTCTACAGCATTCGACAACATCATTCTCTTTAATTGTCTCCATCATGATTTCATCATTTTGAGCTACATATTCTGCACTTGTACATATCCCATATCGCTCATGAGCCATTTGGAGACATAGAACCCAATCTTTAGAGTTTTTAATCACACAGTTATTAACAGAGCTAATTATGTCACCAGTATCTAAACCCCTGACATCTTTTAAAACAGAATCATGAGTGAATCCCACAACCTTAACTCCTAAATCAGTTTCATAAGCGACACTGAATAAAATAGGAGTAGCCATAAAAATCATTAAAGCAAAAAAAGCTAGGGCAAGGTTATGCCATACTCCGGCGCAGAATATCCTTAATCGTTTAGCTACAGGAAGAGCCACTACATGATCCCCATTTAGATGGACAAATGCTATAGGGATGATTGCAAAAACAGATATTCCTACTGACAAAAGTTGTACATCATGTTGGCAAGCCGTTAAAGCATGCCCTAACTCATGGAAAATACTACTCATAGACATAGCTAAAAAGTACACCCAGAAATCTGATGCGGGTATATTAAATCCAGGCAAAATGGCTTTTACTTCTGGAACAGTGCTTAGGTGAATACTTTCATTAAAATGTTGATAGATAAAATTAATCAGTGTCCATAAGGAAAATGGTAGTAATATCCAGATGCTTACAATGTAGCCAAAACCGAACCATTTATTTAGAACGTGGGTCAGATTCTTGCTCCAGCGGTAGAGAAACCTATTAAACGCAGTTGTAGCCCATGAGAAATTTAAAATCCCCACTTTTAAACCGGTGCCGTCCAGGAACGCGTAGTACGGATAGTGCATACAACTCTGTGGAAAGAATTGTTATTTTAAGTGACAATACAATATTATTTTGCGGCATTTTTTAATAACAACAGCGTCGCCGGAAATACATACCTTGAAGAATGAATCGAAAAACCATATTACTACATAGAAGGCCACAACAAAAGTACATAAAACTGTGAAAGACATTTTTGCAGAAGAAATGTTTGTATGTCTTTAAATCATCTTCGCGTCATTAATTAAAATAATGTTCTATCTCGTTGTTATTATTTTTCTTGTCTTGACCGGTGCTGAGCTTTAGATCTTTAGCACAACTCCTGTCAAATTAAATTTGTTTTCATTAATTTTGTTTGACCAACCAATCATAAAAGCGTGGTTGTATAGACATATCATAGACATACAATATAAAGACATGAATGGTAACGATATGATTGGTTTTTAAAACGCTAGAAAAACAGAGGCAACAAACTTTGACAGTAGCATTCCACTTGAGCCTTTGATGCAAAAACAAAATAATAAGCTCAAGTTAAATACAGGATTCAATTATTTTTATTACATAATATACACCGTTAGTGATTAGTACCGTGTAAAATAAACTGAGGCCCGGGACCCTGGGGGCCTACCATGAAAACCGAAATTAGCAAATTGAGGGGATCTTTCCTTCTTACTCTCACTAAGATGTAATTAGAGTGACATAGATGAATGCCCGCAATTGACGAACTTCGATTTTCGCGGTTATAGCCCTGAGGGCCTACCGCGAAAATCGAAATTCGTCAAATGCGGGCATTTTACGTTCGACGTGTTGCCTCTTTGTCGCACTTGTAAATTCCTACCTAAGTGTGAAAGGGAGGCAACACGTCGAACGTGGTTCGCGGTAGGCCCTCTGACTCGAAACGTACGACGATTTGATAAATTGGAACGCATGTGGAGCTTGCCAGTAGTAAATAATATCGAGTATCGAATCGATTTTGTAATTTCGAATCGCATGCTTTTACTATTAAATTCGATAATTAGCAACATTTGATTAATAATATAAATAATAAATAAAAAATATTTATTGTTATCAGTTAAACAATGTAATTCGTATTTTTTGATCGCAATAGCATTCGCCGCGAATGCTGCGATCAATTTTAAAATCTTAACTTGGTAACATTGGATTTGATCTCCGATCCGATTTGACGTCTTCAGCTTACGTACGTGCAATTGATGTATGTGTATCGCAAACAAATTAATCGTGATACTTTATAAAACATTTTAACATGTGAGTGATGAGTTGTACCGAAAATGAAAGTGGACCTTTTGTCGTATTCTTCCTGCCAGCGGTCGTCGGCTGCTTGACTATACTCTTGGCGAGACGTTGGGCATACGCGCAAGTGAACAACACAGCGTCCACAGCGATCTCTAGACGACGGAAAATCATCAAAGACCCGCTCGTGAAGCGGCCCTTGCCGCCGATTACTTGTAAAATGACTCCGCCGGGTGCCAAGAAGTCTTCTGGCGTCAGTAAAAAGGTATACACCGCGAAACAACGTGTTACTTCAAAGTTTTCGGTTGACGTTATATTCGTTTTTTTTTAATGAGATCCAGCAAACACAAACTTGTTAGTAAACTCAAAGATAGCTTAGCTTTAGGTGCTGCCTACCCCTGCTACTCCTTGTCATTGAGCCAGTCCAAAAAATAGTGATAAGCATACATCACACTTAAGGGGGCATTTTTCAGGCACGTCAGTTAGTAAGGTTTACATAAACAAAACCTAATTTACAAGTACACATACTTTTACTTGGTATTTATAACTTACTTAGTATTTTTAGCCATTCAAATTAAATTAATAATGAATCATAATGTGTATAAACCTCTTGGATAATTATAAAAAAATGCTGTCATGCATCATTATGATAATTTCCAAATAAGCTTAACTGGTAGATTGTCCCACAGTCAGCATCAATAAGGCTTGTGTTGTGAATATTAGACATATAGATAAATACTTGAAATACATAGAATACATCCATAACTTGGTAACAAATCTTTGTGATCAATTCACAAATAAATGCCCTTATCAGAATTCAAACCTGGAACTTCCAGCTTCATAGGCAGGGGTATTTATAGGTTATTATATAATATAACTGACCTTAAGAGTGTTTACATAGGAGGTTACATTGTTTTTCCATGTTTTTTACTCTTTATGTAGAAATACTAAGCTAGGAGATCTACTGAGTAACTGTTAGCATGAATATAAAAATCAATTTATTCATTCACAGTTACTCACTATTACATTGTAAAGTTTGTAAAGATCGAGTAAGGAATGTCGAGATCCGTCGTCGCACCAAGGTGCTAGACGTGAGTTGCGTCATTACCAACCTAAAATGGAGTTGGGCGGGACATGTTGCTAGGCAGAGTGATGGCAGGTGGACTAAAATGTTAAAGGAATGGTGGCCGCTTTCGATGAAAGAAGCCCCTGGCGTCCGTTGGCTCGTTGGGTGGACGACATTCGGAAAATTGCGGGACACTTCTGGATGCGATTAGCTCAGGATCGGGACAAGTGGCGTACTGGAAGAGAGGCCTATGCTCAGCAGTGGGCGATAAAAGGCTGATATGATGATGATGATGATGACATTGTAAAGTTACACATGACTTGTGATGTGATCAGAATGTGATGAATACATTCTGACAATAAAATAAATAATACACCTCAATCATCAACTTAACAAAAAAATACAACATTACAAAAAGCTGACTAAATTGACTAATGTTTTTATATTTTGTGATTTTAATTCTAAAATCAGGTTGCTAACCTGTACACTATTTTTGTTTTCAAGGAGTACTGACATTTTTTTTTAAATAGCTACTGACTGCAAGTCTATCCACATATTTAATGGTATTCTGACAGATGGTGTTCCAGATTAATGGAGATGTAATGTAGCTACTTAGTGCCGTTTTTCAAAAACAAAGGTCTCCTACAGTTGAGAGACTGTGGGAACTACAGAGCAATAAACCACACTCCCTCAATTTTTGGGAATGCATTATATAGTACGGTCGCCAAGCCGCTCCGAGGCCAGATTTAATTGACTCAGCTCGGCCTTACCCACAACCGGTATCAATGTGTTCGGACAGTTCTCCTGATCACCGTACATGCGGTAGTAAAGCGGAAAAATGGTGGAGGGGATAGTAATGACGTCACAAAGATGGCGGCCGGACCTATTCTTTTTGGCGGTGTATCTCGAAAACCACTTAACCGATTTTAATCATCGAGGTGTCAAATAATAGCTTATATTATGGAGATTATTTCCTTTTCTACAAACATTTACGTGAAACCTATAGGAAAAAAAAAAATCACAAAAAACAGTTTTTTTATAAAATTATTATTTTTTATTTTGTAAAAATCTCCGTAAATATTAGCATTTCGCAAATTTTGTTTAATATAAAACATATTGCTTCATTATCAAGGAATATAATGAGCCTTAAAACATACAGATCGAGTAATAAACAATGAAGCTACACTCATTTATTTGCGCATGGGTAACGATAACTGGCTTTTACCGGTCGAAACTGTGGTGACTGTTACGATACGTATTGAATGGAATTTATAGAGTATCGGTTTTAATTACTGAAATTATAATGACAATTATAAAAACCAGACACAATAATGTTACCTTACTTCGACGTTTAGTCTCTTTTTTCGTCTTAATCATAGGTAGGTACATATTTCTTTTTACTTAAAAATTTTATACAGGGTGAACTTTTAACCACCAGTCATACTCTACGCAGCGACTTTATAGGTCATACTTAACAACTTTTACTATGGGACCAATTCCGAAATCGCGAAAAAAATTTTGACTGTCCCATATAAAGGTGCGACCAACTTTACCAGACCAACACTTTTCCAAACTGAGCTACAGCTGTCCGATGAAGTTAAGTACTTAGGACTAACTCTCGACAATAAACTCAATTGGAACAACCACATCAACAAACGGATAGACAAGGCGGGAGTTGTCTTCTGGCAGTGCAGAAGGATGATTGGTAAGAGGTGGGGACTCAACCCGAAAATTACCCTCTGGCTCTATAAGACGATAATCCGCCCCTTACACAGAGTAAGGTGCTCTGGTTTGGTGGCCAAGAACAAACCTAGGCAACGTACGAGACAAACTACAAAGACTTAAAAGGCTCGCATGCGCGGCCACCACTGGCTGCACGAGGTCTACCCCGACTGCAGCCATGGAGGTCATGCTAAACCTTCCACCGCTGCACCTACACATACAGCAAGAGGCCAGTCTCTCAGCGGTAAGGTTGCGAACCCTCAAGATATGGTCTAACATCACAGGAGCTCTTCACACAAAATGCCTGGAAAAGGTGTAAGGTGTATGACGAATTTCCAGTGCTTAGGTCAGGCACGGACCGGATTCACAAACAAGCTATCTTCGATAAAAGGTACAAAATACAGTTATATGAGGACGACAATCATGAAGGACTCAATCCCCGGGAGCTGAGAATCTTCACTGATGGGTCCAAAACAGACAGCGGATCGGGCTCTGGAACCTTCTCAGAAGACCTGAACATGTCGATCACCACTCCGCTAGGAGCCCATAACTCGGTATTCCAAGCTGAGTGCATGGGCATCATAAACGCGGCGGCTGCCATCACTGCAAGGAAGGTAGAAGGATCCTCCATCCGCATACTCTCCGACAGTAGAGCAGTCTTAATGGCTCTAAATAGCCATATAGTTACATCCAAACTTATACACGAATGCCACGAACGACTAATGGAGGTATGTCATAATAACAAGATCACCCTACAATGGTTCAAGGGACACAGTGGATCCCGAGGTAACGATGCTGCGGACGAGCTTGCCAGGCAAGGATCGAATGCGGGGGCGATTGGTCCGGAACCGATTCTTCCGATACCATTTAGCAAGGTACGCTCAATGCTGCTGGCACGTACAGGGAAACTACACACAGAACACTGGCTGAACCAGACTGGATGCAGACAGGCAAAAGAAGCCATGCCTGGCATCAACGGAAAACTCACAAGGGCGCTCCTGCAACTAGGGAAGGTCCGACTGAGTATGGTAACCAGTGTCATAACAGGTCATGGACTATTTAACAAACATCTTTTCACAACAGGTGTCACAGACAGTCCCCTGTGCCGAGGTTGCATGGAGACAGAAGAAACAGCCTCTCACGTGGTGCTGGAATGCAGCGGAGTGACTCCATACAGGGCTAAACATCTCGGATCTCCGAGAGACCTCCCCGAGGTCCTACTCAACATCAAAGGTTTGATAGGATCCCTCGAGGAGCTGGGCTGGCAGGACTAGCCCACCCCCAACATATCACGCAAAATAGGCGCAAGTCGTCGAGTTGCGGAAAAATCGCCCGAATACAATACAATACAATACAATACAAGGTGCGACCAGACCGCAGCTTAAAAAACGGTCACGATACGGAATTGCAGTGACGCGTCGTATGCGTACCGTTTTTGACGCATGCTCCCCACACCGCTGTTTAAAAAACGGTGACGGTACGGAATCGCAGTGACGTGCTTCACGCGAATCTTTTTTGTTCGCAAAACAGTTGCGTCTTTTACGTCACCGGTACGGTGTCTGCCATAAGATCTCCGTGTAATATTTTTTGCGATTTTTACGCAGTTCAATTTACGGTGCGTCAGCTTATTTTAAGCAGCGGTGTGGCGAGCACGCGTCATGGACCCGGGTACGTCCTTAAACTACGTCCAAAAGAGAGGTATGGGCATTGTGAATGTCATCTCGCTTTGTGTGGTAGGGCACAGCCAGTGGGTGTCATTCCAGATCCAAATTTTCTTGCGTGATTCGGCATTGGTCCCATAATAAAAGTTGTTCAGTATGACCTGTAAAGTCACTGCGCAGAGTATGGCTGGTGGTTAAAATTTCATCTTATACCTATATTCGACACAAGTAGTAAGTACTTACAGACCAACTATGATACACGTTTTGCCTGTATAGTGATACATAGTGAATAAATTAATACCTGATTTAAAAAATAAAACAAAAATAACAAATAGCATGTTATTTAATTCAGTAATCACTAATCAGTCTTAAACATAGAACATCATACTTTTAGATTAGACAACAAAATGTATATTTATACTGTGTTTCGACTTGAAAGATTTTACTGCTTTAAAACATAAGACAAACCTACCAACCAAATGTATAAAAAAAAATGTTTTTTGTGATTATTATTTTCCTATAGGTTTCACGTAAATGTTTGTAAAAAGGAAATAATCTCCATAATATAAGCTATTAGTTAACACCTCGACGAATACAATCGGTTAAGTGGTTTTCGAGATACACCGCCAAAAAGAATAGGTCCGGACGCCATCTTTGTGACGTCATTACTATCCCCTCCCACCATTTTTCCGCTTTACTACCGCATGTACGGTGATCAGGAGAAACGCCCGAACACATTGATACCGGTTGTGGGTAAGGCCGAGCTGAGTCAATTAAATCTGGCCTCGGAGCGGCTTGGGGACTACTAATAGTAAAAGTTGTTCAGTATGACCTATAAAGTCGCTGCGCAGAGTATGGTGGTTAAAAGTTCACCCTGTATAAAATTTTTAAGTAAAAAGAAATATGTACCTACCTATGATTAAGACGAAAAAAGAGACTAAACGTCGAAGTAAGGTAACATTATTGTGTCTGGTTTTTATAATTGTCATTATAATTTCAGTAATTAAAACCGATACTCTATAAATTCCATTCAATACGTATCGTAACAGTCACCACAGTTTCGACCGGTAAAAGCCAGTTATCGTTACCCATGCGCAAATAAATGAGTGTAGCTTCATTGTTTATTACTCGATCTGTATGTTTTAAGGCTCATTATATTCCTTGATAATGAAGCAATATGTTTTATATTAAACAAAATTTGCGAAATGCTAATATTTACGGAGATTTTTACAAAATAAAAAATAATAATTTTATAAAAAAACTGTTTTTTGTGATTATTTTTTTTCCTATAGGTTTCACGTAAATGTTTGTAGAAAAGGAAATAATCTCCATAATATAAGCTATTATTTGACACCTCGATGATTAAAATCGGTTAAGTGGTTTTCGAGATACACCGCCAAAAAGAATAGGTCCGGCCGCCATCTTTGTGACGTCATTACTATCCCCTCCACCATTTTTCCGCTTTACTACCGCATGTACGGTGATCAGGAGAACTGTCCGAACACATTGATACCGGTTGTGGGTAAGGCCGAGCCGAGTCAATTAAATCGTGTTTCTAGAGGGCTTTTGAGATTTGGCGACCGTACTAGGTGTCTTCATACCTACTAGGAGGGCTCAACACTTGTAACAATTGTATACGTGTTTTTTCACGAGATAAATTTTATTTTATTATTTTATTTATTTATTCAGTAAGACCAGGTTGCCAACCTGTTCCCTTTTTTTATCAAGTGGTACAGACTATTTTTTTATTTATAGCTAACTACTGACGCAAGTTCATCCACATAGAAGTATTTAAACTTTAGCCACACCCTCCCTCTTAGTACTCTTGTACTTGTCTCATGCCTCTTTAGGGGAAGAATACTAGGGCGAAACCTATCCTACATCTTATCTGGATTATATGCAAAATTTTACCAAAACCCATTTAGCCATTTTTGCACGAAGTATGTCCAAACAGCAAACATTAGTGTCTGACCAAAGTATCGGTTTCGGATAAAAATCATGTTTCGGCCAAAGATTATGTTTGCGCGCCGAAACTAGAGCAAACACAAAATCGTCGGTTGTGGCATAAAATCCTGTTTTGGGTTGGTCACTAATGAATACTCCAAACATATAAACTTTGACGCCTAGCAGAAGGAATTTCTTACATCGACCCGCCTGTTCTTATCTCTTTCGCACGCGCGTATTGTATTGTATTGTAGTATGGGCGATTTTCCGCAACTCGACGACTGGCGCCTATTTTGCGTGACAGGGGGATCCGCGAGGAATCCTATCAAAACTTTGATGTTGAGTAGGACCTCATGGAAGTCTCTCGCGGATCCAAGATGTTTTGCCCTGTATGGGGCCACTCCGCTGCATTCCAGCACCACGTGAGAGGCTGTTTCTTCTGTCTCCATGCATCCTCGGCATGGGGGACTGTCTGTGACACCTCTTATGAAAAGTTGTTTGTTAAATAGTCCATGACCTGTTATGACACTGGTTACCATACTCAGTCGGACCTTCCTTAGTTGAAGGAGCGCCCTTGTGAGCTTTCCGTTGATGCCAGGCATGGCTTCTTTAGCCTGTCTGCATCCAGTCTGGTTCAGCCAGTGTTCTGTGTGTAGTTTCCCTGTACGTGCCAGCAGCATTGAGCGTACCTTGCTAAACGGTATCGGAAGAATCGGTTCCGGTCCAATCGTCCCCGCACCCGAACCTTGCCTGGCAAGCTCATCCACAGCATCGTTACCCCGGTATCCACTGTGTCCCTTGATCCATTATAAAGCGATCTTATTATTATTATGACATACCTCCATTAGTCGTTCGTGGCATTCGTGTATAAATTTGGATGTAACTAAATGGCTATTTAGAGCCATTAAGACTGCTCTACTGTCGGAGAGTATGCAGATGGAGGATCCTACTACCTTCCTTCCTTTCCTTCTTTCCTTTTTTAGTGATGGCAGCCGCCGCGTTTAAGATGCCCATGCACTCAGCTTGGAATACCGAGTTTTGGGCTCCTAGCGGTGTGGTGATTGACATGTTCAGGTCTTCTGAGAACGGCGGTCAATGTCTCTGTGCGAGCGGGACAGCAATATAATTATGAGCGTGCATCGTGCAATAGAGATACGAACAAGCTAACCCGCTTGTAATATGTACGAAATTCCTCGTGGTAACCATCTCTTTCTATTACTTAAACTAAATATCTTTCAGGGGACATCATCACCTCAGGAAGAGGATGTAAACAGCAATGGAAAGCGAGTGGGGCGTGCCCGTCTATCCCCAACACCGGCTACGCTCGACACTAAACTTGCGGACGGGCCTTCCCCTCCCAAGCATATCCCGTTCCCGTACATACCCCACGACCCTGAGCTGCTGTTTGAGGCGATGACGTTCATCTTTACAGTGGTGGCTACGGGGCTCCAGTTCCTCAACTTGTATAGGACGGCCTGGTGGCTTCCACATTCATACACCAATCAATCTATGGTGAGTAGGAGCATGGTTTATTAGATAGCCGGTGACAAAATGTTTAATTTGTTTTGCGCAAAAAAAAATTAAAAAGAGGGTCTAATATATAAGAAATGTGCCCAATGAAAATACCTCGTCTATTTAAATTGTCTGTTTGTTGTTTGTCGATTAGTTAGTGAAGATATGGACTTAAAATACCAATATGTTTCAGAACTTCTACCTCATAGATCCTCACCTAGTGGCATTTATAGTGACGTTGCTGTCCCGTCGTCTGTTGCTGAGTCTAGTAGTTCAGCTGTTGAAAGCCACGCTGGCGCCGCCGGCGTTGCCTCATGGCATTGTGGCAGCTAGGTAGGTCCATTATGAAGATAACTTGCGTGGCGTGTACCTGCGATTAGTGTAACATCGTTTATGAGGATTTACACATACGTCTACGCTTGCTTCTCTATATTATTTGACTCGACGGCCACAGAACTGCCGCCAGAGTTACGGCTCGCGAGGGACAGAACATATGCAAGACAAAATGAAAAACAATTTTAAGATTGTTGAGGACATACGACAACAACCTACGTACCTAATTTAGTTGGGGTCACTGTTGCCCGCCGAGCTTTGGTGTTTCATAACAGGAAATCTACCGATTTGATTTGGCACTTAGGACTCTCGAAGTAGACAAAAATCTAAAGTGAGATTATATCAAAGACAAGCGATAAAAGCGCTTTTTCTCTGTTACTTATAAAGTTCCGTAAAGATTTTATTCCATTCAGACTTGGTATTACAATTAGGTTGTGATTTCTATGGAATAGTTGTGTTTATTTGCCGCTATAACAGCAAGTTGTGTCTATTGCAGAATGTTCATCCTGGGTATGGTGATAGGAGCGCTCGCCTGGTGCGCGTACTTCATCGCCCTCAAATATCCCATTGTCAAGATCTTCTACCTCTGCTATCCGTACGTAACTTACATATTTATGTTCACTACTTACATATCTGATGGAATATATTTCCCGCAGTGATTGTGACATTTAATTCATAGTAATTGAGTTCAGTTTAGCGCAATTTCTCGCCCTGGTGTAAATAACGCAAAACTTATTATTTATTCATGATTCTTTTGCATGCATTTTGGCGCAGCCGTGTGTGCTGTGAAGGCACAGGGCGCGCACTTTTTGTATGGAGCGTTTTTATTCGCGATGCACGCGTCACATTTATTTGGAAGTTTACAGGAAGGGAGGAGACAGGTTAATTTTAATTTTCTCAGCGCAGGAAACTAATTTCTTATCGTATTGGCAGTCGTACATGTACTATGATGTGTAGCGTCGCAACAAGAGTGTGCAGGTTTTAAAGGGTCGGCAACGCGCATGTAACATATCTGGAGTTGCAGGCGTCCATAGGCTACGGTGACTGCTTGCCATCTGGCGGTACAAAAAGTTTTGGGGGTACAATAGATACCTATAGTAGATTTATTGGAAACATTTGAATCTCACGGGCAGTAGAATCGATTGACATCTAATTGGGTACTTGACACATGTTGAATATTATAACAAAATTTAGTTAAATAGATAGGAAATGAGCCATCCATTATAAAAAAGTGGAATTTAAAAAATTATATTGAGATTATAAAAAAATACAAGGCTCCGAAGTCTCAAAAAAAAATTTTTTTTTTTACTTTCAAAAATAGAAAAGGAAATGGTACCATTCGATTCCTTACATTTCATTGAAAAATAAATTGTATGACAACTATACACATAAACGCAATATTTCAGGGCCAAAATGGCAATTTCTTTGACCTTCCATACATTTAGGACAGACTTATATGATGTGACGTCACATCACCTTATCATTTTGTTAGAGGCGTTTCAATCGTCGAGTGCGAGCGTCAGACTTTAACTCTCATTTCTGATCTTTGTGTTGCTTAAATGCCATGAGTCCTATATAGACATTTGATCCTCAGGAAAATCAAGATCGTTTGACATTATTTACAAAAAACAGTCAAGTAGCCAATTCTCGTTATATTATAACCAATACCATTCTAAATCTTAACCATTCCCCACAGCGCGGTGGTATACTTCATCCTCTTTGGGCTCCAATCCAGCCCGTTCCTGGAGCTCAGCAATTCAGACACCCCGCTGCACTGCTGTTCGCACGACCCCGAACAGATCCGAGCCGAGGTGGACTCCCTGCGGCAGGATTTTAATCTCAGGGTCAAGAAGATCATCTTCAACGCGGTAGTCGGGGCGTACTACTCTAGTCTAATACCGTGCTGTTTTGCGCAGGTTGGTAGCTTTTCAAGGCATTTGTGCTAATTAAATAATTGTCCATAAATTATTATTCTCTTTGGGTTCACTGAAACTTGGCCAGGTACAGGTTAGTAGATTTTGATATTATATGTAGTAAACTTTTTTAGGCATTTATTAGAAAAAATGTAAGGTTGTTCTGGGTTTACTTTTGAACCTCAGAACTTATTTTGAAATAAAGAAGAATCGTAATAGTAAATTTACACAAATAAGCAAATGTATTGGACACAATCTTAATGTAGAATCAAAGCATGTCAAGTATTTTTCGTAGTATCTTATACCTTTAAACGAGCAATTCTTGTATATTACGGGGTTTCCGGAACTGCTCTAACGTTTTCGATTAAATTTGCTCTATGGGGTTTTCGGGGGCAAAAAATGTTTGAGTTTTTATGTTTTCCGAGCAAAGCTCGGTCTCCCAGATATTATGATGATATTAATGCCATTCGTAGTTAACGCATTGCCAGCGCGAGCTACGAACAGAGAGCCCGCCTAGCGCACTTTATAAAGTGAAGACTCACCGGTCAAGGCGACTCCTGATAAGATTATTTTCGGTAAAATGTTGATATTATCGGAGCAGAAAACTAATTTTTTATCGTATTTGCAGTCGTATGTGTACTACGATGTGTACCTCGCGTCGCAGCAGACGGCGTGCGTGTGCGGCGCGCTAGCGGCGCGGCTGGCGGCGCAGCTGCTGCCCGGCGCCTACGTGGACACGCACCACCGCGCCGCGCGCCACCTGGGCCGCTGGACGCAGGACGGTACGTGTGTGTGTGTGTGTGTGTGTGTGTGTGTGTGTGTGTGTGTGTGTGTGTGTGTGTGTGTGTGTGTGTGTGTGTGTGTGTGTGTGTGTGTGTGTGTGTGTGTGCGTGCGTGCGTGCGTGCGTGCGTGCGTGCGTGCGTGCGTGCGTGCGTGCGTGCGTGCGTGCGTGCGCGAGTGCGTGTGCGTGTCTGTGTGTGTGTGTGTGTGTGTGTGTGTGTGTGTGTGTGTGTGTGTGTGCGTGCGTGCGTGCGTGCGAGTGCGAGTGCGTGTGCGTGTGCGTGTCTGTGTGTGTGTGTTTGTGCGTGCGTGCGTGCGCGAGTGCGAGTGCGTGTGCGTGTGCGTGTCTGTGTGTGTGTGTGTGTGTGTGTGTGTGTGTGTGTGTGCGCGTGCGTGCGTGCGAGTGCGAGTGCGTGTGCGTGTCTGTCTGTGTGTGTGTGTGTGTGTGTGTGTGTGTGTGTGTGTGTGTGTGTGTGTGTGTGTGTGCGTGCGTGCGTGCGTGCGTGCGCGCGCGTGCGTGTAGATTAGATAGTTGTGTGAAGCCCTTTATGCTCGGGTCCCGCTACAGATTGCGTACGATCCTACTACTGCGCCACCAGCGAAGCGTGCTGGGATTTGTGAGGACTAAAATAATGCAGATTGTATTTGCCGGTTTACATTTGGATGGGTCACCTAATTAGTCATCGTTATCATTTAGCCGCCCTGAAGCTTAAGAGGCCTTCGATTTACAATACAATACAATATAAATACTCTTTATTGCACACCTTAATACAGAAACAGTACAAATAATACAACACATAAAGAAGAGGTAAACAACAGGCGGTCTTATCGCTAAAAGCGACTCATTGTAATCTGAATCTTTTTTTCGGACAAATTCATATTCACATTCACATGCAATAAAATTGATCTTCGGGTCATTCTGGTTCCTAGGGCGGCTAGAGGTTAAATATATTAACGATGACCTCAGAAAAACTCAAACAAAAATGATTACTTCCAGACACGGGGACAGCTAATGACTGGAGCCCCTTGAAGTTATACCAGCGTGGGGCGGTGGTGTCCCTCCACGGCGCCGCCTACACGTGCGTGACGGCGACCGCCGCCGCGCGGCCGGCCAGTGCGGAGCACTCGCGGTTCCATGTGAGTGTAGTTATACAACAGTGGAGCGGTGGAGGCCCTTGCCGGACCCACCTATACTTGCGTCACGTCAACAGCGGCCGCTCGTTCGGCTAATGTTAATATAGAATATAGATAAAGGTATTGTGCTTTTTATGCAGTGTTTATTTAATATTTCATACAAACTTTTTTATTTTACTTTACTTTTTCATAAAGTTTCCCACAGATACAGATTGAATTTGATATTGACATATATTGAATTAAGGTTCTAAAGATAAACAATTGCTTATTGCACTCAGAAAAAAAATCTAGTACATTCATGGTTTTTTATTAGGAATATCTGTGTTGTTCAATTTGGGTGATATTTCCCTCTTTACTTTGATCTCCATGTTCGCGTAACCCTCGACCACACGAGATTTCGCAGAAAGCGTCACATAGATCCGTCCTTTTCTAAACGGGAACGTGCTCAAGACAGGGAGATCCGGTATCCAAATGTTATTTATTTCATACGACCCCTGAAAGTTTCAACTTGTTTTAGGCTTTGTGACACAGTATGTTTTACCTCAGCAGCTTAAAAAAAATAGTAAAAAAGGTACTTGGCTGCGAATGCGCATGACCGCAAAACTAGAAATGTAAAAAGATATCACAACTATCATGACGGTTCAATTGATTATCGACTACATTTCATGTTTTACTCGAAAACATTTCTATTTTCATTGTGTTTTCTTTAAGCATACTTAAGCGTTTGGCAAATCCTAACACGAAAACAATACTATACCGGCGGGACTGGACAAGTCGGCAAATTAGCCCTTAGTGCAGGTCCGAAAAATATGTTTTTCTCGATCAAATCACAATATCGGCTGTGCATCTCGACGAACCCGCGCCTGTATTCGTTGCTGCGGAACTCGTAAAACACTAGGTCCACCTAGAAATTTCACACATATATATATATATATATATTAAATAAATGTATTCTATTAATATGGGTAACTCACGTTTTTGAGTCGTAAATTGCTCGACACGTTTCGCTTCATAATGAGAGAGCTTTTCAGTCAAGTACTGTGTTTAGGCCACGAAGCTTGCTGAGTTGCCAAAGTAAGGTACGAGATTGAAAAGCTTGATTATATCACTATTGTATACAATACTTTTTCTGCGACTCGTCTAAAATAATACTTTTTTTACTTTACTATAAAATATAAATAATTAATGAAAATTGGTAAGTATCTCAGTAGACAAAGATGTAGACATAAACGTGCGACTTGCGCCCCGCCCCCCGCGCCCGGCGCCCGTTTAGTATTTTCTATGGGAGCGTGGCGGCACGCGATTGGTCAATTTTTTTTGATAGTTGACTACAGCTTATCGAAATGAATCTTATAGTTGAGTGGGCTCATACATGAAAAATACGCAATTATAGCGATATGCGAGCTGAATATAATGGCGAACGGTTGTTTGGATCTGTGAACGGAGGATGCAAGTGTCGGCAGTACAGGAGAGCTTCGACCTGTGGCAAGTGGCAATACCGTACTAAACTCCTCAAACGATAATATTAATTGCTAATAACGCGTTTCAGGTGATATTTATTTTATTTTATTTATTCAAACAAAATTTATACAGTCTGAAAGTCAAAACCAAATCACTGTACAATTTAGAGTCAATTTATACGCTACGGTACACAACACTTTACATAAACAGTTTTATAAAATACCACTACCATTCATCGCCTTGCAATACTCCAGACAGATACTACATATACTTGCCCATCGCCTTGCAAACAAATCATTTTCAGGGGCGCATGACAGGCGCATGACGCAGAAGCGCGCGTTCAAAAGTTTTAGAGCGCGAATGAGAGGAGATTTCAGGCGTTGCTGGTACTGCAAGAAGATCATGGTGTCTAGGTTTTATCCTGCTTGGATAGGAAAGGCACAGAGAGCCTCACTATCTGTGCCACTAGGTCAGGGCAGTTGGAATCTCCGCACAAAGTTGCACAAGCCACTACCAGAAGATTATAGTTACGCCTCACTTGCAGAGAGTTGAATCCCAGGGATCCTAACAGAAATTTATGTACAGGAATTTAAGAATGCCTTCTGTATCTTTTCTAGAAGCAAGGCATGCGTACTCTCAGCGGGACTCCACACTATATATGCTAGCGGCTTCAAGCTTACTCCGAACTAGGGCTAGTAATTTAATTGCCTTTGGGT
The DNA here is from genome assembly GCF_033807575.1 of Cydia pomonella. Taxonomy (NCBI): domain Eukaryota; kingdom Metazoa; phylum Arthropoda; class Insecta; order Lepidoptera; family Tortricidae; genus Cydia; species Cydia pomonella. The sequence goes on along the minus strand of NC_084713.1, from coordinate 6,582,098 downwards.
TGTCGCGAGCGTTCTTAATGATGAATCCCAGCCTTTTTAAACAGTCGGCAGCCAGACATTTGATAGACTGCACGGCTCTCTCACACAAATCTGATATTCCTAGCTACGCAATATGTATACTTTTAACACATACGTATGTTACTGTAGCGTTAAAATTACTGGACCAATCTTATGTGAATAATGAAATCTACCAATCGACCCGTTTTTATGACTCGGCTACATTTTTAATACTTTTTTACGATAATATATACTTAATAATATAAACTTTTTCTCTTTTTAATGCTGTATTAAATAAGCAAATAACCATTCGCATAACTTTTTCTTTTTTGTGTCATGCATGGTGCGGAACCATCGGGGCCGATTTTTATATATATGTTTGTTTTTTTACCGTAATATTGTTATCCATAGTTCTGAGTTGTTTTGTATGTATATTCACGTAGTACTTGGGGTCCTTGCGACTCAACCTCGATGACGTGGCGCTGAATAGCGAGAAATACTCAGGATTGTAATACGTGACGTTGGCGTGTTCAAGAGATACATAGTACACCTGCAAAAGAGATACACAGTACACCCACAAATAGATGTCATATACGAAAGAAAAAGTGTGCAAGCTATCAGTGCCCAGGGCTGGAATCGAACCAGCGTCTTCTGCATTCGTGGCAGAGGCCATAACAGCTATGGGCACTTGGACCTTGGTCACTCTTTTAGGGTTCCGTACCCAAAGGGTAAAACGGGACCCAAGTACTAAGACTCCGTCCGTCTGTCTGTCTATCTGTCACCAGGCTGTATCTCAGAACCGTGATAGTTAAACAGTTGGAATTTTCACGGATGATGTATTTCTGTTGCCGCTATAACAATAAATACTAAAAACAGAATAAAATAAATATTTAAAGGGGCTCCCATACGACAGACATGATTTTTTTGCCGTTTTTATAGACAGTGCGGAACCCTTTTTGCGCGAGTCCGAATGGCCGGTTTTATTCGAGTAATTTCGAAAAGAAAAAACACTAAAAAAGTGGCGGATAATTCCGACGACGGACTCTTATTACAACGGAATAGGAGTGATTTCTAAATTCATTACAATTTCTGAAATTAGGTACCCGAATATACTATAGAAGTGTTTCTACTTAGTCGAAGTAAAACACTTTACAAAACAAGTACTTATCTACATAGGCCAAAGGTATGGCACCATCGCTCGAAAAGATGCCGCATATCTTTGGCCTATGTTGGGTAAGATGGCGCCACTTTTTGATATTTAACGAAAGAATAAGGATCAAAGTCAAATGGCGTTCTAAAAGTTTTAATAATGTGTCGAAAGATGGCAGTAAATTTACTGTGGCTACACAGTTTATCTCACAATCCACCTCTATTTCAATTTCTCTTTGCCTACAAGTAAGATAAGATAATTTATTCCATAACAATTTTACAATCATGTCAGTACAGAATAAACAGAGAAATATATGGAATTAGAACTTATCCACAAGTTAGCCTAGAAAGGCTTTGGCTTCTCCTTATGAAAAATCCTATATTTACATATCTCCATCAGTCTAAAACATAACGTGGCCAAAAAAACATCTTGTCAATTGTGTTTATTTATTTCTGCGCATCCTTGTTATATTCACACGCTTTCTTGAGACTTTGAAACGTCTACATAAAAAGTTTAATGGATTAAACGAATAGGTATTTACCTCATCATTTGCACCCAAAATATCTGCCACCAAGGAAAATATTGCTATCCAACCCACACAGCTACGAGCGACCATATTGCCAGATTTATGATAATTATGATGTTATCAAAATCGAATTTACATACTTCACCGCGCTGTACTGATGACTATTTATTTTTAACTAAGATGTGATTTAGACAGACTACATAATAATATAAATACTTAATTATATTTACAGGGTGATTTATCATTAATCTATATATGTAGTAAATTTCATATTTGGGGTGAATTATCAATTTCATATAGATCTTCTTTGCCATGTCTCATTATTTGGAGTCGGCCCTCCTCGTTCGAAGGCACCAGGTTTTTCTGTCCTGGGTTGCCTGTGTGTTGATATGCGCCCGCTCCATGTCCTTGGTAGCGGTTGTCCACCACGTGGTAAGCGGCTTCCCCTTGCCGTTCTTTTTCCTGGTATGGCCTAGGCCTTTTTGATCGTATACTCTTTGTCGCGTCTCATCATATGCCCGAACCATCTCATACGGCTTTCAGCCATTTTTTGCTGCAATGGGAGCGACCTCGAAATAATTAATTTCATATAGTTATACTAAATCTTGTAATTTGACCTTAATTACTTAAAATTCAATTTAAATCAAATATTCTTTGATTATTTGTTAGTATTATTTTTATTATATAATTGTATGTATCCACTAACTAACACGTCATGTTAAACAGAAGCATGTACTTACGCTGGTTTTACTACTTTACTAAGTACACGGTAATTAAGCGAAAAAAACCCACTCAAATGTATTTATATGTATAATTATTTCATTACTTACTCTGGTAACAACAAAAACCTTGATTTGAAATTGTAACATCCTATGTATAAAATGTAGATGTGAATTTAATGTTTCTTTATTACTATTTATTATTGACGGGAACTATACCTAAAGTCCCCGCCGATTTATTAAATTATTTGCTTTTTTAGCCACGGTACATTAAATTTGTTTTAATAGACATGTTTATTTACCTATTAAACCTAGGTACATCATAAATAGTAAAGTGGACTTCGATAGAAAAGACAAATAATGTAAACAAACGAATTTAATTTACCTTAATTTTTTCATAATATCGCACTTTTTGTGGACAACCATGATTTTATCAATAGTTTATATACTCAAATTCTCTTTATTTATATCAATTACTGGTTAAAATATAAATTACCTATTAACCTTTTAATCGCCTTGGTCTGATATATAAGACATACAATATCCAGCCAGCTCATTTTGCCGCAGTCTGATAAATAAGACAAATCTTAGTGTAACTTCTTACCTTCGGCGACACGAGCACGCTCGATGAAAAAATCCAAGCGGTTAAAAGATTATTTCAATGTAAAATAGGTACCACTGTAGAACTATTAGGTTATAGGTACATCAAATGCTAACAAAATTTGTCATATTTGTTTACATTATGTATTTTCTATTGAACTACACTTTACAATGGGAAGTGGGCTACCACTAACTGTCGCTCCAATACAGCAAGAATGATAAATATGGAAACAGACTATGCGTACCTACCCCTGATTTGCTTCTGCATCAGATATCAGATGCACCTTCCCAGTGGCGTAGCGTGAACTAATTAAATTAAATGAAATTAAGGCGCTCTTATAGACAGATTTTAGGTTTTTGAGGGGGTGAAGCAGACGAAGTGGTAAAGCAGGCAAGCGGGCGCCCCGTGCGCCGCGCTCGCAGCAAGCCTACGTCCTTATTCTGACGCCATCCGTATTCTGGTTTGTTAGTTCTGGGATCTTTTCCGGAAATTTATATTGATTATGATTTAAACTTAATGAAATTAAAAATTTGATAATTATATATAATACTAGAGTATACCGCGGCAAATTGAGAACCTAGTAAAATGATACCAAATCGTTTTGTGTCGAAATAATATTACTTACTAATTCAGACATAAGTTACAACTGTCTGCTTTAAATCATATATAGATACCTATTTAAAACTTAGTTGACCTTAAAAATGCAATAGAAGTCAATTTCGGGCAAGTAGTGAAAAAAGGAAGAATACTAGCAAAGCTAAGTAATTTGTGGAAGTGAACGTAAAAAGGTAGCATGTTTTTGCTGGTATTGAGATAACTGAAAACATAAGCATAAGGTATGCACAAGCATATGTAGCTCCAAAAAGAAGATAAATTATGCTATCTTCTCAAAAAAGAACCATGACTCTAACTGTAACGACTATTTCTATATTATTTTTTGAATTGACGACAATGAAGACGATTATAAATTTTAAATGCAAAGGTCGAGAAAACTGCTATTATTATTTATTATTTAAAGTTTATAATGGCAAAAATGCACTTATACTACTACTACTTCGAAGTTATATAGTAATGAGTATAATTGACTGACTTTAATTAATGTCTAATAAAGAATCAGTCTGTTGTCTGTCTACTCTGTCTGTAATCAAATATTACAAGTATATTTGACCCACTGAGGTTTCAGATGAAGTTGAAAATCTGCATACATATGTAAGTAGGGTGACAATGAAATATTTTTTTTTTTTTATTTATTTAGGCAACAAACAGTCTTGTACAAAAAACAATGTAAGCATAAGTAATGTGTTAATAGACCTTGAGTGCCCTACCTTAATAATAATAAGTAGCTAGTCTAGGAGCAGTAAGCGGAAAACAAAGTTATCAGTTAGTAACAATAAAGTTATCAGTAACTTGAGTGAATCTGTATTCATTCATCCATGTATATGTATGTACGGGCAGGTTCGTTGATACTCGTACATACATCCACAAGGGTACACAAGAATATTATATACATAAGTTAATACCTACAATGTTACAATGTTATAAGTACTAATATGCAGAGGTTATTACAAAGGTGTAAGTATAACTACTTTTATTAATGTTACCTACCCAAAGAAACAGTTTGTTAATGTTTATAATTTCGATCTTAAGTGAGTAATAATTTGTTTTTTAAAACTTTCACAGGTTTTATAAGGAAAAATATCAATGTGGGATACATTTATATTGTAATAATTGAGACAACGGTTGAAGTAAGAATTTGAGCAATATTTTGTACGAGCGAAAGGGATAGAAAATAATTTCTTGTGGCGTGCAGTGCGTTGAGGTATTTTAAATAATAACCTACCAAGAATTGAGGGGGGGGCAATAAAGTTGTTAATGATTTTGTAAAGAAACATTATATCAAACTGTGCTCGGCGATCTTCAAGTGTCAGCAATCCATAGTGAGAAAGACTATTTTTATATGAATTTCGACTCCGTCCCATACGGAAGTCGATAGATTTGAGAAATTTCCTTTGTACACGTTCTATTCTATTGATATGACACCTAAAGAAAGGGTTCCAAATGATACACGAGAAATCTAAGATTGATCTGACTAAACTGTAGTATAAGATGTTGGAAAGGCTTACAAACCCTTAATATAAAACCAAGTTGTTTGTAAGCCCTTTGAACAATGATATCTATGTGATTATTAAAAGTAAGTTTATTATCTATTATAACCCCGAGGTCACGGACCTTGTCAACCCTGTTTATATGGTGATTATATAATTTATAATTATGTGTTATTGGATTTTTGTTACGTGTAAATGTGATAATATTGCACTTATACTTATACTTATACTTAATATTATGGTACCATCGAGCTGATCTGATGCATGAGAGAGGAGGTGGCCATAGGAACTCTGTGTCCAAATATCGCAACCAAATTGCGTTTGAGGTTGTTAGAATTGTCTCAATGAGTATTGTTTTCCTTTGGAAAGAAGTACAGTTAAGACCTGTTCCGTAATGTTAATTAACATACAAAACTTTCCGATGAACAAAATTATTTTATCGTCAACTATATTATTTATCCCTTCAAGTGGTGGCCCACCCCTCACGGGTCGATGCGATAGCCAGAAAGCTGTCGGCCAACAGAGGGTGGTTAGTGAGGTGTTGCCATATTTAGTGGCAAAATTAAAGGCTTTGAAGTATATTTACGCTCTTCTAGCGCCCAAAAGTAGCTAGCAAGTTAGACAAGGAAAACATACATACACACGCTTGTTAACGCTTGGTTGCTAAGGACCGTTCATCCGGGATCGAACGCCTAGGTCGAGTTCTGTCTTGATTTTTAAAGAGGTTATTTTGTAAATACACGGTACCCTCGAGGAAACGGAAATATTTTATCAGTATAATCCGCATCGTATTTAGAGGCAAAAATGTCATATAAACTTTTTTAATTCGCCTAGTTTCAGAGTTAATACCAATTAAAAAAATATATTTTTCGTTGTGTTTTAGTGCATAACGCCTTTTTGATGGCTATGTCGCCAGTCGCCACTTTGGGACCAAGTCTAGACTACCTTCTTGACAGATATCAAAGTCACAAGGTACCATTTGAATAGACTAATTTTTAAGAAAAAAAATGTACCAATTTATATTAATCCATAAATTTTCCAAGAACATGAACTAAATATGTTTAAAAACATACAAAAAGTAAAAAAAAAAAACAATTTTTTTTTGCGGAATTGACTTAAACTTGTACATGAAATTCTTCTTATGACCTCAGGAATACGTGGTTAAAAAAAATCCGTTTCCTCACGGGCACTTTTTATGACTTAACCTTTAAATTTTAAGCTCTACGTTAAGAAAATTAATTAACAATTACCTCCAATCATAACTTTCTTTTGTGGTGGTAGTCATTTTTAATAAGGAAACTAGAAAACTGTCACTGTTGCTAGGTTTTTAGTTAGGTGCATGTGGCGAAATGCATAAACATTACAATAATTTAACAACAACAAGGACAACTTCAACAGAAGGACATGATGTCACGATCCTCAGCATTGAGGGACCAAGAAGAAGAAGACAATAATTTAATTGTTCTATTCGAATAGCGTATTTAGTGCTTATTCTAACGATATATGCTTCAATATATACTTTTATACATAGATAAGCTTAAATAGTTGAATTTGTAATATTCTCTAAATCCGCGCTGAACACCCGACGGGGCCCCGCCACGTGGCTACTTTTTACGTTTTGGCTTCTGCTACTTGAAGGGATATACTATAGGCCTTGACTAGTGATTCATCTCAAAATAAACTATTTTAATATATACATATTACACATAAGCACCCTAATGCAAAAATGAAGAAAATATATTTTGCGAAACTTTCGATCGATTTTTCCACTTATATTTTGTATTGGCAGGAAAAATAGTAAAAGCATATCACAAAGACATAACAAGGTCCAAGGTTTTAAAGAAGAAGGTAAAATTGGCTGAGACCTGAAATTGACGGCAGAGTGTCATCGAAATTTATACTTGAAAAAGAAATAAAATGTCACCAGTTTTCATTTCATACAAAACAGAAATAGCATGGTATAAAAGTATTTACCAAACTTTTACAAAGGACTTTATGTTTAACATTATCAAAAATGGAATTTATTAACATTCTTGAATTTACAGAATAATTAACCAGTGAAATAAAAATATTGGCGAGAGGTACAAATATATACGAACTTCCGAACCGAGTACTTGCAAAATTTTGAATGAAATTTGAAGGGTAAAATAGTTGATAAATGTTGTAAATAAAGTCTTAAATGTATACCATATGAAAGTTAATAAACCAGAAATACCAAACAAATTCAACACTTATAACATAAACTATTACAGCCATTTGAGCACTTCCACAAAAACGTGAAATGGTACCTTTCACTAAGCACTATTTAAATCCCACATATTTAAATCCAGTATATCTCCTGCATCCTGTATGTGTTAAAAACGAAGCTGTTCCAATATAATGACTTATATAAATTAAACAAGCGGATTAATTTTATTTGTTTACGTTTAAAAATAGGTATTCAATTTGATTATTACTGTAATAGCAATTTAAAATATTATTTTACCTAAATTGATAATTAAAAGTAGGTACCTCTCACGAAATAAGTACTACTGAATTTTATACTTAGCAGTGTTTTTTAAAATGTACATGTATTTTACCTTCCTCGTATTAAAAATGAAAAGTAGAGTGTTTAACTCGGGTGCAAGGCACCATCTCATCATTTGGTTAATCGCGTTGGTTTGGTTTTTTGCGTGTGTAAAACTTGTCAAAAAAGATAATATGACGGATGGATGTCTGAAATGTCACCGTATTTAAGAATCAATTAGCTTAAAAATTAGTTTTTTCTTCGTAAGAGTGATGAAAACATTGTGTGTATAACATATTTGTGTATTTATAGTGTGATTATCCATTTTATGTAACGTCCGCTAAACTAGCACAGGCCCGACGCTGACAGTGGTCACGGGCGTACTGGCGTACTGACGGTATTGCCGCGCAGGGTAACGTTTAGTAGACAAAATGTTGAATTCATAATTATGAATGAAAAATTTAACGCATCGATAAACTGACAAGCCAAATGTTAGAGTTACTTAAAAGCTATTGAATGAAGTAAATTTCATATTGATATTCATCATAGTACTTCTAAAATATCGAAATAAATACAGTTTTAAGCATATTTTCAAAGCAAAAATCTATCGAGAAAAAGATGAGCCATCGTGTTTCTGACAAGCATACGGCTAGTTCAAAGACTGAAGTTATACATACTAGAAAATAATCGATGAAATCCTTGTACAAGCCTGTAAATATCGATTTAAAAATAGCGCATTATACTATACACCGCGCCTTAAATATTTATTTTCAGGCAACTAAGGCCCATATATACATACCTTACAGACTAACATATATACAATAATAAAAATCTTACACTATAAAAATCATTTTGCTTTGCCTTTGCATTTTGTTTGCTTTGCTTTGGCTAATCTAGCCTTGAGCGATGTCGCATCTGCGAAGCCCTTTTCTGTCAAGGTAATAAAAAGGGTTGGCTTTCAGGGGCCCCGGCCCTTAAGTGCGATGCGAGGCCGTTGGCGAGCTGCCGCGTCGCCTACGCTACGCCACTGCGCCTACCTTCCATAATCGAACGACCCAAGTATTTAAGTTTTTTTCTCGTATATGGTCGGCATTGTCGCCCAAAATGAAAAAGTTAAAAACACTGCAGCAATGCCGGATTTAGAGGTCTGGAGGCCTCGGGCAATAAAGGTGTGGAGGCCCCCTGGCCCCAAATTTTTTCCAAATAAAATGGTAAATTTACCGAATTCTCTATTGTGGGGGGCCCCTCTTTTGTGGAGGCCCGGGGCAGTAGCCCCGGTTGCCCTCCCCTAAATCCGGCCCTGCACTGCAGTCTTGATTTCGCGACAGCAATGTTGCATGCAAATTCCATTATTTGTCAAGTTCCAAATTTTAAAGAAAGTTGATATGAAGGCATAGATCGATTAAACAGCCAAAAAGATGATCAGTTCTTATTATTATGTATTCTATATATTCTCCGCAGAAAAATATACTTTAAATATATTTTAATTAAAAAAAAGGCGGCAAAGCAGGTCTTTTCAATTGTTTTCGTTGTTTTCTTGCACCATTTTTGACAAAAGCACTACTTATGTATGACTCGGCTGGAAGAAGTGTTTTTGGAAAAAGCACTATATATGACGTCGTCGTCCGTTTAAAATTAATCCTCAGCAAGCAAGTAGCTACTTCCGAGCCTCGACAATAATGTACTATATTTATCCACAGACCGTGTTCTCCAACCCGTCAACGCTGCTCTGCCTGCTCCTCTGCCTCCAACTATCGCTGATAGTACTCCAGCTGGGCCTGCTGTACAGCTCCGCGCCCTGGCACAACTTCCTCGCCACCATCTTACTGCTCTTCATCAATTATTACACCCTCTTCAAGATGGCTAGGGACTATCTAGTCTCCTGGAAGGTCTATAAAGCGGAGAACATGATACAGGATAAGAATTCTGTTGTCAATTAAGTGCTGATGAAAGTCATTCCGTGTGTCCTATGTTAGGAGCAAAGCCACATTGGTTGGTAAAAGTTTAATGTTTATTTTTCTTGTAGTGAGTTTTATTTATTAGGATTGACTCACGATATTGAGAATCTGTTCAGTTAGGTTAACTTTAAGTAGCGTTATTGTCTGTTGAAAATTTTGTCTCACAATAAGTCTTATTGAATTCTTATAATTTTGTACTTAATCTTCTATTTCTCAGTTTTTGGACAACGTTCTCTATTGAGAATAATATATGGAATTTTAAAAGACTGACTTCGACTGGCATGTTCTTCCACTCCTGACACTTTAAATGGATTGGACTATATTTCCGGGATTCATTTTGTAGTTAGATAAAAATCTGGTAATAAACATATGTAAATTGCAGAAATCAACAATCTGTCCAAACTTCAAAGTAAAATAGGTTTCATTGATATCAATATGTCATTTTTTCAGTGTATTTTAGTGCCCTCTAATTATTGCTATCTCAAATTTACTGACGAGTGAAATCAACTTAAAACTTCGAAATACAAAACTGTTTTAGTGCAAAAGTAAATAACCACTGAATGTATTTATTTGTGTATCTTAGTAAAACTATGAAAATAAATTTAATTTATGGTATAGGTTACCCTATTGTAGAGTTGAATTGGAAGTGGTAATGATGGTTAACTTAGTAAAGAATTGCAGGGCCAGTCTTGTAACGTGTATCACCGACTAATGATGCTAATGCAAAGATTCATTCATTGTATAAGTTAAGATGTGTAATCGCTAAGATTAATTAAAAATTAAAATTAATTTAATTTTAATTTTTAATTAGATTTGACAAATCTGCGCGTCATCGTGTATGACACGGACTATAGTTGTGGTTACCAAAAGTTGACGTTTGTAAATTCAGAGGAAAACAACCAACAGAAAAATCATAAAACGCTATCTGCCTCTGTCGATCTAATATGCAATAGAGGCATATAACGATTTTTCGATTTTGGCCCTCAGTTACCAAAAAGCAAGGCTTCGTGTAGCGCTGTCTAGTTGGACTGTCAACTAGGGGGCAAGAATTTTTCTTCGTTAATTTTCGTTCGTAATTTACAATACGGTACAAACAAGTACGATTGACAACATAGTTAACTGACCTTTGGTAATTTTATCCCTTGTTTACATTTATACATAAATACGATGGAAACTAATGTTTTATGTTGGTGATAACATAGTTACTATCTGTTTCGTCATTCATATTGCTCAATACATCAGAGACCGTTTATTTATAGTGTTGTATCCGTCAGTCTGTTTATATTTCATTATCATGCTCTTGATATAGGTAACAATGACTTTGCTTAGTGCAAAAAAGTTCATATGACTGTAAGGTAAATTAACAATTATATGATTACTTGCCATATTTTGTGTATTTATTTGTCGAAACATCTACATCATAATGAACCCTTTGGATGCCAAGGATCCTTATAGTTCTCACAAAGTCACAAATACTTATAATTGTTAAGGCATACATTGTCAAAGTAACCTTCATGCTATCAGGTAAGGGTTATATCGGCTTGCCTGTGCTAACGATGTTTGCGTGTGCATGTTATTTTACAATTGGAAAAATAGCATGAACAAAAAAAAAGGCGAATATATTACCATTATGATTGTAATATTGACAATAATGTTACAAAATCAGTAGGGATTAACTTGCATTTAAGTGATAATGATAATAAAAAAATCTTATCAAAGATTAAAATGAATATATTTATCTTAAGTAAACAAATTGCATCATTATCTTACACAATATACATGGTATATTCTGTTAGAGAGATAATTATCCAGAAATCGGATACTGATAATTATTTCATTTCAATACCCATGAAGGTGTTTTTTCACTGTCATTAATTTGTACTTTTATTGCTTTCATTTGATCTCTCACAATGTCACAGGCGCTCAGCAATTCCTTGTCTTTTCTGTTCAAAGCATTTAGCCTCACAGTATGCCTGAACTCTACCAGGGTGTCTATGAGATTGTTTGGGACTTCATTGTCTGAGCTTTCCTGTAATTTGAGCCCAAATTTTGTCAAAACATTAGTGATATACTCGGCTATCAGTAAAACTGGAATTGGATAAAACTCAGAATTCTCCAGTTTCATCAATCTATTTGTCTTTATAACTAAGTTTAACAAGTTATTAATACAGCTGGCTGTATCAAAATCTGATCGCAGAACTTTTAGATTTAGTTCTTCAACATTCTGCAAGCTATCAAGTAATTGATATTTATAGTCACCATTTTCTGTGGCATTGTTATTGACATAATTGTATGCGTCTTTTAGGAAGAATTTGAATTTGTGTAGGACACTTTCTGCAGTTTTCATTAACTCATCACTGTATTCCATTGGATATCTATAGTTGGACATAAGGCAAGCCATCCTAAATGTGTCAGCACTGTGTTGAGACAGCATCTGTGGTATGCTGACAGTATTTTTCAAGGATTTAGACATTTTATTGTCACCTTTCAGTTGTAAATGACCTATATGTATCCAGTAGTTGGCCCATTGCCTGGTGTTATGGAAGGAGCAAGACTGGGCCTCCTCATTCTCATGATGAGGGAACTGCAAGTCAATTCCTCCGGCATGAAAGTCTAATTGAGAACCAAAGAACTTGCTCACCATGGCAGAGCACTCGATATGCCAGCCAGGCCTCCCTTCACCCCATGAGGCCTTCCAAGATGGCTCCCCAGGCTTGTGAGCTTTCCACAGAGTAAAGTCCATCTTGTTCCTTTTGTACTGATCTGCTGGTTCACCTGCATCTTGCATTTTCTGCAACTTACCATAAGCATTGTATTTCACAGTGTCAAAATACACTGAACCATCTTTAGTAACATAAGCCATTCCAGATTCAATGATTTTCTGGATAAAAGTTTCAATGGTGTTAACATGGTCTGAGACTCTCACAACTATGAGTGGTTTTTCAATATTCAAACTGGCCATGTCCAGCCAAAACTCATGCTCATATTGTTTTGCTATGGTCCTGAAGTCCGATTTAGTCTCTTTGGCTTTTTTAATTATTTTATCGTCGATATCCGTGACACCCATTGCAGTGACAAGTTTAATTTTGAAGAATTCTTTAAGTATTCTCTGTAGAATATCAATTTTAACATAGCAACTTGCGTGGCCTAGATGGGCGGAGTCATAGACGGTGGGTCCGCAGGAGTACCACGTCGCGATGTTGGGGTCGTTGAGGATCACAGGCACTTTTTGATCGGCCACGCAGTTGTACACGTACGCCCCGATCGGATTTCCATTCGGCATCATCCATTTCGTCTCTTTATAAGGCTTTAAGGAGCAAACATGGGACAATTTCCTGGAGAATACTGGTACAATCTTTCTCATTGTTAATTTGTGTACAATCACGACTGTCACGAGTAAACAAAGACTTATTATTCAATTCAAACAATTATTAGATAGATTCATTGCAAGTGACCTTGAACAAATCAAAATGTGTAATCTGTCATTAAACAGCTGATTGGATTTTTGAACCTTGACGCAAAATATTTGAGACTTATAAAAACACCCATTGTTTTACCATCCATCGGGTAAAAGTAGTCTTAAATATGCAATTTGACTTTGACAAATTTGACAACTGTCATATGTGACGACTGACGTTTATTGTTAGTTCTTGAAATAATCGTGTACTTACTTACATAGAGAAATCAACAAAAAGGTGCAAATAAGAAGATTCATGCAGATTTAATTGTAATCAAATACAGAAAATGGTTGTTTTCGCTCCAGATGAAATAGGACTTGCTGACAAGTCACCCTGTGCTGGCATCAGAGCTGATCTCAAGATGTGTTTGTTAAATACGGATTGCTGCAAAAAGGTTACAATTTAAATTGTTTTTAACAATTACATTTCAGAAAATGGTTTTTAAACTGTTCAGAAAGTTGAATGTTAGAAGGGCTTTCCTTGAAGGATAATAAGATTTTTAAAATTTTCAGGACAAGAAAACACCTCGAGAATGTTTAAAGTCAGGGGAAGTTGGAGACGAATGTCTGCAACTGCGACAAGCATTTTTCGAGTGCAAACGATCCTTAGTAAGCTCAAATAAAGTTTATAGGTTTACATTTATGAATAATAAAGTAAACTTTTCTTAGCCTGATAAAGGTAGAGACTAGTTTACAGAACTAAGTTATTATACTTCATTTTATCTGTATGAAATTGTCTCAATATTTAGTCTGCTGTAATCGTAGCGGATAAAATATGTGTTAAAAGCATTTAATATTTATAAGAGATGTAATACAATCACAGTGTTTAACACAAACTGTAGAGATATATTCTATCCACTACCATTGATGCTAACTATACTATGATATTAAATTTAATAAGGGATGAATGTAATAATCAAATACAATTTTAGTAAGTAATTTTAAAATATCTTATTATTTATTTGATTATTTCAGCTGGACAATAGAAGAAGGTTTCGAGGGCACAGAGGATACTGAAGCTATGTATGACAATTCATTACTGAAGTTTAGTTTATTATTTTACTATTAAAACAACAAACATGTAGTATTACATATGAATTCTAGTTTTCCAATAAAGTTACCAAAAATACTGAATTAGAGATTTTTTTAAAGAAAAATGTGATCACTCTGCAACATTTAACTCAAAAATTTTAATGTTTAACAAAAAAATGTAAAGTAAATAAAATTTTATTTTACAGCCAAAATCAGTACCTAAATACCTAAGTAGTAAGTAGTTATTAAATACAGGAGAAAATAAAACCATTGTATAATTTTAAATTTTATTACAAAAATAATTGAAATTCCTTCAATTTGCTAATCATCTATTTGCTTTCCAAACATTTATTCAACACATTTTTTTCAATACATTTTTAAAACGGTACAAAAAATATTCAGCAGAAAAATGTCTAAGATATTGTTGCCAACTTAAAATAAAAATATTAGGGATGTGAATTAAAATATTTTGTTAAAATTTAATAACGAAAATGAATGACCATTTGGAAGTAAGTAATTTTAAAAACTTTGAAAAGGTTAATATTACTTCTAGGGATAAATCTATAACTATCTAATGTTTTATTTAATTCAAATTGTTTCAGAATGTCCAAATCTTTCTCACACTAATTATTTAATTGGCAAAAGTTAAATTGTACTTATTCTTACATAATTCTGTAATTTTATTCATACCCAAACAATCTTACTCCAGTTTGACCACTTAACTCAGTTGATTGGCTATCAGTTGAAAATCTGGTTGTAACTATCAAACATATTAGTCCCATCTGTGCCTGATCAGGGGGCACAAATGGGAATGATCCATTCCTATCTGTTCACGCCGGGCACAAATTGGAAGGATGCATTCCCATCTGTCCCCGGCGGAATAAACATATTCCCATATCAGGGGGCAGGCACAGATGGGAATATACCAAAAATGTATCAATTATATATGTAAAATGTCACCATTCCTGCAACCCTAAACTTACCTAGGGAACAGACCGAGTTAAGTGGTAGTCCTGTGATAAATATATAAAGCCATAATTATCCTAGATAATTAACAAATGCAAGCCTTTATTGCTTTCCTACATATCAACTAGATTTAGCACCATAGCAAAAATAACCGTGCCTTAAAAATAACCAGTATTTATTTTTGTCATAAACCTTTCGTTGATATTTTGTTTGAGTAGGTACCTAGTGTGTACTCATACTTATGCTGCTCCCGCATTGGCTGTTATAAAACGTTATATGACATTGTGTGACAGGGACAACATAGTAAAATACTACCATTACTCTCATCTTGTCCCTGTCACACGATATTATATAATATTTTATAACAGCCAATGTTGGAGCAGCATAAGTATGAGTTATTTTTTTCGATAACTGCGCTTTTTAGATGTTAAATGAGCACTATGTCCACTATCTATTTTTAATAAATTGAATCACAATATTTATTAGGTATTTTTGGTCAGTGGCCAATAGTATTTTATACAATCGTGATATAATGGAGAGCTGTTAGTCGAGTTACGAGATTGAAAATCTTGATTATATCACTATTGTTTACAATACTTATTCTACGAGTCTATAAAAATAATACTTTAAACTAATAAAATCATACAGGTAAACAAGCCAAAAGTATACAGCTGTTTAAGATAGCGAGCAGCCGCGATACCTTCACACTCGTACGCGCCCCAGCCGCTGGGACCCGGCGGGTTGGTAAACGACACCTTCTCGTAACTCATGAGGCCCTGGTACTTGCTCCTTGTTAAATTCAATTTTTAGACAGTTTTCCCGATTTTGGCCACCGTAGCCTATGGAGACTAACAAGCAACGGTAAACGGTTTTCGTAGTCTAAGGATGTTGCTATATTAAGGGTGTCACATGTGCGTGTATGACTTATGAAGCAATTGTTTCTACTATACAACCTAAAATAAATAATTAATTTGAGCTATCGTTTTGTTTCGTCCTCTTGACTGCGGCGAGCTGTGATTGGTCCATTTCATTATAGTCGACTAAATCGTTTCGAAATGAATATTATATTTGAGTTTGGTATATGAAATCTTAATTCAACCATTACAGTCGACGAGTAGAAAAAAGTGGTTTCATAACTCTGGCAATTATTGTTTTTTTTTTCTGTTAAACCGGTGACCTAAATGAACCAAAAACAAGGTTATCGTTTAATTAACCTCTAATTAACGTATATTTCTTAGTTTTGAAATGTCTAAATAAGTTGTTATTTACCAATTAATATTTAACATTATTCAATATTAAATCAATCAAAATACATAAGTATTATTACAAAATTTATAAATACTAATACAAATAAAAATGTCTAAACAGTGTCGTATTGTTTTTTAGCCTCGTAGAATATGGTAATTGTCTAGAAAAAATATCCAATTTACATATAAATAAATAAATAAAATTATACGTAATCTATCTCAACGCTTAATTAATTTATTATTTGTGCATTACAGCTTTGAAGCGTAGGTATCTATTTATTTTAATAATTCAAGAGCTAAAATATTTTACATATAATAATTTGTTTGATTCCATAAAGTTCCAGCTTTGCACATTATAGTGAATTATCATTATTATGTAATATATAAATATTATTAACCTTAAATCTATTATATTTGAAAGTATGGATAATTTGGGAGGAAAACATTTGCCTAGACAAGTTCTTATTTTATTATTGTAAACGCAAATATTTTTCGAATCCCAAATTATCAATGTATTTATTAATTGCTTAATTATTTTGCACGAGTTGAACTATCCAAGGAGCGGTTTAAAAAAAAATCTACGCTACTTTCGTACTGTTGGCAAAGAAAGTAGTCGACACGAAGTTAAAGCAGGGGCGTAGCTACCGCCGTATCTGCCGTATCAATTATACGGGGCCCTCGGGCTACGGGGGCCCCAACGTGCGTTATTGTGAGAAATCTTTACCCTTCCTAAGGGCCCCTAAACAAATTTTTATACGGGGCCCCGCCAAGGCACGCTACGCCACTGAGTTAAAGTGACAGAAATCTTCGTTTTGGAAATTAAAATAAAGCATATTATGTAGTTATGCGAGTCAACGAAATAAGAATTGCAAATTTAAGACGGCAGACGCGAATCAACTATTCAAAATTAGTTATAAGAGACCTAAGAAATTTAATTTTGCGGGTCTTTCCATGTTGTATTGTCTTATACAGTTTAGCGGCGTATCTATTACTTAATTATACTATCTTAATAAACGACTGGGTGCTTAATTGAAATGTACTCAGTTTTACATTTTTAATCAGCTCAGAAATGTTTTCAAAAAAGCTTATGATAAAGATTTTATACTGTAAATAAGAAAATATATGTATTTTAGTTTATACGAGCATACACGATGGAATCGTTAAGTGTTAACATGCGATTATTCCGTAAATATATCAGATATAAAAAATAAAAAAAATACTGACATCGAAAGTATACAAAAACCCGGTGAGCAAAATTACAACAATTACTTTTTTTAATACAGTTACAAATATTCAAAATTTAAACGCCCCCACCCTAAGTGGTTAATTTTTGTCTATAGTAAGAGATATAGTTTAAATGATTATTCTTTATTAAAGTAATCAAACATATTTTTATAGGTAAAAGTAAAAGTCATAGATTAATTTCTGAATCATCAATAATTGTCATTGATAACGGCTAAATTATTAGGCCTTTTAAGTTAAAGCTTCTGCGATAGTCGCATTAAATGCATGGGACCGTTTAAACTTAATATTTTGGATATTGATAAACTTTATAAGAAACAAATGTGTTTTTATTCATTGAGTAGCGTACTATCGACAACAATTGAAGGTTTTTTTTGATATATTGTATATTTACAAAATAATCGCTTGTAAACACTTTACGATTACTTCCTGTATACATCTTAGGCAGTAACAGAGACCGTAAGATATTGTGCAGGAAAAAAGCATACACAAATTTATGAGCTGATCATAAAAACCACCTTAATACACGTCTACAAAGTCGAAAATAGCTTGTGTAACCGGCCTCGATAATAGCTAAGATAGAACGGTCTACAAACTAATACAACATTTATTACCGAAAACACAACCGATACATTTTAAGTACCCAACTATTTAAAATTTTGTTTAGGTACCAAATATTTAAGTTCAAACAAAAAAAATGTTTAAATAAAATGTTCGTATTGAGTAGGTAAAATGAACAAAAACCAGTTGTGTTTCCGATTATGTGGGAATTTTAAAGGCGAACCACACCAAATGCTAGCACGATAGCTCACAGCGTAGACAAGCGCCTGTTCTGCATACCCACTTGGTGTGTATTGGTATTGACTTTTGACGGGCGTCTACAAATCTAAGTCATATTTATATGATATGTGTCAGGATATGTGAGGAACTATAAGAGTGAGAAATATCATAATTAACTTGCGCTTTTCTGATCTTTGGAAGACGAGTTTTGATTCAGGGTTTCTTACTGAATCCTTACTGATCATTGTTTATGATCTGGTCGCTCCCTCGTCCACTAGCTAAGCTTCTTACCTGCTGTGCTCTGTGAATGATTGTGGCGCCGCCCTAGCGGGTATAGAACACATTAGCACTACACATAATACGGAGGCTCATGTTAAAATATTTTGTCTGTAAAAGGAAGAGAGGACAGCTCAAAGTGATAATTATTCTTAATAATTGATATAAATTAGTCTGAATATTGTGACTTTAATACACACAATTTTTTTTATAGGAAAAAATATTTTCTTATTTAATTGTCAATGCAAACATTATTTTGCAGTGTTAAGATTGCACATTTAAATATGTGAGGTATATCGCATAGCTAGTGAACGATTCTCAGGCTGCTTTTCCAACAAAGGTAAGTTGAACTACATTTACATATGTAGGTACAGGTGTCACATAGCCTCGTGGCTTAGCTTGATCGATTTGTATGATAACATTATAACTTATAATTCTGGTCGAAAAGCAGCCTTTTCTTTATACATTTCACCCTCAAACCCCTCTAGGAACCTAAGGCCGGTTTTGTAACAGTATTTAGTGCATTTATAATTTAAAAACTTATTTTTAACGCTTTACTCAAGATATTCACAAATCGACTTATTGAACACTTTGAAAATGTTAATCAGAATGTTATATTGTAAGAATAGGGTGCAGTACCTACTCTTCAGATTAATATTTATATCAGTTAAACGGTAGACCTTAGCTTCATATACATAAGGGTCAATTCATAACAATAAGGGTCAAATATGTGATCTTAATCACGTCACTATAATTCTTTTATGATACGGTAGATGTCGCTAAGCGCCTTTCTAGAAGTTTTTTCAATTAATCCTTTATTTCAAAAAATGTTGTTCTTAAAATCACCTTATTCGTGAGAAGGAATTCTCTGCGTGGTTAACTAAATTCATGCTGCACCCTATTTGAATATTGAACACGTCACAGCTGTTAATAATACTTTGGTCCAATCAGGAGCATCTTAGGACGAGCAATCTTATACGCATTTACAAATGAATGCAAGCTCAAGAAACTGAAGGTTTTTAAATGACACAATTCTGAATACAAATTACTTAAGAAACCCTGAAACCTAAATGGTCACGTACTGTGCGGTTTGACAGGAATTTCCTTCCACGAACGCGTCGGCTATGGAAGGAACTGCTTGCTGAGGTTTCTCGATGAACTACCAATAGTGACGACGGTGACGACACATCGACACATAATGTAACAACTGTAACAAGGCGCCGCCACAATCCTTTTACTTCCTTTCTCAGAGGTTAAACTCTTTGCTTTTTTCTTTTGCCTTTAAGTAAGTTAAGACTTTTCTATACGATGTCATCGATCAGCCGTACGACTATTGCAATTCGATTTTATATCGAGTTGTGCCATTTAACAACTATCTCTCAAAATATAGTCTGTCAAGCAAAGTATGTCAGTAGCAATGTACAGCAAAGTGAAGTAGGGCAACACTCAAAAAGCACTATTACCAATATTGCGCTAAGAAAAGCAGCAATGTACATAGTACCAAAACATATAATTTTCATAACCTAAAATTTTACAAATATTTACGATCAACGAGCGTGATTGTATATTGTAGGCACCTTGACTTTGCTTAAGTTCATGCACAAGCTTATTTAATATATTGGTATTTAATGGTGACAGTAGAAATTTCTCTTGAAATAGCAACGATTCAGAATATAAACAAACATGATGGCTGCCATTCACTATCCACATTCCACAGATGACACGCGATTTTGGAATTATTCGAAAACTGTGTTGCTAACCCGCAATTTTTCAAATTTGCCTCCTTTTGCTACTGACAAGATTTGCTTGACCAAGTATAGCTTGCTATTTAGACTTTATTCTAGCATACACTAAACATCAGGGCTCACGGCCCCATCCCTCTGCTAGAACGTCTGTATGGGTCTATACAATCCAGTGTATCCACAAAGGCGCGCGCGCAGCGCCGTGATCAGCATCGCCGCGCCCGACAAGTCGTCCAACAAGTTGGCACACTCGCACACCAACAGGTACATCTTGTCGCCGTGGGTGGCGACGGACTTGTGTAGCGCTATCTTCCTCATACCGACGGAGTGAGGGAGATGACGGTAGAGCATGCGCGCGCCTGTCCAGTACAGCCAGTTTCGTTCGAAGCGCTCGCCATCGTCGCCTTCGAATACCTGGAAGATGATTTAAGAGCAGTTAATATGGGAAAGCTGAAACATTGGTGGTGACAACTACGACCGCTCTGTCAAGAGTGAAACGACAATGAAGTAGAAGAATGTGGGGAAGCATCCAACAAGGTCTACATCCTGGTCAAGTTTGCGATCTGTGCAAGAACGTTGTAAATGGGTAGGAAGACGTACGAGTAGGTACGTAATGCTGAAAGAGCCCTAAGTCATTGTAGCGCATATATATCTTTCATATAAAAAAAGGAAGATGATGATTTCAGTACTTAATTGATACGAATAATCGGGAACGCCTTCAAAAAGTCGCCAAGCCAACCCGCCAAGTCTTCAAATACTCCTCGACCAAAGTTATTTGAATCAAACGCTCATTACTATTGGACCATAGATTTAATACATAAAACTTTAGTCTAAGTCTTTAAAATCTTATCGGTTCACTTTTTATTTTGAAACAATATGAACCACTCTAACCACTAACGTGACTTTCAGTTGTGTTCGTTTAGCACCAATTATAGTTGAAAGTCAAAACGCCACCGAGTTCTATGTGAATTTAAATTTGTAAATTATTCTTATAGACCTTTTATCCTTAAAAGGGACATTAAACCCGGGAATTCGAAAACTTTCGCCCTAAAAATCCATTTTAAGAAACCACTTTTAGAAGTAGGTAGGCGTTCGCTCGTTTTATTTTATCATCCACTTCAATGCACTGTAGTCTTTAGAGACGATCCAAAAGTCGCAGTTAGACAAATCCCTTTGCCAAGACGGCCCCGTATGGCTGTTTTAATAGGGCGGAAATGAGTTAAGTGGCAGATCACTTTTCTTAAGTGCTCCATTTGGTTGCCTTCCAAAAATCTTGGCACGGTCCCTTAAGATTCAAGGTGTATCAACTTATCGAAAGTTTAATAAAGATCTGGAGCCAAATTACGAACGATGTAGCATTTGTTCTCGTAGTTACAAAGTAGGCGTAGAGTTACACCAAGATAACTTTGATAGCATAGACTGTGCTGTGCTGTGTTGTATTTTTAACCATAGAGACTATACATCTCTATTGTATTGTAGTAATTATTTATTTTAAGATTATTATATTCGTAATGTAATGTTTACCCAGGTATTGGCTGTTGTATTTATAAATGTTGATATGTATTTTTCATGTCACTATTATGATGTTACTCCAAATGTTGTATTGACTTGTAAAAGAACCCTTGAGTGCAAGAGTTATTTTAAACGACGTAATTTCATAGAAGTTTCACCTCCGTATACGAGTAAACATCTTGTTTAGCGTAGGTTATCACACATGTTAACTCTGTGTTATGTAATAGCTTTCAATAATTTTCTCTCTTATTCTAACGAGTACAATTTATCAAAATGATTGATAGACTAAAAAAAGGATTGACGTCTATATGTATAAGGGCAGTTTGCTTTGCAATTGAAGAATCGTTATTGGATACATTAGACTCTAGAAACACAATCCCGCTGTGTCAATATTAGACTGCGTAGTTAAGGTAATGTACTGACCTTATAAACACTAATAATGAATCCAGTAGTCGGCGTGTGTGACTTCTTCGGTCCCCCGGCCAAGTCCGTGAATGGCGGCCGACATATCATCGCCACCTCGCTATACAAGTCTAGCGTATGCGCCGCCGAATACCGTATCGCCTTTGGATCAAACTTGTTCAGAGAAGCGCACCTCATGTTATTGTAGAAAAGCAAAGGATCAGTTTGTGTAGTATTTATCACATAATATGATATGAACGGGAATTCTGCGTTCCTTTCCATATTTGCGAGTAGCATCCCTCCTACTGCTGTATTCGCCTGAGCTACTTCTGTTAAAAGTTCCCCTGCGGCAGCCTTCTGTTTGATTAAGGGCTTGGCCATTGGTGATTCGAGTATTGGCTCGATAGGCTCGAGGGGGCTCATCAGGTGGGCGAGTATGCAGAGCTTAGGATCGGCAACCTCGAGGATGCTAAGTGAGTTCTGAGCAGTCTTCGTAGTTTGGCCTTTCTCTGGCGTTGGAGGGGGGACTGGAAGCTGAAATAAGGAAAATATGGGGTTTTTAAAAGTAGAAAAAAATGCTTCTTGATTTGGTTGCCTGATTAGTTACCTGGTAGTAGATAACTCTACAAGGGGAAGTTAATGTGGTTGTAGGTACCTAGTTTCTTTACTGAACTAGCTTGTATTTTTCATGTACTTAAGCGAAGTTACGTTTATTTAAGTATACATTTTGTAACAATAAAGACAAAGGACTAAAAATAGTCATACCCTTTTCAAACACGGGCTATAAGGTCTCATAATTGGAAATGATTACGAGTAAATACTATCATGTAAAAGGATCAATCCCAGTGACGTCGTGGACCAGTAAAACTATAGTAGCTTTTCGAAGAAAGACTGACTGAGCCAACAATGGGTAGCATGCTGCAGAAAAATAAACGAGCCGTCCCTGCTTAATGGAAATGGGAGGAAGAAATATACTTACAGGGACGCCATCAGGCAGGAACCTATCCAGCGCGTGCGCCGGTATGACGAAGCAGTCGCGCTCGAGCGTGGCGAGCGAGACGGGCTCCGTCCTCGTCTCCCTCCTGCTGACCCGCTCGGACGCCCGGGTGTCCGTCGGCCGGTCCCAGCGGAGAAGCGACACCCCCGGCTCCCGCGTGACAAGGGGCTGCGGGGGCTCCGCCTCCGGCCCGGAGCCTCCGCCGAGCACTGGCCCGCATCGTTCTGAAACAACAAGGGTAAAGGTTAACTCACGTGTTGGTTATTAGTTACGACTAAAGCATATATAATATTCAGGGGCCTTAAGGTTATACTCGTACGTTCTCGTTGCACTATAGCTGCTGGCGCGTGATGGCGCTTTAGTTCAAATTGAATCGGCTAATCTTCGCTCTGAGTGCATGCTGTATGTACCTACACTCCTATCAAACTGTCAACTACTAAGCCACTAGTGTCCAAGAATAGGTTCAAATCACTCAACATGAACGATCAAGTTTAGGTATCACTATCGCACTTGGAGTAAGTGATATAATGCCCCTAATGGTAATACGACGACGCAAAAACCCTTTTGTTGCGGAGTTTCAAATTAGTTTTACTACGGATTTAGTTTTCTGTTCCTAACCGACAGAATTGTAAAAGAAGATAGATATCTAATGGACAATTACTGTTTGCTGTTTAATGAGGGTATGGTGTCGTGTAATTGTGAACCGCCCCTACAAAGTGCCAAAGTGAGCAAAAAAATTGATTCTTAGATTAAATGGAACTACGAAATGAAAATGTCATTGCGTCATTAATTTGAGAGCATGACTGGCGATAGTACAACTCACACGTTACATTACTTGTATCCGCCGCCATCACAGAACTTTGTGCTCCGCTAGACGAGTGTTTTTGTAATGTTGCGTTTTGGCCTCGCTGAAAATAGCCGGGAAGTGTTTACAGCCAAAACGGTCAGTTTGAGCCGGTTTGAGCGGGTTGTAGGGATTGCACTCGCGGAACTGATTGGAAAGAAAGAGACTAAAATAGCGGATCGGATAGAGACAGTAGAAAAAATGCATTCAGCCCAACATGGGATTGATTCTCCATTTAGGCATTTTTTGTCGTCGACATGCATATCGGCGCCAGCTCCGTGGAACGAATTCCGATATTCTAAGTGTATAGATGGCATGGGCAAAAGTTAACCCGAATTACATGCCAATTCCAACAACATAATGTGATACTGGTTCAATATGGATCTGACATCATTCCAACATGAGATGGTTCCATCTCCTTTAGACGATCTGCTGAATTGCGCACTTTCAACCAAAAACGTCACTTTTGACGCTGACAGATCAATATCTTATTGGAATGAGATTTAATTACTAAAACTTGAATTGGCCTGTTAGACTGTTCACGCGCCTACATATCGAATCGTATAACTATTTACTATTTTATGGAAAAATTATCTACTGTTCCCAAACGTTAAGGAGTACTGGGCGTACTTGAGTTTAATTTCTTGTTGTGTTTATGCCAAGGTTGTGGGCTTTTCCTTCACCAATTATTTAGGACCAAGTTCTTATTAAACTTTCAGGGACACAGAAGCAAATTAAGAGGCCACAAGTGCCAAAGTTGTTAGTATTCAGGCGTCTAGACCTCAATATTAAAAACACCTACATGCCTGATATTCATATACATAAAACTTCAACATATTTCCTTCAAACTGGTAAACTTGAACCTAACCTAACCTAACTCCGGGCATGAATCACTCGTAAAAACCATGTAACATTTATTCGCGTGACTAAATCAAGTAACTAGTTACACACATATGTAGGTGTGAGGTGTGTAGTAGAGCTCACATGAGTTGAACTTTTTTCACTCTACCAGGCTAAGCTGAAATAAAAAATAAAATAAAGTTCACCTGACATCAGCAGGTAGGTACTACATTATTTATTAGATATCAGCATAACGTCACCCCTAATGTAGCAATTTTCACGTCAGTGTTGTCACGCGTTCATTCAACCGCTTGTGATGCGCGTCATGTTGCAGCGTGTCTGTCCGCTATTTATAATGCGTGACTTGACGCGTTGCTGGCATGTTGTTATTAGCGTTAGCGGCAACTAATGCGTTTGGCTTTCCTGGAACTTCGTTATAATTGGGACTAAAATATTACTTAAATTTTAGTTCCCGCGGTCAATCTAAATCAGCGTCTTCCGTTCATGTTCAGCTTTACATTTACACGCCTTCAGCCACGTAAAAAAATAAAAATATGATGAGTTTCACTACTTCAGTTGGTAGAGTCGCGAGTTCAAACCTCGCTTGGGGCGGTTGTCTAAACCCCAATTAATTTATTTTTAACTAAAAAGCTTCTTCAATATCTACATTTTAATATTATCTGTGCATATGTGTTAAATAAAAATCACAAATTTTCATCAAATCGATTGACACAAAAAATGCTGAGTAACGTATAGGTTAACTCCCTACATTATAACTATATATTATCGTGTCTGTTAAGTCAGTCTCATGTAGGTCGTTCTACCGTATTATTTTCACAGTAGGTCGTAGTCGATGTCAATTATTATCAATCGTAAAATGTAGCCAGGGTTTAGATTTCTATCGAAAATGCCCGAATTAGAAACATCATTCAGCACGTGCCAATTGCATTCTGCATACCAAAGCGCAGCGGAACGTTGCTGCAAGCACATGTGTTATGAACCATAGCTTGTTCGATATATAAATTGTATGAATCGAACAAAATATTGAGGATTCCTTTTAAATTCAGATAAGCGGAAAAATAATGTAGTATGTAGACCTATGTACCTAAAGTATGTAAACAAATAAATTATAACCATATATACCCTGGTTCGACTGGGGCATGTTTAATTTAAATATATCATGTCAGACAACTAAGCCCATATTTATGGTAGGGACCTTAGAAACTAACTAAATACATACAATAATAACTATCATAAAGTTAAAAATCATTTCGCCGATACAGTTTTCTGTTGCGTTGCGTGTTCCGGTGTAGGATTCGGCAGATAAAATAGTGTGATCACTAGTAAAACCAACTTTATAGGCCCATGTCGATAAAATTATGACGTATCGCCACGAATATGACATACTAAAAACTATAATCTGGGGGCACTGAGACAAGCGAAACGCAAGAGCATTAGCTATATACCTTTTCTCTAAGCGCTTTTCGGTGTCGTCGCCGTCATATGGGTATAAGATGAAAAATGTATTTAACTTTCATTACTTTCTGTTATACAATAGTTATTGTAGTAACGAAACGACCAAGCCACATATTTTAATTAAGGTCAATAGGTTTTTTTGACTAAGGACTACACCTATGAAGTACAGTTTGTGAAATTTGAGGTTGTATATAAAGTTACGGCGTGTAGAATAGGGTGGCCGTTGGTGTATGGAGAAAAATAATAATTCATAATGCAATAGGTATCAAAAGTTGCAGGTAAATACGTAATACTGTAATTTAATTTAAAATTAAGTACCACGTTTAGCCCTCTACCAGCCGGCAAAGAAAAAAAGGCAAAATTAAAAAATCTATTAAATTTGGTAGATGTCAATTTTCTTTTCCGATTATCAAAGTAAGGCATAAAAGGACCGGTAATTAAATGAATCTAACCATAATAATGTTTTAATTTATTAAAAAAATGCTGTGTAATAATGTAATAATATCACAATAATTCAAGTACAACACAAAAATCACTTATTTTACAAACTAACCTAACCTACGTGAGATTATAAACTAACGGGTGTACAATCTTACGGTGTCATATACATAACATGCATTGGTTTAACATGCATTATTGTTATTCATTCCTATTTTTACACGATGGCCAAAAGTAATAAATTGTGACGTTTTAGGTGATTTTAGACATACTTTCACGCGTTTTAGCCAAAATATTTGTTATGTATGTAATTTTATGTACAGTCAGCGTCAAATACTTTGTAGCAACCAAAGTGGCCAAATAGTTCGGTACACCATATATTTAGTATGGTGTACCGAACTATTTGGCCACTTTGACTGCTACAAAGTATTTGACGCTGACTGTACTATCATTTTATTCTGATTGATAACGTTTCTGCCATATGTTTAGAACAAGTCAAGGCACGTGACTATATCAATTAGCTTTTTCGGCATAATACCTATTTACGCAGTCTAATGGTACTACTGCTCCCAGATTTTTTTTTAGACATAAATGAAAATCATTTCTAATACTAAGGGTATTGTTATATATATAAAAGAAAAAAAAAAAAAATATTTCACAAAAATACTTTAATATTTTTATATTTAATCGTTGGTAGATGGCTAAAAGTATATAGCTAGATTTTTTAAATTATTTTTTTCGTGCTCTACCTACATTAAATTAGGATTTTTTTGCATTACATATTTCGTAAAACTTTACAAACGGCCCACCCAGAAGAGTTCAAAGCTTGGCTTGACGTGAGATCTGATAACTTTTTGACAGAGTGAGCCATATGGTCTCGTCTTGGCAACGTTTTAGATGAAAATGTTTTTGGCGGGGTCATGTTTATAATTATTAGATGCAATTTTAATAACTATAATGAGAAAAAAATATAATTGAGAATAAGAATAAATTAAATAGGCTTGGAAGTAGGTATTTACTTAAAGGAATCACATTTTTTGTAGTTTGGTATCGAGATCGATAACACATGAGTTGATATTTGTTGAATACTAATAACTTTAAGAAGCAAAAACTATAATTTATTAAATGTTTTTTTAAACTATGTTAAATACAATTTTATTGTATCTGACACAAAAATCCAAATGGTTTAAAACTAATCATGCTAATAGTAGGTATTCGTAAAAAAATCAATAAACACCACCACCACCTATTTACCACCATAATTACCACCTATTTAGTCCATGCCTTTATAAACATGGCTGAGTTATGAGGACATTGAGAATACAATGGCTAGAAGACCATAAACATGATCACCACTCTACGAAAACAAGCAAAACATCGTACAAACAACTAATTGTGATGGTTTCTCTAAGAAAGTTTGATAATGATTTAAGTTCTGCCTAATTTGACGCTTCGGAAAAAGCTTCAAGCTTACGATACACTTACTTGTTCAGCTAACTTCACAGACCACATATATATATCAAAACACAGGTATTATATATATGCATATAATTAAAATTCACAATTCTCACTATTAAACTTTCTTGCAACTTTTACGATATTTCTTTAAGAACTTTTTGAAAACTTCTGGAACATACTTAAAAACTCCACCAACAGGAAGCCACTAACACATAAACAAACAAACTTTCCCGCCATTACCTGAGCCCTCGTTGTACTGAGTACTGGCCCTCGGCGCCGAGAAAAAGAGATGCGTCCTGTAGTGAGTGTGTTCCTCCATACAGGAGTAGCGCTCGCGGTCCCGGCGCTTCGCGTTCCGGCCGGCCCCGAGCGCCCCCCTCGCCTTCCCCCCTCCCCCGCCGCCACCGCTGCTCGCACTCTTCTCCCCGCTGAAGTTCTTCCGAAACATCAGATTCATCTTGGACTGGTGCCACTGCGGTCTCTCTCGCACTAATTACAAACTAATTAGCCCCGCTCTGTCGTGCGTTTAGTCTGGGTTTATGCCTTGTTGGAAATAGTTGGTTATGGTTGATTTCTTAACAGGTGCAACGTTGCGGTTCGTGTTACGGGTTTTTGGTTAAACTGTTTAAAAAGTTATAAATTGTTAAATAGTAAAATCAACTCTATCATGAAGAAATTATCGCTAGGTATAATAAATTCAGAACTATATATATATATATGTAAATCACTGAACATCATGTCACTAGTAAATATACATATAAATATTTATTTGTGAACAATCTTAGACACATTGACCTAATCCCAAGTTAATTAGACGCAGACATATATCAGAATTATATAGAGGACATATGATTTAACTCATCAATATTGTTTGATTTGCGAGTTCAAGATAACGACCAATATGTATTCGTTGTAATCTTGAATATGTGACACATTTCACACATTTTGTATTTGTCTCTGCATAGCAAATATGTACCTTTGTAAACTTTTTCGAGACAACAATATTGTAATCTTTATAGTTAATTAATTTAGTTTAATTGGCATTGTCGGCCTTCCTCCGTCGAGTACTAAATAGAAATGCATCATAAATGCATATGAGTGTATTGATGTAATGTAAACCTGGAAAACGTGCGGATGTCGATGCTATGTTTTATTAATGAAATCGCAATCAGCTGCACTTTCCCACAGGAACCGAAACGTTAAACTTGCAGATAATGTTTAGTTGGATAGTAGAAAATAAAAAGCGGCCAAGTGCGAGTCGGACTCGCCCATGAAGGGTTCCGTACCATTTATGACGTATTAAAAAAACTACTTACTAATTCTGGTTCAAACCAATTTTCGTTGGAAGTTTGCATAGTAATGTATATCATTTTTTTTTTTTAGATTTTTCATTCCTTTATTTTAGAAGTTACAGGGGGGGGGGGACACACTTTTTTTCACTTTGGAAGTGTCTCTCGCGCAAACTATTCAGTTTATAAAAAAATGATATTAGAAACCTAAATATCATTTTTGAAGACCTATCCATAGATACCCCACACGTATGGGTCTGATGAAAAAAATTTTTTTTTAAATTTTATGACGTATTAAAAAAAAACTACTTACTAGATCTCGTTCAAATCAATTTTCGGTGGAAGTTTGCATGGCAATGTATATCATATATTTTTTTTAGATTTTTCATTCTGTTATTTTAGAAGTTACAGGGGGGGGACACACATTTTTCCACTTTGGAAGTGTCTCTCGCGCAAACTATTCAGCTTAGAAAAAAATGATATTAGAAACCTCAATATCATTTTTAAAGACCTATCCATAGATACCCCACACGTATGGGTTTGATGAAAAAAGATTTTTTGAGTTTCAGTTCTAAGTATGGGGAACCCCCAAAATTTATTGTTTTTTTTCTATTTTTGTGTAAACATCTTAATGCGGTTCATAGAATACATCTACTTACCAAGTTTGAACAGTATAGCTCTTATAGTTTCGGAAAAAAGTGGCTGTGACATAATCGGACAGACAGACGGACATGACGAATCTATAAGGGTTCCGTTTTTTGCCATTTGGCTACGGAACCCTAAAAACACGTGTAATTTAGAAAATGGAAAATATCTGCTAAACTAGAAACACTTTCTAATGTAGTCCTAAAGAAATAAGTAATCTTTGAGTGCTCACTCCATACTAAATAAAGACCCATTTATAATAAGTTTTAAACGAGCTTTGCGGAAACCTATTTCTTATAAGATTTATGCTTGACAAGTATTAAGTTTTAACCGAGTTTTAACTTATTAATAATATGTTTTACCATACCTCCCATACAACTTATTATTAAGTAAGGAAACTGATGTACCAAATGAGCTTATTTCTCTATGGTAAAATTTTAAATGCTCCTAACTTTAATAATACCTAAAAATTCTACAAAACTCAAACGTAGAGGCATAGCTATGGTTGATATGTATCTATTTGTGCCAAAATAGCTTCAATAATGTTAATATCCAGAGAGGAAAATGAGGACTACGTTTGTATGAAAAGGCGATTTCGCGCGGGGCCTCCACTTTCGTCTTAAGGGTCCTCAGCACAAGCTCGGTTCTCCATAAAAACGTAGTTACGCTCTCATTTTAAAACGACTGACTAGATTGCTCTGTAACTTTGTATTTACAATAGGATAAGGTATATCTATGCCTGGAATTAGTTTATGTACCTTTAGATACCACAGTTAAAAAACCGGGCAAGTGCGAGTCAGACTCGCGCACGAAGGGTTCCGTACCATTATTTAAAAAACTATCACGCTTCATGAGATACAGCCTGGTGACGGACGGACGGACGGACGGACGGACAGCGAAGTCTCAGTAATAGGGTCCCGTTTGACCCTTTGGGTACGGCACCCTGAAAAATACATCGAATTTAAGTTTTTCATACAAAACTTGTTTTTGCTCTATTTCTTTTGTTTTATAAACTAGAGCTCTATAAACTATTTACAGAACTAGATATACAGTACCCCTAGTGTAAATAAATTCGATTTCGAAACGTGACGTACGCGTTTGCGTTTAGTCTCATTTTGTATTGGATTTAGAAAGAGCGCGCCAAGCGGGACGTTTTGGAAACTCAAAATCCTATACAAAATGAGACTTAACGCAAACGCGTTCGTCACGTTATGATGTCGATCAAATTTACACTAGGGGTACTGTATGTCATTGTATGTGCAAAGTTTCATTACAATCCAACACGTAGTTTTAAAATGAGAACGACTTTTGACCGTTCAGTGCTAAGGGGCAACTATACAAAATTTATTTTTGTCAAGGATCATCAATGTTTGGAAGTACATTCCTTTGGAGAATAAAGCCAACAAAGGGTAGTCCTGTAAGCTCACTGACAACTTGAAGTACTTTCAGAAACCACCAATGATCCGCGGAGTACCTATAATGAATACTCGCAGATCTACTATAAACTAAAATTTCACATAATTCTTAATTTTCCATGTTTCCGTACTTTTCCGCCTGTTGTCTGAAATTCATTAATAGATGCAAATCGCTTCAATGTCAGGCAAAATCGATGGAGTATTCGTGCCGTGAATATTTCAGCAGTGGGGATCGAACGCGCAACAAGTGCTCTACTTGCTAAGACACGGTTAGCCTCTGAACTCTTTGTAAGGTAAACGTCCTAGAGCTCGACATGCCAATGCCCAATAGATGACACCCTGCTATCAACTCTATTGATAATCACTTAAGTTTAAAATTGATATGTATTGGGACAGTGACGATCACTCGAACGTCCACCTTACATATAGTAAACCTTGAAAAGTATTTGAAAACAATGAGGTTCTGCGCCGAACCGTATGTCACCGTTAAAACGTTCGCTAACTCTTTTTGTATGGGAAGTGTCATAGTATGTATGTATGTATGTATGTATGTATATACTTTATTGTACATAGAAATAAAAACACGAAAAACACAGTTACAGAGTAAATTAAATACAACAAAGGCGAACTTATCCCTGTATGGGATCTCTTCCAGTTAACCTTTGAGGAAATGAGTAAAACAGAAGTAACGGTGAATGAATGACAAACACAAACAAAAGTGTACATTCACTGAAATTAATGAAATGCACGTTTTGAATACACATTGATACAAATATACATAGATAGAAAAATAACCATAAAATAATGCATACATATATATATAAAGAAGCGGTGGTGGCCGAGTGGATATGACGTCCGACTTTCAATCCGAAGGTCGCGGGTTCAAATCCTGGCTCGTAACAATGAGTTTTTCGGAACTTATGTACGAAATATCATTTGATATTTACCACTAGCTTTTCGGTGAAGGAAAACATCGTGAGGAAACCTGCATACATCTGCGAAGAAATTTAAAGGTGTATGTGAAGTCCCCAATCCGCATTGGGCTAGCGTGGGGACTATAGCCCGAGCCCTCTCGCACATGAGAGGAGGCCTGTGCCCAGCAGTGGGACGTATATAGGCTGAATTATTATTATTATATATATAAATAAAAATAAATAAATATTCAATATATAATATAAATAAATATGAATTCGAACCAGAAAAGTAAAGGAAATTAAAAAAGTAGAAGTACTCAATAGAAGGAAGTCGTAACCAAAGTATCGGAAAGCCACAATTTTTTAAGCTTCTCCTGGCGAGTGACAATAATCAGTCCCTCGATGTGGTGGTTCAGCTGAGGGCCTCCCGCTAAAATAAAAAATCGAAATTTAATTATCTGCTTCTAACACTATTTCATAATCGAGTAATAGAGAAATAAATAACGGAATTTCGATCAAAGAACTGACAAAACTTGTAACCGACCGCCGCTAGGCCAGAAAAATTACTAAACTGTAGGTAATGTTGAATTAAAATCACAATTAAAGTTCGAATGTCGTTGCAGCAAAGCCACAGTCAGACCAAGCTAATACTGCACAGACTGCATTGACGGAGTGTAGCACTGTCCAAATAACACTCAAATTTCTATGAAAAAACAATGTTTTATAGTGGCAGTTCCACACTGTCATTGCAAAGTTGGCACTGCAGTGTGCGGCACGGCACAAGATTTTTTAAATAAATGAATAAATATTATACGACATTATTACACAAATTGACTAAGTCCCACAGTAAGCTCAATAAGGCTTGTGTTGCGGGTACTTAGACAACGATATATATAATATATAAATATTTATAAATACTTCAATACATAGAAAACACCCATGACTCAGGAACAAATATCCATGCTCATCACACGAATAAATGCCCTTACCAGGATTTGAACCCGGGACCATCAGCTTCGTAGGCAGGGTCACTACCCACTAGGCCAAACCGGTCGTCAAAGTTTTGTAGTACTGAATATGTATGTTTTGTAGTACAGACAGGCCAAGTCAAACGTGCACTTTCTAACATAGAACCGATATTTGAATCATATCAGTTAGCTATCATTCGCACGAGCGTCTCGATCGCACTTATACATGTACGGACAAGTCAGAGCGAAATGAATGAGCGAATTACAGTTAACTGATATGATTCAAATATCGGTTTGATGTCACGTTCGAGTGAGCTCAGGCTTCACCTCACGTGCACTAACAAGTACGAGTACGATTCAAGACAATATCAAAACAAGATGAAAACCTTAACAATTAGTTAAATCAAAATCGGCCTCAAGTTAAAAAGTTTCCGTAGACCCATGACACATACGTGTAATCATAATATGGGTATTGGGAAAGACACGTGTAATCATGGCCCTCGAAATAATTGTGGTATAGACTGTGGGCGTCCACTAAGTTAGAAAAGCAGTAAACCACGGTTTTACTGCCAACAATTGTGTCTATTATAATTTACAGCCCGACTAATCCGCCGCCATAAAGACGTTTTTTACGAGAAAACTAATGATCCGCAATACTTGGCAGTGTTTTATTGAGCAATGCGCGGATGAAGATTATGGGTTAATGGTTTAAGGTATTTTTTGTGGACACGGATCTGATTGCTTTATGGCTTATGGCGTTGTTAGTCTATGGTTCGTGAAATGAAATAGATGATGCGCAGGAGTCATACCTACATTTTCGAAAATTAGTATGTTTTACTGTTTGACCTTGTGACACACCTTGTGAAGTTTTATATTAATCCAGTAACACAAAGTATTATAACTATAGTTATTCGAACTATATAATTTGCCGCTCTTTTGTCCGTTTGTACACGTAAGGATAAAGTTTTATGACTAATAGGTGTAAGTTATTTTTTACGTCACGTCATGTTTATAATATTTAGATGCCTGATGAGATATTTATGTTTAGGTCATCTTACATTGATCAAATTGTGATTTATTTATTTAAATAAAACCCTTCCAGTTTAAATAATTCAAAAATCAATAAATCTAACCTCTAAAGTCTGTAGCAAATTGAACACAAACTTTAAACAACAAACATTTCTTAGGTAGTGGAACATAACCCTAAAAGCCCTATAAAATAAACCTAAGCTCGCTTCTATTTGATTTCGTTTTTATGCGGCAGTTGAACTTTAAAACCAGGCTTAGCCTATTTCTACAAACCCTAACGAATCATCGTTATCGCCCCGAAATGCCGGCGTACTTACGCAAAGGGCTGACATTTTAATCGCACGCAATCCAAACGTTACAAATTTCCTAGTTCACTTAGCGGTGGTCGAAATTGTTGTGGAGGGCAATGGATTTTGGGTGTACATACATATATTATGTAGACACCTACTCAAGGTTACGTATGTGTAGTTGGAATTTACAGAGGTATTTTAACATAAAAGAATGAATAAAGGAAGAATAGAATTCAGTTAAAATATTAATTTCTTTGTAAAGTCCTCTTAATGATTCACGTCCTCTTTAAGTTATATATAGAACGAAATGGCTCTCTTTTGTAAGACAAATATAGTCTATATGTCAGTTGCTTTGCCCCAAACCAGAATACCATATGACATTACACTATGAAAATAATTATAATAAACAAGACAAGCCGTCTCAACATTGGTCAATTGTCTAATTCTCCTAACGGCGTAAGCGGCCGAACTTTATTTGGTTGCTAGCGTTCTTATATGATATGAAGAACCCCCCAATCTGTTAAACAAAAGCCTTTGTTTCTTTCAAGCAGAGCGGTCAGCTCCCGTCTTCGGCACAAGTCCAAAGCTTGTAGGTATATTAATGTTTGTACTCCCATTATTCACACCCTTATAGACCAAAAGGCTTAACGGATTTTAAGGTGTGGTTTGTAAACGGTGACGTTGGTTTCATTTCAGTTGTGAATGTGAAAGCACTTAGCTAATGATTTTCGCAGGAGTTATAAAAATGAAACCAGTTTTAATTGCTATCGAGTATATTTATTTTTACTAAACCTTGATCGCATATATTATATATTAGATATTATGACTAGGATATATAATGACCGACCTGTCAAAAAGGGACCCGTCTGAAAATCAGCGCTGGGTATATATCTAGCAATAAAGCTGAGACAGGTACCCATTGCCTATACCAAAAAACCAGATAAGTAGTTAAAAATTTAGAAGCTAAATTGTTTGTTGTATGTTATTTTTTATTTTGTATCTTTGGTAGTTGGGGCAATAAATATTTTTTATCTTTATCTTTATCTATATCTTTGAAAAACTGGATGTTTTATGCATATACAATAAATAATCATAATGTTAAACACAAAATAATTAGACTCCTAAAGTGTAATATCTCAGATACCTCCTACTTAATTAATATCGTAACTTTGGAGAAACCCATTTTCAGTGCTTATCAGTATTTATGAGGACAGAT
Source organism: Cydia pomonella (assembly GCF_033807575.1). Taxonomy (NCBI): domain Eukaryota; kingdom Metazoa; phylum Arthropoda; class Insecta; order Lepidoptera; family Tortricidae; genus Cydia; species Cydia pomonella. Next base: position 6,546,061 of record NC_084713.1, on the reverse strand, counting down.
CCCCAATGAGCTATTTTATGACCCATTTTTGACCCAAAAACCAATACTGTTAAGTGCTTTTGGCGCTCAACTCGAGTACACAACGCTTTCCTAGAGAAGAGGCACTTACTGGGGTCCAAGTTACGAGTTACCGTGGTACGAGTATCCAAAACAAGATACGTGAGGGTAGTGACATTAATTTGATTTTTTTAACCCCCGAGAAAAAAGGGGAGAAAAGGGGTGTAATAAGTTTGACCACTATGTGAGTGTCCTATCTGTGGCGCCGTAGCTATTAAACATGGGAACCGTCTTCGATGCGGAAACTGCTTTCAAATAGCAGGTTTTCCAGCGGTGGTTTTTAAACATGTTTTATTAAAATCAGTTCAACCGTTTCATTTGCGTTAGGGGTTTTACAATTTATGCAATTGTGGTTGCGACATTTTACCTTAATATAGGTACATACCTGTATGAGAAGGTGTAGGAATCATACCAAGAATAGTAACTTATTAATTCAGAAAGTGTAAGATTTAACGAGATTTCATTAAATACACGCCAGCAAATGTCAGCTCCGTTTATCTAATTCTAGAAGGTATTCTTTAGTATTAATAAATGTTTTATAAACACTCCTGATTCCCTTTCAAAATGTTGTCTAGTCAGTCTATATTCATATTATATTTCCGTAGTTAGACTCTCGGAGCGGAACATTGTTATTTTTATTAATATGTTCTACGCACCGATATGCGCGGACGAATGATGTCAAAATAACATGAAATTACCATTAGTAAGGTAGGATCGACCTCTTGTTGCTTGCACCTGCGCGTTTTCAACTGGACTCGTAAACATCCAGACTGAGAGCCAAACAGATCATATGAACCGCTGGGTTTACTGCAGCCACCTGCTGTGGACCACGTACTCGGAACATGAAATTATTTTAAAGAAATGTTTTGATTTTAAAGCACACTTTTATATCATTTATAGTCATCATCTTCCTCGGGTTGTCCTGACATTTCGCCATGGCTGATGGAAGCCTGTGGTCCGTTTGGCAACTAATCCCTAGAATTGACGTAGGCCCTAGTTTTTACGAGAGCGACGGCCATCTGACCTTCCAATTCAGTAAACTAGGCGTTATTGGGATTAGTCCGGTTTTCTCAAAATGTTTTCCTTCACCGAATAGCGACTGGACTTTATGTTCAAAGTAGTATTTTCATTTAAGAGTGAACGTTCGGTGGGACATGAAATTGGAAACTAAAGGCAAACACACTTTGGCAACACCAGTTGACTTGTCACAACAATAGCGTTCATGACACATATTCGTAAACATTACCTTTGTCAAAAAATATTTCTGTCTCAAATGTTCTGAGTTGACCTATATTATACTTACCTGTTACAAAAGACGTAACTTTAAAAGTGAAATATTCAAAATTAGGTTAAGGCTGTAGCCCCACGGAAACGATAAAACCATCCATTACTGGCCACCGGAAACGGAAGCCACGCCCCGAACGCGCTCGATATAAAGATCGCTCAAGTGATAATCGCTACAGGGGTAGACAAAAAAATCTGTTTGTAGCCGTGATGAGGTGTTTAGTGGACTTAAGGCCCTGCATCGAAAAATAACGGGATCTTTGAAGCGTGGCAGTGGCTAGCCCCGGAAACAAACAGACGTGATTTTCGGATATATGTATCTTGACTATATGATAAGAGGTATGATACTAGTCGAAACAAAAAGGCTTAAAATTTCCTCGATAGAATATAAATCCAAAGTTACATCTACATTTTTAGTGTTTACCTCAGTGCAACTAGAAAACACATCTTCATCCAGCATAATCCACATTAAAGTAAAGGTTTTCATCTCGTCTTAAACATCATTCAACTAAATATTAACTTATTATCTTATACAAACGGATTTATTCTCGTTTTTGATTTTATGAATTCAACAGAAAACGCCCATTTTACGCAGTTCGGCTTCTCTTTCTGTCATGCGTCAAAGTCATAAATGCGTCCTTTATGCCAGTAATGTTAGATGGCCGTGGTGCCTCAAAGAGGTAAGACCTATGTCAAATCGCGCAGCGCTCCAAATTACGTAAAATCGACATATCCAATAAACGTTGAGTCGTAGCTCTATTAACTAGTAACGGAATCCGAGGTCTACTACGAATGGACTATCTTTACAGGCCTATACGTTACGCATGTGTGCGTGTTTGCCTAGCTACGTCAAAGTCTAATACTCTTTGAACAATTACAACGGGTAAGGAAATTTCGACAGCTTCTGTAATGTATCGGTAGCTGTGTGGTCGTGTAGACACCAAAGAAAAAATGCGAGACATCTATAGACCCATCGAATCTAATCGTAACTTTTTGTTTTCTTTTTTTGTTCCTATATAATATCTTTATTCCTTATTTTCTATTTTATTGTAAAAGTAAATCTTGTCTGTCTTATACAGAAATAAAGTTATTCTTTTAAAAATGTGTATTAAAAACATATTTTAATGACACGAATAATTTTATTTTATTCATACCAATTTTTGTATAGCCTAGGTAATCTTTATGTAAAACAAATATACTTACTTATTATATAAAAAAAAAAACGAAAAAAATCAACACGTTTATTAGAAAAAAAAAAACTCGTATGCACGGGCCGGGGTTTGAACCAGCAACCTCTGATTTGTAATCCGCATGCCTTAAGAACAATTCACATAATTTATTTAACAGGATACTGTCAAAACGTCAATGACTAATATGACTTTTCAGCAAAGAGTAAAGTTTTCTTTCTTTTTTTATTTGGGTACGCTGACAGCTGTCGTTTCAATACGATTTTGCGAGATTTGGCGTTTTTAGGTTTAAAATTATATAGAGATAACACCTGTCACCCTCCACATCGAGTTTGAAAAATACTATAAATGTTAACATATACAGGATGGTTTTCGATAATGTACATCTTAGAACTTAAACTGTTTTTAATTTCTTTTTTTTTCTGATTTTAAAATTATACCGCTCTACTTTTATACCTTAATAATTTAATATATCTTAGTCTTGACAAAGACTATTAAAGTTTTATACTTAGTTTTCGCTTACTAACAATGTCTTTATAAAATCGCTTTCCTGTAAGTTTAGGCAATTGCTATAGCAGATACCACCATTTAACAGCAGTATCAGAGGGCCTACCGCGAACCACGTTCGACGGGTTGCCTCTTTGTCGCACTTGTAAATTCGTACGTAAGTGTGACAGGGAGGCAACACGTCGAACGTGGTTCGCGGTAGGCACTCAGTTCATTACACTTGGTTCGGTGCTTCAACCTCTTGTCTAACTGTCTGATAATTAAAGTAGTTCCTAATAGACGGCGTTGTGCAATTATGGATATCCCGACCAAACTTTTCATTTCAGAGGAACGCGATTCTGTGTTGATAATGTTAGGCTATACTTTATTTGTCCATGCTCTTGAAACCATTAGCCAACCAATTAGCTTATGGCGGGCATTGAAGGGTCGTTCTTTGAAATCAGATTATTAAATATAATTTCAATATATCAGGGGAATAATAAAATCGATAAAAAGAAAGTAAAAGCGACGAGGGAATGAAAAAAACCGATAAGGGAATGACAAGGAAATGTTATTTTTAAGATCTATAGAACGAAGTGCCAAACGTTGATTTTAGTTGAAACCCCAGTCCAAAGGCATGGAATGAGAACCAGGGGAAAAGTAATAAGTATGTCTTTGATCAACTGTTATGATTACGATCATTTTTACTTAATCCATGAAAGTAAATAATCATTTACTTGACATATGATTTAACATTGTACATGCCCATGAAGAATACATTTTATATCAAAACACACGGGAATGAAAATCACAGTGAACCAAAGCCAGGGGAACGATATTATGAAATCGTTTATTTCAGGTGAAAGACCCATAATTACATCACAAACAAACGAAAATACAATACAAATTAACTTAAATTAAAAACAGTCAAAATAACAATCATAAATACATACGTCAATTTTGTTTTACCTGTAAGAATAGCATATATTTTTAAGATTATAAGTAAACTGAATATCAATATACTTAGTAATTTACCTCTAGTTTTATGTCAACCTAATATCCTAAGAGCATTTATTAGAAACATATTAAGAAGTTCGAAATGTCACGGAACGTGTAGTGTGACTTCCTCGGATTTTATGATATTTTATTTTTCTTTGAAAGTGATTTTGGAAGAATTTTATATCAAATGTTAACACTTACACCTATTCCAAAATACGGTTTATAAATTGTATGGATATATAACGACTTTATAACAATTTTAATAACATACATCTTGTGATCAGTTTTCGTGTCACCGCCGCGCGTGGTAACATAAACATGCAGTACTCGGTAGAAAGTTACCTTTACGTCTGGCAGCCTTTTTAACGCTATTTTCTTAGAACAGCAATACTGTGTTGGTGTCATATTTGCAAATGGCTGAAGGGAGAAGTGTTGTCGAAAATTATTTATTTGTGTTAATTAAAAAAAAAGGTCAACCTTAACGCGTCACCGCCGTGTTTGAGTTTTAAAAGTCTGTACTCATTTCACGTTATTGTTTGTAACATAAGATATACTTAATACATTCGAGATTGAGCTAATTATTTAATATTTGCAAAGTCAAAGGTAATTTTTAGGTAATACCGAACATGTTTCAAATTGTCACGACAGTGGCCTCAATTCTGTCCCCGCCGCGGACTTTTGAATCCACGTTCGTGACATATAGACACGTGGTCGTGACATTCTCAATTCGTTTGATTAATTTAGAGGCATATTCACTCTTTAGAAATGGATTTTTTTAGCTACGTTCATTTGTTATTATTGTCCAACTGCCAAAGCAGAAAAATGGTTTCCGCGTGTATGTGGATGTATGATGTGTATCCGATTCTTTGTCACGCTCTACAGCGCTAGTTTGACGAATTTCAACGTATGAGCTGTCATTCGATGTGTCTTAGTCATGGGAGTAACTTAGGCTATATTAAAAATATTGTATAATTCAAAATAGTGGAGTTGGCCGCCAAAATGCCGAAACGTCACGACTGAGGGACACTTTGTGACAGCCGTGATTATGTACTCATTTTATTTACCTTTTCTGAGGGTATTAAGCTTGACCATATGCATCAAAAAATGCTTTTTATACGTAACAATATGTGAAAAATAAAAAGCTTTTATGAAAAAATATTTTTCTGGACACAATTTAAGAATCACCCTGATTGTTTGAGTAATTGTTTAAAAGTTATTAGTTGAATATTACATATTTCAGCGTAATAAAAATACTTACTTCACTTTTTTTGGTAGTTTTCGTTGTTACCATATTACTTACTTTTTCCTTTTTTATATGTAGGTAGTTACCACTGACAACTGTGATTCACTATCATCCGAAAAATTGGTCGTCGGAAAACGGCACCCTGTATTTCCTGCCTCAACAATATATTACTAAATAAAATATGATAACTAACAATGTAACTAACTAACAAATTATACTTACAATTAACTATACTATTAACATCTTCCAAAAATCTGTCTGTTGTGTTGCACGATGAATCTATTTACCACTCAGTATCAACTCCTATGTTTCCACAATATAACTTGAAAAATGTTTCGGCACTGTTTGTATTCTCCGTAGTCCATTTATTATATCTTTTCATGTAATGACTGTTTGTTGCCATAAAAAAATAAAAAAAAATAAAAAAAAATCAACAATAAAAATTGGCTATACTGTAGTCTTAGATTTATTACAATTTACAACAATATATTTTTTTATTTTCTAGTATCAAGTAATAACGCCATCTTTTTTATTTTCTAAGAATTAAGTTTCTGGCGTATAATCGTAGTTAACTTTTGTAACGCTAGATGGAGCTTTCACCTTCACGTGCGCCGCGGACTCCGCGGAGCGCTTCCATGTGTGCGTGCTAGCGGGGAGTGAGGAAGCTAGCGGGCGTGGCTTACGAACCGGTATTCGCGGCTTTAGTAGGCCCTTAATTAGGAAGTTTAAAAGTAGTTATGGTTACCAAGTTTTCATATTTATAATATGTATTGCATGCCATTCGGCTCAATTCTTTATTTTATGTAAATAATATTAATTTGATTTTAGTGAGTAATTTTCTTACATAGTCTACGTAGCGTCGCGAATAAATTTATAGTCTCATCTCAATACTAAACTACGATTGATACAGGCCAGATCTGTCAGTGTCTAAAGTGACGTTTTTGGTTGAAGAAATGTCACTTTTGACGCTGACAGATCAGTATCATATCGGAAACAGATCGAATAACTAAAACTCAGGAGTTCCGGTTCGAGCGCCATATTGGTAGTCGCTCCTCGTGATTAATTGCTTTGTTTTTTGCTCATTAATATTGTTTAAAGTGTAATATCGATAGCTTATTGAACAGTAAACTAATGTGCCGTGAGTGAATGGAGAATTAATCTTGAAACGCGTTTAACCACCATTTTCCAGTCAACGGCCAGTAGTTCTCGTGCTCCTTGTAATGTCCAGCTATTGCTTTACAAGAGCTGATAAAATTACCGTACACTGTCTTGTACTAACCGTACAATTTTATTCGTATTTAAAGCTCCTAAGACCTTGATACTGGCGAAATAGTCCCACTGGACTCAAGCCATAATTTTAAAAAGAAGAAGAACTAAAACTCAAATTGGCCTGCTATAATAAGTATTGCAATCAATAGTTTTGCCGCCGAAGTACTACTACTTCTTTTGTAGCTGGTACATTGTAAATTGTAACGGCCTCAAAAATTAGGTCTAGATACGATAAGGATCGGATATGTCAGTATTAAAAGCGACGATTTTGTTTGCAGAAACATCACTTTTGACACTGACTGATCCATATCGTATCTAGGTCTAATATTTGACGTATCTTAACCTATTCAGCACTAATCGCGACACGTTGTCGTTTTGCCTCTACGAAGTATTTCCGCTACATACCGGGTAACCCATGTGATCGGCTATGACGTAGCGCTACGACCGTAGCACAGCGGTGAATGTGTTAAACGGCCGGATTCAAAATTTAAGATACGTGCTAATAGGAATTTTTTAACGTATCTTAAAGTTCGAATCGGGCGGGTGATAGGTTAGGTGCTACGCTGGCGTAGCAACTATATACGAGTAAACCTTTCGTAGCATCTGCTACGGCCAAGTCTTTATCTACGTAGTTTCCATCAGATATTTTAACGTACAAGTTTCCGACTGTCATAAGGTACCTTTATCCGTGGAACGTCACATCAAGTGCTTAGAAAATGTATATATGTACATACTTTCGACGCCCTTCATTATTCTCACGAGCAATGAAAACGAGTCACTTTTTATTGAAGATTCTATGAAAATGACTCATTGGTAATTGCTCGTGAGTGTATATTATATTACTTAACATAGGCATTTAGCAAAGCTCTAAAGCCATAACACATAAATCACATAATAGACCCAGTTGAATCCACATTAGGCATATAACGCTACCATCTCATATCATCATGCTTATGGTTATCACTTATCAGTGTTATCTCTCTTCAACACGCCTTGGTCACAGATTACATGACTTAAGAACAGACACACCACTCATAATAACGGTTTTAAGTTTTCTTTAGCACAATCAGTGCACGCACAAGTCGCACAACGAGCGTAGCCGATAGTATGCAAAATCCCGTATATAAAAACAGCGCCTACGAACAGAGAACCCGACTATTGGGTCACTGGCACTGAATGTGTTAAATGATAAATAATGATAAATTTAATTTCATAGTATTAATTTGTATCACTAATTATTCTTCAATTAACTGTTCTGCTTCATATTGAATTGCATTATACTATCCTCCGGAAACCAAACTAACGATCGGGGTTGTATAGCTACTCACACACACTTGCATAGTCGTGAGTGAAAGAGATAGTAATATGATGTCGGTCGTTAGTTTGTTTTCCTGAGTCCCAGAGGTCCTTATAAAGGTTTAAAGAAAACTTTTATTAAATAAGGTAAGATTCCAAATTCAATAACAAAACTTAAGCTTCTGGGACTTAGGAGGATAGATGAATTGGTTAGTGTAGGTATTGTATATTATTTTTGGCGAATCTAAAGTAGTAATTTATCTGCGTCTTAGCACACTTCACGTACACTTAATGCACTTAAAGTGCGTAGTTAGCTCATAATGGTTATTAGCAGGAATATTACGTCATTCCCGGGAATATTCCCCAAATTGGGAATATAGATATAATACAGTCATGTTGCTGGCGATTTAGCTCTCTCATCGGGAATTTGAGCCCCGTATCCGAGTGCGTCTTGTCATTGCAATTATATATGGGTTATTTCAATTTAATGTGCTAGAGTCGGACCACGCTAAGTTTTCATGCCAAGTGCTACGTTAAGTATGGAGCTTACAGGCATATGATCCATTATTACTGCCATGTTTGTGCAAAGTTAGCGTGGTCAGAATCGATTGCTATTTTATTTTATATAACTAAATACTGTATATTAGCCTAAGTAGGTGTATGTTGTACGAAGATAATCTTAATATTCTGATTTTGATAGGTGTGTGGACAAGACGGCAATCGTTAATGCTCCGTAGCCAACGATACGCAACTGTCTGTGTCGCACTAATATGGAAGAGTGATAGAGAGAGAGAGAGGGAAATGCGCTACGCTACAGAGCGTGAACGATTGGCATCTTGTCTACGCACGATGTAGCGATATTTGCTTTTGAATGTCAAATCAATAGAAAAATCGAGATTTCTTAAATCTCATGGTACTGAAATAACTAAATTTGTTACGTATGCGTTTGTTACGTTCGTTAATGCAGGACGGAAATAAATACTATTGCTCTTTAAATACGATAGAGGGTGTTGTCCCTCTCAGCTGATGCGTTATAAGCTGGTACAGACTAATTCCGTTAGATGGCGATACCTGACACGATTTAAAAGCTCGATTTTGTTAGAAGGGTGGATAAACTTTTTTTGTGGTCCCATCAGCCAGGCGTCAATAGTAGAATACTATGTAAAAATAAATGTTACGAGTACCTAAATTACGTTCTATTCATATGCTAAGCAGATGACCCATTATGGAAAGTGCTTATACTGCCATAAATATGTGTTTTTGATTATTTTAAATACTATAAAACCAGTGTTAATAATTTGTCTACTGTTTATTGACGTCTCACATATACTCGCACCTGACAATACATATATCTGGAAAACTAATTTGTCAATAGGAAAAAAAACTGCTTAAAATAGATACCGTAAAATCACCAATAATTATAATCTAAAAGCTCCCAAAGTCCAAGACTAACTCTTATATATCATGGTTCCCTGGTTTAATACCCAAGTTCTGAGACAAAATATATTTAAAAATGTAAGAAAAATCTGATACAAAATTAAAAAGAACATTGGTATTTTATACTTAATTACGTATTGAACTAGTGAATTATATAGTTGTAGTACTGCGGTGGCAGCATGGTTCCATTTTTATCGCCTCATAGTAATTATGTATTCAGGCAATTTTAGAATACCTATATAATAGAATATAAATGATTTATGCGTAAGAAAAAACACAAAATAGAAAATTATTCAAGACAGAGAGACATAAAAAGGAGAAAGTGCCACGAAATGGTCTCATATCAGCATATTTTCTACTCAAAATTGGTTTGCCAAGTTTATACTATGTCACTCGTGTTTCAAAGAAATACAAAGATAGCCTTAAATTAACACAGTGCTTAAGTAACCGAAATATAATCGTTTTTACTGCAATAATTTTGTACATTGCGCCATTTTATACCAGCGCTATTTCGATACCAATTATCAACTGCTCGAATAAAACTTCTGCAAAAACAAAAACATTAATCAGGTAAAGGAAGGAAGTTCTGCGTATATCGTTGCTACATTATATACAATTCCAGCGAAAACTCTACGTGAACTGTGAGTGTGTATATTATATACGTATAATGCCACGAAGAAATAAGTTTCTTGTCAAAAAAATTTTTTTTTTTTACATTAAGCATGGTACAATTTACAATCATGTCAGTTTGGCCAGACGTTATGTTTATCGGCGAATGTTACACTCACTTGCATTTTTTGAACCAAATTAAGTATTTTATTTATGACCTAATTAAGCTAAAACACTGAGTTTATACTTCAGTATCTAATTTTTTTTAGGAAAGTTACATCTGACCCCAGATGGGTATGGGTATGGGGATGGGTTTTGAATGTTTTGATACAAGCCTTAACCGCTGAGTGGAAATTTCATTCAACAGGCAACTAGTTCTCTCCAAGACTATTCTAACAAACCCAAACACAATTCATCAGATGAGCCTGAGGGTACCATAATATTGCATTGTGGTTCAATTCACATATGTAGGCAAATTATAAAGTCATTGGAAACCGGGAAATGAGTCTAAATTAACTTGCAAGACTTGACATACAAACATACCTAGTTACATATAAGTACATACATACATTGAAAGTTAAATAAAGCTTGTAAATAAAAAGTTACTGAAATAAGCCTTAAGGATGACTCACTCTAGAACGGCCCGGGTCCGGCCGAGGTGTCCGACACTTCAGTTTTCTATAGAAAGGATCACATAATCACCGATCACCCGTCATAGAAAACGAAGCCTCGGCCCGGACCCGGGCCGTTCTAGAGTGAGTCGTCCTTTATGGACGCTCCTTTGATCGGCGTTCTGTACGGTCACGTCTGAAAATATCGATACGGAAAAAGTGTCAAAAATCTGTATAGGTACACTACCCTAATATATGGGCCATAAGGTCGTACATATTTTTGGCACTTCGATTGTGTCGATGTTTTCAGACATCACTGTATATAGAGGTCGTTTTTTTTCAAAAACGCGTGAAGATCTCGAGTTGAATTAATTATCAAATCTCTTGGGAAAAAATTACATTTTGCCAATGAAACAAATACTTAGTACTTTCTGGCTTTTAGGAACTAGAACCGACGCTGGTATTTGAAAATGCCACGGAAACATTTAAGTTGTTTATTGCGCCTACTAAATAATGGAGTAGAAAATAAAACAATGAAATGCCTATAATATTCAACAAAACGAAACGTTTTAAGTTAATTGCGGGTTGCTGAGCAATGGCGTACACATTAATTTTACTTTTAGTGGGGTCGTTATAGGACAATACCAATATTTTTTTCATTAAAGCATGAGACTTGGCACATTTGTTACTAAGGTGGACCAGAGTCGAAAACGCCCGGGAGGCAGCGGGAGACACCCCTCTAGGGGGGAGGGGGAGGGGGTGAAGTTTTCCTACGCCGCGCGCACTGTTGGTCGTTATAACTACTAAACTATAGCTACTAGGGCAAGTGTGGTATCATTTTCGGATAAATAAAAGATGGTCAATCATTTTCTAAAACAAAAAAAACACCTTTACATAGAAAAAAATTTAAATACGGCCCAAAATCTAAAATCTTTTGAGTAAAAAAATCTTTCAAGGTCAATAAATTTTTAATGATTACCGATATCGGATTAAAAAAAATATATTTAAAAAGGCGCATTAATACAGATTCCAAAAATATAAGTAACATTGCAAATATTTAAGAAAAAAATTGTTTAAAAAAATATAGAACACCGCGCGGCAGAGTCGTAAAAAATTCTTAGCCAATTATGAACATCAAAAACGAGTTTTATAGGTTGCTAGTGTCCTGTAAGCTGTAACTAATAAGGGATCCCTTTCTTTCCCATATTCTTATTGTTCCGAATTTCGATAGTCAGAAATTGATATCCATATAATTAAAGAACATAAAGATCAATAGTCATAATTTTTGCTAAGCATAACGTTTAATAGTTCGAACATTATCATTCTATAATATTAAATACTATAATCGCAAAAGTTATAAAATTGATTAGTATAACATTCTAAGGCCTATGCATTATTATTCAGAAATATTTTAAGGCATACATTTTAACGGACTAATGGTTATTATTCCTATAGTTTTAATTACTAAACAAAAAATCATCAAACAAAAAATCATGTTTCCCCAGGTAGGTTCGTTAGTTACCTTGTGTCCCTCAGAGCGAAAATAGGAGTCCCGCGAAGCGGGGCTCCGTCGACTCGTTGGCGGCACGAAATGTATTAATAAGTTACATGAAATATAGGAAACGGAGGTAAAGTAAGTAAGCCAAACAAAAAATCATGTTTCCCCAGGTAGATTCGTTAGTTACCTTGTGTCCCTCAGAGCGAAAATAGGAGTCCCGCGAAGCGGGGCTCCGTCGACTCGTTGGCGGCACGAAATGGATTAATAAGTTACATGAAATATAGGAAACGGAGGTAAAGTCAGTAAGCCAAACAAAAAATCATGTTTCCCCAGGTAGGTTCATTAGTTACCTTGTGTCCCTCAGAGCGAAAATAATTATACCTTGCGAAAATAGACCTTAGTACAATTATTATAAACAAGTTTATTACCTTCTACATTATGTAATGATATAGAATCTGAGCTTTGAATATTATGACCGACAAATATTATGACTAACAATAATGATGACCTGCAAAAATCGGATCTACAATTTATGTCGTTTAATTTTATGACTATTAACAATATGACTAATAAAAATTATGGTAGAAAACGTTATGGACTGAGAAAATCGGAACTAAAAATTTATGGGAACCAATAGAGACCCAACTAATAAGGATGGAGTTTTCATTAGATATAGTATATCATCATATCAGCTCATATATGTCCCCACCGAGTGGCTCGAGCCTACCCTGCATTAGGGTGATCGGGCCTTAGTCGATCACGCGAGCCCAGTGCGGGTTGGTCGACTTCACACACAAGCTTCGAGTTTCCTCGCAGCCGTGTGCAGGTTTCCTTACGATGTTTTCCTTCACCGTAAGAGCGTCGAATAAACGTACATATGAAATCGAGATTCGAAAACACATTGGTATGCGGCCAGGATTCGAATCTTAAGCATTAGTCTTAAGCAGGAGTCTTAAGCATTACGCCACCGACGCTCTCTATATATAGTATATAGCTCAATTTTAATAATTATTTGATAGAAGACATTTTTTATCGTGTGTATAAGCATATTTAAACTTATGGCTCAGCTGGGCACGATTTCAAGTGACCCAAAATCTATAAAGAAAATAAACAAACAGTATAGAATTTGACTTAAAAATGTTTATTATTTACATTGTCCCCCACAATCGCAAAGCTCCGTGCACTTAAGTTGCCGCTGAAAGCACCGGCACCTCGAGCCGCCGCACCTCTTTTTGCATCTGCACCGGATCATTTCCAGGCATGCATCTGCAGCTACGGGCAAGTCTGTCCATGTAGGTTGCCAGCTTTCACTGACTTTTCTCCATCCCCAGTTAGATGGACAGGGAAGATTTTGATTCGGTGACATCTGACCCCATACATGGACTGCTTGGAACACTTCCCGCAGGAAATGCTGGTATAGAGCAGCTTTCGTCGGAGGTATATTCTCCAATTGGCGGTCTTTTTTCGAGAATAGCCTTTCGGGCTTCGTTTACGGTTGTAAATGAACTGGCTCTAAAACAAAACAAAAAAATTAGTTACTAGACTATTTTATTGTATTGCTAGTTTTAAAAAGTGCTTATTACCTGTCATATAAAGTGACGACAAACTTTTCGATTACTGTAAACGCCTCGCTAGTACTCCCCTCATATGCTGCCAGAAACCCTTCTGTGGCATTGGGAAATGCGTTCCATGCATCTATTGCACTTTTTTTTCCTTTCCCGTTAAAATAGGACACAGTATCACAACCTGTGAAGGCATGGAACAGGGGGAGGACTTTCGCTTTTTGTGGCCCTGTAAAAGAAAATAATATGTTTTATATAGCCCGCCTAGTACCTGAGCTAGAAGAGCTGTGGGTACACGTAGGTACTGGTAAACACCACCAGTACATTCCTTGTCACGAAATAGCAAAAACTCTAGGTAAAAAATAATTATAAATTGTATTTATCTACGTTACGCCCTAGCCACTAGCTAGAATAGAATAGAATGCACTGAGACTATAACGCTAGGCGGGCTATATAAAACATATTATTTATTGCTAATGTTACAGCTTACAGGACACTAGCAACCTATAAAACTCGTTTTTGATGTTCATAATTGGCTAAGAATTTTTTACGACTCTGCCGCGCGGTGTTCTATATTTTTTTAAACAATTTTTTTCTTAAATATTTGCAATGTTACTTATATTTTTGGAATCTGTATTAATGCGGCTTTTTTAAATATATTTTTTTTAATCCGATATCGGTAATCATTAAAAATTTATTGACCTTGAAAGATTTTTTTACTCAAAAGATTTTAGATTTTGGGCCGTATTTCAATTTTTTTCTATGTAAAGGTGTTTTTTTTGTTTTAGAAAATGATTGACCATCTTTTATTTATCCGAAAATGATACCACACTTGCCCTAGTAGCTATAGTTTAGTAGTTATAACGACCAACAGTGCGCGCGGCGTAGGAAAACTTCACCCCCTCCCCCTCCCCCCTAGAGGGGTGTCTCCCGCTGCCTCCCGGGCGTTTTCGACTCTAGTCCACCTTAGTAACAAGTGTGCCAAGTCTCATGCTTTAATGAGAAAAATATTGGTTCCCATACATTGAGTGCACCTAAAAACCCCACTATTTATCCATTTACAGGGCAGTAATTTATAAAGTTTTCCATTTATAAATAATCAGTATATAAAATATAAGTCTGACTTCTGATCGTGAATATTTATTGGTACCTAACTTTTTTTTAGCCTTATACTTTATTGCGTGAAAGTGACATGAAGGAAACAGGGAGCCGATTTTTGATTTACGAACGCTCGATTTCGTCACTCGAAAATCTGCGGAAAACGACGAAATGCATGTTTTGAAATACGAACGTTTTCAATTCTATTAGTAGAATTTAGATCGAAATAAAAATTGCTTCCTAGGTTGTGAAAGAGCCATTTAGATTATTTTAATTTGGTAATTTCGGAGGGAATTTAGTATAACATTTCGTATATTGTAAGACGTCCGGGATCCCGATACAGTATCCCTAGTGTAAATAAATTCGATTTCGAAACGTGACGTACGCGTTTGCGTTTAGTCTCATTTTGTATTGGATTTAGAAAGAGCGCGCCAAGCGGGACGTTTTGAAAACTCAAAATCCTATACAAAATGAGACTTAACGCAAACGCGTTCGTCACGTTATGATGTCGATTGAATTTACACTAGGGATACAGATTTAACAACTTGCGATTGTTTTAAACTGGTTTTGACACGACCTTCACGATCGTCTTGGTGATTGGCGCGCATCTCACGCACGGCTTTAACTTTATTTCGCTTGCACCAACCGACGTGAACGATCTCCAAGGTCGTATCCAAATATGATCAAAACTGTAAAAAGCTATTAAATCCAAATCGAACTCCGGGTTAAAATTGCAGTAGAGTTCAAAACGATTTGTACTTAAAGGTTATAAATACGAGTATACATAGTTTACAAACCAGCCAAATGTTTGTAAATGAAAAACGTACAATTATTATTACTTCAGCTATAATGGTTCGACTATAAAGTATCCATTCTAGTACTCGTAATTAATGTAGAAAAACAACTCGATATGGACGTTAAATTAGGCGTAAAAGTAACAAGGGGCAAGAGATTACCTATCTGGAAGTTTCATGGTGTTCTTTTTGCTTCTACCAAAGTAAACTGTGTTCCTATTACCCCACCTGACCGTGACCTTAAGTTCGTTGCCTTTTTAGGGTTCCGTACCCAAAGGGTCAAACAGGGCCCTATTATTGAGACTCCGCTGTCCGTCCGTCCGTCCGTCCGTCTGTCACCAGGCTGTACCTCATAAACCGTGATAGTTAGCTAGTTGAAATTTCTACAGATTATGTATTTCTGTTGCCGCTATAACAACAAATACTCAAAACAGAATAAAATAAATATTTCTTTCCAATCTTGAGGTTCTCATCCAATCACCGAAGTTAAGCAACGTCGGGCGGGGTCAGTACTTGGATGGGTGACCGTTTTTATAGATAATGGTACGGAACCCTTCCTGTGCGAGTCCGACTCGCACTTGGCAGGTTTTTTAGAGTCTGGCGGTTATCACCCTAGCTCTGCATCTGGATGCGACGACGGTGTGTAAGAAGACAACGCTATAATAGCTATACCTATGTATGAAAAGCGCATCTGTCTGATAACGCTTTTGAGTCTCGACAGAACCTTTTCTCATTTACATTCCTACTGACAATAGTTTGCCAAATTATCTCTCCATATCTCGTCTTCCAGACCCGAGTGTAAGCCAGGGCATGCACAAGTCGCTATCGGCACTGGTGGTGAATTTACTAGGGCCGTTAAGTCTGGCCGGGTGCCAACCCTGCGAGATATCGTGTTATGTTCTGTGGTCTGTGGCGGGAACCGGCACATGTTTTGTTTGTTATTGGGGAAAGGAGTTCGGGGAGTCGATACTAGAGTGCGCTACATGCGAAGAAAAGTAACAGGAAACTCACGAGATGTTTGTAAGTGTTAGTACCTACTAATAGCAATTCTTAACTGATAATGAGTATGTTTTTGCAATAAGCTGTAGGAAAGTAAAAATGATAGTTAGACCTGAATTAGGCCGCAATTACATTATCATAGAAATGTGTGTGTGTAGAAGTCAATGAAAAATGATAAACCTATGATGGTGCAATTTAACTGATTCGACGTATATGATTACTGTCAGATAGGATTTCTATGATTGTGGCCCACTGTCATAGAAATATGATCATAGGAGCCATTCAAATTTGACAAACGGTGTAGTAACAACATGATACATTCTTTATTAATCATGGTATAATTAAAAACAGTTACATGTTTTAATTGCTCGTTCGGTAACCGCAAAAACAGTGTATAAAGGTCATAATCGTTAATCAAATGCGTTAATTACCAAACTTATCAGGTCGCGTGTGGTCGCCCTAAATAATGTTCTGGTGAGCGAAATTATTTTATGTGTCCAGTATTTGCCAGTGTTGCATGGCGTAGCCTTAACCCTGAAACTTATGGATAGGTTGCGCGTTAAAAATCAGCCTAAAAATAAAAAAACGAACGGTAAGTTGACGTTAAGGTACAACGATCATAAAAAATACTTAGGTACTTTTACCTATATTCTTCAATAAGCTACTTCCTGAATAAGCTACTTGCCACTTACCTAACGAATAAAATCATCGTTGGCATTTCATAATCTTCAAATAAGCCTAACTGGTAGGAAGTTCTACCTGGCAGTTACTTTATTTGTTAATTAGCTATCCAATACTTTACTTCGACATTGTGAAACAGGCCCTTAGTCTCTCAACTGTTATTGTTTCAAATATAAGCTTACTTCAAAGTGTTAAAACAATAAAGCATAGTCATCAAATGAAAGTAAATCGGCACTTAAAATAATTCCAGTGTTCTAGTATTTGTACTGACACAAAGGATTCAGAATTGGAGGTAAACAAATGGCCTGCAATTTCAGTCAATCAATATTACTGCCATTTCACTTGTAATCGTTGTCGATTTATTTATACGGCTTTCTTGAAAGAACAAAGAAACCACCCTATCTCTTTATATACAGAGTTAAAACAAACAAACACGAATTCGCAACCACATAATAAGTGGGTAGTACAGTCGCCATCACATATATCGGAGCGGCCAAGGTGCTCACAAATATCTGAACACGCCTCTATTATCAAGGCGTTAAAGTGCTTGTTCAGATATTTGTGGACACATTAGCCGCTCCGCTCTGATATATCCGATGGCGACTGTACCAATCTCTCTGTGAATGTTCCATCATGGGTATATTGGGTATTCTATTTTTCATATATTTAAACTTTATTGCATAAATTTAGAAACACAAAAGAGTACAAATAGCGGACTTAACGCCTTAAGGTATTATCTACCAGTGAACCTATCTATTTATTTGTGTCTATTTATCGTTAAGACGGGATTCCACCAGTGTGCGGCACTGTGACCTTAAGACTTACTACTTAAATAAGTTAAATAGGTAGTGAATGTGCATAGTGCAACAGTAAAATGATCCGAAATTAAAATGAGCCTATGTTTTAAACGAGTGTTGGTTCGTTTGGAGCCCTTCCAACTGTCAGCAGAGGCTGTGATCTGTCGACAATGAGTTGAATGTCATCTTTTTCCCGATTTTACCCCGAATATTTTAACCCATTCAAAGCTAAGAACCACAACACGTTGCTCTCTACGAAGTATTTTCGGTACACCCCAGCAAAATTATGCTATAAGCTACGACATAGCTCTACGAGCGAAGCTTAGAAGTGAATTGTAACCCAAAAACTATTGGGAACCAAAGAGAGTCATTAGCTTTGAGCCAAAATATACATATGTAATAATTAACTTATAATACCGTATAAGGCTGTTTTAAGTCTTGCGCTTTTTTGTAAATCGTGACATCGTGAGCTCAAACTAAAATATCCCAAAAATAAATTAAGTAAGTAATATCTTAATAACTCCGGCAAAAGGATTGCACATTAAAAAATAAAAATTCACGTTCACAATATACTTATATTATTACCAAAATGCGGAGATATATTGGATTTATTACAAGGTCGTCCGATGGAAAGAAAATCGTACCTACATTTGCGTACAGAATTTATATCGAAAACGGATCACTCTAAATTACGTTATATCTTTACCTTTTTTTAAACCTTCTCCTAAATTATAGCACAGTTACAGAGTATACCTTCTTTTCAGTCGTTTTATATTGTGCAGTGTCGTGGTCAACTGGGGGCCTAGCCAAGCTGACAATCGTTGATAGAAATCTAAACTTAAATAGTGTATGAAAATAGTCACGTCGCTTTTCGTAGTACGTGTCATTTCTATAGATTTTTTTCTATTCGTTTGATGTTTATTAATTAATTTTAGATATTGCTCGCCATTTTTCACGGTAGGAGGTAATTCTGGTAAGATTGTTGTACAATCCGCCTACAGCAAATTTGATTAGGTCAATCCATCGCACGGGCTAGCAGGGTATATTAAAGTTAAAGTAGGCAGCTCCTAGAGGGCATGTATATATTTTCAAAACACTTGACGTCAACTTGTTATCCCAAAATAGGCACAGGATTGTGAGCCGTCTCTCCAGATGAAATGGTTCCCCCAAACCCATTCAGGATCGCTTCACTCAAGAAATATAAAAAGACACGGGTCAATCCGATTTGGGCGAAAGTGGTCGCGATCAACCATGCGGTAAATGGGATGTCTTTCAGCATTCGCAATGCTGCTTCAAGAGGACCCACCGTACCAGTACGCAAATCTGAATCTTCAAGCCACAATGATACAAGACGGTTATGTTTTTCATAGAATGATGTGCCTTATTGACCTAAGCGTTATAGTTCAAAAAAGCATGAACACTGGCATCCAATTATGTTTCTTAGGTTCTCAGGTGAAAATAAAAAGGGTATTGGAGTATTATTCGTAATGAAAAAAATGTCTTGACAGATTTCATGGTAAATCGTTATGAATGTTATCCTGTTATTCATATATTGGATAAGTAGGCACCTATCTGTTTTCGGAAGTCATGTGAAGTCTTTTCTGCTCAATGTATTTTATGGTAGGATATATAATAGAATAACGAGATATTCACGGAGAGTTGTTCACGGGTTTTATCGATCCTATTATCTTCCTGTTTGACTTTATCTCTGATGTACGTATGGTTTGATCTTACAGATATACGCACCTTCATAAAGATACATAGAGGTGAGAAAGGTGACTGCATTATGATACCTACTTTTTTACTCGAAGCCACCACCGCCCGGTGTTAGTATTTCAGGTAAGACATTATGAGTGCACAGGTGTTTGATTCTTATCTCTAAAATTCATACGTTATTTTAATCAGATTAAAACTTACAAGTGTAGGGTGTAAACTATGTTAGAAGCCATTGTGACTGAGTTTTATACTTCTAGATATAAACTGAATAATATGGGAGATAAACCTAGGGCGAAAGATAGGACACATAATGTACAAAGGGTTTTGTTACTTGTCTTATTAGCGATGTCCCTCGAGGATGGGTAGAACGTGACAAAGTGGAAGATGTGGGCGAGTAACGCATTTAATCTCGGTAATAGTGGTAAATTTAGGAGTTTGTGGATAGGTGATGTTAAATTTTATTGTACCT
This sequence comes from Cydia pomonella, assembly GCF_033807575.1. Taxonomy (NCBI): domain Eukaryota; kingdom Metazoa; phylum Arthropoda; class Insecta; order Lepidoptera; family Tortricidae; genus Cydia; species Cydia pomonella. Next base: position 6,525,969 of record NC_084713.1, on the reverse strand, counting down.
GTTTTACCTGGTCAACGCAAAATAGGCTTTGGGTGTAGGTGTTGCTGTTAATTATTTTTCCTTGATTTTCGCGACACAAGCGTCGTGTGTGTGATAATTCGTCACTAAATACAATAAGATTACGTAGTGTTTGTGCGATATTATAATAGTGTTAGAGCTTGATTTAAATTGTAATGAATACGTACAATATAACTTTAAAATTGAAACTCAAATTATTCAAAGCTCAACAACTGTAGTTTAAATAATTGTTTGAAACGCGCTGCTATTATGTAGGTACCTTATAGTATTCTCTGCTGACTCTTTTATTTGTGTTAGAACTATTATCAACGCAGATTATTGACCATTTGTAAACCGTACTCCAACGAGGTAAGGTATACGAATGGTCAGTGAATTGTGTGGATGTCAGTACAAATTACAAACGCGATGTCGTTGTCGTGATACTCGATTTAATCGTGCTTGCTCATGTCACACGCAATGTTGTCTACATGTTGGTAGTAAATCAATGATCTAAGGTAATGTCAATCAATATTGCATGCATCGCTTAAGCAAAAATAGGATTTTATTAAACAATCGGTAGTTTAAGGCTAATACATCAATTAAATTTGCGCTAATTTGATGAATACCGAAAATTATAACGTAGGCTTCGTACGCTATATACATTTTCAAGTAGTATTAACTTATAATTTCGTGAACGGACTTTCTTACTAAAAATATCTTCCTGTATACTGTCGCTATTCTTCGCATTCGCGACTAATAGCTGTCGTTTGTAAGCGTCCAGACTGCATGCCGGATATTTCGGGCTTTTGCACGTGGGTTGACACTTAGCGGATGGTACTGTGTACTCGTGTATAATATATGTATGCATATCTTCGTACCGACGAAACGCATTTATTATATATATCATTAATAATCAAAATGTAATTTTCGCAGCTTTTGATTTTCATGTACTTACCATTTTTAGTTGTTTTATTTTATTTTCTTTGTTACCATTAAATCTTAATATTTTTGCAATATTTAAGTTTTAAAATTTATCTTCTTTGAATGGCAATTCAAATCGGAGTTGCAAAATTTCATTATTTCATGTTATTCATCTGAATGGTTTCTCAAATTTAATTTGGGATGAAAATCTGCCATAAAATTACAATTATTTTTTATGGGGTAGGTTAGTAGACATATAGTATAGTAAGTTTTTTACGGCAACTCTTCTCGTTTAGTTAGTTGGTCCTATTTATAAACACCGGACATGTCGGCCGGAATGTCGTTAAACGCTGGGAGTGTTTATCTACTTAAATAACTAGAGTGATCTTGTTAGAATAGACTAGAGTAGAAAAATATTTATTTGGCATAAAATCAAACACAAAAACAACAAAGTAAATAATTACACGTACACCATTTAGGATGACGTAGACGCGGCACTGGTTTTCAAGGCACCCAAACTTAAAAACTAAGATTTAAAACTAAAATAGAACAGAATAGCAAGAGAACAGGAACAGAAACAGAAATGTGTAAGAAAGGAAGAGAGAGAGAGAGAGAGAGAGAGAGTTAACAAATATAAATTTTTGACTATGTCCGCTTAGTTATAAAACCTTAATGGATTTGCAATTTCTGATTGGTGGCGGTAAATGTTCCAACACTTCGTTGCAGCATAACGACACAAGCAATGGTTTTATGCCGCAGTAAACCGTTGTGTTACTGCTAATCACTTAAAATGGCTAATTGCCATATTGTGTAATATGGCTTAATACGAATAAACTTGTAGTTCAAATGCAGTGCTTGATTTATTCAATGTGTGGAAAATAAGTAGGTAAATTCAATATTGCATAGTGAAATATTGCGTTTAAAGGCATAGTTATTATTTTGCTATAAACATGGTATTACTCGTTTTATAAATTCTGTTTAAAACCAGAAAATTTCAACAGTACTTATAGTAAGTATAAAAGTGGAACTGTGCAGATATATTACACACACGATCACGATCACGACACTATCTATAAAACCCTAACAAAATGCCCCGTCAAATAATGCCCCAGTGCTTCAACATAAAGTTACGCCCCTACAAATATCGGCGTAACGATCTCAACACTTAATCCGCTTCCTCACAGTCTTGCCAAGACGTAGCGATAAAGTCGTCCTTAAGTGTAAGGGAATAAGAGTGTTGACATCTGAGGGACTACCGCGAACACCGAAGTTCGAAAATTTCGGACATCTTTCTCTATCAATCTAATTATGCCTTACTCGGAGTAAAAGAGAAAGATGCCCGCAATTTGCGAACTTCGGTGTTCGCGGTAGGCCCTCTGCAGTACGAGTCGAATTATTCATGTCTACATTAGAGGGTAGTTCTTTCAGTCCTGGCGAGCTTCCAGTCGTAAAGGGCCGTTCACACGGTGTCTAGAAGTGGTACGAATATTTTTACTGCAATTTAGATATAAATATAACCTGCTTGTTAAAAGTGAAGTACCTAAAGAAATATGCAGCTACAAGTTTAGTTTATGTGTAAAAGGATAAGGGCACACCGAGATTTTAGAAAACAGGTGCTCTACATGAACCGAGTAGAACACTAGGCGACTCCCGCTCGAAATGTTAACCGTTTGTAATATGCCTTCACCACTTAGGATTTTCGTCCTTCATAATGGCATGAATCGTATTTATTTAATGTAAGTTAAACCTATGAGACTTGCTATGAGGTTGAACATAAAGTTTTGACAGAGTCAGACCAAGCTAAGTTGGCAGCGATTTTGATAGCACAGACGAAACGTCAAACTTTTATATGAAATTATGACGTTTACTTATCACTTACATAGTCAGTGCCAGTTTTTGTTCGGTCGTCATTGAAATATAATTTAATGTTTCAAAACAATAATAACTGATATGAATAGGAATGATGATGAAATAATGGAGAAAATTAACTGCGTGCGGATTTTGCATTTATTGTGAAGACCGCCTTAAGTGGAGAAGTTACAGAGCAGCGGCGGGCTAATTAATTGGTTTTTGTCAAATTGTTCTGTTTATATGTGTTCTGTCTTAAGAAGTCTATAAGCGGGTGTTATACCCTCGTTAAAGTAAATCTTGTATTTGTCTTAGCGTTTAGGGTGTTTCTACGTATTTACCAGAGTTACAGAGAATCCTAATTAAGGTCGTTATTTGTGAATACTGTCTTCATTATATAGGTGTATCATTGCAACCAACATTATAATAATAATAATAATAATAAAATTCTTTATTGCACACTACATAAAAAACAGATACAGAAATTGATAACATATACACATTGGTAGGTAACAACAGGCGGACTTATCGCTAAACAGCGATCTCTTCCAGACAACCTTCAGATAGTGAGATGGCGAACGAAGCGAAGTTAACGGGTGGTGCAAAAAAATAAAAATAAAGAAAAAAGTAGTAAAAATACAATATAATCAATAAGTATATCAGATATTTTTTCAGATATTTATGATAACTTTAATGTGATGTTTTTATTTTATGAATAAGCATGTGTGGCGTGTGCCTCTACATTTTACGTTGTCGTCATCATACCGTTACCAACTAAAGGCAGGTAATTTGAGTTGATAAGAGCGTATTTAGTTGATAATTTTTGGGTATCTATAGCTTGAAAATGACCGCGCGGGAATTGTCTTGCGAGCAACTCAACTGCACACTATGTTGACAACGTATGTGTTAGATACGTAAGTGTTAGTCATATGGATCGTTTTTCGTCGAAAAGAGCTTCGTCTACAAATATTCCGGAGCTGATAACACCTGGGTAGACCTGTCCTCGCCACATCAATGTTTATTCTTTTGTTTTTTAACGGCACCCGCGCCAAACTATTTCCGAAAACTGTGCCACGACGGTTATGAAATACGAGTCGACTAATTGCTTTCTAAATCTCGTTTCTCAACAGAATCAATATTATTAATAGGCTAGTTCACTTTAATTTGATTACTTCTTTTGACGAACCTGAAGTATTATTTATTTTATTTTGAAAAATAAATTGATGAGTGATGGATTTCATAATGTGTAAGTGAACTGTGATGAGATGGCTCATGCATTATAAATTATTAGGGAGTATCCGTTCATTGCGTGAGGTAGGTAATTTTTAGGCTTTCAAAAATTGTATTTTGATTATCATCAATCACTTTATGTGCAACATTCTTAAATGCATGCAAATACAATTATAATATGGTACACAATAAAGTCGTCAAAAAAAAAAAAAAACAATCACAACAACAACAACAATACATTACAGATTAGAATATCAGAATTACATGTCGGGACAGTATAAATGCGTTGCATTTATTTAAACAACATAATTTGCATTGTTATTTTTATTAAAAGTAGTATTTGCAGGGTTGTGTCAGATTTCGCCATATTTTAAGGTGATGACATATTTTTTAAATGTTTTCTTGCGTACGGTGAACGCGGTATTTGTTTCAATTTCAGTTCCTCGTTAGGAGTGACAGTCAGTAGGCTAATTCTGATTTATCAATTAGTAATGGTTTTGGTCTTGTTTTCGGAAAGAGAAGAGTCGTGAAATGTATTGGGCCCCATACATTCCACGACTCTTCTCTTTCCGCACAGACTCTACTTACATTGTATTTCGCATGCACGAAATAATCAGCCGTATCAGCGTGAGCGACCTATATGCTTGTATCAAAATATTAAATGAGAATCAGTCTCAATGTCATGTCATGTAAATTAATAAGAAAAGTATGATAAGGTTAGCCCAGGACTGTCTCATTTCAAACATAAACAGAGAGAATAATACTATCTTTGTCTTACACTAGTAGGTACTAGCACTCAAAAGAAAAAAAGAAGTATAATTTATCCTGATTCTTACTGATTGACAAGTTGTCTTTGCCAGATTTGAAGTATTTGTTTTCCGTTTAAGTATATGCTCTAAAACCATTTCATTCTTTTGAAAAATTTTAAAATATTATACATCTTAAGACGACTTTGACCAAATATCCGCATTCCGCACTCAACTCTTTAATTTCGCGCCATTTTGACTGCCATATTGGGTCGCCATTTTGAAAAGAGTTCCATCACCGAAAAGGAAGCGGGTAAACGTCACTCATAATGATTTATTGTTTGAATAATGGAATCGAGACTTTTAGAAAGGAACTGGTCTTTTGTGGTTCGATATTTGTGGAACAGCTTAGGAATACATTAAGAGGTTGCTTCGACTTCGTTTTCTTTGTCATATTTATTATTTTTCGAATGATTCAATGCATAGTAGTACTTTTCAGCGTCCTGGTTTCTGTAATCTGTTTAAATAACTTATTTGGGAATGGACTGTGAACTTTAACTTCTAGCCACCAAGATATCATTCATCAAACACCTAACTACCGGAGCGCTGAACTTTTCGTTTCAAAGGCTATAAGGTCAAGGCTCAACTTTTCGTGATCTTTGCGAGTTACGCATTTTTACGTGGCAACGCACCACCGTTGTGGATATTCTTGATCCCGAGGGTATAAGTCCAGCAGTGAATATCTCTTATTACTGTTATAATGAACACAGAAGCATTATTTTGCCGCGATCAAAATGGGAAGGGTATAAAAATCCCGAAATAGTATCGAATAAAGAATTACCTAATTTCCCCTTCCTGAAATATCAAATGAGGACACTGAGGACGAGCCTATGTTTTCCTTTCCACATACATATGTATGTAGGTATATATTGCGTAGAAAAGAACTCCAGATAACAGTTTTACGAGCAGTACCCATAGTAAATGAAATCCCTAGACAAATAAGCCGTAATTCACAAGGCTTACTACGACACAACCGACGAAGTCAGAGACGCGATGAGTTCTACAAATGAAATTAAGTTTCTGTTGGTGTGCACAAATGAACATTGTACGTCGATCCGGAAAATATAGATTTTACTGTATTTTTTGGATAGAAAGTGCTAAATATTCTAAGAAAGAAAAAAATAAAGTGAATTCTAGAAATAATGGGATTTCCTGTATACCAAGCGAAAGTAATTTTTTCACTTTACTTGCAGTTTTATAATAGGGTAGAATCCGCTTATAATGACATCGAAGGGAAGTCACACACACGTCATATTAAGCGGATGTCATATAAAGCATAGTTGTACCACTTTTTATTTTTGTTAAGATTTACAAATTAATCTCAAATTCCTTACATGAGTTTTATTAAACTTGTAATAATTATCAACTTGTCACTGAGACTCAAAACTAAAACAACTTACACGCCGCGAACGCACCAAACGTCCTCGCAGGGAAATATTCGCAGTGGTGACGGCCACGAAAACCAATGAATGTGTCAGTATAATCGGACAGAATTTCACGAAAATAGGATTTTTAGGTCATAGTAAGCGATTTGTCACTATAAACCGGAACCAGGAACAATTTCCATGACCAATCGCCTCCCGGCTGAAAACTCGTGTAGTCGTTAACGGCTAGGTATGATGAACCTTCGTGGACGTCAGCTGCCGCTCCGTTGGTGGGTTGAGGAATGGCAGCCACCGAAACACGTAAAACAAAAAAAAATGGTCATCGCCTCACGTTTGATACTTAGTCAAATTATAGTTCAGATGCTGTTGTTAGTTAAAAAAAACGTCAGCCAGTTATATCGCGGTGGTAAGAACATCAGCTGGTCGCACGAACATGAAAAAAATAAGCGCTACATATTTTATGTCAGCAATAACAAATCATGACACTTTGCATGTAGCATTTCATCAAGCGTAAACGCCTGAAAAGCCATCAACGTATTAGGCAGTTTACACATTACGCATACTTTGCCACACATAAAGTGGTAAGGCGCATATTTTTTACATGTTCCTTTTACAGCTGACGGTCATTCCACCGCGATAGAACCGGCTGACGTTTTTTTTTGTTTAAAACAACATCTAAACTATCATCTGACAAAGTATCAACCGGGAGGCGATGACTGACGAAATATGCTCCTGACCCGCGGTCTACTATAAGTCATCTTATCCGACTTTGTTACAAAGATTTTTTTATGAAAACCAAACTTCGCACAGTAATTACGTCATAGTAAGCGGTTGGTCATAATAAACGGACCCCACTGTACCATTATAGGCACTCCCTAATTACGGGCCATTGTTGCAGATTTTAAGGTCGGGTTAAGTTACGTCGTAAGATACATGGAAATCATACCAAAAAAGAGGTGTTACCTTACATCAAATGACGTAGTAGAAGGGCTTTCGAGGTGGAAAACTTGGATTTGTTATTACCATTTCATCACTACCAATATATTATTAAAACAGAACTACCTCATTTGATGTTAGATAAAATGTGCCAATTCCATGGGCTATATCTGAACTCGAAAGAAACAGTTTGCCTTATGACAGGGGACTCGAAACTCCGGCGCACAAGCCGAGTCTATTCACGAGCCCTTCCAATCCAGCTCGAAGACACTGGATAGGTTCGTGACCCTTACGAAGGGTTTGTAGACCCTTGACATAAAACGTAACCCGATTAGCCTGCGCCCCGCGCGACCAATAAGAATAGCCGCCTCATTACAGAGCCCACTTAGGGTAAACAGTGTCCCAAGGTCCATTACGCGAGGTCATGGTGCATGGGGTGCTTACATTGTTTGTCTTGTTGCCGAGAAATACGGAGGGGCTAGAGGTTTTTGAAGCTTTCGTAAAATAAACCCTGTGATGATGTTTCGAAAGTAATCGAACAACTGTGGAATCTAGAATCAATTAGGAACCTATGTATTCATTCTGATTCACAAAGTCTGGGAAAAGCATTGGGTACCTAATCGCCAAATAAATTAACTGCCAGATGAAACTCCTACAAAACTTAGCACTTTATCTACCAGTTGAGCTGAGCTTATTTGAAGATTGTGAAACGCCAACGATGACTTTATTTGTCAGATAAGTGGCTTATTCCGGACTTTACTTGGATATTGTGAAACACGCCCTTAGTGTCATTTCTAATTCTGAAGTTAGAGATATTAAAAACAGATAGACATCACACTTGTCACAACTGTCATTCGCAGTATCTGAGCGGCACGAGATTTCATAACATGTGACCTCTATTTAGATTAACGCCTGTGTTATTGCTGTGAATGTGCGTAATCGTTTGATCTCGGTATCAAAGCAGAGTGGGCCGGAATCTCCACGGCCTCCGTAAATACTGGACTTACGGCGCTTCTACTCTTACTCTAATAGGTTATGCCAATCTTCGACTTGAGCATGGAAAGAGCAAAAAGGTAGGTAAAATATAAAAGGAAAGAAAGTTCATATGTAGTTAGAATTTTGTCGGTGAATGGCAGTGGCGAATAAAGGATAACTTACGTTAGACCGGCCCGGGGCCGGGCCCGGGCGTCCGACACTTCGTTTTCTATGACGGATGATCGGTGATCACGTGATGATTTCTATAGAACATTACACTAAATGTCCATTTTGATGTATATTAACCATGCCCCTAGGTTTGACGTTTTCCGATATTTTCATTACTTATTGTAAAAATTAGGGGCGAAAAAACAGATTTAAATACAAATTTTTTAATGCTTCTAACTCTTATAGTAATTACAATTTCTTCTTAAGTAATTGGGGTGTGTAATGTTTAATATGACAATTAAAAAACTATCACACTCTTGTTATAATGCCACTTGGTATTAACATTATAAAATGGCAAAACGTAATTTTTATTATACGTTGTTAAATTATTTTACTTATATCCTTTTGTTAAATATTCGATTCAGTGGGGGTCGCAGTTCTCACCTAGCCCTACTTTTTATTAAATATTCGATTCTGCGGGGGTCGCAGTTTTAACCTAACCTAACCTACTTTTCTGGGGACTAGATATAATTATAGCAGTGTCTATTAAATGAAATTTAAATATACTCTATGGCCATAAAGTATATCAAGATAAACATTATGCATGCCGTTGATTATGATTAGTTAATATAGATGTATGCCATTTATTACATTATGCCAAATAACCGTACATCAAACTTAAATACATGAAAATTAATTATATAAAAAGTAATGCACCCAAGTAATTGGCATACGTAGGTACTTAATACACTTAGCAAAATGGAACTCAAGACTATAAACTATATCGAGCTAGCAAAGAGTAAAAGTACCTAAGTCTACGATTTTATTCATAGTAATAATACATATTATTTCGGAAATAATCCCTCCGAAAGTAAAAGAATATCCCCCCCCCCCCCCGCTCTAACTTTTGAACCATGAAACCAAAAATATGAAAAAGTCATGAAAGTAAAGCTTACTTAAGACTTTCAATGAAAACTAGGGAGAACATGATCGGTCCAGCTGTTTTTGAGTTATTGCAAAAAGTGTTCCCTTCTTAGTAAAAAGACAAAGCGCTGCGAAACTCGAAGGTACTTACTTATTAGTACCCAAATTACCTTTACCCCTATTACCCCCGTTTAGCCTATTCTGAAAGAATGGTATCCACACTGAGCATTTATATACATAAAACTATTGTAGTATTAATATATTTAGTGGCAGTAGGAGAAATGATGAGGAACGTTCTAATCTCTTAGAACCGAACCAAGCTTGGTAGAGAGGAAATAGGTATGAGCCCGCCATGTATCTTCATATTTTTTACATGGACGCGTGTATTGTTTACGTGAAGTAGTCAACCCCTGAAGCCTAAAGAAATATTATAAGAAGAAATATTACCTATAAGAAATATATTGACGACCGGTTTGCCCTAGTAGGTAGTGACCCTGCCTACGAAGCTGATGGTCCCGGGTTCAAATCCTGGTAAGGGCATTTATTCGTGTGATGAGCATGGATATATTTTGTTCCTGAGTCATGGGTGTTTTCTATGTATTTAAGTATTTATAAATATTTATATATTATATATATCGTTGTCTAGGTACCCTCAACACAAGCCTTATTGAGCTTACTGTGGGACTTTGTTTAATAATGTCTGAGTCAATTTGTGTAATAATGTCCTATAATAATATATATTTATATAAAATATTAGTGAGATTTAATATAATGTACAAATGCTACGGAAAAAATAAACAAAAATAACATAATACGAGTAATATAGTAAAATTAATAGTATAAAAGTACTAAATTATTATTCTATGTTAACACTACACTAGTTAAAATATCGACTTATTTATAATTATAATAATAAACGATACAGTATCCCAACGCGGTAAAGGTTACGTCTACTACAAAACTTTATTTTTAAACGTCTATAAGACTTCGCAACACCATATTCCATTTGACCTAATGCATATTAAATTTAGCGGCCTTAATTTATACTACGTAGAAATCTGAAGTATACTTTAATATTTAGCTGATAAGGTCGACATTTCTAAATTTAAGATCCTAAATGTATTTCTAACTTATGAAGAATGATTATGGGTCGCTACTGAATTAATTTCAGGGATGAAATCTTCGTCTCCGAATTGGAGAAATCTTGCTTTGTACTCTGTTTATCTATAGAAGGATTACTGAAAAGAGTGAGAAAGCATCTCAAACTAAAAGGAATTATCAGAATTTATTCAGACGACCAAGTCAAATATAGGTACCTAATTAAGAGGGTAACGAATAACTATTTCACACAATCACATTGCTAGAGGCGGCGCTCAATTGAACATGACAATGAGGGTAAAATAATATTTGTCCTCAAAATCCGCTATAAACTTTTAACAATTAAGGCTAATAGGATACATTATAATTAAGCGTCCGCTTTCACCGCCCCAATCCTAAAATGTTTTTGTTAGAATTAGTTTTAATAAGTTATTTATGTTTGGGCTCGGCGCGGCTAATAAAAACATCGTCAGTTGCGGCGTTCCTTTCGAGGAAGAGGGAAAAGAAGCATTCGTTATTAGAACTACAGCATTTAATTGGAATAGTTGCTGGAAGTTTGTTCCACTACAAAAAGTACAGTACGCATGTACGGTAATATATGGCCATTGTCTGCGAGGCAATAAGTGACCCACATATTTATACATATTTTCAACGAATTACTTAGTTTTACAAGATAATAGATAAAAATAAGGCCCAGGCTTTCAAGACCCAACAAACGAATTTTCCTCTTACTGAAAAATAACGTAACGAAATTATATCAAAAAACAAATATAAATAGTCGAAGAACACGAAAATCTAAGATTGAACAACGGATTGATATCACTTATTTAAAGTATTTTTTTTACTTTTACCAATATCTCATAAAGCTATCGATCGTAGGTTCTTATTGTTTACAATAGTTTACACTTAAGACCAATAAGAATAATATAAGCATTTCTTTACAAAATAACTCGTTTTTAATACCGTATAACTTATCTCAACGCTCTTAGCTGTACTTGGTTTGACAAGATGCTTACAATAAGATCCGATCGAATAATCGGTCAAATCTTCTTACCCTTATTTTATATTCATAGCAATAATAAGCAAGCTGCTAGAAAAGATGAGGCATTGGCATGTAATGCGTGATTTGAATAGAAATTTTGCGTGTTAATAGTGCTATGGCTATATCACAAAAATGGTGAAAAACTCCTGACAAAAGAGCTGAATAGAATAAAATAAAAAGATCTGATAGGTGGGCAGTTTTCAAATAGTAAAGGCCGCTCTAGACATGTCGATATTTAGAATAGTTAGCATGCTAAAATTAGAGTGTTACTGTCCACTCCTAAATACAATCAGAGCCCAGGGTCCATGCAGTTACTTTTCTCTCAGGCACCCTTTTTGGTGAAACTATTGACTATTGCGTGCCATTTATCTTGTTCTCTTCCTTCTACAATATCGACACATATATCATATCTGTAAATCACACTTAAGCTCTCTGTCGCCAGCTCCAAACACGATCGTATAAACACAAGGGCTCCATCTGCGTTTTACTACGCAGTAACTACATTATACGAGTTTATCTGTCTACATCGTAGCCTGTTGGACTAAATCCGTTGGCCATACGAACTTGTATGTAGTCGCGTGATACGGCATCATTTGGCACTTACTAAATGTAATCAAGTCTGGGTTTCATGAGAGTTGGTTTTATAAAAATTGTTCTGAAATAGGTACAAAAATGGATCATTCCTCAACAATCTCAGGCCTTTGAGTTCCACGTCGACCATGCAGTGGCTGTACTAATCCGTAAATTCCCAGGAGATTCCGCTAAGCAGTTTTGGTTGTAGATGGGACTTGGCATGGGTGATGTTATACAGCCACCAAAAATGAGATGCTAATAAAGCGGGATCTCCTGGACATTTGCGAATAGACCAAAATTAAATAACATGACATATGTAGAAATGGGCCAGCGGAATGAGATTTTTCAGAAATGACCCAAATTTGATCTAACTTTTGGTCTTTAAAACGCACACGATACATAAACACACGCGTAAATGTGTATAGAGTCGGATCAGGCTAACTCTGCATGCCACTTGCAATAGCAAAGTGTGACAATGTCATATTCCGACGAAAGCATGACGTATATAATGACCCTCCTCACATTGTTCTACATATTCTGTCTGTGCCGCAGCTTAAGCGGACGTTAGATCCGATAGAGATGGTGAATATGATAAGATAGGTAGAAAAATATATAGATAAAAATAATGATGAAAAAGTATTTTCTTACGTAGGTAAATTCGGTATGAAACATGATTATATTGTACGAGCAACGACGAGCATTTGAACAAAAGATGACAAGAATAAAAATGAATCTTTTTAAATCCTACAAAGTTGCATATTCATTTGATGTAATAAACTTATCTACATCTTTAAATATTATGCTCAGTGTATTTTATTTGCCAGTTATGTGTCACCTAACTTATAACGGAAACATCTCTGACTATCAACAATCAGCCGTTCTGGCCAAGTTTAATGTAATAGAAAATTAATTCATCCGCTCCCGGAACTAACAACCTCTGTTTCCAAGACAAGCCTTCGCAAAACAACCTGATTTCCATTTAGACAGATGAATACAGATCTTTATGAATTATTTACTCTGTACAACAGAGTTGAGATTAACATTATTTGACTTAACGAGGCATCTATCATAAAATAGACTTTTTAATGCTATCCGTTGAGTATTTCGTGTTTATTTTTTTTAACTGTTTTAAACAGATGTAGATCAATATACGAACAAGTCCCCAGGGATTGGATCAAAACAGCGTCTTCTGCATTCGCATCAGACGCCATAACCACTAGGCCACCCGGACCACGGTAGTACCGATAGAAATTTCTCGAGTAGGTATATGCAATCTTTAACGTCTCACCTGTTGTATTTCTACTAAATAAAAATAATTCGATTTATTTAGAAGACTTTATTAAGGTGACGCATCGTTAAACAATAAAATCTAAAAATGCAGCGCTTGCTTGCTTCCCGAAACCCGCGCTCATGCCGATACTTCCCGCGTAGTGAATTTGCTTTTGTGCTAGCTTATTCTATAAGGTCGTATGCGGTAAAACGGGATTTACCGTTTAAAATATATATAAAAACAAGAATTAAACGAAATCGAGTGTGTGTTTGGACTAATTTACATGGAAAATTAATCGGTCCCGATTGCCTGTACAATGAAAATGATTGTTTAAAAAGAGGCATCTTTGATACGATTTTCTCACCTATTAAAAGTTAACCAATCGTGTAACGGCAACTATAGAAATGAAATCAATGCCATGAATAACTAGTTCAATAAACAATACTTTCATGAGTTTTGTAATTGCTAAGAAAATCGAGATACCTGACGCCAAAATTTACAATGCGTCGTCTTACTCGTAAGCCGTACGTGGACATGAGATCCCTAGCTCATTAAACGGTTAGTTATGTGAGATTCAAATATATTAAAATTGACAGTTAAACATATTAGCACACTTTCCTGTCATCGTTGGCACGGTTCCCGGCTACACATTATCGTTTTAGCGCGGTCATATATCATCACACGGTTACGAGCATAAACTATTATCTTTTCATTGTTCGTGCATCCGCTATCGTCTCGGTACTTTTTAAGGTAACATAACACTTTAAACTGTCGTGTTTGTACATATATTTAGTGGGTCTAAGTTTAATAATTTTTACGTTATCCGATGCACTTCAGCTGTGGTCACGGATTTGTGATGTGCACTGCAAGGCTCGGAAAAACGCCCGTCATTTTCAAAACATAACAATAATTTAGGTCCCAATTATGAGTCGAAAATGTTCGTTCACAGTCTACGGACGTCATTGGGGCATATTTAATCGTTTACATTGATATAAAGAAGTCTCTGTTGTATGGAATAGGGTCATGTTTTCAAAAGGACGGGCGTATTTCCGACCCTTGGTGATGTGATAAGGTAAAAATAGTGAAATTATATCGCGTTAAGTATGACTCACGCTAGAACGGTCTAAGGCGTCTGACACGCGTGTTTTCTATAGACGTGATCTCCAATCAGTCATCACAGAAAACGAAACGTCGGACGCCTTGGCCCGGACCCGGATCGTTCTAGCGTGAGTCATGGGGGGGGGGGCTCCTGTACTGTCCCGTACAGTTCTTGCACGTTCCCTATAATAATGAGCCGCTCAAGCTTGCCCAAAGAATACATATATTTGAATGTACACTTCTGAGCCCCTAGTGTAAATTTATTCGATAGCGAAACGTGATGCGTTAAGTCTCATTTTGTATGGGATTAAGAAACAGCGCGCCAAGTGGGACGTTTTGGAAACTCAAAATCCCATACAAAATGAGACTTAACGCATCACGTTTCGCTATCGAATAAATTTACACTAGGGGTACTGACAGATAATAGGTATCGTTAAGTAAAAGTAAACCAGTTTAAGTACGCAGAAAACAAAATACGAGCAAAGTTATAAATGAAAAGCATAGCTCGATGATATGAAGATATTACATTTCCTTATTAAATAACATGCCTATATAATACCCAATGGCTTTATTCAAAAGCGCTTGTCAAGCCTTACAAGCCCTTGATAATCTTTTGTCCTTCTTCCATTGACAAGTATTTACCCGAGTTATTTTTCTGTTTAGAGTTACATTTGTTTATAATTTCCTTAAATTTAGGAAATAAACCTAACGCTGTCAGAATGGTCCTTCACTGGCTAATCAAAAGCTTGTAGCTATGAAGTGATATCGTACACAACTTTTGTCTTTAGTCGTAAAACTTGGTAATATCGCAAAGGAAGCAGGAAGGTAATGCGATCATCACTTAGCGGCGCTCCGCTTTGTTCGAGTCAGCTTATCGACAGTCTTGTGACGAACGCGAGCGGCATAATAGAGGTAAAAGAATCCAAGAACGCGACGGAAGAAACGACGCACGCAACTTATAATTGGAACTTTTTAAGGTGTCCGAAAGACGAAACTGGACGTCCTCCACGCAAAATCGCCTTTTCTTAACTTAGTCCTCACTTTTCTCTCTACTGTTTATTTATTTCTTTAGCCTAGTAATACAAAGGTATTACAAAGAATCCCATTGTTGGGCAAAGGCCTCCACCATCTTATTCCAATTCCGTTTGTCAGTAGCCTGTCAGTTCCATGTTAACCCCGCGAAGTCAGCCAGCTCGTCACGCCATCGGCCTCGCCATTAAAATAAGAGATCTTAGTGTTTATGGCCTCCCCCGTTATTCCAATTCAGGGCAAGCTTGTATCAATCAAGTTCAAAAGAATAATTCCCGAAGTAGGTATCTTGTAGAAGTCTACACTGGATCAATTCAATACAACAAACTGAACACAGTCGCAAAGTGCCGTAACTGTTATGAAACCTTTACGACACATCCATTTAGTTACTACTTTGATAATTCTGCGACCGGAATGGTTATATGGGATAGTTAGATACTTGCTAGCTGAGTCAAGTTTGAAAGAAGCCGTTAAGTATGGTGCGACGACTGCGACGCCAAATCAAACAAATATAACTTCGGCAGTTTACCTCGTAAATGTAGATTTTCTTTGAACATTCTTTCAGCATTTTACGTGACTTGACAAGCGGTAGTAGGGAGGATATGCCGATTCCAGCTCACTTTAGGTATTTATCTCCCCCTCCCCCCCCCTCACCCCCCCACCCCCTGCCTAGAGAGCGCTTCTGAGAGCGATACGAGCGATGAAATGAAATCTTTTTATCAAGGATGTAAAAGCAAGTGGATAAAAGCGTTCCAGAACAATACTCTGATTAATAGATGGCGCCTCCCCATGCCATTTCACACATTTAGAGCGGAAGTAGCGAGATTGTTAAAACGATTGTATATCGAAGGTCACCATGACGATTGTCATATTTACCCGTTAATTGTAATGTGGGACGATTTAAACGATGACGTAGAAGAGATAGTGGGAGATGCTCAAATCAACTATCAAGACTGGATTGCGTTATTAGGTGGCGTTACAGCGGAACTATTTTCACGCGTGGTGTTCAATACTAAATCTTTTAATTATTTAATCAATGTAATATTTTGTGTGCTAGGTCCAAACATAATAGCTTCCGGTGATTATGAATGTGAACCTAAATGTAAGAATGCTCGTACATATTAAGGTGATGATGCATTTATTCCTTGTCATTGTTTAATTTTAAATTGTTAGCTCGCTGCGAATGTAAATGTTTTAATGTACACGTATTAATAATAAATTCATATTACTGAATATAGGAATGTTTTATTGAGTGAAACCTCATTGATTTGGAGTAAATGAATATTTATTTAGTAAAATAGTTACACAATGTTATCTTTTTCTATCCAACTTTTTTCATTTAAGCCAAGCCATTTTACATACACTTTATTTCCACGACGCTTTAAAACTTTTTCCACTAGATAAATGTCATTGTGTTTAGTTTTCTGCAACTCTTGTTCATAAAAACATCCAGAGATGGGTTGGTGATTAGCGTCTTGAAGTAAATAGGTCACTGGATTAGTAGTTTGCACTTTAGTTATTGTAAATATTTCCGTAGTCCAATTGCCGGTGTAGCCTTTGGCGAAAGTGGATTTATATTTACTAATTCTCACATGTTGACCTACCTTGAACTTGGCACGTGGTTTGACTTTAATGTGATTGTAGACTTTATGTAACAACTGTTTAGAGTTGTTTTTATTCACACTCGCCGGTGCCATACCGATAGTACGATGCAGTTTGTTATTGTAATATTGTTCCACTTCACTTGTCAGCTGTATCCATTTGTAGGAACCATTCATGCTAAATTGTTTCCAAATCCAATGTTTTAAGGTTCTAATTAGCCTTTCCACTATGGAAGCTTTCATGACACTATAGGTAGAGTAGTGATTGATATGATGATGTTTCATGAGCGATTTAAATTTGACATTGAAAAACTCTTTTCCATCATCTGATTGAATATTCTTGGGCTTTCTCCCGTTTTCACTCAAAATTCTGCTCATTGCCTTTGTAACATCTTCAGCGCTCTTAGACATTAGCGGTTGCATCCAAGCGTATTTGGAAAAGGTATCGATACACACTAGAATGTACTTGTAGTTGTTATTATCCTTGGAGTACTTTTGCATATCAATTAGATCAATCTGCCATGTGTCATCGAGCCCCCTCTGAATGAATCGACGACGTGGAAATGTTTTTCTCGCATACCTGTGTATCTCGTTGACCACTTGAGCTTTACTCATTTTTCTTCAATCGCTTTCCTGGAGCTATTGCCGTTGCTGATGGTGTTTGGGCTGGTTGTGGTGCGTGTGTTTGTGTAGTAATTCTAGCTGATAATTGTTCAACCTTTACCCGTAAATCTTTTATATCTTTAATATTTGCCTTTAGCTTTGTGTTTAAAAATACTACTTGTTCATCCAATTCAGCCCTACAAATAGCATCAGTTTTAAGAAAAGATTTATGAATTCCTGCCACCCGTCTATTTTCAAAATTTACTAAATCTCGTTCCACTTTCAAGTCGTCACGGATTGTAGACTCGCTACCCAAGTATTGTCCAAACTTGTTAAGAGGCATTGTGAAAGTGAACGATGGGGGAGGTCTCATCGGTATTTATAACAAGGTAGCAAAGGGGGAGAGGCTTAGTTACAAAACATGTCTGTTTTATTAGATAACAGCTCAGAACAGGTTTAAAAACAGCTAACAGAAGAGGGTCTGTTTTCTTACTTTAAAATTATACCGCTCTCAGTCAGTTCCTCAACGATTGCATTGATCTCGTTCGAATGAGAGGTGTTGCCAGCATTCTGTGATGCTATCAAAAGCTGTAAACGGCTCACCAGTTCGTTGGGATCATCCCAATAGATATAATCAGTTTTAGGATAAAAAGTTTTAGTTGTTAATACATCTCTTCTACCAGAGTTCAAACATCCACCTTCTTTATGTTTCTTTGATTCTTGTGGTTGTTTAATGTAACATTGATATTTTACACTTCTATCTCCACTCAATTGGCCGTTTGGCGAGAATCCTCTACGATGAGCGTTTGTAATGTCTAAAATATTATTGTAATCCTCTACATCTTTTCTCAAAACTATATTCTTGTTTGGTATTCTTTTAAAGATAAGTTCCAACAGTCCAGGAGTTAGGTTGAATCGTGAATCTTTAATATGTAACACGTCATCAATGATTTTAACCCGACTATTACCAATATGCATTTTATTATCCTTGAGATAAACACCAAATGGTATTTTTGATGTTTTTAAAAGATGTTTCATATATTTATTTTGTAGATCATCAATACTACTATTACCACTACCACCACCACCTTCATCAAATTCAAGAGCCGACTTCATATCTTCAGCATCGCTAAACTCTTCATCTCCCTCTGTTTTTCTTTCATCATCATCATCATCATTATCAGCATCATCATTAGAATCATCTTCATCATCATCATCATCAGCAGCATCATCAAACTGTTGTGTTTTTGTAAAAAGATTATTACTCCACTTAATCAGTTTACTATTGGGTTCTTCGGTTTTAATCAGATATTTCCTTTTACGTGAATGTTTTGACAATGGTGTGGAGGTCTTTATCAAAGGGAGCTGGGGGTTATTCATTACTGCTGGTTTAGCATTGTCATCATTATTATTATTACCTTTAGATTCTAAAGCTTTAGTCATTAAAACATTGAGCGGTTTTGTAATTGGTTCAAAGGTTTGAGCTAGCGAAGTGTCAAGCAAAGTTTTATCTGCTCGCAACGCTTTTACTTTTCTCTTTACACTCTCAATGGAATCTACGAGTTTCCGTTTCAACTTTTTATTACCAAACATATTTTATTTTATAGTGTATGTGCTGATGCTGCTTTTGCTGCTGCTGCTGCTTTTGGTACGGCCGATGCTAATATGTTGATAGGATATAAATTAAACGACGTTGTTCTTCAGTAGCTGACAACATAAAACTGATAATAAACCGGAGATGACACTAAATTTTATACAATAATGAAAACGTCAAATCCTTTACGATATCGACCCTTATTAATGTCTCTCTCCTTGTCGATTGTTAAAAAAGTGTACTTTTTCTGCCAACACTCGCGACAAATTTCCTTAAACTTTTCCCAACCCATATCGGTGTTCACGTGATCGTCATAGGCATGTTTTAAATTCAACTCGTCCTGTTTGAATAGCAATATAAGATTGGCATTATCACGTACCAACTGTTTAGGTATCCTACTATATGTCTGGCATAAGTAGAAACAATCTAACCAACGATGACGTCCCATTGCAAAGTACTGACGAATGGCATCTTGATCTTCCAAAGCCACATCGTCAAATACAATGACGCTGTCCTCCGCAGCTTCCTCCGGTGGGACGACTTGACTCTTATCATTGTACGTGTGAAACGGTATGTCACCCGCTTGCTCTAAAACGTCACTCAGAAACTTGTATTTAGGTTGATTCAATGATTTCGAATAAAGATAAACATTATGAAACTTTACACCGTTCGGATGTAAGAGCAGAGACAACAGAACATTTGTCTTGCCACAGTTGGAAGGTCCACAGATGAGACATCTAATGTTATTCGCCAGCAACGAGCCATGTTTAAGGGAGCGACGAGTCATTGCTGGTTTCACATTATCATCTAGCACAACACTCCAATCTTTAATAGCCAGTGACGTGTTTTGTTTTTTAAGCTTCATTTCACTGTGATGTATCAAATCGTTAGGACATGTATTTTATACTCACACATACACACATACATGATCAAATTTCAAAGGTTTAAATATTATATAGATATATAGGCATACTTTATACTCACGTACACAGTCAAGTATAGATACTTGAGATGATAACACACATTGGCGGGGTTAGTGTTAAGCATAATCCCAAACGACCTAGACGACTGCGATCTCATAGTAGCGGTGGGGGTATTATAAATAATTTAATTAATAATCTACCATTCGAAGCGCACATACCCGGTTACAATTATTGCGGTCCCGGTACTAGATTGAAGGAGAGATTGGCTCGCAACGATCCCGGTGTGAATCCGCTTGACGAAGCTTGTAAATTACACGATATTGCCTACTCACGTGATAAAACATTGGAGGGACGTCATCAAGCAGATTTGCGATTGGCCCAAGCTGCTGAAAATCGTTGGCGTGGTAACAATTCAATTGGTGAACGTATTGCCGCGTTAGCGGTAGATAAGATTATGAAATATAAAGTTAAACACGGTATGGGTATGATTCCCATATCTAAAGTCATTAAAGCAAGTCGTGATGCTGTAAAAAAACACATTGCGAAAAAGAAGGATACAGCTACTAATACACTACTAAAAGTGGGTGTAAAAGCTGCTAAACATTTTGTTAAAGGGAAAATTGTTAAGGGACAACAGAAACAGCGAGTCATTCCAATACCTAAGAAAGGCGGTTTCCTACCAGCTTTGATACCGCTACTGGGTGCTTTAGCAGCCACGGGAACTTTGGCCGGCGGTGTTACCACTGCTGCTAAAAATATTTATGAAATGGTCAGGAATAGAAATAATAATAATAATAATGAAAGCAAGATTGTCGGTAGAGGTTTATATTTAGCACCTTATAAACGTGGAATGGGACTCTACATTACACCGGCTAATAACGCAGCAGCAGCAGCAGCAGCAGCAGCAGCAACAGTATCGGCAACTGCAAAAGTGGCGAAAAAAAAAAAAAACAAGAAATTAGATTTACCTCCGATTGGTCAAGCTCTCACCGATGTGGACATTGTGAGATTTGCACGTAGAGAGAAAATCCCCTACTTTAGGGGTGTTTTCATGCGAGATAATCTCCCAAAGAAACCTCACTATTATGAAACTGGTATTATCAATTTAGACTCTCAGCAGGGTGAAGGTACACATTGGTGTGCCTATGCGAAAAAGGGTGATTATTGTCTATATTTTGATAGCTTTGGTGATTTGAGACCACCTCGAGAGTTTATTGATTATATAAATGATTCCGCTAGTACCAAACAACAGCGCAACATGCGAGTAGAGTATAATTACAATCGATTACAGAAATGTAATACTGTAAATTGTGGACACTTATGTTTGGCCTTCCTGTGTACCAATGCTAAGCGTTTGTTTTAAATAAATATCATGAGCATTACATGTGTAGTTTCATTCTTACATTAATCGTCTACCCGTCAGTATCATGTCTATGACATCATTCACAATAAGTCTGAGCGGTAACGAGCCTGTGTTGAATGTAGACTTTCAACCGGCTCTAGAATTGGACAATGATGGTTTTTACGAGTGTGCTCTCGTGTACTTTAAGACTTTCAACACTATTCCTAATGTTGATAAGAGCAATAATATGTTTCACTATGGGGATGATGTAATCGCAATTCCTGAAGGTTCATACGAGCTCTCCAGTATAATACACCTCTTGAACGAGGAAATGACAAAGAGGGCTAAAGGTGATGGTGAAAAATTGGTGGATATCTTTGTAAATAACAATACCTCCAAGTGTATGATATTCTCGCCAAAGTATGATATTCGCTTTGACAAACCAAACAGCATAGGGTCATTGTTTGGTTATTCAAAGCGAATATCATACTTTGGCGAGAATATCATACACTTGGAGGTATTGTTATTTACATTTACGAGGGGTGAGGGGGAGAGGGGGGGTGGGGGGGGTGGGGAGTGGGGGGGGTGAGGGGAGGGGGGGGGGTGAGGGGGGGTGAGGGGGGGGGGGGAGGGGGAGATAAATACCTAAAGTGAGCTGGAATCGGCATATCCTCCCTACTAGCGGTGATGTGTTTCATGACTTTAACTGTATCATTTAAATCATTTTACCCGACTTGTTACAAAAATTAAAGAATACGTTTCAGTTTTAACAGTTACATAGAGTTAAGAACATAATACCATAGTAGGTATTCTATATACAGGATGTAACAAAAATAGTGGGGATCCGTTTAAGGGCATATTCGGTATCGTGTTCTGATTAGGAAAAAGTAGAAGAAAAAAATGTTCACGCAAAAATATTTTTCCCACCACACCAACTGGTAAAGGCCCTCTTGATTGTTCAAAAACTAATGAGAAAGTTGCATTTTATCCACATGTGGGGTAAAGTAATCGGATGCAAATTTTGAGTTATTTCCTTATGTTAGCTAGTAGAATTGACTTTTAAATGATGATTTTGAATGATTATTTTTTTATTACGTTCATTTGGATTTGCTTTCATTTAAATTTTTTGGTATTTCATAGTTAGTAGTTTCCTCGTGTTAGTGTGGTGAAAAAATTTGTGTTTTACAAGGGGCAAAGTTGTTGTTTAACCGCTCGTGCTAATATTGATACCTGAGCAAGCGAAAGATTCAAAAATTGAACCACGAGCGTAGCGATATTTGGGGCAGGTTGTCCAATTCGGCCACGGATCAACCCTCCATACAAGGGCCAAGAATTTTCGCATCAAAAATATTTTTCTTCTACTTTTTCCTAATCAGAACGATGCTCATTATGCCCTTAAACGGATCCCCACTATTTTTGTTACATCCTGTACAAATACATATGTTTTATTGTTCACCAAAATCAAAGAAACATGGCATACAAATTAACCTACGGTAGACAACATATTATATATGAATGGTGACAATAGGTATATTTATAGAAAGGTAATCTTGCTTTCAAAATCTGCTTCGATTCGTGTCCATGTTGTATACAGTTCATATCATATCAATACTTACTTGTTTAGCGCGATGACCCAAAAAGAGTCTCGGCCTCTAACACAGGAGCACGCCATTGTTTTATTGTTCACCAAAATCAAAGAAACATGGCATACAAATTAACCTACGGTAGACAACATATTATATATGAATGGTGACAATAGGTATATTTATAGAAAGGTAATCTTGCTTTCAAAATCTGCTTCGATTCGTGTCCATGTTGTATACAGTTCATATCATATCAATACTTACTTGTTTAGCGCGATGACCCAAAAAGAGTCTCGGCCTCTAACACAGGAGCACGCCATTTTACCCGGTCTTGCGCGAATTCTCGCCAGCATTCAGCTTTGCTATCATATCATCAACTAGTTTTTTTTAAACTCCTATCCTCAACTTTAGATCTGCCTAGGTAGGTATAGACATCGGAAAGTTGTTTATTTGCTGCTTATATTCTGCAGCGCTTCAGGGATGTTTGCCGATGCCGGTGTAAAGGACTTTGTGCCATAGTAAGGAATGCATGGCATCTGTGGTGATACGGATGAGGGGGAGCGCAAATAGCATGTTGAGAATGGTAGCAGAGCGGTGGGATTTGGATATTCTCCGCCGATATACCGACCTTCATGTCATACGAACTAAGAAATAGGTATTTTTATGGAACCTGTGAATATAAGGTAGTTTACAAATGTAGTATTATAAGAGTCTTGTAATTAACAATCTATGGATCTGAGGAATCTGAAAATAGATTATATTTATTTTTATTATTTATATGTAAATTTCTACAAGAAAAGGGCGACAAGTACCAACGTGGGCAAATAAGTAGATTGAAAATTGACTTTGTCTAAAGGTTCACCAAACCACGTATTGAAAGTTGTTTATTTGTTCTCCCTTCAGGCGGTTTTACCTCTAGAAGGGGTACTTTGAAAAAAATATAGAGACCGATGCTGTTGTAGCAATTTGATATAGCTCTCACCTACAACATTGACCACGATCAATCAGCGTTCGATGGGTCACGCTGATCGTATCGTCACATAAGGCATCTCGCTCATAATTATCGGTGCGCATGAGATAGCTGATGGCACGATTCAAGGTTGTGCGAAAATAAGATGAAAACTATATGAAATGATTAAACCAGAATCGACCTCATAGTCGGAAACTCCTTGACGCTAGCAGTCAATGGAAAGGGATCAAGTATTCACGTAATTGTCTGACGAATGAACGAATGAATGAATTCGTTCGTTCTCTGGCGCTAACGAGCTTTAGAGCTATAAAGGGTATTTGTAAAATCTGAATTTCGAGTCAGTTGTCTAAGCTTTTATACTCCATTTATTTTTACGATAAGTATAAGTGTATATTTTAACTTCGACAGGTAGGTATTCAAAACTGGAAATTAATAATCAAAGTTTTTAATGTCATAGCGTCTTAAAACTTTTTTTAAATATAAGACTATATTTTTCAAATCGCTATACATTCAAAGGTGATTGGGTCATTCCACGAAAGTGTAACGCAATTCAAGGTTTCAATGTCTAATAATGATCTACTTACTTAGATTTAAGTGTCAAAATAGGGACTAAAAGTAACATTTATTTAGAAATTTGTAGCTAAAGTGACAATTATATTATGCCAAGAATAAAAAGAATATGTATAATATGTACAATAAAATTACGAATTACCCTTGCCGTAGAACGACCTAGTTCGTGGTTGACAGATGATTTGAAACCATTAAATTATCTACCTTAAGATAAACTAAAACTTTACGCTTGTATTACTGATTTTATGATTTTTACTATTATTGACGACTGGTCTGGCCTAGTGGGTAGCTGTGTTAGGCCGAATGTTAATTAGAATTGAAAATATTGAAAGTTCACCATTACAAATTGAACCGTAAACCGTAGCGCGTCCGCTACGGTTTACGGTTCAATTTGTAATGGTGAATATTTAATTCTAATTAACGTCCGGCCAACACTGGTGGGTACTGACCTTGCCTACGAAGCCGATGGTCCTGGGTTCGAATCCCGGCACTTAGTAAAATCTTTGCTTAGTTTGGGGCTAATTTGATTTGTCTAAGATGTCCCCCTAATATTGATTTTTATTATTTATTACAATATTTATGTAATATAATTATTGATAAGAGTTTAAATAACTCCTCATCATTATAATTATATCCACCGATCTCTTCAACGTCCGTTTGTCCCATGTATATGGCGACGAATTCCGCATAAAAACTACGAAGTAAAAAAGAAGATCAAAGGAATGCGTCATATATATCCTAACTTATATACAGCATTTTGCCTTAAGGGCCGCTTTTGAGGGATGGGAAACGCTGCTTAATTACAATAGAACACATATTACAGTATACTATGGTGAAAAATAAAAGTCAGTTTCGCGTTCCACCATTTTGTAGTGTACAAATAAACCTTTGACTCAGGCCAGGTGAAATTAAACTCTATGTCAGTAGCAAAAAGATTTTGATGGGTGAAAGTTTTTTCTCTTTATCTGTACTATTTTACATAGGGTGATATATACGCCTAGCATGCGAAGGCCTTCTTTCACGCATGTTTAATTAAAGGTTTTAATGAGCAAGGCGTGGTCGTAGCACGATATATAGTCATGTATCGTATGAATTTGTTTTTTCTCAAAAATAGGTGCGATTGCAAAATATACCTTTAATAGTTGATGATTGGATGAGGAGCTAAGTTAACAATGTTTATTCACTGAGTCCGACATGCACGATTCAAACAGTAGCTAAGTATTAGACCGGACGGCAACTGCTTGGCTACTTACCCCATCGGGTAGCGGGTACCTTGTTCATCGTAAAGCAAAACCTAAGAATTAAGAACTTTATCTACCAGGGCAGCTTGGCGAATCGTTCACAGTGAAGTTCATCGGATAGCAGAATGAGATCTTTTAATTGGTTTAGATTTAATTGACGTCACCCATTTTTTTTTCTCTTTATTGTAAAGTAAAGCATGCTAGACAATAACTTTAGTATTATAGACACTCATTACACTCATTAGTAACAGGCCGGAAAAAGCACAACAACGGGAGTCGTGGAAATGAAGGTGAGAGGCCTTTGTTCAGCAGTGGGACACAGCAACAACTGATTAACGATTGTTGTACATTTTTTGTCGTGTAGTGTACTCAAATCAAACAGTAATCTGGCGTATAACGACGACTGAAATCAGTTCTGCGGTGGCAGAAACACCAAACTACTGCGATGTATCAATTAGAGGTCCATCACTCATGCCGACAAATTAACGACAAGGGCCGCATTCAGAATTAATTGCACTATAATCACAATATCATTATACCACGTCGGAGGTAAAGAAACAAACTGTCCATTGGTGGTAAGCAGTCGTAGTACCGTATGAATGCGTCCAAATTCTGGGGATTTAAAAAAATCTCAAGTCTATAACCTGTTTCCTTGAGACCAATTTTAACGCAAATTTCGGTATTAAATTGGATCTGTCATCATTCCAATATGAGATGGTTCCAATCTCCTTTATCTTTATCTCCTTTAGAGGATCCTGCTGTATTGCGCATAAGGTCAACCTTCAACCAAAATCGCAACTTTTGACACTGACAGATCAGTACCAGATCAGTATCATATTGAAATGAGATTTAAAAACTAAAACTCGAATTTGAAAGTGGAATAATCATTGACGGACCAATGATTATTCCACTTTCTTTTTACACATATTTCAGCAGCAGTTCATTTATTCTAATTACTACGAATTTTAAGCTCAATAATACCCGCAAGTAATTATTAATGGAAATAAAGTATTATATCTTAACTAAAAAAACTTAAACCGTCATAGTTTAAAATCAAGCGCCTGCTTTACTGTTTATTTATTGAAGCAAATAGATAATAAAGTGCACAGTTTTACGGTCTGAAAAATGTATCGACGACAGGAATATAGTCGGAGTAATAAATAACTGAAGTTTTGTCCCGCTCTTATTTGGCGTAAATAATGAGACAGAAAGAAAATCTAAGAACTCTCGTAAGTAAAAACACCTATAGTATTATTCCAGTAGCTTTTTACTATCTTAATAATACGGTGAAAGAAATCTGTATATTATCTACCTACGTAATAACGATTCGTTTAATTTATTTTCAACACACTTGCTCAAAACGATGTTTTTATTCCACCGATTTTCGGCTCATAATCCTAGATATTAAACACGCGTGCTTTTTCAGTATATTATAACACTCGTGCTTTTTCATTATATCATCCGACTGAGTTCAAAAGGTAACTGATTGCTAATAATACTCGTATGCATGGGAACGGAGCCTTCTTTATTTGGTCGAGTAAAACTTTTTTTTAACCAACTATTAGTTTTCAAATCTTAGTTCAAAGAGGTTTTATCACACCAAACATATTTTTTAGATTTATTTATCTTGTAAATTACATTAATAAATAAACAACATTTTATCGATTTGATCTGCATCCGTCAAATAGAAATACTAAAATATTAGCTTTTTAACATTTTTTTTATTGGCTGTTTGTAGATTTCGTTCGCGCCTTTGCCTTGCGCGTAATGGACTCGTGCGTAAAAAAAATAACGCGCCAGCCATTTTCCGTAGTTGTCATGAAATTGGAATAGTTTTTAGTTTATATATTGACGAAAATGTCATTTTCAAGCATTGAAAATGAAGAACACATAAAATTGACGCTGCCCGTAATACTAATAGAGGCAGGAGCCTTTTACCATCAAAATCGGGTGAAAAATAATTGCTGGCATATGAGACTTTTATTTAATGGAAAATCAGCAAAAACGTCCAGTCTTTTTTGGAAAACGTGTCGGTAGCTTACTTCAATAAACTGGCAAATAAGTGCCTACAAGCCCAGCACGCTTTGGTGCAATTATTCGATGTTAAAACTGTAAGCCACCACTTTGAAAAGTATACTTTTACTGTTTTGACAAAAAAAATCTCAATTATAAATTTTGTTTCTACCTCGCAAGTGTGTTGAAAAACGTCGTATGAAACGCGTGTGCATTGGTCATTACCCACATCGGCTTTCTTATTGCGCGCTCGCTTACAGCTCGCGCCTCGTGTGTAATGACCAACTTAGCACACTATTACAGTATATATGGTGTTACTTTACCGCACTAGTGCGATAATTAGCGCATTACGTAACTAAGTCGAAAATGTAAAGGGCCATATGTACCGTAAAACGCTGTACGATACATGTGCGAATAGGCAATTCGCCACTCGTTTCGAATTTCCCATTTTTCGCACTTGTGTCGTAATGTACATATGTAGTGGTATATATGGTGCTACTTTGAATGAACACTTTCTGTGCTTATGTCGAAAGTTTAAAGGGACATATGTACTGTAAAATGTTGTACGATACACGTGCGAATAGGTCATTCGTTTTCCACACTTGAATCGTAAATAACTAGTTTTTGCTATGTTCTGCCGATAAGTACCTATGCATATAGGGCATATACCCAGCGACGGAGCAGACGAAGCTCTTAGTACATTTTTGAC
Source organism: Cydia pomonella (assembly GCF_033807575.1). Classification (NCBI taxonomy): domain Eukaryota; kingdom Metazoa; phylum Arthropoda; class Insecta; order Lepidoptera; family Tortricidae; genus Cydia; species Cydia pomonella. The sequence continues at coordinate 6,497,520 of NC_084713.1, read as the reverse complement.
TTTGAAAAATGGTCCATATCACTGACACTTTTACAGTAAAGTACCGTAAAGACCCGTTTTTAGTGAAAACGCGTTTTCCTTAGTTAAAAGTAGGTTTCCGCATCGCCTCAGTGAAAACTGGTTTTCACTAATTAAAACTATTTTTCCGTAAGGTCTCGGTGAAAACTAAATTTATCTGGCATGTTTTAGTCAAATCTAGTATTCGCAAAGTGTCTTGGTGCGGTAGCGACTGCGTTAACTAACTCACAATTTATCTCCCTCGTACTGACATTGGTGCAAGCGAGATGCACTGCGTTTGAGTTGTCGCAGTCGCTAGCGTTTTGGACGAGTAAAACATGGTGAGGGTACAGTTATTCGAATACGTTTGTACGCCACAGTGTTGTCCGTCAAACAAACGTCTGTCAGACAAATCGGGTGGATGTGTCTGTACGTATTACGTATCCCTAGGTATTTCAACTTCCTAAGACACTACGGTCTCTCAGAAGCAATAATAAGTACGTAATTTTTAGATCGGCCGTGTTTTTTAAATTTAAAGTTTGAGATAAGTACCTAATCGTCAAATTTTGGCCGATTTTTTGTTCAGTTAACTGAACACGAGATAAGCAAACCTAATTAACCTAAATATGGATTGTTAAGCTAAAAATCCCTATTGTATACTGGAGTTGTTAATCAGATGCCGAGTTTTAGCCCATATGATCTGAAATCCTAAGCGGATTATATTACAAAGGTAATTATAAACCCAAAGCCAGCACCAATAAAAATCTATTTATTCTTACCTTTACATTCTCATTCGCATCCTCGGGCGTCGCCAAGCGCTTGTCACGTTTGTTTCCGAATTTATATATGCTAATGTTATCCAGGAATAGAGCTGGCTGGTTCGCGAAATAAATCAACTACTACCAGAATACCACGTAAAATTACTTCGCACGGGACCAATCGGATAATAATGTCTTATAATCTCAAATATAAAGGTATACAGGCCGACTATAAAGAGCAGTTTTGGCTTTATTACAGCAGGTCACGTTCAGATGGCAACCGCAGCTGCATTACTGCTGCGGCCTTCACGCGGGCGCTGAATCTCCCAATTTTTTTTCATTCATTTCAAATCCGTCTATCAAAGCCATCATTTATTTTTCAAAGAAATTTACACATACAGTAGCGGCATCAACGCCGCAGCAGAATTGTCGTAACAGTAATGCAGCTGCAATTAACATTCGAATATCACCTTAGACCAGCCGTGGCTCACTCCGTGATTTCACAGTGCCGCTACAAGTACATGCGGCCCACACCAATTTCGGTGTCTAGCAGTGGTTGCTACACTTGCTACGCATTGCTACGGAACGGATAATTTTTTATTTATTTTTATATAGCCAAATTTGATAGATTTTGTATTAAGTAAATGACCTATGTATTTGACATTTTCTGCTTTGATGCAGTCGACTGCAGCAGTATTGCAGCAAAACAAAACTGCCGACTGGATTACTGCCGCAAATGTCAAAAATCCTGACAGTGACGACGATTTTGATATTTGTAACATTAAAGCGGTAATGTCGCGCTGCAATACTGCTGCAGTTAAATGCATTTCAAAATCTGTTAAACTAGTACTTTAAATATAACATAATAATAGTTGACGGTACTCGCTGCGGACGGTGCCAACCCTAGCGGTTGCCACGCCCATACCACGCGTTTTGAAAGAGCTCGGCCCAATGAGTAATGTTTAGGCACGTTCGGTATAACTAAACAGTGAACCTTCTGTACGTAGTACTATTATTTATTCTGTTCTTAGACCTAATTTTGACGTTGAGTATATAAATATGTGGTTTAGAATAAAACTATTAGTTGTTATAGTTCTCGAGCTTATTTATTGGTTTCCCTGACTCAGTAAGTGCACTGCTTGTCGATGTTGTTATGGTATTCTACTAAAACGAACTTTATTTTAACATTCAAGCACGGGACATCGACTTTAGTACGCATACAAACTTGTAAACAATTTACACGTAAATACATGGATGTCGCTTAAAAGATTACTTCACACGAGTGCCCAGAAACAATGTAGTCATCATGATCCGCCAAAAATGCTTATGTTCACTTCACGTGTACAGCGGCTTTGTTGAAAATCAACTTTGGCATTTAATACATTAGCAGTTCTTGTCAGTTTCTTGATGGAGTCGTAAGTTTTGTGTATATTCGTGAAGCTCGCACAACATTTAGAGGTATGACCGGGTGCAAATTTAAGTACAGCAGGGATACTTTTATTATAACTGGGTACATATGTAAGGCTGCGAAATTGCATGGAGAAATTGTGAATGACATTGGTAAAGTCTAGAATAAAATTAAAAGTGGAAAAAATACTGCCTTGGGTGATACGAACTCACGGCCTCTGGATCCAGACATAGGCTTAAATTAAATATAAAATAATTGATAAAGTCGCCATGCACTTTGCAGCTGATGGCACATACGTATTAACTATACGTATTATACGTAAATATTTTTAATTTATTCAGTTATGACAACTTGACAACCTAGTATTGTTTGACACACACACCTTGGTCCAAATGGTGAAAGTTATGTCATTAACTACAAAATACTCCCCGTTCGCTTCAAGTTAGCCGTCTGTGTAAATTTACTAGTACTGTCGACAAAAAATAAGTTCGTATTTTATTGTAATGCTGCAGCTAAAAAGTAAATCCTGACATGTAATGACAGTTATGAATTGATCTTATACTTCTTTTAGGATAATTTAATAAATTATACAATCTTTTAGTTCTGACACTTAGAGACATTTACACTGCTAAAATATTTTAGTTTTTTTTGTAACTGTTTGTTTTTTTAAATATTATTTGTAAATACATCTCTAAGTAATAATAACACTTTATGTTGAATTGATATTTTCAGTTAGTTGTATTTTATGATTGTTGATGTGCTTTATTTTGCTCATAGGTATGTAAATTCCATGTTGACATGTAAAAGGGCCCTTGTGTCCTATTAAGAAATTGTTGAAATTTGAAGTTCAAGGCAAGTTCTGCAATGCTATGCACTATGCACAGTCAGTAACTCAATATCATTTTTACTATCCGGCTATAGGTTCTCCGTTCCGGTTTGACGCTGAAAATAGTTTTCTCCGAACTCAGTCTAGACGTCTAAAGGTCTATTCATGCTCAGATGAATTACTGCTACTTAATATTGCACTGATGACAATGTATATAGTTTATTTTCTGAGAAATTAACATCAGAATCTGTTTGCAGTTTAAACTGACGTCTTACGTTGAATCTGTGCCGTGTCAAAGTAATTATTGATTATAGAAAAATAAAATCCTCATTTGTGGCAGCTTTCCCTGGGGTGAATATTTTACCAGGGACGATTTGTTAGAATTAAAGTATAATCATATACTTTAATTTTAAATTGTTTACAAGATCAATGGCACAGGTGCAAGAAATGTCTCAGTCACAAATGTATGTCATGACGTAACACAGCCACATTTCACGAAAATGCACAGGCACAAGATCAGAAAATTGCATCAATGAATCAGGAAAAAATCATGAGAAAATAAAAAGAAAAATTAAAATGATCTTGAAAAAGAAAAAACCGATGAGACTTTTAGCCAGAATGAAGCAAAAAATGGTACAAGCACAAGATCAGGAAATTATGTCAATGGATTAGGAAATAAACGACAGAAAAGAAAAAGAAAAATTACCTCGTAAAAAGTGCCATCTGATTTTGATACAAGTGAAAAGGATACTGAAAAAAAGAGGATACTGATCTAGAGGATAAAGAACTGCCGGATTATCTGTTGGATGGTAAACCGGTTAAGGAATTGATTGGACTTGGACCTGATTTAAACCTTAAGAAACTTAGAACTATGAAGTAAGCTTGACAACTTATACAATTAGTTTTTCTTTTCATAAAGTTAATCATCATACAATGCATAAATATACTACAAAACCAATACACTAAAACTTACTTATTGTATATCTATTCTGACCCTATCCATGTGGAAAATATTGATTCAATGTGCTTAAACTTAGTTTTAGTGTTGTTTAAAATTTAACTATGTGACCCTTGTGACACTTGTAAGGGGGGGGGGGGGGGGGCTTATGTCAAATATTTACCACAAGTTCAATAATAGGTTGTCAGGTGGTCATAACTCCATCATAAACAATTACAATAAGAGCGGCATTTTTTTGTCGATTTTATTTCTTTATAGATTTTTTTTTGCCAGATTTAGATAAAAATTGGTAGGTTTGATAAGGTCTGAAAATTAAAGAAAGTTACGGAAAATTCCATACGTCCGTAACACACTGGAAGATTTTCTAGGACATACGGTGAAATTGCGCTTATGTTGAACAGATTTTTAAGGAACTGTCATAGGGACCATCGACGCGAGAGGTACAAGTTCAGTGTAAAGTCCCCTGCAAAGAAAAGTAGTTTTCACAAGGCAAGGCAAACACAAAATATTTGATTTTTATTGTAGAGTCACGTGCTTATACGTGTCTTATATTTTTGCGCGCAACGTTATTATTGTTGATAACAGAATACATTTCATATAACGTATTCAAAAACTTTGTTTAACTTGTCTACATCTATGGATTTATTAAACATACCCTAGGTTATATTATCAAAGATAATGACCGTATGCCGAGGCTATAGAAATATTTAATGAATCTTTTGAAAAGGTCAGCTGTACTCGCATTTATTGTATGAATTTTATTTTCAAACAGGTATTTGAAACTTACTTTTAAATTTCACATTAAAACTCCGATATCGCAATCCTGTTAAGAAATCTTACCATAACCTAATATTTGAGCACTTAAATTCAATAACACTAACACATTTCACTTAAAAGTTTTCGCACTCTCACAATCACACGTCAATTTCGGCAAAAAATCAACACCTTCTGAATACATTTCGTGCGTATTCGAATTTAGAAGACCGATTCCGTCATTCGATTTTTTTCATTGTTTTTTATTTTATTTCGGCCAGTGGAGTACTGGCGGTTTACGTCGCGTCTATGGTGCTCCCGTGGCGGTAACTTTTCGCCGACTGACGGCGCGACGTCGTGGTCACTAGCTATCGTTGATTTTAATCTTGATTACCACTAACAATCGGGTCAGGGCTCCTGTGTTTATGTTGAGCAAAAATTTACGAAAATTCTTACCGACCGTGAATTGTTAGGGGAAAATTGACATGACGTGGGGAATGCCCTTTGGTAATGGCAAAATTATTTAATAAGAGTTGAACTTATGTCGTGATTGATTCTGTAATGGCATAATTTCATGCCGTCATTCGTTCACCCCCATTCGAAATAACGTACCTACGTACGTATGGGGCCGTTCTTTATGGTTAAGCTATTCTAATGACTAAACGCGTTTAGATACAGTCCAGCGGCCCGATTCGAAGAATGAGATACGATAAGTTCTGGTTTAGATAAGTTCTCATTTAGATATCGTTTGTATGTCGTATAATTGACAAAAGCAGCTCGATTCGGGCAACCAATGTCCGTAGATAGATCTTATTGAGATCACAGCGGAATCGAAATAAACGTCAATTTTGACATGTCGTTTAGTTATCGATCTTTTAAGGCACTATTGTATTATGGTTACCTGTAAGGATAGTTGATAAGTGATAATAAATAAAATAGAATAAAAACCGTTCGACGTGAGTCGCTAGACTGTAAAAAAGTTGCAAGTGTTGCAATCAACACTGTGGCATTATTCAATCTGGAGGGTCGAATATAGTAAATGTTCGTAATTTTATCGACTATCATCATGGTCGTCACTTTCTAAGAAATATATAAGTGCATGATAAACCATCATATCCGTAATGAAAGATTACTGGCATAAGGCAACGGTATTACTACGGACGGCACGGTAGTACCTACCCCTGTTTTTAAGATTACCAATGGTGCTCCCACATTACCTGTTAAGCTGGTATAAAATGTTATACATATAACATAACATTGTATAACGGCCAATATGGGAGCACCATTAGTAATGAAATAACTGTTTCAAATAAAAGTTGAAAAGTTTTTAATCTATTTTATGAATAACAGTTTAAGTATCTAATAACTACATAGTTACCTACATAGATTGCGTTAAAACAAATTATTAAGTTATATTCTTTGGCTTGGTTTTCATTGATGAACTTGACACCTTAATATGTTATATACAAATTATAGGTTTGTTACTGAAATTAATTATAATATTTCGTGTCTATCACGCACGGTGTTCTTCTAAAAATATAGAAAGATGTACTAATTAAAGATACTATACAACCGTCTTCACAATTTCTAGACATACCCGTAATACATTCACTGCCAAGGACACGCTAGGTGTGTTCATTTTATATTCGAAATAGGGCGCTTGGCACTGAAAGTATTAATACATTCACCGTGAGCTACGGTCGTAGTGCTATGTCGTAGCCGATAACATGGGTTTCCCGGTATGTAACGTAAATTTTCGTAGGGGCAAAACGACAACGTGTCGTGATTTGTGCTGAATGGCCACTGGGCGCCTAGAGTAATAACTCAAATTCAAAAATTTGTTATAAGCGAATTCCAGGTTCCATAATAATAAAGTCTCACCTCCCTAGACAGGACCGGTGCCAAATCATCGCACCATTCACACCGGTCACATTGCTGTCCTACCTAATTAATAATAATAATTGTTGTAATTGTTGTGTCACTTCTAAACCTGCTGTTTATTTGCTCTGTACGTGATCATGTTGCCGTCCCGGCGGGTATGAGACACATTAACAGGATAGTGGACGACCACTGCTCCATATCAACATAGACCCCATTTTCCTACCTGGATATTGACATTATGTAAATATTTTTTATACGTTTTATTGAATATTAACTATAGCCAAGCCCCTTCATTTTAATTTGTTACATTTTTTTTATTATTGTAAACAAATTCCATTTTTTTAACAGCGCCTAATTTTTACAATAATCAAAAACCTATTAAGTTGGTATAGGTATATTTTTAGATCCTAATTTTAGTATTTGAATTTAATAGAACATGTTGCAGAGTCGGCCCTACTAACAGGTCTTGATTTTAAGAAACACCATTTGAACCCGGTTAATACGCGTTAAATACCACCCGAAGCCTGAATGAGGTTATGTCATCTCTGATGACGGCCTGATGTAGAAAACAAAGTGCATCTGGGTTGTTATCCTATTCTGGTGGCACTTCTTCCACGTATTAACCTAAAAATAACCTAAAAAAACTAAAGCGGTCACATTACTTTATCTCCTTTTTTCTTAAGATATCTTGTCGGAACTGTTGTTAACGCCTGTCAAATAGTAAAAAACTGTAGTCCGGTTTCTTCCACTTCATCACCTCACCTCGCACTTTACACATATAACCAATGGGAGGTATCTCAAGTTTGCGCCTGTGCGACTGTAGTGCAAAGATTCCACCACATCATCGAAAAGTCATCCATTAACGCGTTAAGTATACCCACAGACATTCAGAACTGAAAAAGAGGACTCCTACTCGATTTTAAATTCCATACTTCATTTGTTATAATTATCAATATTAGACATAAATAATACAAATAAATCTGAGATTTTTAAATCAGAATGCACCCCCTGATCAGTGGTCACTGGTCACACTTAGCGACGACGCCATGAAGTTGCTGAGTGGTCTTATAGTTACCTATAGTATTTTTTTTTTCGTTTAATAATATTTTGCCATGGCTCATGGGAGCCTGGGGTCCGCTTGACAACTAATCCCCAGAATTGGCGTAGAACACTAGTTTTACGAAAGCGACTGCCATCTGACCTTCCAACCCAGAGGGTAAACTAGGCCTTGTTGGGATTAGTCCGGTTTCCTCACGATGTTTTCCTTCACCGAAAAGCGACTGGTAAATATCAAACGATATTTCGTACATAAGTTCGAAAAACTCATTGGGACGAGCCGAGGTTTGAACCCGCGACCTCCGGATTGAAAGTTACACGCTCTTACCGCTAGGCCACCAGCGCTTTTTAATATTACGTCATACGATTAACCAAATAAATAAATAAATTAGTATGCGCTATGTACACGGCCCTGTTTCCTGGAGTGATGATATTGCATTTGGAAGCCAGTAAGAATTAACTCAAATTAGAATATAATAATTAGAACAATGACACGAGATCTTATAATGCTGCAGCAACTAAAATAATGGTCTCTTAAATAATCACTTCTATTTTTGTTTTTAGCATTTAACATTACGTATTTTGAATGAAAAATATCACGAGCTGAGCCAAATTCAACCTTGTCTCATTTTCATAGAGACTGATGACATGTGAGAGCTTTGAAATCTGTATTTACCTATCCACTTACTTAATCATCGTTAAAGTGCGAGTGAGACGCGCTTATGTAACTAATAGCGCCATCCTCCTCCCGCCTCTATTACAGTGAAGGAAGGTCGAGGTCGTTGATATATTTTTAATATTATCAGTTTCTATCTGTGAAATGAATTTTTCCGTGTATTTTCTGTATGTGTAATTACGTATATATTTCACAATGGATGCAAAAACCAAGGTCTATGCAGTTTAGATTACAAGGAGCGGCAAAGTTGCACAAAAATACGTTTTGTATTGTGAATTTATAGTTTGGCAAGCCTTATTCGTCAGTAGAAAAATGAAGCAAATATAAAAATTAAGGAGCGAAGGATTGTCCTCACATAGACAAATTGTAATTTCGCAACTTTTTCTACTGACAAACTGGGTTTGTCAGAATATATTGATTCTGACATTTGAGCTTTTTCGTAAAGAAAGTAGTAAGTAAGTAAGTAAGTAAATATTCTTTATTGCACCAACAATTATACATTTTACATACATGTAAAACTACAAATGAATTTTAAAGGAAAATAGTACCAGGTAACAACAGGCGGTCTTATCGCTAAAAAGCGATCTCTTCCAGACAACCTTTAGGTAGCAGGAAATTTCGAACTCATACAAAAGTGAACAGGTAGTGCAAGGAGCTAAATATGGAGACTATTAAATACAAACACACATACTACTTATATAAGTATTAAAAGTAGGTATGTAAGTTGAAACAAACACTGTTACTTTACATGAAAAAAAAAACCCTGTCAACATTTCAAAATATATTCTTATAAAAGTCCATGTTTCGCGAAAGTTTCCGGCCTTTAGCGACTTACAAAGTTCGGAGAGTATAAAGACATCCTTTGGTAGGTACTTAGTTCCGATTGCTTTATAGATATATTGGGATTATATTTATGATATTGTAAAGCGTGGAACAGGTTCTGAGCAGGATAGGTATCTATATGTTATGGTACTTAAATGTCAGGACAGGACAATTTTATGCAAGGCTGAGAAACTTAAGCGAGATAAGTTCTGAGGCGAGTCACACAGATTGACAATGCAATGACACTGCGAGCTGCTGCTGTGCTGTGAGCAAAGTGTATGTAGCAAAGCGTACATTAGATAAAGATAAAAGACACAATCACAAAATTGTACGAACATGTACAGACAGCAAAGGCAGAGAAACAGAACATTAAATAACCCAAGCCTTATTGAGCTTAAACCAGCGCTGAACTTCTGTAGGGCCGTAGGTGACGGTGACAGTGTGTTTGACCAATAATTTTACAGAATTTTTCCAATATCCCAAACAACGAACGCCGTAAATAAAATCGCCGCAGACCTACATAGAATAATACTTGTAGACATCCCCTTAGGGAGACTAAAATTAGAGCGATTTACACAATGACACTAGTGTCATGGTCATGTGTGTAGTAGTCTGCTACTAGTCACAAAACCATTACCGTCAGAGTTCACACAATGTCCTTTGACCTCTGGCCTATTATACATAAGTATTATATTCGCTAGAATTTAATATTCCTTTGTGTAATAAATTCCAGTAGCTGCTCAAGTATCTTTGAAATCTTTGAGTTGTATAATTCAGTTCTATCAGTTCTAAGAGATTCAGTGGCCCTTCAAAAAGATTTCCAATGTCTCATCCAACAGAATGTGTAACTGAGCTAAAATAAACACAGTATTATTTCCGCAGTAACAGATATATCATCATAGCATGGCCACTACGGAATCACATATTTTGATTATGCCTATTGAATTCTACAAGTCAAAGATTTCAAAATTTTCAAAGATACTTCAAATGTGCTTATATAAATCATCTGAGAGAATGTCCACTGCTAAGGGCTTACCGCGAACACCGAACTTCGCAAATTACGAGCATCTTTCTGTTTTACTCAAATTAAGGCTTAATTAGAGTGACAGAGAAAGATGCCCGCAATTCGCGAACTTCGGCGTTCGCGGTAGGCCCTCTGGACAGAGATCACGCCCAATGTTCTCAACCATTCGTGCGTTTTTTTGCGATCTCGACCACATCGTCTATCCATCTAGTTGGGGATTTATATACTGTAAAAACTCTTGCAACTCAGTTATTTAAATAATCAATATGAAATATTTTCTAGATATTTAAGTATCTAAGATTGGTAATTTTCCCTCCAAGGGACAGGTATTGTCATGTCAGTGAAAACTGTACGTATCTAAATAATTTTACAAACATAATCATATTTTGTTTCCTAACGCTACAAACCGGTATATCAAGACGTAACTACAATTACATTTCCGAGCGTTGACACTTCAATATTACAAAAGGGATAGGTACTATTAGGACACTTGCCCAGTCCTGATAGAGGAGACGCGCGGGAATTCGCAGACGTAGCGACGCCATCTTCCAGTGTCTTTGGGTATCGTAATATTTACGTAACGTACTTAAGTACGTTACAGATATTATGAGTTTCTTATTGCGAGTGTTTCAATAGGTTATAAAGATACGAGATACTGATACATCGAAAAGTTGTAGTATAGTAGTAGTTTATGTGACTGCTACATAATGAAAGGCATCAAAGTATGAATGTGAATTTATGAAACGAGCTGAAAGCGAATTTCATAAAAATATCACACGATGTGACATGTTCAATTATTAGGTTTGGAGTGGAAATCTACCAGGATTGAATGCAGTAAAACATTATTTTGTCGCAGACAGCAAAACGATACGTGTATTCATTTGTTTGTAAACTGACAAAATAAAAAACCACAGATAAAACAAAATAGCTTTCAGCTAAGAACAATGGGTTTAAAACCTGTTTGGTTTATATGTTCTAACACCTGCCCTTAAACCGAACACTTTAAACCAAGATTAAGAACACAATTAAAATGTTTGTCTTTGCTTAGAGGCTTTGTCAAAACATCCGCAGGCATTTGATCAGTAGACAAGTATTCTAAGTTAATAATTTTATCACTTACGACTTGCCGCACATAATGATGTCGAATGTCTATATGTTTACTTCTACTATGGTTAATTTGGCTGTTACAAATCTTCTGCGCCGACTGACTATAATTGTATAGAGTAATGTAATGGGTAAGTATTTACTTAGGCATTCATGTAAAAAAGTCCTTATGAATGCAGTTTCTTTCGCTCCTTCGCATAACCCCATGTACTCTAATTCGGTTGAAGATAAGGCAATGGTTCTTTGCTTACGACTCTCCCATGACACAACAGAGGTGCTTATCTTGAACATATAACCTGTATACGAACGTCGGTCGGTCTAGCGGGTTAGACGCCCAATCTGCATCTACATACCCTGTAACAGATAATGTTGATTTCTCATATTGCAAGGAATAGTCCATAGTTCCTTTTAAATATTGAAGAACTCGCTTCGCCGCTTTCCAGTGCGTTTCAGAATAATAGTTGTTGAACTGGCTTAATAGGCTTGCTGCATGGGCAATATCTGGTCTTGTGTATACCGCTAAATACATAATGCATCCAATCAGGCTTCTTAACTTAGAGTCAGGATCAGTCCGTTCTCCCTTTTCAAATTTCAAGCCGGTCTCTAAAGGTGTGTTCACAGGCTCGCAGTCCGCCATATAAAATTGTTCTAACACTTTCTGTATGTAATTTTTCTGATCAAGAGTAATTTTATTTTTATCTTGAGTCAATCTCATGCCCAATACATGCGTAGCACGACCAAGATTCTTCATTTCAAATATTCTCATCAGTTCTTCCTTCAGCTTTTTCTTCTCTGGTGTGTCTACTGAAAATCAGAATATCATCAACATACGTGTATTCATTTGTTTGTAAACTGACAAAATAAAAAACCACAGACAAAACAAAATCGCTTCCAGCTAAGAACATTGAGTTTAAAACCTGTTTGGTTTATATGTTCTAACATTAATGCATAATTATGTACGGTTACATACACTGCTTTATTTATACACATATATTATAAGCTCTCTATGGTGTGTTCAGGAACCGCATTTTATGACCGCCATTGCGGCATTTGATAAATGAGGTTAAATCCAATTCCTTTGTTTTTCAGAGATGTTCGAAATTTAAATGTCTGTATTAAATCCATATAAACGTTATTATAACGCATTAATAACATTTTCACAGACAATACATTTGTTGTAAAAAACAGTTAATCTTTATGCTGGCCGTTTTTTGGGGTTTTTAATGCATGCTGAAGAGGCTTTATTATATGTGTGCAGATAAATTAAGTAAGTTAATGTAACGTTCTGATTGAAGCACCATTATTGATACATTATACTGCAGCGTTGACGCCGGCAGAGTCATTGTCAACAGTGTTCATAGGGCAATTTTCTCTCTTAGATTATAGACATTTATAGACATTAGACTCTCGCCCGACGCAGTCAATTTATCCAGTTTTCTTTTACATATTTCGAACATATTGTTTTTTTTAGTGTTTCAGTAACAAATATATTCAAATTGTGGCATTTATGTGAGCGTTATACATTCATACTAATTAAGGATGATTATTTGTGTTTCAGGTATCGACATTATATCTAAATGAATTTTACAAGAAATATAAGCATCAAAAATAACCTAATCTACGAGTTCAAATTCAAGTCAACCATTTACCCCTAATTATTGTACTGCCATTTGTATGATAAATATCATAGGTACTTATGTGATAATGTTGATTATTAATTTGATGGACCCACTATATTTAAATACACTTTTTCTTCATAGCTGAATGAAAAAAAACCTCTTAGAAAACCAACTTTATACAATATCGGACAGTATAACATATTTAATAAAAATACTTACTTACGGAGTAGTAATTTTTTATCCAAATTGTTCGCTTTCATTTTGTCATCTTAACTTACGCATTTGAATAATTCAGGACATTGTCCCCACAGAACGAGAGTAAGTATTGTAGGCGACCTAGTTTTTACACCCGACTTCCCTTGCTAGCTCCTGAGCCGTGAGCCTATTCAGAATGACTGACAATCAAAAACACGAGCTACTTAAATTTTTTGTGTGTATTATAGAGCGAAGGCACGGAGCGGGCTTTACATTTTTTATTTCATGGTGCCAAATAGGAATGTAAAGGCTCTAAGTTCAATAATAATGGTTAACTATGAAATAATTGAAGGTTTGGTTGCATGAAGCTGAGTTGTTTGGTAAAAATGTGAATACAGTGTGTATTTCTATACAGCCGCAAACTAAAACTGGATGTAGGTTTTAGTGCTATAAAACAATTCTGAAGGATTTTTATAGTCTAGTCGTAACTTCCAGAGCACAATTATTTTTTTGCATTTTTCTGAGCGGCAATGTATTTCGTAAGGTCACGTGTGATAATTGTTACGTCGCGTCATTAAAATCATGAAATGCGACGTTTTGAGTTAAAACAAAGTAGTGACACATTGCTTGCTGAATTATTGTATATGAAAAAATTAAAGTCGTCCATCATTATAAAATCTACGAGTGTTCATTAAAACCTAAACTAACTACCCTTTGATTATGCGGTCGTATCAAAAATACATGGTGTATAAACTAATTCAAGTCCTATTATTCTACTAACTACTACCTGTAGCCTTTTATGGCTAAAATTCCTATTTATTTTTCATATTTTGTGGTTTTAAAAATCGATCGTTTCATTTAAAAAAAAAAAGAAAACTTAGCTTCGTTAAATAATCAAATTACCCTGAAATTCCCAGCCATTCTAGACTAGTCAAAAGTAATTGAAATTAGTTGATAATGTAAAAGTTTTTTTACTCGTTAGCATTAGTATTCATTTATTCTGTCTTTCAAAGTTATTCAGTACAGGTAGACGACCTCAAATTCCTTCAGTCAATCAATCGTACCTACTTAGCCTACACTCTAGAATCTCTAGGTGGAGGTCAATTCTAAAAAAAATCTTGACGTGGGTATAGGCGTCGGGACTGTGCACTTTGGAACTACTGCCATCTTGTGACCCAAATCGGAAACTTAAACTTGACATTGACCCTTCAAAGGCCAAAGCAATTGCTGCCCTCTCAGTATAGTAACTTCGTCGATTCGAAACCCAATTTCTTGTGTTTCGCTCGATGGAAAAAAATACGAACATAGGTCTAAAACACACATTAAAAATTCGTAACAAGTTTTGCACAAAGGCTAACAATATGAAAATTGATTCTTAATATGCGCAGTTTTAGTTTTGATCGAAAACTCACCGTTTTCTTTTTCGTTAAAACTTACAGTTAATTAAAATACAAAAACATGGTATCCGCGATCCCGTGCACGTATCGCCATCTCGCTCACGCTTACTTTCGGTAAGAGTGAGAGAAGAACCTGAACCCACTGGCACTTAACGATTTTTTACTTTTGGATTCTTGACGTTTAAAGGGTGCAGTGAATAATATCTACTTATCATCTTAAATTTGGTGAAACGTGAGAGTTTGGTACTTTTGGTAGCACAAGAAACGTTTAAAATAAGGTTCGTTTCTTATTTAAAACACAATGCAAACATAAACATTGACTAACAATAAAAATAACCTAGTTTCAATTAGTTTTTAACAGCGAGAGAATCACGCCCCGACTCGAGTTCTGTAATGGCTTTACTTTGCAGTCGCGTCTTGCAAATTGTTTTGACATTTTAATAACGGGCTATCGACGGTTTAGAAGTTCTCTAACTGAAGCTAATTTGGTAAGGCGTTTATGTGTATTTACGATGTAACATTGCGAATACTGCGATGTAGGTATTCCTCAATGCCTTAAATATTATCTAAATGTATCGAACATTTTAAGTTATAGAAGGTATGAAGAGTTCCTGAGCCACTTGCTGTGCGTTTTCTAATGTAGTAGGTAAGCTAAATTTTCTCTTAATGCACCCATTGCCAACGCGAGCTACGCGCTACGTGTTTATAGCCAATACCGTTACTTTTTCGCATTGAAGCGAAAAACGCCCATGAACAGACATCCCACGTTGCGGATCTCTGGCAGTGAATGTGTTGAGATACCAGATCCCCATTACCTACATTACAATCACTTACTTGGAAATCAGTATACATTTTATTACACTCCTCACCCTCCTTATGTCGTGTAACATTGCTGAGGATCGTGGCCTCCACTAACTATTTTGTGGACTAACACAACTACTGGACCTTTGATTTTGTGCTGTTATTGCACTATCACAGCACAAAAAATGAAAAAGTGCTCAAGTACATTACGATCTATCAGACCAATTAACTACCTACCTAACACCTATTATAATTTGAAAGTTATTATTAGAAGCCATTCCACACCTCAGTACAAAAGTCGCAGTATCAACATTATTTAGCTGATGCAGTAAAACAATAAATTCCGGCAGAAATATAACGCGTATGACGTAGCGACGACGTCAAGCTTCCTGAAATAGATGGCACTCGTAATTTTGTTTTCAAGTTCACACATCCGTCTGCCAAAGGCCGGTGTGACGGACGGCGACTTGCAAGTTTCGCAGCTCTAGGGGCCAAGCCAGATGACAATCGATAGAATACGCCAATCGAATCTTAAATAATGTATGGACATATGGAGTGTAGATTTAAAAGGAGTGAAATAGCTTATGGTAGAGCTATTGCAAAAGTGTCGAGCTGTCAGCTATAAATAATAGTACAAAATCTCTCCAGAGTAGCGCTAGAGTAGCTAAGAACCTAGGCGTTATTGACGGAGTCTATGATTTGTTTTTTTTTTTAATATTATATTTATATTATAGGACATTATTACACAAATTGACTAAGTCCCACGGTAAGCTCAATAAGGCTTGTGTTGCGGGTACTTAGACAACGATATATATAATATATACATATTTATAAAATACTTAAATACATAGAAAACATCCATGACTCAGGAACAAATATCCATGCTCATCACACGAATAAATGCCCTTACCAGGATTTGAACCCGGGACCATCGGCTTCATAGGCAGGGTCACTACCCACTAGGCCAGACCGGTCGTCTAATTCTAAAATTCTATGTATTGTAGCGCCACCTATTTAAGGTTTTATGATGACACGTTTTGGTACATGGAGATTTAATTCCTTACCTCCTACCTTATATATATATGGACAGCAAATAGTCACGTGACTATTCGTAGCATCTGTCATCTCGATACTTTTATTGGTCTGTGGAGGACGCAGGAAAGGTACCAGTGGGCTGATTTATAATCATTTGTAACCTATTACCAAAAGTTGGCGTGACAGACTATGCAAACTTGCAAGTCATATTCTGAACTTTAATTACATCCCAAGTGAACTATAGAACTTGGCACCAAAATAGATCTCAATTATTTTGCCTGCGAAGTCAACAACGACGCATATTCTTAATATTGAACTTGGCTCTCAATTCACATTTATGTTTTTGATGAGATTATATTTTACCGAAAACCTTCAACTGTCAAATATCACTTTTTTAAACAGGACCTTGATCAGCAATTTTTATAATTGCTAATAATATTCGGAATTTACAAATTGATCTCAATCTGATCTTATTTGATATCATATCACTCAAGGCTGAACACGGTCACCGACACTAGCGAGACGCATGCTAGTGATGTTCAAATGGTGATCAGTTTGTAAAGTTAGAATAAAGAAGCCCAATTCAGATTTTATAACTTTTATAATACAAAGTTAAACTACAATATTTGTAATAATTAGGTCAGAGACATCGATAGTGTTGTTTCTATCTACAAATCTTAGGGCAGAATAGTATCCCAATAAATTCTTATGGATTATAAGAACATGTTAAACTACCTTTAGTGGACCATTAATGAGCATATTTTTGTAAATATTTAATTAAAATATCTTTTAACACACGTAACACCAAGTCGAAACGACAATGAAGATTCTGTACCCCTAGTGTAAATAATTTCGATTTCGAAACGTGACGTACGCGTTTGCGTTAAGTCTCATTTTGTATGGGTTTTTGAACAGCGCGCCAAGCGGGACGTTTTGGAAAGTCAAAAATCTCATACAAAATGACACTTAACGCAAACGCGTACGTTACGTTTCGCTGTCGAAAATATTTACACTAGGGGTACTGATGACATGTGTGACGACAACTCACGGTTTGACACTGGGCTATAACCGCGAAAATCGAAATTCGTCACTGCGGGCATTTTTCTCTGTCATTCAAATTTCGTCTTAGTAAAAGTACCTAAAAGAGAAAAAAGCTATTTTCGATATTTGCGGTAGGCTCCCCGTTTTTTTAAATCTTTTTTTATTTATTGAGGGTTTTTAAACAAGGGTTGTCTATTCTCAGTGCAAAATTTAATACTCAAGCCGTTGCCATTTTGGTGGTGGGCAATTAATTGAAGCTTCGATATCTGCACTAAAAATTAACATCATAAAAATGCTAATGGATAATGAATACTTTATGATATATAATAACTCAATTATTACAGAAAACATATTTTATTAGTTGGTTAAAAACCCACACGCACGCATACACAGCTTGCCCACCACCTAAATGGCTACGGCTTGACTATCGACTCAAAATTCGATAATTTTGTACTGAGAATAGACAACGGGGGGCCTTGGTGTTACGTGTGTATGTACCTATATACTTACTTTACTCTTTGGTAGTTATGTGTCAAACCGTAAACTGTGACGTCATACAATTTTGAAAGAGCGTTTTGGGCGCGAAAGCATGGATCAAAATATATTTTGTTAATTTAATATACCTATTTGAAGCCGTTTTTGGGGTAAAAGTTAAATTTTAGGGCAACGTTTGGAAAAAAAAATTGGAAACAACCCTATTAGATCAGATTTTAAATATCATGTCATTTTTTAGTCTGATCATATACAAGAGAAGAGAGAAATATAGATATTCGCCCTGTGAGACGATTCGCTCCGGTCTACTATATTCTTATTATAATGTATTGTGTGACAAAAGTTGGGGTGACGAACGACGCGGACTTGCACGTTTTCGCGACCCGGGGGATACTTCAGATATTATATGGCTGGAACTTTGGGGTTTGAATATCAAATTATAGGTAACAATAGCTTGGTTTTTCCGCTACAAAATCGCACCAGTTCTAGTTATTAAATAAATATCAATTCGTGTTATCTATAACAAATAAATTCTAACGGCCCGATTTTATCATTGATTATGACACGTTTAAGATCTTGGAAAGATCGATAACTAAACGACATGTCAAAATTGACGTTTATTTCGATTCCGCTGTGATCCCAATAAGATCTATCTACGATATTTCTAAAGTCAAAGTGACATTGGTTGCCCGAATCGAGCTGCTTTTGTCAATTTTACCTGCGACATACAAACGATATCTAAATGAAAACTTATCTAAACCAGAATTTATACATTTTTTTAATCGTGCCGTAAATCATA
Source organism: Cydia pomonella (assembly GCF_033807575.1). Classification (NCBI taxonomy): domain Eukaryota; kingdom Metazoa; phylum Arthropoda; class Insecta; order Lepidoptera; family Tortricidae; genus Cydia; species Cydia pomonella. Next base: position 6,478,878 of record NC_084713.1, on the reverse strand, counting down.
ATTAGAAATGTGACTCATTCTTGAAGTAAACATTTTTTATTGAAAGTATTAGGTCTTTAAGTATCTATTGTTATCGCGACTGTAAATATCCGACATCTTACACTGAATCTAGCCATTCTGACAATACGAAAATGACATCAAGGTACTATTTTACATCATAATTTTATCGACATCGACTTATAGTAAGTTTTACTGTCCTCGCACTATTCAAAGTTTAAAGGGGCCCGGGGTGTGATTAAAATCTCGCTATGACAATATACATATAAACAAACTAAAATATAAGTTATTTATAGAAATCGCGAAGCGTCTGGTTGACGTAACTGGTGACCGAAGAGGCTTCCTCGCACAACGTATCAGTATTGCGATACAACGAGGAAATGCCGCCAGCATCCTTGGTACAATGCCTCAAGGGCCTATTTTAGATTTAAGATAGTTATAGTAATCCTCTGTATATATCTATTATGTATATTGTTATTGTAAATAAAAGTATAAAATCAGTATGTATTAGGAACATGAAGGTCACCAAGGTAGCGGGATCAAGTCCTGTTGGTTCATATAGTTTTTTTTTTATACTTACTTTTATTATATACATAGGTGTTACTATACATACACACAGGTGGAAAGACAAATGTGCTGATTTACACGTATATAATATATACAACTGTTACTACCTATATTATAAAATGAGACGAGGTGGCTTCCCTGATAGTAAATTGTGCTTAATTTAGGAATAAAAGTAAAGGAGTAGTTAAAGAATTTAATTTTTAGGGGTATGCACATTTAACCGTTTTGGCAAGAACCCTTTGCAAACCAGTACCCCTAGTGTAACTAATTTCGACAGCGAAACGTGACGTACGCGTTTGCGTTAAGTGTCATTTTGTATGAGATTTTTGACTTTCCAAAACGTCCCGCTTGGCGCGCTGTTCAAAAACCCATACAAAATGAGACTAAACGCAAACGCGTACGTCACGTTTCAAAATCGAATGTATTTACACTAGGGGTACTGTACCTTTTGGAAGATTATACTTCACTTCATTATAAATCAAAGTTTTATTTGAGTCGTCGACATCCTGACCTGCACGGCGGCCACAAGTACTTATTGTCGATTATCAGTTGTCAATAAGACGCTATTTCCAAATAGCTTCAAAATTAAATCAACCTAATCGACAGCCGACAATGTTGTACCTGTTAGTTGGAAACGTCACAATTGTTTATATAACAAAGTGTTAAACTTCTTGTCCGTTAAATGCAATGCACATGGTTATTTTTAGATATAATTCTCAACTCAAAGGTTAACTGGAAGAGATCCTTCAAAGTTCGCCTTTGTACTTTTTACTAATTGTATGTTACTTTTAATATGTATTTTTGTACAATAAAAAGTTTACTACTACTACTACTATTACTATTAATTATTATTTATTTATTCTTGTCGGTAAATATCATTTTCGGTACAAGCTTTTATCGCTGACTGTACTTTTTTCCACAGGCAACTAATACAATATTCGAGACAATTCTAAAAACCCCAAACACAATTAGGTTGCGTTGTTTTATCACAGAGTTCCTATGGCTACCTCCTGTCTCCATCATCAGATCAGCTTGATGTTGGTTTTATTTAATAATTTATAAACAAAAATCAATCACATAATATAATCAAATGTAAGTCGATACTTAATTAAATCGAATTATACATTGAAATGTAGCAACACTAAGTTACATTATTTTTACTGTGGTAATTCTCATATACCCTCTCTAGAACACGAACAGACCTGTATTTGCTTCCCAGTGTTTATGAAAGATAAATCAATATAATTATCTTATCCGCATATAATCTTTTATTCCACGGCCCTAAAATTACAATAGGTTATGTGTCCAGTATTTATAAAGTAGTACGATCGTTGTAAAAGTGTAAAATCAGTGTGAAGTAAAAGTGTCGTAGTAATAAAAATTGATAACCGTTAACAATGGACAAGTTTAAACAAAAACGGAACATTAAGCCTTTTGATGGTGAAAAATATAGTATATGGAAATTTCGAATGCGATCGTTGCTCAGCGAACTAAATGTGATTGATGTTATTGACAACGAAATTCCTGAGATTCAAAATGAGGACTGGGTGAGCAACAATCGAGTGGCGAAGAACATGCTAGTTGAGTATTTATCTGATTCGTATATTGGATTTGTAAATGACGCAATTACAGCCAAAGAAGTGTTTAAAAATCTTGATTCGTTGTATGAACGCAAAAGTTTAGCAACTCAATTGGCTTTAAGAAAAAAACTTTTATGTTTGAAGCTACAGGGTGACATGTCCCTAGTAAAACATTTTACTATATTTGATGATTTAATCACGGAGTTGATTGCGGCAGGGGCAAGATTAGACGAGACGGACAAGGTTGCGCATTTGCTGCTGACACTGCCTGGATCTTATGACGGCGTTATAACGGCTATTGAAACTTTGTCGGAAGATAGCTTGACTTTAGTTTTTGTCAAAACTAGGCTGTTAGATCATGAAGTTAAATTGAAAAATGAAGGAGGTGATACAAGTCTTAAAGTGTTACATGTTGAGAACAAAGGTCAAACCAGCAAGAAACGGAAATTAAGTGATGAACATCCAAATCATAACTACCCTCAACAAAATAATAAGAGGTTCAAAGGAAAGTTCAAATCGAAATTTGTAAAATGTCATCACTGTGGTCGCAAAGGACATACTAAGAACGATTGTTATTACTTTAAAAGGAGCAACATCCAGCAAAATAACCCGGACAGGACGAGAACAGTTCAAAATGTTCAGTTAAATCAAGCATCAACGTCAGATGATTTTTCTGGATTTGCATTTATGACCGGCGCGCACCTGCAAGAAAATAACGCAAATAAACTGACGTTTTTATTGGACTCCGGTGCATCGGAACATCTTATAACCAGGGATGATTTTTTTAATACTTGCGAAACATTAAGTACACCTGTAAAAATGTCTATTGCTAAAACTAATACATTTATTTCAGCAACAAAACGAGGCCATATCAATGTCGTCAGCAATGTCGGCGTCCCTGGTGTTTTGGAGAACGTGCTGTTCAGCCCGGAGGTGCCATACAACTTGCTGTCAGTTTCGAAGATGCAGAAGGCTGGCTTCACAATAATATTCGATTCAGATGGGACCTGCCGCATCACGAGGGATGGTGAGGTCATCATGAAAGGTAAACCTTCGCGCAATTTAATTGCTATAGATTTTGATCTGCCTGCCAGAATAAATCAGTCTGTTTCCCAAGTATGTCAGAGCAGTAATAATTCTTACAAATTATGGCACGAACGTTTAGGTCATATAAGTAAAACGAAATTCCTTGAAATGAAAGGGAATAATATGGTTGAAGACATGCAACAGATTGAAAAAGTTGTTCCAAATGACAACTTGTGCGAAGCTTGCATAAATGGGAAACAGACGCGACTACCATTTAACAAAGTTAAGGATAAAAGTTATGTTAAACGACCTTTATTCATTGTGCACTCAGATGTCTGTGGTCCTATTACTCCACCGACAACTGACAACAAAAATTATTTTGTTCTGTTTGTTGATCAGTATACACATTATTGTGTCGTATATACACTAACGTATAAATCAGACGTTTTCTCAGCATTTAAGGACTTTGTTGCAAAAAGTGAGACAAAGTTTAATCTTAAATTAGTCAATTTGTATTGCGATAACGGTGGAGAATATTTATCTACCGACATGAAAGATTTTTGCAAGGAAAAGGGTATAACTTATCATTTAACAGTACCTAGGACTCCACAGTTAAATGGTGTGTCTGAACGCATGGTTCGGACAATAACTGAAAAGGCTCGTTCTATGTTAACTGGTGCTAAATTGAATAAATGTTTGTGGGGTGAAGCAGTGCTAACTGCTGTACACTTAATCAATATAACACCAACAAGGGCTTTAAAACAGTCTAAAACACCATATGAGATGTGGCACGACAAAAAACCTAGTATCAAAACCCTTAAAGTGTTTGGTTCAACTGTGTTTGTCCATAATAAAACCGGTAAAACTAAATTTGATGACAAGTCTTGGAAAGGCATATTGGTAGGTTACGAGCCAAACGGTTATAAGGTATGGAACACAGAATGCGAAAAATGTGTTACTGTCAGGGATGTTGTGGTGGATGAGACGAATTTTCTTGTGTCCAGGCCAAGGCCAGAAGGGAGTAAAGTTGAATATTCCCAGGACAAAACTGATAGTGCCCTTGTGCCAAAATCAGTATCACAAAAGTCTCAAGATACACACGTTCCTAAATCAACGTATTCGAAAGTTGATGAGCAAGGCAGGCCAAGTAAAATTCGCAGATTAAATTCAAATGAACCACTTGAAACTGAGATGAACTCTGATACGTCCGAGACACCTGTAAATACTGATGAGTCGAACCTAAGTGCACCTAGAAGGAGTGATAGGCTTAAGGGTCGTACGCCTGTGTCATATAATGAAATTGATGACGATTATTTGTATAGTGTACAGTCATTTACAGGTAAAGTACCGAAAACATTTCATGACATTAAAACCCTTGATGATAGGCCTCAGTGGGAGAAGGCAGTTAGGGATGAATTAAATTCATTAAAAATAAATGATACGTGGTCACTTGTACCACGACCCGCGAATAAATACATAGTCGATTGTAAATGGATTTTTACGATTAAAAGTGACGGATTTGGAAAGCCTTTACGGTACAAAGCTCGTCTTGTAGCTCGAGGTTTTAGCCAAGAATATTTGACTGACTATAATGAAACTTTTGCACCCGTTGCAAGAATAGCTAGTTTTCGATTTATAATTAGTTTTGCTAATCAAAATAACTTATTAATTCATCACATGGATGTTAAGACAGCATTTTTAAATGGAACTCTTAAAGAAGAAATATATATGAAAGTTCCAGATGGTGTTTTGAATAAAAATAATTACGTGTGCAAATTAAACAAAGCTTTGTATGGGCTTAAACAAGCTGCAAGATGTTGGTTCGAAGTCTTCGAAAAATCACTTATGGAAAAAGGTTTTCAAAATTCGTCAGTAGATAGATGTATATATATTTTAGATAAAGGAGATATCAACAAAAATATATACGTTGTATTATATGTTGATGATTTGGTCATAGTGTGTGCCGAAATTGAAACAATGAATAATTTTAAAAATTACTCGAAAACAAAGTTTGAAATGACGGATCTTGAGGACATTCAATTCTTTCTCGGTATAAAAGTAACACGGTACAGTGACACTATTACCTTAGACCAAAGTGCATACATTCAAACTATACTTAGTAAATTTAACATGAGCGAATGTAATCCCGTGTCTACCCCCACTGAAGCAAAACTAAACTATGAGGCATTAAACTCAAAAACAAACTATGATGCCCCTTGTCGTAACCTTATAGGATGCTTAATGTATCTTATGTTATGTACACGACCTGATTTGAGTGCTTCAGTAAATATACTAAGTCGGTATACAAATAATAATAATCAAGAAATGTGGCAATGTCTAAAAAGGGTACTGAGGTATATAAAAGGTACTATGGATTTAAAATTAACCTACAAAAGAGGTAGATATGAAAATCTTTTAAGTGGGTATGCCGACTCTGATTGGGGAGGCAGTGATAATATTGACAGAAGAAGTACTACTGGTTATGTATTTCAATTGTTTGAGCGATGCACAATTACTTGGTGTACAAAGAGACAGGTTTCAGTTGCAGCATCATCTACTGAAGCTGAATATATGGCTTTATATGAAGCTGTTAAAGAAGCATTGTGGCTTAAGTCTCTTGCAAACAGTATTAATTTAAAAATAACTGACCCAATCATTATTTTTGAAGACAACAACGGATGCATAAGTATAGCTAATAATCCAACTTGCCACAAAAGGTCAAAACATATTGACATCAAATATCATTTCTCAAGGGAACAAGTTCAGAATAATGTAATAAAATTAATGCATGTTCCTACAGGTGATCAGTTGGCCGATGTATTGACGAAGCCGTTGCCTGCAGTTACTTTTCAAACGATGAGAAGCAGGATGGGTCTTGAATAAGTTATTATTGTAATGATAGCAAACTGTGCTAAAATGATTTTCTGTATTGATAATTAAAATAATGAGTAAAATCAAATATAGGATTATAGCCTTACATGATTAATTAATTTGATGCAAATGGTCTGATTAGGTTTTTCTGGGTTTTCCCTAATCCTTGCAACGAATGTTGGATCATAATGTATTTCCCAGCATACACTCGGAAGTAATATACGGTTCCTGAATTAATGCTACTTGAATTTATATAAACAGGCGATTCATTTTTGAGGGGGCGTGTTGGTTTTATTTAATAATTTATAAACAAAAATCAATCACATAATATAATCAAATGTAAGTCGATACTTAATTAAATCGAATTATACATTGAAATGTAGCAACACTAAGTTACATTATTTTTACTGTGGTAATTCTCATATACCCTCTCTAGAACACGAACAGACCTGTATTTGCTTCCCAGTGTTTATGAAAGATAAATCAATATAATTATCTTATCCGCATATAATCTTTTATTCCACGGCCCTAAAATTACAATACTTGATGGTACCATAATATAGCATTGTCACCCGACTTACATATGTATGCAAATTTCCAGCTTCATCGGAAACCGGGAAGTGGGTCAAATTTAACTTGCAAGATTTGTCCCATACATACTAATAGGGAAAGTTAAATAAAAAGTTTTCTTAATTTATATTTAAAGTCAATCGTTTTTTCATCACGCTTGCTCGAAAAAAATCTTATTCATGCAGGTGTGCTGAAGGACAAAGGCCTATTTTGTTCCCGCGGGAGTTATGGATTATGAAAAAATGGCTTTAACTCCCTATTAGGGAGTTATAGCTTTTTTTTTATATATATGGCACTTATTCATACAAACTGAGTAGCATAAATGAGTTTTACTTTTAAAATACTGACGTTTATAATTGAATATTTTTGTTTATGTTTAAAATTATTTAATTTGATTAATTTAACAGCCGTTTAAATTATTTTTACATAATTTTCAATCGTGGCTGACTGTCGAATAGGTCTGTGCCTTCGATGCCTCCCCTGCCAAGAAATTCCAAAACGGCAGACGAATGTTTGATATGTCACCGTATTTAAGAATTAATACGCTTAAAATTTAGTTTTCTCTTCGCAAGTGTGATGAAAAATATTGTGTGTAACTCCGGGGGTAAGAATATTTCAAACTCGGGTCTTTAATTCTCTCCAGCCTGCGGCTGTCGGGTATTACCACCCTCGTATCAAAAATTTCACTTACCCCCCTCGTTGCACAATGTACTATAGTGTACGAGATGTCTTAAATTATTGGTTACTAATTTGTTAGCATAGAGAAGTAACTCAGTACAATACATAAAAATTACCGCCATCTAGAAATAATTTATAATAATAGGTAAATACTTTACTGTCCTAGAAAACGACTCTCAATATGTTAACGCCATCTACCGGGTGGGTTTGAAACTCAAGCTGAAAGCTTGCGTTTGGTTTCAAGCTCCTCGTGTATTCGTTACTTCGACAATCACTTGTTGTCGACGTAGGCTGCTAGGTGGCAGGGACAGTCTACATACGTACTATAACCACAAAGGGAAAAACTGTTTTGCAGACCTAACGCTATATCGTAGTAAAGTTTAGGAAGGTCAGTTAATAATCTTGTATGCCTGTACACGTACAGTCTGTACCTTCTATCAGGTAAACAGACTGGTTACACAGATATGGTTGTGACCATTTTACTACGTATTCTATCGATTATATACGGAACCAAAACGGGACCGGTATAAATACGGGACGCGGTCCTTTAATACGGTGACAAACCCATATATACGGGACGTATGGCAACCCTAAATATAGTAGCAATGAATGTAGGGCTTGCAATATCGGACGGTTTCCAATTCCGGAACTGATATTCGATATTGGGTCCCAATTTCGGAATTAGGGCTTCATATTTTTATTACATGTTTTAATAAAAAACAACATAAAATGTGACATTCTGATACTCTACGTTTATTAAAGAAAGTATCGTTTTAATGGAAATTAATTTGAAGCATTATTAATCGAGAAATATCAATTAATAGAGTAGTGCCGTGTTTGCACCTCCTATTTTAGCAACTTACTAAAACAAATAAATGCCCTTAACAAGATCGGAACCCCAGGACCTTCATCTTAGTATACAGAGGCACTGACTACTAGGCTACGCAGGCGTTATAAAAAATTAGGCTTCAGATGGTTGGCTAGCATCCGTAGTTCCCCAAATAAATACGCCGTATCGTTGAAGTAAATAAAAGTGACCATAATAAGTAATTAACTTACTTATTTCTCAAACGCGTTGTTCTAAAAAAGAAATGTCACTATCGCTCACATTCTTTCTACTTAATGCTAAAAACATGAAGTCTAGCAAGGAAGCATCAAAAGTAAAAAAAAATCGTTGCTTAAAGTAACGATGGTTAATGCATTTGCATGCTGCTACGTAGACTTCAATCTTTTGTCAGCGACAGCTAATTATACTAGCATAGTGTATTTTCTTAATGATTTTCAGTACGAGTAGTATACGTAATAAAATGTAATTAAAGTACCTACTTAAAAACAATTCCGGAATTTTCGATATTCAGTGGTCTCAATTCGGGAATCTTTTATAGTAAAAATACATCACGGAAATGAACGTTCTTAGTAAGCCTTAACTTAAAATGTCACAAAAACTTTGTTATATTATTATATTTTTTTAACTTTCAAAATACCCGAACGGCATTTGAAAAAAGCCTTTCGTGACTTGTGAATGACGGCGACCCAAGAATAAATATAGGAAAATTGTATAAATCACCTTCCTACTTTAAAGTTACTTTTTTACTATTGATTGATGCATTGCATAGTTCTGTAAAGCCAACCGTAGAGATAGTTGATCCCTTCTACACTCTTTCGAGTAGGTATTATAAAAACATAATGTTATGCCTAGTGTTTAATTACGAAAATTTCAAAAATCTTTGATATACTCACTTTTTTCCGCAGATTAGAATAAGTTGAATCAAATAAGTTACCCACAGAGAGTCAGACCAAGATAAGTTGGCAGCAATTTTGACGGACACGACAGTGCAAGTGTTATTTTAAACGTCAAACTTCTATCAAATTATGACGTTTACTTAACACTTGACTTGCACAGGCTGGGCTACCAAAATCGTTGCCAACTTAGCTTGGTCTGACTATTAATAAGTTTTTTTAAACACAAGCAAAGACCTGGCTTAACATTAGGTACGTGGACTACGTATAGATTAAATCGATTCGTTATCAGGCGGTCTATCAGTTTTTTTTGTGCTATCGATTGTTTATTGGGAAGAAACATGACGTCACTGTGTCTTTATTTTGTATGTTATTTGAATTTGCTTCATTGTATCTTCATTCTTCATCCTATCTTCGCAGGTTGTTTCTCAAATTTGACCTAAGAGTAAAAACACCATCAAAACTCTAAGAGCAGAAAAGTGGAAGGTTCGTTGCGAAATTAAATCCATTGTTACCAAGCCGGGCTTGTAGTAGGGATGTTTTACTGGCTTGCATATGAATGCATTGCTGACGGTTTGTAAATTACAATTTCCATTAACATTCGCCCGCTGTAATATAGACTTTATTACAATGTGATAGGGGCGAGAATGAGTTTACTTATAGATGCTGCTTAAGATGTCATTTGTTTCCGTTTTCAAATACGAGGCGCGCTTTCGTCTAATAAGACGGGAAGAAATCTACTGAAAAGATTATTCCGAGAATGGTGGAGGCATAATAAATACGTAAAAAAATATATGCCCTTTAGCTATTATCAGAGACGATACAGTAAGGTCGGGAAATTTCAGTCGAAAATTTGAATGTCAAGCGTTAATTCGTATATGTATAGGTGCTTAAATATCTACTCTGTGGGCTAAGGTTAGTGTCTCTGTAATGTAGTATAACTATATACTTTGCTAGTATAGGCTACCAAACGAAGCCCAAAAAATGCCATTCAGGGGAAATAATTCCCCTATAAGCGAATTTTGGCATAGTTGTAGATATACGTGCCTGAAACAACATACCTACTGCAGGTACTTGTGGATGGGGGTGCAGGTGGGAGAATCAACTTTTTAGCGTCACTCGTTGCCATGGTTACGATTAGTTGTCCAGGGGACAAAAGTTCATTGAAATACTGATTTTATGGTACTTAAATGAATTAAACTTGCGTTTTTGTGGTCGTTATAACCAATGTCCATAATGGGCCCCCTACTAAGCATGTTAATAGAACGGCATACAACGTCTCTTCAAACAAACTGTGCCACTGTTGTCCCTTGGACAACGGGACAGGATAACAAAACAAAAAAAGTTGATTCACCCAGGTACTTGTGGAAGCGGGTGGAAGGAATAAAAGGTCCCTTTTTAGTTTTTCGTAAATAACTCGTAAACGGTGGCTCATCGCGAAAAATGTTCGTATACATAAATAACCTACATTAAATTGCCTACAAGAAAGAGTCTAAACTTTTTCACTAGGATCAATCAATATTTAAAAAGAGAACCAGAAGCGGAAACGTTAATTCAAATAAATTATACACGATTTATTCCCTTCAATTTACCTTCGTTTGGTGATCTATTACTATAATTTGTTGTATGATAATAACATTTAACATGATTTTCATGTTAAATTAAAACTATATACCTAACTAAAAAATTTAACAAATGGTTACATTAATATTAGACATGTTAGACTGCATCGCGTGGCCCATTATAGGGTCAGGATAAATCGCGTGTCGTCCCGCCGAATCAGATCACGAATATACAGAACATATCAACTTACAAATATAATTAGGCATGTGTTTTATAATAATGAAGCACTTTGTCATTTTACAATAATAACAATAATAAAGCCCAGAAGGTAGGTTGGCTGCAATCAAACAGTGAAACCCTTTTACTATGTCATATAGTGACAAGGTAGGTCCTACTTAGGTACACAAACATTGACCGTGAATTTTGTGACAAGCGGCAACCACTAACCAACCGTTTAAGATAGAGCGATCCGCAAAAGTGCATGGTCCTTTTATGAAAGAATTTCATTCATAAAGAAACACAGTGATAACGAAACGTCGTTAACAATAGTTCAAAGGTTCGCCATGCAATAATTAAAGCTTCACTTATTTACAACATTAATGTTAAAAAAATTAAAAATGTTGATAGATTTTAGATAATATCAATACTTATGTTTACATCAAATTGGTATCATACTCGTACTTTACATTTCTTAATACAACCTTAACATTATATCATTGACAAAGTCTTATTTCTAGCTACTATCAGTTAGGTACGTGTACCTATAGTTTATTTTCTTTTTATCTGTTAACCAACGAAAAATTGTGGTAAAGGTCATTGGAACACTGATAATAATTATTGCCGTATAAAAGCAACAGAATTCCACATAGAAGGCATAAAAATATTTACATACAAGAATAGTTATTAAATTGTAATATACCCTATACCTTATTTTAGGTACTGGATAGGTAGGTACTACCTTTGTAATATTAAAACAAAAACCGGTCAAGTTCGTGTCGGGATACCTAATGAAAGTTTCCATGCCTTCAAACTGTTAGAGCTCCATTCCGATTTTGCCATTTTGGCTACAGAACCCTAAAACAGGCATAAAAAAACAGAAAAAAACAATAGCCTGCCAGTATCACTCTTGAAGAAATTAATTGACGACATTTCAATTTTCTGACCTTATAATTTTATTGGTTCTCTACATTTTAAGTGAACCGAGGAATACGCTAATAGTTTATTTTGTCCACTAGGAATTGTATTTAATTTATTATATTTTTTTATGTGTACTTATTCTAAAATGGCGTAACTCCAGTTCTACGCTAGAAGCTAGGTTTTATCTCGATAGAAAAAAAAACATGACTTAATTAATCAGTACCCCTAGTGTAAATTTTATCGACATCATAACGTGACGAACGCGTTTGCGTTTTGTATAGGATTTTGAGTTTTCAAAAAGTCCCGCTTGGCGCGCTCTTTCTAAATCCAATACAAAATGAGATTAAACGCAAACGCGTACGTCACGTTTCAAAATAGAATTTATTTACACTAGGGGTACCGATGTTATCTGTCATCGGCAATGTTTTAAACTGGTCCGTTGTTGTTTTAAAACAATTTTGATAAAATACCAGTTTTTCTACTACGAATTCACGAATACGATACCAGGCTTTCATACGGATACGACTGATCGACGGATAAACACTAACGAATGTAATGTAATTAAATGTTTGTACGATTTTCGACGAATAATTTTTGGTATTTTTGCAGTAGGTAAGGGACGAAACAGTATTTGTTATACTTTGGAGGATTATATACCTCATCGATCCATACGTCTTTGTCCATTTTATTACGATTAGTACATAGTAACTTAGTTATATAAATAAATTTCTCTATGTTTTGAAATTCAACCACAAAGTCAAATCCAATATTATGACAGCTATTTTTTATTTCACGTATTGTGCCGTAAAATTGGTAAAATCACAACATTTTTTAAATTCTTTTGTATTTTTGGTAATATGCCATATTCAATTTATATGAATATATTGCAGTGTTCAGGAAGCAAAATACTTCCAAATCATGTGTAAAATTTCATGTTTTATAAAAATGAAATGTTGTCAATTATAGATCTTAATTAAAATTAAAATATCAGTATTACACAAAAAAGGTTGTCAGAAGTGGGATTCGAACCCACGCCCACAGAAGTGGACTGCGACCTGAACGCAGCGCCTTAGACCGCTCGGCCATCCTGACTTGTCATGAGCTGACGAAAATAGCGTACCAGATCACTTGATTATTTGTATTGTTAAATGAACAAAACAAAATGAGAATATTATTTTATTACCACCTACTAAAATGATCGTCTAGGTTTGAAGTACTCGGTTTTCTATAGGAAGCGAGATTTGGCCACTCCAATAGAGGTATCTATTGTCTTTTCCATTTTCTGTAAGTAGTTACCTTAATGGTTATGTTTTTTTTTTTTTTATACTACGTCGGTGGCAAACAAGCATACGGCCCGCCTGATGGTAAGCAGCCTCCGTAGCCTATGTACGCCTGCAACTCCAGAGGAGTTACATGCGCGTTGCCGACCCTAAACCCGCCCCCCCTCATTGAGCTCTGGCAACCTTACTCACCGGCAGGAACACAACACTATGAGTAGGGTCTAGTATTATTTGGCTGCTGTTTTCTGTAAGGTGGAGGTACTTCTCCAGTTGGGCTCTGCTCTAGATCTGGAATGACATCCACTGGCTGTGCCCTACCACACAAAGCAAGATGACATTCACAATGCCCATACCTCTCTTTTGGACGTAGTTTAAGGACGTACCCGGGTCCAAAAACAATCTGTGGGTCTGTGTTGTAGGCAATCGTGAAACCTTTTAGGATTGTCACTATACATACCTAGTTCAAAATCCGACCTAGCTCAACTCCAGATCGAAAAGAACACAAATTAATGTGGGCACACCTCACCTACATCAGAATTAAATATACAATGCAAGGAGACATTTATTACTATCACGTAAAAACGTGTATATTTTTTTTTTTTTTAGTTAAATATTATAGGACATTATTACACAAATTGACTTAGTCCCACAGTAAGCTCAATAAGGCTTGTGTTGAGGGTACTTAGACAACGATATATATAATATATAAATATTTATAAATACTTAAATACATAGAAAACACCCATGACTCAGGAACAAATATCCATGCTCATCACACGAATAAATGCCCTTACCAGGATTTGAACCCGGGACCATCAGCTTCGTAGGCAGGGTCACTACCCACTAGGCCAAACCGGTCGTCATTCTCCATACAACCGTAGTCTCCATTTTCCTCTCTGGATATTGACATTTTGGATATTATGTTTACCTAATTTGATGTATATTAACCATAGCTATGTTATTACGTTTTACTTTTTTCGATTTTTGTATTATTATAAAAAATGGGAGCAAAAAACAGTTTCATACAAAAGCCCACAGGCTAAGAAAATAAACACGTATAAGTAGAAATATACACGTTTTTAACGTAATAGATAGTAATCTACTTTGCACTGTATATTTAATTCTGATGTAGGTGAGGTGTGCCCACATTGATTTGTGTTCTTTTCGATCTGGAGTTGAGCTAGGTCGGAATTTCAACTAAAAGGTTTCACGATTGCGTATAAAATTACCTTAATGATTATATGTATAATCATTAAGGTAATTTTAGGAAATGGAAAAGACAATAGATACGACTAATTGGAGTGGCCAAATCTCTTTTCCTATAGAAAACCGAGTACTTCGATGATTTTCTAACTTTTGCTAACATAAAGAAACAAAGTAAGTACTATAAGATATTATATAAAACACAAGTGTTTGCCGCACTTTTACTCGATAGCAATGCGGTACTTTTACCGCAACCAGTTTAAAAGCATCGAAAAGTAAGCCAATATTATATGTCCATTGTATGTTCCATTTCCCGTCGCCTCGGGAGCGCTATTCCATATTATTATTTGTCAGCTAGTAACATGAAGTTTTTGTGATAATTCATGATTCAACTTAATAAAGTTAGTATTTCCATTTCCATTAATTTTTCGTATGGCCGGAACGTCGATCCGTGCTGTAAGTATTGACTTCTAATTAATTTAACGTGGATCCACGTTAGTGAATATGTATGAATTAAAGTTTTAAACTTCAAATTATGTCACATTTTCCTCCAAAAAGGTGTAGAGTAACTGTAGCACCTTTAGCAAGTTATTTTACGAGTATCTCCTGTAACTGAAGCGTCTATGCTGTATACTCAGTTACAAGTTATGTCAGTGACATTATACATATTTATTTATGAATATTTCTTTTTAAACAGATTTCATAGACATTTTTAATTGCTCCTAAGTCTTATAATAATTAAAAAATAGATATATTTTCAATAATGTTGATATCCAGAGAGGAAAATGAGGACTAATTTTATTTTCAATAACAATATACACAAGTAGAAGTCTGGCTAGTCAAATATTGTTGACAGATTTTCCCTTGTTGTGTCACTAATTGTCTATGATTTAAAAAACCTAAAGGCTGTTGTTAATTTATGTCATTCATTCAAATTGTTCGCCGTTTATAAGGAGTTTATTTTAAATAATATTCATAATGACTATACCGAGTGGGGTCCACAAACTATTATTTAAGCTCGTAATTACGACAATGTGCGAAGTTGACGTGAAGCGTTGAATAACGAAAAACTGCTATGTTTACAAGTCTTATACAATTTAGTAGGATGGTGCTCTATTACTATTTTGATACTTTAAGTACTAGTTCTAACATTTGCCTATAACTTTAATTAAGTACGTGAAATTTATTAACACCTGAATCTCATGAACGTGTTCAGTGTGTAGTGTAAAGTAACGGATAAACTAGAAGTTCTGGAAAATATCAATAAAATTCAAAAATTGGAACGTAACGAGTTATTGAAAACCAATATTTAGAAGAAATCTGCGGAGTGAAGTGACTGGTCAGCAGTAGTTTGATTTAAGAATATAAAATATATAAAAAATATCTTGGCAAAACATGTCTATATATTTCTATTTTATATCTTTGTATTTTACATAGTGGTAGAAACTAAGTAAGCTGACTTTGAGTGCATGTCAACGTATATTTAACTGATTTCCTTAGGTACCTTACGTGTGCACAAAAAATCAAAAATAATATGTTCTAGTATCAAAACTATAATTCCTACTATACAAAGTGTGACCAGCCCATGATTTTTTTAATTTCCCGCCAAAAATTTGGGTAATATTTCGGTAGCCAGACTCTATTATAATTATTTATCGGTAAGTACAATTTCCTAGGTATAAAATTAAAACTAAAGTAGCCATAAAATAAAACACCTTAAAAATTAAACTAATATTAAACAAAACTAAAAAATATACTAATTAACAAATAAGTTATAAAAAGAATACCCCTTCTAAAGCTTCCGCCTGCGGCATAGATCCTATTTATGAATTGAAATGTAACTAAAATATCGTATACCTACTTTGCTTGGTAGTGTTTTCTTTATTACATACAAACATAACGATGTTTATTTTGGGATGACACTCAAAATGGAAACATTTTCGCCATGTCACGAGTCGTTGTTAAACAAGTTGAAATTGTCGGCTGTACACACTGCACTATTTTGTGGTTATGATATTTACATTTTTCAATTGAACACGGCCGTAAGTTGCATCCGTTTGCTAACATAATACGCCATATTTATATTATATTATTACCATAAAAGCACACCGCACAGTTTATTTGTAAAGAAGAATTATTTTGTTTAATTTTGGTTACTTACTGCTGCGGTCCAAACTCTACAGCTACATGTCTATGGTTCGAAGAGTTGAAGCCTGACATGTATTGAAACAATCGCGTTATTTTCGTTGTCATTTAAAATATATTTCTGTTTATTAATATAGGAGCTTTGTAATATCAAATAGTTTCATTCGTCTTCACCAGTAGGTCTCCTATACTAACCTACAATATTTGGTGCACGTGTTTGTCAAAATTGTTAAGAGATGGAAGGTATTCTTTATACTGTAAAGTTTTTATTGGAAAAACTTTATTTATTTATTAAATTGTTAAATAAAATTCTAATATGTGTCATTCTGAGGCAAAGGGAGCCATAACCATAACCCAATACAATTATTTAAAATAAATTGTTTTCCTACATTTGTTTTGCTTGTGTGCGCTGTACTTTTTAAACTAAATAATATAAATGGTTGCTGTGGTTACAATGCTTTTACTTTTCCCTGAATGTTGTTGAAGTCAACCAGTAATTTAACAAAACAAATAGGCAGAAGTAGAAATGACAAGTGTGGAAATTGATTATACCAAACATACAGCAGTAATTAATTTGCAAAATTATTTGAGAGTTAAATGCGTGCACCCAGATGTTAATTATGGTAAGTACCTACCTACTTTGCATCGCGAGAATATCGCTTACGAAATGCTTTTGCCCTGTGTGGCAGCTACCTCAATCAAATGTGTAAAGCTCGAGAAAATACCTACTGCCAACTTGTTAACCAAGTTATAAAAGAATTGACATACACTCTAATCCTATATAAATGTAATATGCCATAGATTGTAAAAAGTAAGGATAAGCCCATACAAACAATACCGACCGAAAAGTCTCGTTAAGCAAAACACAGCGCCCTCTGTTGTATACTGCGTAAACTACGTGGCCGATGTTCAGAGCAAAGATACAATCAAGTCTCTTTGGCCAGAGATATACGCGAAAGTAGACTGCACTCTCGCCTCCAAAAAACGTGTCTAGAATAATGGCTCGAGGGAGGACTTATGTGCCAATTACATCCACACTTTATCAGGCCTGGCCTTACTAAATATCATTCTTATAAATTTTGCCGTACTAGTCCATTACGACCTTCTGAGGGCGTTGGCGGAGCGCCTCGACTCTCCTCTCACTTGTTACTGGGTTGAAGTGGTGATTGGCAGGGCCAAATAGAGCAGATTGTTTGCCTTGCTTGCCCCTGTTAATTGATATCATATTATTATATCGTGTAATATATTTAGTTTTAGTTTTTTCTATTATTTTATTTTTTGTGTTGTTCAACTAACATAGGTAGTTATTAAGATACTCTGTAACTAACAAGCTATGGATCAACTTGGTCTGAAATAAATTATTTATTTGTTTATTAACTTCACTTAAGTATATTAAGTAGGAATAAGTGGGAGTTAAAACATATTAAAATGTGTTAGATAAATACATTATTTTTTAATTACATACAAAATACTTCATAACCAAAGAAGCTTGATTTTCACTAAATATCAACATTTACAAGGACTATTACTTAAGTGAGTCAATAAACTAGCCTAACCTCCATAACCAATAAAAATTGCATTTTTTTTAATAAATATGATAATAGCAGAGGTCTTTGTACTCTCTCGCTCGGCAGGATTTTTGGAGGCAAGAATGCAGTCTACTTTAATATGTGTCTGTGTACTGCCTCATCGCGTCTCGCGCCGTGCAAGGTCGATGAAACAAAATTATCGTTTAATATTTGTTTTAAGCAAGAAATAAATGTAATTTGAAATGATTTACCGATGATATGAAATGTCATAAGGGTATTTGATTTTTCTGTAATAGTTTTTACACAATTTCACAACATAATTAGGCATTTAAAAAAGTTTGCAATGGCATTACGTGACGCGCTTCCACTGCGCAATTCGCCACACGACTGAGCGCAGCGGTGTAACCAAATGCGATTTTGACACCCATGTATTGGCCCCATTCGTAGTGCTCGTAAGGCCAGTCTTTACGAAGTAATATATAGGTCTATGGATTAGTCCGGTTTCCTCACGATGTTTTCCTTCACCAAAAAGCGACTGGTAAATATCAAATGATATTTCGTACATAAGTTCCGAAAAACTCATTGGTACGAGCCGGGGTTTGAACCCGCGACCTCGGGATTGAAAGTCGCACGCTCTTACCGCTAGGCCACCAGCGCTCTCATATACACATTATCATCTCATATATACAAGGGTCGACTATATTCAACCTTATTTCACAGAACTAAAGCCGAAATTTGAACTGAAAAGCGTCAAGCGATGTTACGAGAGTAAATTGTAGATGCTGCAAGTGGTTGGAATATCGATCCTGGTGCAGTATAA
Organism: Cydia pomonella; assembly: GCF_033807575.1. Lineage (NCBI taxonomy): Eukaryota > Metazoa > Arthropoda > Insecta > Lepidoptera > Tortricidae > Cydia > Cydia pomonella. The sequence continues at coordinate 6,460,172 of NC_084713.1, read as the reverse complement.
TGAAACTGTTGCATTAGGCCATATATTCGGTATATAACACATAGATATTACAAGCTACTTAGCTTGTTACCAACCATCGTAGCTTATTCACCAGGAAATTGACAGGAAAATTATACTGTCAATTGTCAGCGTGGCGAGATAGGCCCCTGTCCGGGCTTTGGGGTCTGGGGTCAACTAGGCAACTGTCGTCTAATTTCTAACTCAGAAGGAATTTTATTAGGACGAGTCTGATGTTTTCCTTTACTGAAAAGCGACTGGTTAGGTACAATGGAGCGTCAAGAAACTCAGTACTAACCCACCTTTGCCTTTGCTTAGGAAACACCTCACGACTAGAGAGACTAACTAATATTTTTACACGTTTATTGTCTCTACATTTTATTGTTGAATGTCTTTCCTGTCACTAACACATAACAACACAACGAAGATTTATTTTAATGTTCCGGACACTCAACATAAATATCCACTATAAAGTAAAATAAAACACATGTCCGATTTTTTTATCAAAATATACGAGTATACTGCAATTTTTTCACACAAATTAATAAAGTTCGGTTAAATAACGTAAAAGAAATATACAAAGCTACATTGAATACAGATTGAGGCAATGCAAGCAGAATTTTATAGTATATTATTAATTGATATTAATGATTCATTAGCCAGACTCGAATCTTGAACTACAAAAAGTAATTTTTACTACTCGTTACTAATAAAACATTTTGTGAAATCCTTTAATGAACAGATACTACTGCGATAATATGTATTTGTTAAACGCAGTGCGATAATTGTTATTTTAAGCGCAGTTTCATTTTTCACTTAAATAGCTCAATTGTTTATATTTTTTGTTTCAATTTATTAGACCATTTTTTTTTGTTTAATGTGACATATTATCTAAATGTTCAATAACTACTTAAACAGTACCACTATATAAGAAATAACTTAAAATAACCTTACTTTTGCAGACGAAACAATTCGCTTTCTCACCGCCCAAGCAACTTCCATAGGCTTGCCGGCAAAAATGCACCTAGTGTCACCAAACAACCCTGTCCTGGTGGTAACCTGGGAGGGCCTGCAACCTGAGCTACCAGCTATACTGCTCAACTCCCATATGGACACCGTGCCGGTAGAGGTAAGATCAGACAAAAATTGTCCCACCCAATTACTTTTTCCTCAAGGCACAGGTGACTGCTATAGGATTGCCTGCACATAGCGTCACCAAACAACCTCGTAGTGGTAGTAACTAGGGAAAGCCTGAGCTGCCAACCATGTGCCGGTAATAAATAAAATAAAATAAAATAAAAAGCCTTTTATTTCATGCAAAGAACAATTACATTTTTAAGGTGAGAAAAAACAAAAATTAATGATTTAAAAAAGTAATATGAATTATATATTATGTGTTTTCTTTTTTTTGGTTGTTGCACGAACCCCTCCTCTTAGGTGAAGGTGAAGGCCTCCTCTAAAGATTTCCATTTTTCTCTGTCCTGAGCTATTTGTGGCCAGCAGGGCCCCGCTACTTTTATTATGTCGTCTGCCCATCTGGCATGAGGTCTCGCTCTCCGACGCTTTCCCAGTGGGCCCTTCCATTTCGTTACCCTGCTAGTCCATCTCTCGTCCTTTAGCCTTGCTACGTGTCCTGCCCACTTCCATTTTTGTGTTTTAGCGTAAGTTAAGGCATCCTTGGCTTTGGTGATATTTCTAATTTTTGTGTGACGAATTTTTTGAATTTTTTTAATATTAAGCATGCTTCGTTCTATTCCACGTTGGCAAGTAATAATTTTGTTTTTAATTTTCGATGTATACTTCCAAGTTTGACATGCGTAGGTTAAGCATGGCAGGAGGCATGATGTCATTACTTTTGTTTTGATATAAATTGGCATGCTGCTTTTAAATATTTCGCTTAAAGACCAGTATTTATTCCAAGTATTTTGTGCTCTTCGCTCTACTTCTAGTTCGTTATTTTTCCTGTCGAATCCGATTTGTTTTCCGAGATAGATGTATTTATCTGTATATTTCAAATTTTCACTGTCCACTGATATTTTTCTTATTTTGCTGTTTGTCATAACCATTGTTTTGGAGAGATTCATTTCCAGTCCTACTTGTTTACTGGCAGCATTCAGTGAATCAAGCATAATTTGTAGTTGTAGGCTGGATTCCGAAAAGAGCACTAGGTCATCTGCGAAGCGAAGGTGACTTAGGTGTTTGCCGTTAATATAGAGCCCTGTTTTTTCCCAATCTAGTCTTTTAATTATTGACTCTAGAATAGATATAAATAATTTTGGCGATAACGGGTCTCCTTGTTTAACTCCTCTTTCGATAGAAAATGTAGGACCAGTACTTTCTAGTTTTATTCTAGCTGTACTGTTATTGTAAATATTTTTGATTATTTGTATGTACTCTATCTCCACTTCCTGAGCCTTCAGAGCAGTCCATATACTTGAGTGTGATACGGTATCGAAGGCCTTTTTATAATCGACGTAAGCGATATAGAGCGCTCTTTGTTGTTCTTGATACATTTCCATGATTAGTTCCAACGTATGTACGTGGTCGATTGTAGAGAACCCCTTTCGGAAACCTGCTTGCTCTATTGGTTGTTTTGCTTCTAGTGTAGTACTTATTCTGTTGTTTATGATGGTAGAGAATAGTTTGTAGATACAGGACAGTAAACTTATAGGTCTGTAGTTCGTAATATCCTTGGAATCTCCTTTTTTGTAAATTAAAATTATTTCAGACTCTTTCCATTGTGATGGTATTTCAGCAGTTTCTAATATGTGATTAAATAAATATGTTAAGGGTAGAGTCAGTAATGAGTGGGCGATCTTTATGGCTTCATTCGTAATGCCATCTGGTCCTGGACTTTTATCTGCTTTTAACCTTTTTATTGCCTGTGTGACTTCGTTTTCACATATTGGTGTTATATGTCCACTCTTTTTTAGTATGGTAGAGTTTACATCAATGTGGCTAGTACTCTCTTTTACCTGGTCACTGTATAGGGATTTATAAAAATCAGTTGCTACCTCTATTATTTCTTTTCGATTATTTACGGCTTTACCTTCTCGGTTTAAACTGTCTATCCAGCATTTATGCGTTTTTAATTCTTTAAAAGCTTTTTTCGTGCTTCCCGCTCGTTTTAAGTGATTTTCGATCATCTGCGATCTGTAAGTTTTATAGTCTTGTTTTATGTATTTGCTTATTAGCTTGTAGAGAGCTGATAGTTCGTTTCTTGTGGCCCGAGTCTTGGTCTTAGTTCGATGTAGTTCTTGTCTTCTCTTGATAAGTGCCAGTGTGCGCTCATTTAAAACTTTATGAGTGCTTATTGAAGATTCGTTAGATACTCGAGCATTCTGTAAGCTCTGGGATATAGCGTTTGTAAGAATGTTATAATAATTTTGTACTGATGTGTTCCCTTGACAATTACTTAAATCTTGTAAGTGAGATAAAATATTTTGTTTATAATTTGCTATTTCTTGTTCAGTTTTAAGTGTTGAATGTCTATTATTATGGTAACCTGTTCGCTTTAGCTTTTGTTTCGAGAAGATTAAGGTTGCTCTGACTGCTCTGTGATCCGATGGAAAGTTTAGGTTCAAAACTTCGATATTTCTAATAAGGTAAGGTTGACTTGACAGTATGTAATCTATTTCATTTTTATGTTTACCGTTCGGTGATCGCCAGGTCCATCTTCGGTTGGGTTTTTTAGGAAAGAAAGTATTTAAAATTGCAAGTTTATGTTCAAGGGCAAAGTCAATTAACATCTGGCCTCGCTGGTTTCTTTCGCCGTAGCCGTTTGGTTTCATTATTAAGCGTTCTTCTTTTCGTGGTTGTCCTATTTTTGCATTTAGATCACCCATAATTAAGTAGTCCTTATATGCTTGGTCGATGGCCTTGTTAACATTCGTATAGAAGGTGTTTATCTCCTCCTCGCAAGCTGCTTCAGTTGGTGCATACACCTGTATGATAGATATGACTCTTCCTTGAATGTTTAAGTTTAATAATGCTACTCTATCACTCATACCCGAGAAGCTTTCAATCCATTCCTTGCGAGATTTGTTTATTATGAATCCGACTCCATATTTACCGGGTGTCTGGCCCGTGTGGCATAATATAAAATTATTATGGTCTTCTATTTGGGTGCCCATACGTCTAATTTCGGATAAACCGATTATGTCGTATTTTATAAATTTAATTGCTTCGCTCAGTTCAATTAAACGTTCGTGAGTAGATAATGTTCGGACGTTATAAGTTAGTAAATAGATCTCATTTGTTGTTATTTTCGTAGAATTCGTTTTTTCTTGTGTTTCTGTTACTTCTTGTATTGTTGATATATATTGGGAACTCTTCTTTAGAGGGTTATGGTCTTGATCTTCCACGGTGACCAGCCGGGTTGGAAGATGTGGTTTGGTTTTAATTGTTATTTTTTTAATGTTATCTATGTCGGAGGGGGGCGTTAGTTGCTATAAGTTGTCGTTAGTATTATGCTGTGAGCTAGGCATGTTGTTTTGATTTTTGTTTACTAGAAAGTTAAGCATGCTTGGCTTCACAATTCCTTCAGTCAGGCTGGAAGTTCTTTTAATTGATGTATGGTGCTTATTTTTCTTGTTGGCCTGAACTTTTGTTCCGTCGTGTATGGGTATTTCGGGCGATAATGTTAGCTGTCTCTTATTGTTGCTCGTAGTTTTGTTTTTGACTTGTACCACAAGTTTATCATATTTAATCTTAACTATATTGCCTTTTTCTCTCTCAAGTTTGGCCTGCTCTTGCAGCTCTTTTCTCTTCTCTAGTATTTGCTTCGGATAATCTTCCGTTATATAGTACGTAGTATCCTTTAGGGCCTCTTTTCTTTGTTTAAATATTTTAATTTTGGTTCCAAGTGTGGTAAATGTAGCAATTATTGGTCGAGATCTTTCTCCCTTATTGCCAATTCTCTTGATTTCTTGGATATCTCTGTGATCTAGCTCTAAAGAAAAATATTCCCTTGCAAAGTTGATTATGATGTTTTCCAACGTTTCATATGATGTTTCGGTTTCTTCGAGACCAAAAATTACAATATTATTTTTTCGTGCCTGTTTTTCCAGGTAGTAAATCCGTTTTTCTTGATTTTCCAGTTTTTCTTTTAGGTTTTCGTATTTTTCATCTAAAATTTTAAACTTTTCATCTAATATACCGTTAATATTTTGTGTTACTGCTGCTGTTACTTTTTCTCCGCTTTCTTTGATTGTGATCTTCTGTTCGTTGAGCTCGCTCTGGATTTTACGGAGTGCATCCATAATGTCTTCCATGGTTTTAAATATAATCTCAGGTTTGTTTTGATATTACAGGTGCCCTCTCGTGGATTTTTATTGAACTAGCTGTTTGTGGCTGATACTAGCCGTTACCTTATATCAATTAGTTCGATAGTTGTCAATTTGCTTCCAAAGATTTTCAACAGATGGCGTTAGTTTCTTGGGGTAGTCTTGAAAATTATTTTTTGATAATTTGATATTTTCACTAAATTTTATGTAAAATAATCTACGATTAAGTTAATGTTCACGTTTCGCCTTTCTGGTACTTGTCTTTTTCTCCTTGGTCTCTGTTTCTTCGGTGTATATGCGTAAAACGCACTGTAAAAGTAAAAAACACAACCGCCGTATTTCACTGTTTTTTTGTACTTTCTAGACGTTGTTAGGTTTTATCCACACTGTATGTTATGATTTCATTGTTTGTTCACCACTTTTTTTATATTTCACTGAGTTTATAGCACAATATTTAATTTTACGATCGTAAATAGCACGGAAACGATGTAAACGTTGGCTCACTAGCGCCACCATTCCTGGGAGGGCCTGCAACCTGAGCTACCAGCTATACTGCTCAACTCCCATATGGACACCGTGCCGGTAGAGGTAAGATCAGACAAAAATTGTCCCACCCAATTACTTCTTCCTCAAGGCACAGGTGACTGCTATAGGATTGCCTGCACATAGCGTCACCAAACAACCTCGTAGTGGTAGTAACTAGGGAAAGCCTGAGCTGCCAACCATGTGCCGGTAAAGGTAAGTAAGTTAGTCCATCTCGTTCGCACTGATGAATTGGTTCGATAGAGAGGGAATGCGATCGAGTTCACGCAGAAGCTAACCTATGTAAATGTCAAATGCCAGCTCTTGGTAGATGTGCAGTTCTTTGTTGTTTAACTATAAATCGAGCTAAGTGACGGGTATATCGCTTATTGCATCTATACGGTTGCCGAACACTTACTGTAAGCCGGTCAACGGCAGTTTTCTGTTCGACGTAGTTTCAGCACACCGTTGCCAATATTCGTCAAAATAAAAATAACTCCCACGATCGACATTTCAAGTCACATTACAGAAAGCTCATCCACCTCAGGTTTCGTCAAAAGTCTAGTTGAATTTAAGTGTAAAATATAAATTAAGTGTAGCAATGAATGTTTTTTGCATTTCGCGATAAAGTATTTTTTACATTGCAATAATTCTTAACGATATTTCGTGAAACGGAAAACTCAACCCAACCACCGAAAAAGTCTGTGGTACGCCGGTGTACCTTTCCCTTTCGAAAGTGACTTGAAAAAGGGTCGATGTACTTAATAAGCGCTTTGCCTCAAGTATGACCAGTGTAGTTTCGAGATAAATATGCAAGAATACCGTAACAAGTATATTCAACGAATAGTATAATTCCCTAATGATTATTCCAGGCTCCTGTCTCAAATAAATTTCGGTTCCAGAGCTTCATTTTATTTAAATGTAACTTCCTTTTAAATTAAGAATCTACTCGTAATTTTCTTCCTTCAAACTAATTTTACGGCTTTGAAAGGAGATGCCAGAAAAATGCAAACACGACGAGATTGAATTACAGAAAACGGGTCTTTAATTATCTGCAGCGGCACTGTCAGATTTAGTATTCATAAGATATTCTTAGAATTAAAATATCGCTTGAAATATCAGAATACTAAGAAGATACATTTAATATGAACATCACTACTAAAAGCGAATGGTATCAATCTTGTTTCAAATAATATACGATCAACAAGCACAACGCTTTTAACAATCTTAAACTAATTACTTTTTTCTAAATAATAACCTCCTTTTTTTTAATTGGTTAAACAATATAGTTTTTATTGTGAAAATTTTAGGGAAATTGGAGGCACCCTCCATTCGCAGCAGAGATAGAAGATGGTATGATCTACGGACGCGGCGCGCAGGACATGAAGTCTGCCTCCATTCAACACCTGGAGGCAATTCGGGGGCTCATAGCCAAGGGCAAGCGTCTGAAGAGAACTGTTCATCTTTCATTCGTGCCAGGTTTGTTAAGTTAATACTGATCTAAGTAGATGATTATAGTTAATACTGATCTGAGCAGAGGATTTAGATTGCCTTCATTCAACAAGGGCACGCGGCTGAAGAGGGCCATGCATCTTTCCTTTATGCCAAGTCTGTTACATGCTAAAGCAAATAAAGTCTGAGTCACAGCATCTAGAGGCTACACTTAATCGGACAAAAGAATATTTGTTCATTTCATTAGGTATATTAATCGAACGAAGCGCTGGTGGCCTAGCGGTAAGAGCGTGCGAATTGTAATCGGGAGGCTCCTACCAATGAGTTATTCGGAACTTATGTACGAAATATCATTTGATGTCAGTGCTCTCATGAGCCGTGACAAAATGCTGGGACAGGAAGAAGAGGTATATTAATCGGCTTGCCATAGTACATCGTTAAGTACTTTCATTAGCCATTAGTATTATATTCTTCTCTATTTAGTTAGGTATCTCACGAGATAGAAAAATGGTTACCAAGATTCAATTGTAAGCAAACAGCGTCTTCTTACTGTTCCAGCATTGTATTTTAAATTCCGAGCTCAGCGCTCACGGCTGTGCTGTAATACAGAAATCGCGTGTCCCCGAGGAAATAAATTATTTAGCGAAATAGACAGAACAGTGGCCTAGAGTCTAGAGTTTTCGCATCAGGTTCTTGTACCTGTACATATTTAGGCGATCTTTTGAAAATATGCAAATCCGGATGTTTTAATACACAAAATGTGGTTCCGGCAGAATATACCCGGATTTCCGCGAGTCAAGCGTGTATAATGTAAGTCGGGCAATATTATTACGTTAACGTATGAAAATATAACATATTTTTAATAGGAGAAAGAATCTTTTAAATCTGTCGCTCTGATAATCTGATAAAAGATCCATTCATTTTAAAGGACAAAATTAAGTACGGTATTAAGTGGGTTTTATTACATAAAATAAATTAAGGTAGGGAAAGTTATTGCTTTACTTTAGGCATGCACTTAGGTATCTCCCGTTACATAATTAAGTTAATATAAAACTCGAGAAATATGCAAAAACGTACCTATTGGTAATTAAAATTAGCAATACATTTTTTTACATAAAAAAGCAAACTCAAAATAGAAGTAGGTAAAATAAGATTTCAAAAGAATCTAATAAACTAGTAGGGAAATTTTATAAAGGTTGTAAAGGACTTGTAACGACTTGGAACGGGCCGGCATAAGTGCTTTGATCTTCCTAATGCAGGTGTACAACACTGTAATTGTGAAGCAGTTCTGCTTCAGAAAAAGTAGATCTTAAGAGAAAAGTTGAAGACATTATAGAAAATGTTATTACACAATTTGATGTATACTAACTACAGCTATGTTCGCCGTTTTTCAATTCGTTATATTAATTATTATAATAGAGAGGAAAATGACTAAGTTTGTGGGAAGAAATACAATTGTATATTTTAATTGATAGATCCCAAATTTTAGACAAGAAATTTAAAGTAGGTATCTTTTATGGATCCCGTTGATCAATGCTTCGGATTACTGTACACTTTTATTGCAGAGGTACATTGTAAAATACACTTGTTTTATCATTTACGAGATATCGTTATACATTTGCTTTCATGTAATGTAAAGAAGATACAGCGAGTTGCAAAATTGCATGGCCACATTATGAATGGATCTAATTCAAAAAAGTGATCATGCACTTTTCCAACTTGGAGTACAGTCAGCAGCAGAACTCGCTAAATAAATTATGTTTTTGCTTGTTTAAGATGAAGAAAAAGGTGGCGAACACGGGATGCGAGAGTTTGTTAAGACCGAGGCTTACCGCCGCCTAAACGTGGGTTTCGTGCTAGACGAGGGACTGTCCAACGCCGGGGAAGAGTTCCTGGTCTTCAACGGAGAGAAAACCAAGTGGCGTGAGTACCTATTGTGTTCTGGAAGACCAAGGTCTACTGGCATGTGAACGTGATTTTGCAATGGACGAGGACTGTCCAACGCTGACGAAGAGCTCCTGGCCGCGTAGCCAACGTTACAATGGTTAACGCTCCGTAGCGTAGCCATCTCTCTCTATCACTCTTCCGTATTGGTGCGACTGTGATAGTTGCGTTTCGTTCGCCACGGAGCGTGAGCGATATATGCACGTTGGCTACGCGGGCTGGTCTTCAACGAGGAGAAGTGGCTTGAGTACTTACTGTGTTCTGCAAGACCAAGGCCTTCTGGCATGTAAACAAGATTTTGCAATGGACGGGGGACTGTCCAACGCCGGCGAAGAGTTCCTAGCCTTCAACGGGGAGAAGATCAAGTGAGGTGAGTACCTACTGTGTTCTGGAAGATCAAGGCCTAGCATGTGACCGTGATTTTGCAATGGATGAAGGACTGGCCAACACAACTGAAGAGTTCCTGGTGTTCAACGGGAAGAAAAATAAGTGGCGTGAATATATGAATATGACGGCGTCGCGCTATGGACATGTGGCCAGGCCCTAAGCGAGGTCTACTACTGCCTGAATGCGAGGTTCTTACTAAGCGAGAGGCTGTCAGAACATTAGTTTTGTTTATAATTAGATCTGTTTATAAGCTTAAAAGAAGGAGTCACTTAATTACGATCAGTGAACCATCAGGGTCAGCGCTCAGGCAAAGATTACCTTCTCGTGACGTATTACGTAGATTAAGTAAATTTCTGACTTATTTATAAACTGCACTGTCAAACTAGCTGTCACGCCTGGGTGACATCAGAAATAGACTTATGCATACCTGTAATGCACAGACGAGTCGATTAATGTCAACGGTGAAAGTGAGGGACAGTTAAAGTGTTGAGATACACAAATACCAATACTGTGTAATTGTCTATTAAGAGCTTTCCATAAATGATGTTGAAAATAATACAATGATTGCGGAAGAGTGATTGATTACGAAAAAATAAATCCTTAGCATAAGAACTTTGCCAACGAAAGTTTAAAAAAGTTGGTAAACATCCCATTATTTTAAGGCGACTGCTATAAAAGTGCCAAGTAGTGCAAAAGAGCATTGTTTTCACTACAGATAACGGAACAATTTATTCCCTAAAGTGAAATAACCGTCCGTTTAGAGGTGCCTCTTTGTCTTGTAAGGGGCAGTTAATGGTATGACTTTGTGACCCATATTTAGAGTCTTATTACATTTTAAAAGTTGTTTCATGCCTCGTATTGTGAGCAAACATTTAAATAGATCATTCAAATGGGTAATAAACTTTTTCTTGTCTTTTGCAAGAATCATTATAAGTTCAGCATAATCGGGGATAAGTGATCGGGCATATTCTGTATCGTGTTCTGATTAGGTATAAGAAAAAATAAATTGACACGTACTTTTTTTTCTATGGGACAGTTCGTCCAAGTCATCCAACCCTCCATGCAAAGACTAAAAACTTTTAACGTCAAAAAAATGTTGCTTCTATTTTTCCAAATATGCCCTTAAACTGATCCCCACTATTTGTGTTACACCTTGTAGATTCCTATCACCGTTATCTTTTTTTGCTTTGCTGTAGTTGGGAGAAAATAAACAAATGGACAGCATCACATTCGCACTTATATTATTAGGAGAGTATAAACCATAACGTTTTAACCGATACTTAGTTATATTATCACTCGTAGAAGTCTGATGAGCAAAGTTTGTTCCCTTTGAACTTCGGTTCCAATAATATATGGCTTAAAGTTGTACCGAGCAAATCGGTGCTGGAATTTATTTTCATTTGTCAATTAACGCTTTAGTTAGAATTTATTAGTAAAGCTGTTTTTACGACTTTTTATTTTCTACAGCAGAGACCAAAGAGAAAAGTATGGAAAAAGTCAGCAATCAAGTATTGAATAGTTGTATTTAGGTACCAATACCAACTGCAATAACGAGCTGAATCTCAATGACTCCTCAAGGGTAACTTAACTATAAACTAAAACTAAGGGAAGAATATTTTATTTTCATAAATTAAATTGCTAGTTCCTAGAGATTTTATAAAAGTAATGATGTTTTCCTAAACATTTTTTAGTACATACTCTAAACTAATTATTGTCTTTTCTTTGGTGCGTAAACAAATCCTTAACACACGATAGGCCACGAGGAAATTTTGAAATAATTACCCGTGACGTAGCTGACTAATCTGACGTCGACCTGATTTATCATCTGATCACAATACCAGGCTTGTCTACGCGACATAAGTATACAGATACCTACGAGTATTATTATATTTATCAGAGGTATTATTTTATGAAGCTTCTCTACCTGCATAGGTAGTATTTGACTTAATTATGAAAGTTATAATAACACGTGCAGACAATCCATTTCCTAAGCATTACGCGCAACCACAACACAGCCCTTAGTATTATGACCTTCAAGTCCGTGACTGTCACCCGTTTACACCTTCTTGGCCTTGCGAGTTACTAAGCCGTTATTATTTGCTTTTGCTAACAACTTTCCGCTGTACTTATGTAAATATCTATAAAGTAAGTGCTTTTTGCTTGTTAATTTCTTCTCTTGTTACTTTATGTTCAAGCTTTGTATTTTTATTGTTTTAGGTTTAGAAGAATCTTCATTAACAATTTTTCTTAAAACACCAATATCGAACGTGCCTTGTAAAAATTACTTGAACCGTCAAATTCTTATTTTTTGAAGAATTTTCAACTAGCGTTTCAGACTAGCGTATTTTTACCGACCGTATACGCGCGCTTCAAAACTCTGGACGCTCGTATACGAGCTTACACCGGCGTGTGCGCTTGAACCGGTGCGTGTCAGCTCGGACGGCAGGAACTCGTACGAATGGTACGCGAGCGTATATGTTCCTACGCGCGCTCCTAAAAACGAGCTTATACGCTCGTATAAAACGCTAATCTGAAACCACCCTAAGCCACCTACAAAACCAAGCTCACACAAATACACTGCAACATTGCCGGCAGCTTACAAATCCACGTTTCACTCACATATAAACCAAGTAAAATAATAGTTAAGAGCCCTTAATCCTTGGAGCGTTCTCCGATTTCACGAAATAACGCTCGATAGATGGCGTTGGCGCTCGGTACGCGAGCGCCGGCAACGCGACGCGCGTTTCAATGCAGACTAGAATAATCTTGATAGTTTTCAACAAAGAATATAATACTCACTAGGAGAAGAACGCTAACTACATACAAAAAAATGCCCCTTTCAAAAGTTCGTTTATACTAGTGGCGCTCTCTTTGTATCTCAGTACTAAAATTGACAACCGGTTTAGCCTGGCGGGTTTTGGTAGGTATTGATCCAGTTCTAGCTAGTGGTTCTGGGTTCGAATCCCGGCGACGGAATTTCTTTTTGTATTTTTTCATTTTTTGTTTTTGTTGGGGTGAGGTTTTTAAATTAGTATTTATCAAATAAAAAAATATTATGTTACATATTAATCAAAATCACAGGCATCTTTTGTCCTAAGAGATAATGATATCTATATTTTGAAGTTTATTCAATATAAAAGGTAACAATACAGTTTATTATCAAGTTATAAATATTTTTATTCCTATATATTAGGATCAAAAGAGCTTAATTCGTTCGAAAAACATACAATAGGCAGGAAAAAAGTCATTTTTTATACAAATTTATGTATCGGACGGGGCCTTGTTAAACTAACTGTGACACTTCCATATAATATCTACATACCTATATGAATTTTATTCAATGAGACCACAGGTCGGTAATTTCGGTTCATTATTGATGTGGGTACCAAATAGTTAACCTATCCTGTGCGTGTGATTATCTTTTGATTTTTTTAAGGAGTTATTTTTGTTTAGGTCGTCTATTTTTAGCGCATGTTTTAATTCCCAGATCACCTTCATAACAATAAATAGAAGTCATTAAAATTTTCATGATAAAAACAATTTTATATATATACATATACTATTTATTGCATTTAATATAGATTTTTATATATCTAAAACATGATCTTTGGCACATCTGATTTTACTCTACAATTGCAATTAGTGTAACTTGTAATCATATCACATATATCAGCCCAAAAAACTAAAAATTACATGAATATATGACAGACAAAGTTGTTATTACATCTATCCGATTGTCGGACACTTTCTGCTCCACAGCTCAGTGCAGCGGTCTTGTTGATGGTCACCGGGAAACTACAACTAGTCACAATTATGTGGCGGATCCGTGCCTTTTGATTTTGAGCCTTTCCAAGGAAATGATATGACGCCCAAGGATTTTTTGCTCACGTTCACCCTCTAAAACAAAACAGTCACATTTTAAACAATACTATAACCTATGTCCCTAAATACTAACCTTGCTAATAGCTACCAGAGTTCTAAATTGCCAGCTAAAACAATGTTAGAATTTACATCTATGATGAATTTAGATTGTAATTTTGGACGCGATAGGGCGGCCGTGCGACTTAAGAGGGTGGTAAGGTTAAATTTATATATTTGAATTTGGCAATAGTACACTTATTTTATTTATAGATTAAAATATTTCTTACCTTGAAATAATTGTTGTTTCTTAGTTTAGTACAAGGATTAAACTTTAACCGAGTTTGAGCGGAGATACTGTGCGGTGGATTTTTAATTTTAAAAATTAATCAATAAATCTATTTCAACAACATAAATCGTTATTTAATCATTTTATATGAAAACTGATAGTTTTGAAAATGAAAATAGTTTTGCGTCAATGACTTTGACAGCATTGACATTGCAGACTTTTGTCTATGTTCTAACCGGCCAGACCCAAGTGCAAGGCTTTATGGAGGGTATATGTGCCTCTGACCTCCATAGATTTTATGAACATAGACAAAGACAAACTGAAATAGGTAATAATTTATATAAAATAATAATAATTTACATATGGTAGTGTGACATAAATCAAAATATTTGATAAAAATGATTTTATTTGTTCCCAAAGTTGAATAGACAAAGTCAGATAGGAGCAATGTTGCTGTAGCAAAATATTTTTTTATTAATAACTGGTATCTATGTCCAGAGCGTCAGACCACACATGCGCAATTATGAAGCGTCATATCTTTCTAAGGAAGTCGACAGGCCTTGGTTTTCAATATAATTTCAAGCAACATTAATTTTAGTGTTATATGATATCATATGGGCACTCTTTATTTTATTTTATATGCACAGTAGTTTTTTTTATGTACACTACTACTAAGCGTAGAGACTACAGAGTGTACTATAACCCTTGCTCTTTATTCTGTCTCTTTCACACCAATGGAAAATGAAGAAGTTAGTAAATGACTGCAGGTATAAATAAAGTATATTAGTGCGATAGAGAGACAGATAGTGTTTCGTTGTCGTATCGTAAACGATTGGCATGTTGGCCACACACTTGCTTGGTGCCTAGCCAAAATACCAATCGTTTGCGTATATTAGTGCGATAGAGAGACAGTAGTGTTTGGTTGTCGTATCGTAAACGATTGGCATGTTGGCTACGCACCCATGATACCTAGCCAAGAAGCCAATCGATTGCGCATATTAGTGCGATAGAGAGACAGATAGTGTTTCCTTGTCGTATCGTAAACGTTTGGCATGTTGGCTACGCACCCATGCTGCCCAGCCAAGATGCCAATCGTTTGTGCATATTAGTACGAGAGAGAGACAGATAGTGTTTCGTTGTCGTATCGATTGGCATGGTGGCTACGCACCCATGCTGCCTAGTCAAGATGCCAATCGTTTGCGCACATTAGTGCTATAGAGTTTCAGTGTTATTTGAAATCACGTTAGGGTTTGTATTATTATTTATGACCCGAATGAAGTCCATCCAGGTTCTTATGATGGAGTCAGGATTGGTCACCAGAACTCCTAATCTACTCATT
This sequence comes from Cydia pomonella, assembly GCF_033807575.1. Taxonomy (NCBI): domain Eukaryota; kingdom Metazoa; phylum Arthropoda; class Insecta; order Lepidoptera; family Tortricidae; genus Cydia; species Cydia pomonella. Next base: position 6,445,099 of record NC_084713.1, on the reverse strand, counting down.
ATAATTCCATCGTGCTTGGGCTCAAACGATTTGCCCTGACGAACACCATCGATCTAGATGAGGTCCAGGGTCTCATGACGGAGTCAGGAGTTGGTCACCAGAACTCCCCAGAACTCCCAATCTACTCATCATAACTCCATCGAGTTTGGGCTCAATAGATTTACCCTGATGAGCACCATCAATCTAGATGAAGTCCAGGGTCTCATGATGGAGTCAGGAGTAGGTCACTAGAACTCCTAATCTACTCATTATAATTCCATCGTGTTTGGGCTCAAAAGATTTGCCCTGACGAGTACCATCGATCTAGATGAAGTCCAGGGTCTCATGATGGAGTCAGGAGTTGGTCACCATAATTCCTAATCTACTCATCATAACTCCATCGTGTTTGGGCTCAATAGATTTGCCCTCACGAGCACCATCAATCTAGATGATGTTCAGGGTCTCATGATGGAGTCAGGAGTTGGTCACTAGAACTCCTAATCTACTCATTATAATTCCATCGTGTTTGGGCTCAAAAGATTTGCCCTGACGAGTACCATCGATCTAGATGAAGTCCAGGGTCTCATGATGGAGTCAGGAGTTGGTCACCAGAACTCGTAATCTATTTATCATAACTCCATCGTGTTTGGGCTCAATAGATTTACCCCGACAAGCACCATCAAATTACCATTATGATGAATAGATTAGGAGTTCTGGTGACCAACTCCTGAGTCCATCATGAGACCCTCGACTTAATCTAGATCGATGGTACTCGTCAGGGCAAATCTTTTGAGCCCAAACACGATGGAGTTATGATGAATAGACTAGGAGTTCTGGTGACCAACTCCTGAGTCCATCATGATACCCTGGACCTGATCTAGATTGATGGTGCTCGTCAGGGCAACTCTATTGAGCCCAAACACGATGGAGTTATGATGAGTAGATTAGGAGTTCTGGTGACCAACTCCTGACTCCATCATGAGACCCTGGACCTCATCTAGGTCGATGGTGCTCGTCATGGCAAATCTCATGAGCCCAAACACGTTGGAATTATAATGAGTAGATTAGGAGTTCTAGTGACCAACTCCTGACTCCATCATGAGACCCTGGACTTTATCTAGATTGATGATGCTCGTCAGGGCAAATCTATTGAGCCCAAATACGACGAGGTTATGATGAGTAGTTTAGGAGTTCTGGTGACCAACTCCTGACTCCATCATGAGACCCTGGACCTCATCTAGATCGATGGTGTTCATCAGGGCAAATCTATTGAGCCCAAACACGATGGAGTTATGATCAGTAGATTAGGAGTTCTGGTGACCAACTCCTGACTCCATCATGAGACCCTGGACCTCATCTAGGTCGATGGTGTTCGTCAGGGCAAATCTATTGAGCCCAAACACGATGGAGTTATGATGAGTAGATTAGGAGTTCTGGTGACCAACTCCTGACTCCATCATGAGAACTTGGACTTCATCCGGGTCAAAAATAATAATGCAAATGCAAACCCTAACGTAATTTCAAGTAAAAATGCGTTTTTCAGAAAATCGCAGCCAAATAACACTAGACCCTACTCATAGTGTTGTGTTCCTGCCGGTGAGTAAGGTTGCCAGAGCTCAACGAGGGGCGGGAGGGGGTTCGAGTCGGCAACGCGCATGTGACTCCTCTGGAGTTGCAGGCGTACATAGGCTACGGATACTGCTTACCATCAGGCGGGCCGTAAGCTTGTTTGCCACCGACGTAGTATAAAAAAAAGGACCACTGAAAATCCATCAATAAGCGAGAGTCTGTTAAGCATAGTGTAAAAAATGAACTTTTATTAAGATTTTCTAATCGCAGTATATAGCACTTCTCGGAACTCCGTAGCTGATTACGATCGCAACGAATGCCTGACAATCGAGCACAGGTCCGTCCTCTCAGCGCGCTCCGCGCGGACTGAGAGCGGGGCGTCGCTGCTGCGTGATTTATACGTGTTTTAAAAAAATATAAATTTACGGCAATGTAGGTCCCATAGTTATGATTTTTTTTTTATAGGTTAACATAAAGTTACAGTTTGCTATTATATTATTTTTAAAGCAAAATATGCGTACAATTTGCGGAAAAAAAATATAATAAAACCCTGTTTACGCCCAAAAAATGAAGAAAACTCGGAAGGTATTTTATCAGTTTTTTCAAATGAATCTTCGATTGTTAATCATTCCAGCCCCTCGTACGAGATATGTTGAATCAAATTGTAGTCATTCATGTACCAAATGATTCTTGTTTACAGCAAAATTGAGAACCGAAACGCCACATCTCACTGCAAAATTTGGAAAAGACTCCCAAAAAAACTCATTAAAAAAGAGGTTTAAAAGAGAAAATGAAAATTTGAACTGTTGGAGCCGCTAGTTTAGGAAACGATTATTTAAGTACGTTACCAGTTTTTGAATAAATACTAATAGTTACGTCGTAATCTTGAATGAAAAAGGAAGCATTTTACAAAATACGCTCGTCTGTAGGAATAAGGACTCTTATGAAAAATCGAAATCAGATGAATAACATTGTATTTTCGATATTTTCTTAAGCAATCTCACGTCTTCTGTTACGGACCCAGAATACTAGATCTCATAAGTTATTTTTTCTGAAATATTGTTATTGTGGAATGGTGCCGGCAGATTTTATTGGGGACCCTAATGCAAATGCATGATTCCAATGTTTTAGGTTTTATTAACGTGTTTTTCTAGTAGAATGTTAGAGATTTATAACAAACACATAATGCACGCGACATACTTTTGAATCCAATTATGTAATTCAACTAAAATCGAGCTACACTATTTATGTCCAACGCGACACTTAATAAAAACAGTAAAAATTTAAAAACATAAAAGCGATCAACAAACTAACGTCAAAACGTTTAAGTCGATTTCATACCAACGCAAGAGTAATTAAACTGGTAAACTTTGTGAAGGTGATTTTCTTCTGCAGTTTATTTTATTAACGTATTTCTAACCCATCAAGTTTCACAAAGTTCTTATTGGAAAGTACACCTTTCGTCGGGTTTCAGGCAATAATTTACTTTACGCTGGCACATGTAGAACTTTCCAAGAATATAGGTGTTCTCGACACCTAATCCGGGAGATTAGCTCATGGAGAAATTATTATTGCTAAGAAGGAAATAGAAAACGGGGCATAGTAACTAAATTTTGAAAATTAAAACTTATATGGGCTCTGATACTCGTAAAAATAACATTCCAATTTTTTTCCTAGGTTTCCTACCAATTTATGTATAATTATTATGGGTACAAAAAAAGTCATTCTTTCATATTTTTTGTTCTCCTTTTAATTTTTTGTTATGTGGGAAATTCAATAACAAATATAGATAAAACTTTTTCATTATTTTCAGGTTCCATCTGGATTACTTTCGAAATATTACGACCACAATAAACATTAATGTGGAATAACGATTAAAGTTTCAACCAGTGCAATTTAAATTCTATGTAAATTGTTAACCAGATAACTACTACTATGAATCAGAGAAAAAGCAATTATATGTATAAATATGTGATTGAGCTAAAGTAAGGAGCAATGCGGAACGGCCCGCAGTATGCAGCGCAATGAAGAGGAGCGCATTACATTACATATTCATCCTACCGGCTGCGCCAAGTAACATTCCTTACGAGGGCAACTTGTATACTTGAACACCTGAAATATATTATATATTGGTCCACTGTTTTTTAAAAGGTATGATAGATTGTTTGGACTTGGTGTTATATACACCTTCGTCTAGTAAACGCGGAAAAATAAATAAAATCTGAAGACACCTGTGTCCTCGGCTGTACAGAAAATATTGTAGTAAAAATAGGATGCTTGATTTTGTCTTAAATAAATGCGACGAGGGTAGTGGAAGTTATCGAATAAAATAAAGGGTTTCAGTAGTCCTGGTTTGTGAGCTATCACTCACAGTTGGCCATTTATTTATTTTATAGCAAGTAAAGACAAGAGTTTTTACGAGCCAGGCCCGCTATAAAATGGCGTTAGGTATAAAATACTTGAATTTATTGGCCCAACTTGAGACTGGGATAGCATAAAGTATCGACTTTGAACAAAGTTGTTTTCCGAAAGTTATTAAAATAATGGATTCCCAAAAATGATTGCCAGATAAACTTCGACAACATGTTCAAAATTTATTTAGAGTTAAAAGCAATCAGCACTTAGTCTGAATAGACCTTGGTAACATTATTTTCTGTTTATTGACGATTTATTATTAATAGTGTGCCAGTGGCTTGGCTATGATTCTTTTGTTGATGATGTTCGACCTTGATATAGTTATAGGTACTCGGAAAATAATATTGCTTTAATTGAATCGCAAAATGTTGTAAGTAAGCATACAAGATCTATATGTATTTTGTTTGTCTGTTGTGAACTTTTTGACTGAGTACTGAAATAATTAAATTATTGGAAGGAAAGACCATGTAGAAACGTTTTCTTGCGCCTGGGGACCTGAATCCAATTCTAATTAGACAAACTTGTTGCGAGGCTGACCCCAAAACCTTCTAAACAAAACTTCGAAACAAGAAATAGTTGTTGCCAATACAGGTAAATCTTAGGGTAGGTATTAAATCTTAATGACCATGTGCTTTTATAATACCACGTTTTATTTCAACATAACATGCTGTTAGTTTTTTTATTTATTATAATTTATTATTAACATAAAATTATACATCTCAAACAGATACAGAGTCCCACAAAACAGTTTACACGGTTTGACTGTAGGATCGTGCAGTCTCTACTCTCTTATATTTATATTTATATTACAATGAAATTCGTTTCTATATCTATATGCTTAATAATTATTTTATGCAGTTTACAAGGTGCAGCTTTTTACCAAACTTAACTTTGTTGGCTTCCTGTCTGATGTCAGAGGGCAGGCTGTTACATATATAGGGTAGGCGTTTATGGAGACACCTATCGCCGTAATTATTTAGGTATTAAATTTTTAATTAGGTATTAAATTAGGCAGTAATTTAATTAGGTATTAAATTTTTAGATACCTTAATACAAATATTTGTAGAAACGAAACAGACTGTGGGGTAGAAAACACCAGGAGGCATTAAGTCCGCCTTTTGTACCTTTTTCCGTGCAATAAAATTATCAATAAATGAATTAGTCAATATGCACTTCATATTACATGCGATTCTCATCGTTTTGATTAAGATTATACATGTTGACGTGATTTTAACGATTAATATAATAATCACATTAATCATTTGGGTATAAATATAAATGCATATCACTGATATTTTGTTTGTATAACTTGAAGTACTTTTGTTTTATTTTCAGAAATTAAGATAGTGTGCACTGGAAAGGCAGGACATGGTTCTATGCTCCTCCCAGAAAATAGCGGCGAAAAGGTACGTGTTTCTACTGTGTGCAGCGGAATTTCGCAAAAAGTGATTTAGAGTCAGATTAAGTTTTTATTTTTAATTTATTTTAACCTTTCAGTATCAAAACTTCAGTTTTACTTATTCGATTACTTAGTTACCCGCTGTTTTACTAGTTAGTTGTCTGGTTCTATAATGCACCTCAACTAGTTGCCATATTAAAACATCCCAAATGATAAAACAAAGTAAGGCAGTTTAGACACATAGAGAGTAGAGAAATACAAAGCTCTGTCTGCCTGCCTGTTATCACTTCGGCCGCGGACTGGACGTACGCGGCGCGTGGCGCGGCGAGCGTGGCAGCGGGCGGCAAGCTGCCGCCGCTGTCGTCCAAAACAGGTTCACCGCACCGCGCGCCGCGTGCGTCCAGTCGACCAGTCCGGACCTTCACGATTATCTAAACCGCTGAAGCGCTTTAGATGGAATTTGGTAGGTATTCAAGTAGTTTGAGTACCGTGGAGGGACATAAGATAATTTTCGTCACTAAAATCATCGTTCTACGCAGATTAAGTAGTGGGCAAAAGCTAGTATGCTCTTATGCGTGTTATTTACAAGAAAGTAGTAACACTCATGTAATATACTAAGTAATAGAGTCTGAAGCGCAGTTAATAAAACTGGCGCGCAGCCAGTTGGGTTTGTGTTTATTGCGCCAATGAAGACAATTAAATTTAGCCATTACGATTAAAGTATCTACATCTGGTAATAGTTAATTAATTTGAATACTTATACGTACTTTTACGCTCATTATATTTCAAATCTACTAAGCCATGTATTTCTAACAAACGAATAAAATTACACAGACACAGATAGATCACAGATAAAATTTTAATTGGATGATGTAGGCAGGTTGGTAGATACCTACTTTACGAGTTTATTCTATCTGATGTAATCAATATTTATTTTTTCTCGTACAATAATATGTTTACTTATTTACTTACTTAGATACGAATGCAATCCTAATAAGAGCGCGTTGGTGCCGTGTGCCTTCGTGTCAATTGTGCCTTTCAGATGGTTCGTTCCATTTTCTAAAAACTCTCGTGTCCATGTTCAATTCACTTCTGTACATTTGTATGTCTGTCTACATTTTAGACAGGTGCAGTAGTTATATAGACAACTATGTACGGATAACTATTTTGATAGTAAGTATTCGTGTTTTTCCTTCAAAGTTTACATTGTTTAATTTCAATTTCGAATTTCGATTCTGAAAAAGGTTATTTATTGTTGGTACGAGTAATATTATGTTTTATAATACGTGTTTGTGAGGAGGGATTGAGAATGAGAAATATGTAAATGTTTATTAGTTATGGACATGGCACATTAATCAAAGACGGCTGCAGCGGAAGAAGGCTAACCGCTAAGCACTGGCCTCAAGGGCTTAGTTCTTGACACGATTATCTCGAGATAACGCTTGATGGACGGTTCTTCCTAAGAGAAGAGACAAGATTTGCAGCCCTATTTAATGACACATGCCTGAGAACATGCGCGTTGCTGACCCTTTAAAAACCTGCCAATTTATGACTGAGTCGTCATAACATTTAATATCTTCTACGAGCTTCGTTCCACAAGTTTCAAATAACAGCTTGTGATAATTCTGCCTCCATTGTGACATCTTTGACACCACGAAATAAACTCGTGATTAGTACTATGCGACTTGATTTAGTTACAAAAACGCCAATGACATTACCCACCCGCTGAATATCACAAGCTGTCTTTAAGGTGCGCTTCAGAAAACGGCGATTTTGAAAAATCGTAGCGCTGTTCTAGCTCACAATACGGTTGCTTCATCGATTCATCTGGTGACTTCATCGATTCGAAAATTTAAAAAATTCAAATAATGTGCTTAATAGAAAAAAATCACGAACATAGGTCTAAAACGCACTTTTAAAATTTGTAACTTAACTTATTTTTGAGGGAATTCATCGATCGATCGATCTTTTTTGTTAATACTAACAACAATTTAAAATTAAAAAACATGATATCTGCGGTCCCGAGCACACACATCCTCCCACTCACGCTTACGCTCAGAGAGAGTGAGTGAAGAACACGAACGTATTGGGCTTTTAAAGATAATCTTAAATAATAATATTTGACCAACGTAGAAATAGACTTTTAAGTCATCCCAAATTACTAGAGTTAGTGAAATGGGCTTCAGTACACCCGTACGAGTAAACCCTTTGTGCAGTCACGGCCGTTAATTGTGGACCCATTTAAATTATGGTTTACTTTACATTGGGCATTTCATGCAGTGAGTATTGACAACCAAATTAGCGTGAACCCTAGATGTCTCAACAATTAAAGTCTGTGACCCTACATACTTTACTAAGGGCCACTTGCGCCATCCAGTGTTAGCCACAAAATGGGTGTTAACCGGTAAAACCCGGAGTTACCAGTACATTTCACCCCGGGTTTACTCCGCCGAGTTAGCGGCAAACCTACATTCGGTACAACACCGAATCTCAACATCTGCAATGACCAGAAAGTTACTAGTAATTCCGAGTAAATTATGTATGCAACCTTACCTTGCTAATAACGGTATCTTTAAGGCCGGGTTTATACCCCAAAATTATATTATTATCCGAAGCTTTGCGTCCATTTGGTACTTTGTAGTACAGTCGCGCAGGTTATTTTCCTTTTTTATACCGATGATCATTTATGTATTTAGGTACTAATCTGATATCTATATATACAATGAACTAATCTGATATCTATTAGAAGTATTAGAACAAATTAAATTATTTTTAGAAAATATTTTAATTTGTTTATATTTCAAGTAGAAACACTACTATATAAATTATAAGCTGAAATAAATGTTATATACCAAGAAAAAGTGACCAAGGCCTCCAGTGCCCCAGGCTGGAATCGAACCAGCGTCCTCTGCTATCGCGGCAGGTGCCTGAGCCACTCGGCCACCGGGGTCACGGCAGCATTGGTCGAATTTTTCCAAGTATATGCATTTCTTACTGAAGGCTTCCGGCGCCGGGGTATGGATCATACTCTTCTACATTAGACATGGCTACCGGGGGTAAGAATATTGCAAACTCGGGCTTTTAATTCCCTCCAGCCTCCGACTGTCGGGAATTACCACCCTCGTATCCAAAATTTCACTCACCCCCCTCGTTGCACAATGGACTATTTTATCACACTTGCTCATAAAGGGTAATATTTAGTGCAGGCTTAGCGGGAGTAATAGCAAAGTAAATTCCCTAGAGTAAAAGATGTTTTTAGTATGTGACTATGTAGGTCATATGATATATATGGTAGGTTACTTCTCGTTAACAATTTTATTTATTTATTATTATTCTATTAAAGACAACAAATGGTCCAATCAGTGTAAGTTGATCCTAATTCCTAGCCTACGTTAGTACTTAATAAAAAACATAGATAAACAAACACAAAGACAAAGTTTCCACAACAAAGGACAATCACAGCTTGAAATTGAATACCTTATTCATTTTTCTGGTAAAACACTGCAATTTACTTATTTATAAAATCTTTTCGTTCTTTTGTCTTTGAAAAAATTGAATCAGACTGTACTAACAGCATACGCAATCATGACCATAACCATTAAGAAGCATTAGAAAATAAAGATTTTGCCTGGAATAAATTCCGTTATTTAAAAATTTGTTGGGACGGTGTGTAATATGAATAAAAAATAATATTTGTAGCAGGCTTGAGTTCACGTAAGATCTCACTTCTTTTTCGTTAAGTCTTTTTCTTAAAGAAGATGCTTAACACCTTCCCTGTTTTTGATCTGTTTATTAACTATGTTTTATTTTTTTCAATGGAACTAAAAATGTGTTTGTTATCACCTAAGCTTATGTATATTAATATGTGACGGTTTGTTTCCTAAAAAAATAAAAAATAAATACGATATTATTAAAGCTTGCTATGTGGATAAAATAAGTATTATTTCGCGTGTGTCATCTTTTATATATCAATCTAATTCATGTATCTGTTACTGTAAAAGCCCGAAGTACGGTAAAACCTAGGATATACCGGTAAGACCTAGGTTTTACCGATGCCGATCGGTAAAACCCCGAAATGTGAAATAATTATTGTTCACTTCGGGCTTTTACCGACATGGATTTGGTAAATCCTAGGTCTTACCACGTCGACCGGTAAAGGTTGAATCATCCACTAGTTCTTGACATTATTAGATGAAAATCTTGTATCAGTGTAAGGCGCGTTACATGTAGCGCCATTTAGAGTGATGCTTCGTATTGTTTCGGCTATTTTACTAGTCATATAGATCTAGGTTTTTCGGTTTTGCTGAAGATGAGAGTGAACTCTACTCACTGCAAATTCGAACGCGGTGAGTAGAGATGTAGAAGTCCTGAGAGCAGAGTAATTTACAGTGTGTCACATACCCTTTGTAAGCAATATGCCCAGTTGGTGGGAATTTTCGGGCTGTAGCTAGCCGCTGTAATGGGTAACAGAAACGCGTTCCGTATGTGGTTCGTTTTCCAGATGACTAGGGTGCAAGTCGCGAACGATTAGCATCTTGACTAGGTACCAAGGTTTAGGTATAGTTTACAGTAAAAAAAAAATAGTCTATGAATATCTATTAATAGTTCCCGCCTGTTGAAGCGACTATGGATGGGTGATCAAATGACACCCAGATGCTTTCAATTAAAAAACCTTTTGCCAAACGTGGGTTATGGTAGTCGTTCGTAAGGGAGAGAAATAAGCCTGTCTGGTTCCGTGGTATGTTGGTACTCCCCTGTCATGCTAGTTGGTCGTAACGAGGGCCGCTCCTGGTTAGCCAGGAACGTCTTTAAGCGCCGTGGACAGCTGATGTGGATGCGAAAGGAGGCCTCCGCGTCCCTAGGAACTATTAGTACGGCCGGTCGGAACAAAGGAACCGCGCCGCTAAAGGGTTATTTGAACCGGAATCTTACAGCTCTATTCTGTAAGACTGCTGTCGACCGAAAATGCGATTTTGTGTCTTAAGCAAGCTGTCAGGTACTACAAAGACAGGAACACGCCGATCTATGCGTCCTTTCTGGACGTGTCAAAGGCGTTTGACCTGGTTGTGTAAGACAAGCTATAGTACAAGCTTACAAAAACGGGAGATTCCATTGAATATGTCGCGTTGCTTAAACATTGGTACAACAGCCAGGTCAACCAAATGAGATGGGCGGGAGAGGAGTCTGACGAGTACAAACTACAAAGTGGACCGAGACAGGGAGGGCTAACATCCCTTCTCCTTTTCAACGTCTACGTAAACGAGTTGATCGAGGCACTCAGCAGGGCACATGTCGGTTGCCATACAGGTGATGTGTGTTTTAACAATATAAGTTACGCTGACGACATGGCGTTGCTGAGGCCTTCGGCTGACGCGGTACGACAGCTCATCAATATTTGTGAGGAATACGCCGGACAGCATGGTCTAAAATACAACACGGCCCAAAGTCAGTTTGTTATATTCAAAGCTCGTAAGTATAACCCGTCTACGGAACCGAGGATCATGTTGTGTGGCGTATCCCTCGAAGTTGTAGATCGCTTTAAGGATCTGGGGCATAGCTTACAACTGAATTGAATGACAATCTGGATCTGGAAAGGGAAAAAAGAGCGACAGCAGTGAGAGGCAATATGCTTGCCCGCAGGTTCCCACGGTGTAATACATCAGTTAAATTGACGCTCTTTAGAGCTTACTGTCAGACTTTCTACACATGCAGCCAGTGGGTGAAGTTTACACAACGAGCCTATAACGCATTGCGCGTTCAATATAATAAAATATTGAGGATGCTGTTGCGGCTGCCGAAGCACTGCAGCGCGTCCGTCATGTTCGCTGAGGAGCGAGTAGATGACTTTTTTGCCATTAGGCGGAAAAGAATCGCCTCCATGCTGAGACGGGTGCGCGGCAGCAGCAACAGTCTACTCAAGGTGTTGGCCGAGCGCCTCGAGTGCCCCATTATAAAGTTTTGGGTGGAGGTGGCAATTGGGAGATCGAAATAGAGTATGGCAACCTGCGCCCCTACTCTCCACACATCTTAGTGTTTAGTTATAAGTTCTTATTTTTGTTTTTCCTCTTAGTACCTAATTAGCATAGTTTTAAGTTTATACTAATAGTCGTTATGGATCAGTGATCTGAAATAAACGGTTTTTTTTAATTTATACTCAGGGTACGAGACAAAACTTAAATACGTCCTTTTCTACATATTAAAGGTTGTGCTAAACTATTTACTTATATACCTAACATTTTATTCTGTAAGAAAAGGAGACACTTGACCTATCCGACGCGTCGCGTGTGATGTCACCGCGCGAAGCTCATGAACGCGACCGCACAGGACCGGACCCTAAAGGCATCAGCGCCAGAGTACTTTGAACGTACCGCGCGATCAAAACTGCTAACGTTGTTGCTACGCTGAAACTACTCTCGCGCTGCAGTCGCGCACAGTATAAACTAATCTTACTTTGATTATAATAACGTAGTGCATCGTTACGTTTATTGCTGTCCCGCTCCCACTGATAATATATTTAACACTCGTATTTCATAAAAATAGTCATAGTGCTGACTGTTAATGTTCTGGTTTTGCTGTAGGTTTAGTTACAATTTTTCAACAACATGCCGTTGCCGCGGCAGCTCTCTCTGGAGTACGGAAGGTGGGACAGGGAGAACACCCCCCTGATGTGGAATATATGGTATGACTGGGCCATAAGGGGGGCCCAGCTTCCCTGCATGATCACCATCTGCTATGCTGACGACACCATGGTGGCTGTGCGGGGAAGGCACATGGACGATAACTTTTTCAGAGCGGCGGTAGCGACAGAGATGTCAGTGGGTCGCATCGAACGCCTAGGATTGAAAGTGTCCCTCTCGAAGACTCAAGCAATTGTCTTCGGGGGACCTGGAAGGGCGCTACCTGAGGACTTAACTATAGCTGTTGCAGGTGAGAGGGTTCCGGTCAATTCACACATGAAGTACCTGGGTCTTGTTCTTGACCGGAGGTGGAATTTTGAACAGTATTTCCTTAGGTTAGCGCCCCGAATCGTGGGTGCTGCCTCAGCCCTTAGCCGGCTATTACCAAACGTGGGTGGGCCGATAGCCGCTTGTCGGTGCCTGTACGTGGGCGTTGTTCGGAGCATGGTCTTATACGGGGCACGAATTTGGGCAGACAGGCTCTTGGCTAAAGCCAAGCCTCTCCGCTGAGGGTGGTGGCCTTGCGCATAATAAAGGCATACCATACGGTGTATTTCGCGGTGGCATGAGCCCTGGCAGGCACTCCACCCTGGTAGCTGGAAGCTAAAATGATAGCTGGAAATTACCGTATGAGAGCAGAGGCCAGAGCGCGTGGAGAACGCCTCGACCCAGAGGAGGCGAAGAGAGAGCAACGACAGGCTGTCAAGAGACTGTGGGTGGTGTGGGGTGTGGGTGGCAGCGGAAATCACGAGTGGGGACCTCTCGCTGCACGACGTCGTGTCGCCCATGTTGCGCAGCAAGAGGGCATGGAAGGAAGTTGAGGTCTTTTGCGAAACCGTGATTTCCCTAAAGGAAGCAGCGGAGCGGTTGCGCGAAGATAGTGCAGATGCGCTACCGCTCCGGCGTAGGCGGAGAGGGAGGGTCTCCTCCCTAGGTAGGCAATGTGCCCTAGCCAACAGCTAGGTCCTCCCCTTCGTAGAGCCAGTGGATTGGGGGGCCCACACGGAACGGCTCTGCACGTGTGGGAGGAGAGCCAAGCGTCCTGGTGTTCTTCCTCATTGGCGCGGGTGTCCAACACAGGTCGGTCGGGCTGCCGAGGGGCGTCGCGGATAGAATGCCGCAAGCGATCCCATGACGCTCCCCTAACGGCAAAGAGGATGACACCGCAGGGGATGTTAGTGGGTATTCTCTTCCCCTTCCTCTGGCTAACAGAGGGAGTTACGGGAGGAGCGAGTCCCACATACCACCCGGGTGGTAAGAGAATGACTTTTTTGTTAGAATTTATGAATATATTTTGCATGCAATATACCCTAACACGTTTTTTTTTAAATATACTACCTACTTAATAATTGTATTTAAAGAAAAAGTAGAAGAAATCAGGAAAAATCATAAAATATTAGTTATGGCCGCCTTCCCTTGGCGCGTAGCCCACCGCGCACCCCCCAATGGGCTTCCCCAGCCCGAGGTGAGATGCGTAAATGCATTTACCCCTGCGTCAAAAAAAAAAGAGGACAGGGAGAACACGCTTATCATTCATGCTGTTGCTTCCCAGAATAACTACCCCGCGTGACCCTGACGTAACCCCGTCGCCTCTAAATGGCGATCCAAGTATGCCCCGAAGAATCATGTGTCCATCTGTTCAAGAGGTGTTAGTTGCACCACCCACACCGACCCCCGAAAATGCAAAGGGCATTAATTATTACTCAAGCTGGAGTTCCAAGAGGCGATGGCCTCGCTCAGTACTGCCTGAACTCCAGCGCGGTCCCTCGGTACCTATGTATTAGGATAATGTTCCTTTTTTTGCTCAAATTAAATGCGTATGTGTGTTTTATTGCTATTAGTAAAGCGACTTGGTCTCGAAACAATATTTTAAACTTAATAGAGCAAATTTCTCATTACTCCTAAGAATATTCTCCGGAAAGTTCTCCGACACATTTCTTTATAAGGCGTCCGTAGTATTTTGAATACAAACTATTTATTATTTTTATCAAGTTTTCGGATACTTGAATTTTTACAAGCTTTTATAACACTTAATCTTGGGAGCTAAACTTGACACTTGAATTTTGGTTTATGTAAATCGGAAGAAAAGTACGATTTAGTATTTTTTTGGAAACAAAAAACATTGTTTGTACAAGTTTTTATCGCTTACCGTACTTTTCTTTCGTGCGGTACGTTCAGAGTACTCTAGCACTGATGTACTGCTGCCTTTAGGGTACGGTCCTGTGCGGTCGTGTTCATGAGCTTCGCACCGCGACATCACACGCGACGCGTCGGACAGGTCAAGTGTGTCTCCTTTTCTTACAGAATAAAATGTTAGGTATAAAAGAAATAGTTTAGCACAACCTTTAATATGTAGAAAAGGACGTATTTAAGTTTCGTGTCGTACCCTGGGTATAAAAAAAAACAAAAGAAACCGTTTATTTCAGATCACTGATCCATAACGACTATTAGTATAAACTTAAAACTATGCTAATTAGGTACTTAGAGAATAATAAAAATAAGAACTTATACTTAACTAAAAACTAAGATGTGTGGAGAGTAGGGGCGCAGGTTGCCATACTCTATTTCGCTGCCCCAATTGTCACCTCCACCCAAAACTTTATAACGGGGCACTCGAGGCGCTCGGCCAATACCTTGTGTAGACTGTTGCTGCTGCCGTGCACCCGTCTCAGCATGGAGGCGATTCTTTTCCGCCTAATGGCAAAAAAGTCATCTACTCGCGCCTCAGCGAACATGCCGGACGCGCTGCAGTGCTTCGACAGCCGCAACAGCATCCTCAAGATTGATTGATTTAATTAAAAGCGTCTGGGTGTTATTTGATCGCTTCAACAAGCGAGAACTATTAATAGATACCTAATTTGTTTTTACTGTAAACTATACCTAAACCTTGGTACCTAGTTAAGATGCCAATCGTTCGCAATACCATAATCTCTGCATTATGCAGTGCACCCTAGTCATCTGGAAAGTGAAGCACATACGGAACGCGTTTCTGTTACCCATTACAGCGGCTAGCTACAGCCCGAAAATACCCACCAACTGGGCATATTGCTTACAGAGGGTATGTGACACACTGTACATTACTCTGCTCTCAGGATTTCTACATCCCTACTCACGGCGTTCGAATTTGCAGTGAGTAGAGTTCACTCTCACCTTCAGCAAAACCGAAAGACCTAGATCTATATGACTAGTAAAATAGCCGAAACAATACGAAGCATCACTCTAAATGGCGCTACATGTAACGCCCTTACACTGATACAAGATTTTCATCTAATAATGTCAAAAACCTGTGCATGATTCAACCTTTACCGGTCGCCGTGGTAAGACCTAGGATTTACCAAATCCATGTCGGTAAAAGCCCGAAGTGAACAATAATTATTTCACATTTCGGGGTTTTACCGATCGGCATCGGTAAAACCTAGGTCTTACCGGTATATCCTAGGTTTTACCGTACTTCGGGCTTTTACAGTAACATATCTATCTAGGTAGTATCTCCACAATTTATTTGTGCAAATCAGTGGCGTCCACTTAAGGTATACGACAAAATGAATAAACTTGTATAAAAAAATTGAGCCCACGTAGTACTTTGCCACGATAGCGTAATCTTCTCTATCGTTTCCCTCACCACGCACTTGTCGTGAGTTTACACATACTCCTAACTAGTATGACATCTGTAATTTTATACTGTTCTCAGGTGCGACACATTATCAATAAGTTCATGGAGCTACGGGACAAATACCGCCATCAATTAGTGGACGACTCGAGCCTTACCATCGGCGACATTACCACCATTAACCTCACTAAGCTCGAAGTATGTGTAGTTTTTTATCTGCGACACGTAGCCAATAGGTTGATGGACCTACGACAACTACTACTACGATTATAAGTACCGCCAAAAGTTGAAAGGCTCAAGCCTTACCATCGTTGACGTCACTACCATCAACATCGCCAAAACCAATATAAATATGTGTAGCTTTGTATCTGCGACACTGCAACAGGTTCATAGAGCTGCGACAACAACTACTACGCTAACAAATACTGCCAAAAGATGAACGGCTCGAGCCTTACCATCGGTGACATCACTACCATCAACCTTGCCAAACTCAAACTAGGTATGTGTAGCGTGTAGCTTTGTATCTACGACACTGCGACAGGTTCATGGAGCTACGTCAATTAATACTACGCTTACAAGCATCGCCAAAAGTTGAACAACTCGAGCCTTAAAACGAGCTATCGAGATAACATAAAATATTGTCCTTTTATAATATTTATCTCTTTAATTGTTGAATTTCTTCAGTTTTCATCGAGGTTTCAATTAACAGGTCGACTTGTCCAGAACACTTAAAACCCAAAGCTTTACCGAAAACAAAACTGAGTGAAATTCCCTTGAAAGGCACTTCACGTTCAGTCTGCAATTAAATCTGAATGCATATCGGTCTTAGTTTTTACTGAGGAATGGGTGGCAGTGGGTGCTCCAGGCACGTTTCAGATAATTGCGGTTAAGTTATAGCATCTACGCGGAGCTGTTTTAGTACCTGGATAATAGGTGAACTTCGCGAGGAACTGAATGGTTGAAAGTTTATGATAAAGATATTCATGTTAAACATTTACTTCGGAGAAAATTGAGCTTTCCAATAGTACTTACTGTTGTGAATATCCAGTTTTCAACTTCATTCCATGGACGGTAATTATCGAACGTCTAAATATAATGTGGTCAGAAACTAAAATTAACAGAAAATGTAGAGTCTACTTACAATTAAATTAGTGTTGAATAAAAACAATTAGCAAAAACATCATTTTTGGTACAAGCTTTTCTAGCTGACTGTACTTTCCAAAGCCAAGTAATACTCATCGAGACAATTCTAACAATGCTCATTTTCTGTCGACAGTCTTTACAACGCTGTTAGGGCTGTTACACAAGACAATAAGTTCAAATTTAACAACTTTTATATCTATTAGTGCTTTTAATAGTATAAAAATATCAAACATGACGAACACGAGGTCCTTGGAAGCGAAATGAACCTCCGCTTAGCCATACCCAACCGAAGCACACACCTTCCCGCTTCCCCACTTTCCCCAGTTCCCGAATTCACGGACTTCTTTGCAATAGGTAGAATAAGGGGTAATCCATAATGTTATTATTATTTATTATCTTTTAGGGAGGAACTCTCACCAACATAGTGCCAGAGAAGTTTACAGCCACCTTCGACGTCCGGCTGGCCACATCAGTCAACCATGAATTATTTGAAAAGATGGTAAACTTGTGAATATTTTAGGGCCAATTAACTCTTTGAAAGTTTTATATCATAAACACAAACATCACTCAAACGCCAAGCTCCCGGGCGCAAAGGAACTAATGTAAACCTTACTCGAAAGTGTGACGGTTACTTTTGACAGCGTCCGCCATAACACCTATAGGAATCCATGGCGCTCTAGGCACGACTAGTAAAAGGAGGCATTTAAGAGGTTAAATACGTCGTCTGTGTGATATATTAATCTGTATTCTATAGTCGAATTTATTTCTGCCAACTGTTAAATACAGAGCTTCATCTTCTTTTGACTGCTGAAAATGAATACTGCCGCTCTTTTAATGGCCGCATGCATACGCGTGCGTTTTATATGACAATAATGCTGAGTAACACACAGACGAATTTGACTGAAACATTTTTTCATTGAAAGATAAACCGATGGTGCAATGAAGCTGGCATCGGAGTAACCGCCGAGTTTGAGTCCAAGGACCCACACGTACCGCCCACCAGAATGGATGAGAGTAACGCCTACTGGATCGCCATGAAAAGAGCCATCGAGAGCATGTAAGTAACATAAGTAACGATTCTTCATTATTTGTAGGCTAATTGTGCTAGTCCTAATAGGCATCACGCCCATTTAATTACTTAGAGATTTTTACAGGGGACAAAACAATAGTTATTTAAAGGACCCCCTAATTGCTTGTTCTAGGTACTTAATCTTAAAGCATTAATAGTTAAATTAGATGATTTTGACTCCCCTACAGTTTTGCCACTGCGTTGGAATCCAATGACTGTTCTTTGTTTCGTAACCTTCCCGCGCTGCGGTTTCCGGTGCTTAGTAATTATGTAGGTACCTACTCTAAACAAAACTTTTCTATCGCAGCGGCTATCGGTTCTTCGAGAAATATACTTAACTTGTTTCCTCATTTATAAATTTTGCTATTTCCCAGGAGCATCCCGATTATTGAACGCACAATGCCGGCCACGACAGACGCGCGGTTCCTGCGCGCACACTGCCCAGCGCTCAACTTCTCCCCTATGAGACGAGTGCCACCAATGCCACATCAGAGTGACGAACGTCTACCGCTGCAGGTTTTCGTCGAGGGCATACTAGTGTACGAGAATATTCTTCTGGCTGTGGCTAACGTTTAATAAACGTATTTTATCCAAACATAATGTGTGTTATTTTCCTATTCACCTATTAAAGTTGTCAACTTCTCACCTATGAGAAGAGTAGACACTGTCTCATCAATGCGAAGAGCGTTTACTGCTTCAAGTCTTCGTCGGGGCATACAAGTGAACGAGAACATTACAGAAAATCTAAATTAGCTACAGATATGCAGTTCATGTGTGTACACTACCCAACGCTCAAAGTCTCACCTATGAGGCGAGTGCCACCACCACCTCATCAGACCAATGAGGCCCGCTGCAGGTTTTTGTCGAGGAAATACAAGTGTAGGTATGAGAACATTCTGCTGGCTTTGACTAACGTTTAATAAACATATTTTTATTCGAAGAATGTGTCAGAATTTATTTACGAACTCCTATTCAAATCAAAACGTGTTGGTAAATTCTCACCCAAATCGTAACAACGTACGGCACCATGTCGTAACGACGTCACTTCTCTGTATCATTAAGTAAGTACGGTACTTGCGATGACTCCCGATTCTTAATCTTGCTGCTTACCTTCAAAATTTCATACTTATACCTAAGTGTGAATGGGTTCATAATTATTTTGTGTCCATGTTCGCTTCGTTCGTTCCATCCATGTACCTATACTCTTATTAAATACTTCTAATACCTGTAATTTACATGTGCATTGCAGTAAATAAATAGGTAGAATACAATGCAATACCATAGACAAAACTGATAGTTTATATTAAAAATTAGCGCAAGTACTCGTACCTTACGATACTGGAGATGCAAGCACGGTGAGATTTAAAAACTATAAATGTCTAACATCTAATGTCTAACTAAAAGATATGGTGTGAATGTATGTTTCCTTGGCTCTCACACATTAATATATTGTGTTGTGATAGCATATTTTTAAAATCTGAATACATCTCTAGCAGTGAGTAGGTACTTCGACTCTCGTGATAGGATTAATTGACGCCATAAACAAGAGAGCCCACATGAGTATAAATATTTCTGTAATTTCTACTCGAATACCTGTAAAAAAATACCGGTGTGTAAGTCCTAAATCAGACAAACTACATTACACCCAAACAACCACCCCTTATTTACCGATGAGAGGCAAATAGCGGCAACACTGGCAACAGGTTCGTAATTGATTGCTGGCAACCGTTGCAGGTTAATGTTTCCTTTTCGCGTAGTTAAGCAAACTATCGACTTTTCGCCCGCAACTTGTTAATGCATTAATACCAGACATTAAAGTTTCAGTAGCGCGCGATAGTTACCGCTTTATTTAAATGCGAGTGATAAAGTAAGTACATAGATTAGATGAGGAAACTATCAACGTTTAACTTTTAGCGATATAAAACGGAATGTAACGTGTAGACCGTAGATAACGAAGAAAGGTTAATTAATAATTGCAGCAAAAGTTTGGAACTATATTTTGTTTGATAGGTATAACAAAGCCTAATTTATCGTCTGGGTTTGTAGATCAGTACCCCTAGTGTAACTTTGATCGACATCATAACGTGACGAACGCGTTTGCGTTAAGTCCCATTTTGTATAGGATTTTGAGGTTCCAAAACGTCCCGCTTGGCGCGCTCTTTCGAAATCCAATACAAAATGAGACTAAACGCAAACGCGTACGTCACGTTTGGAAATCGAATTTTATTACACTAGGGGTACAGATGGCAGTAGCTTTCGTAGAAACTAATTTTCATACGTACAGTCAAGGAATTTAATTTCCAATCCACGTAAGGTTTAATATCGTACTGCAAACTGTCACCATAAGAGCTAGCTATAGCACGATGTTGCTTTGTCATGTTGCAATTTTCGACCTTAATGCATTGGGAAAGTCTAACGACATTTCAACGAAATGGGTAGGTAATTAAATTCCTTGCTTGTATTCCAGCCAGTTCATGGGTTTAAGTTAACCTTCTGATGGCATCTGCAGCTGCATTTATGTTGCGAATTACTGTAGCGGCGTTGATACCGCCGTTGTGTGTCAAGTTCCTTTATAAAATGCGTGACGTTCGCCGCTGCCGCCGCAGTGATATCACAACAGTAATGCAGATTCAGTTGCCATTCGAATGTCACTTTTAGTTGCCGAGCGGACACCAAGCTCCCATGAGCCGTGGCAAACAGGCGAGAAAATGCTAAGAAGATGATCATTTATTTACTAATAGTATTTGATTGTTAGAAAGAGAGCACCTAAATAAATACCATAAAGATAACAACGAATTGACATCCACCTTCCATATTGAAATCGATCGAAAATAGAAAAAGCATCCAGATTTCAGAACTGGTCTTGATATAGATACTTGTATGCGAGTAGTAATATGACAAACTTGTGAAAGGTGTTGCTCTTTTTTGAGATCTAAATCATTATATAAATTCGTCTAAATGTAAATACCCTAAATTATAAATACGACGCCAAAAAGAGGTCAATGGGTAAACATGTCTACCTACCGGATATGCGATAATTTCCGCCTAATTTTAACATGTGTCATGCAGATCCGGAGTCAGCGTCTTGACGTCATGCAAGAATCGGAAATTGATGATATATGTCAGTATTGTCAGTAGGTAAACATTTATAGCTTTTACCTTTTATTATTTAGTAATACAAAAACATATACCTACGTAATTTAGCAATGGCAATCACATACATTTTTTATTGCAGTGTAACAATTATTACGAGTCCTGAAAAATGTATCCCTGAATATACAGCCGTGATACGTTATAGGTAAGTAGTAGGTACATATATCCTCAAAAACGCAAATGTGCCAACACCTAGCAACAACACGAAGAATAGGAATAAATGGAAATAGTCCGCAAGCCAGGAACAGATTTTAACTAACGGGCTATGTATGATGAACTCTCGTGGACATCAGCTGCCGCTCTGTTGGTGGGTTGAGGAATAACAGCCACAGAAATACGTAAAAAAAATGGTCATCGCCTCCCGTTTGATACCTTATCAGATGATAGTTTATATAGTAGTATTGTTAATTAAAAAAAACGTCAGAACGTCAGCGTCAGTAGTATATATGAAAATATGAAACTTTGCATGTAGCATTCCATCAGGCGTTTCAAATAAACAGTTCGGAACGGATCACGCATTACGCATACTTTGCGGACATACGTGGTAAGGCGCGTAGTTTTTACATGTTCATGTGACCCGCTGACGGTCTTTCCACCGCGATAAACCGGCTGTTGGTTTTTTATTTATTTAAGATAGTATCTAAACTATCATCTGACAAAATATCAGGCGGGATGCAATGACTGACGATATATGCTCCTGGCCCGCGGTCTAAAAGTATTATTGAGCAACGGGGTTAACCCTCATCACATACGTGTCCGACGTTTTTCTGTAGCAGGCTTGAGTGTGGCATAAAATATATCACAGGTGTAAATATAAAACTCTCAGAATTCTAAACAGTTAATGAGTGTAAACCGAAAATTATAAAGCGACTCCAGATAGTACATAGTAGCCACAACCCTCACAAAAGCCTCATTGACCTTACTACGGGACTAGCTCAATTTATGTAAAATTGTTTCATAATATATTTATAATTTATTTTATTGTTACATAATAGTAAGCAACATGCAGGATCATTATAGTCTACGGAGCATAACAGTGCCTCCTAATATTGTTAATGAGATAAACTCTGTCCGTCTGTTATGCTTCACGCGTAAACCACCGAACCAATTTAGATGAAATTTGCCATGGAGATAGTATGAGGCCCGGGGAAGGACATAGATAGTTTTTATCAATCATCAAGGGCGTCGCCAGCTGATGGGCTAAGGGGGCATACATTTAGTTACAGATTTCATTCTCTAGGGGAGGGCAGGGGGCAGCTGCCCCCTTGGCGACGCCCTTGTTAATGAGCTAAGGCGTAATTAGAGCGACAGCGAAAGATACCCGCAGTTAGCGAATTCGGTGTTCGCGGTAGACCCTCAAATATGTATATTTACATTTGGTTGATTTGGAACATCAAATGGTTGATTGTGCAAGCCAAATAGCTAACACGAAACGTTGATTTAGTTATTATTATAATAAATCTAACAGTTCGTATCTTTTAGTGGGGCTTCATTTAAAAAATAGTTCAAAATATGTTTTACTCTATTTTGAATATTTAAATGTTACATTTCTAAATAAGGGATTGTTCTAAACTTAAAAAAAATGTCTCGCGATATTTAGCAATGTCACAGACAGACTGACAAACGGACAGAGTTGCACCATAAGGGTTCCTTTTGTACCTTTCATAGGGATCATCATTCAACTGTGGGATTGTACTTGTAAGGGAGAATAGTAAAGAAACAAAATGCCGTTTAATTATAATAATTTTATTTTTGACTTAAAAAGGTTAGGTACTATGAACAATCTACCATGGAACAGATTTACCTCGACAAAAACCCGATCACTCGTTTGAAAGATTGTTTACTAAATTCAGGGTAGGCATCTTACTAGACGGTCCAGGCAAATGCATGGGTTGGTCACCTGACAAATTATTTTGAGACGCTTTCCGTTTCCTTATTCTCATCAAGTAGTTGAAAACAAGGTTATCAATCTCATTCATCAACTGCAGTCTATCATCTTGCTCCAGTGGTTTCAACTTCTCGGCTAATAGTTGACCGTATAAGTCACATTCTCTTACGTTGTCTTGTTCACGATGTCTCTCGTTGACATTGGGAAACTCCCGGTCTTGAGCAGGGACTCTTAATTCGTGCATTGCTCTTTGTTTCTTAGTAATGCAATAATCCTGCTCGCTAGGGGTAGAATCATGGGACAAACGGCGAGTATGCAAAATTCTTGGCTCCCATGCCACAGACCGTTTGTTTGGGTTTATTCTCTCTACACCTATGTGAATGTGTGATTTATCGAATTCGTTGTATGTGTCAGAATCATTTGACAGCGGATCTTCGTCATATGATGCCAATTCCTGCAAAAAATAGTTTTGCTGGGTTTAGAGAGGTAATACTAAAGTTACACAATCAAACAATAATTTGCTGGGCTCTATAAGCATTGATAACAATGAAGTATTCCTAAAATTAGAAATCGATTTTCCTAGATATCGAAATTAGCCAACCCGTTATGCACTGAGAGTTCAAAATTATTCTTCTTTGAAGATGACGCGACTTCATAAATGCGTCAGACGCCCACCAACTGCGCGCGGATTGCACACACTTGTGCACATTCCTGTGTAAATGTATGTTATGTACACATGTGTGAATAGCCTTGATAAGAGAGGGTCGGATGTTTTGTCGAATTACCGATAACAACTTAAACTCGCAAGTTTATGTATAACGGTACTTGTCGTTGTAATTTGGTTTGTTCATAATTAAATCAATTAAGTAAATAAATTAAAACAAATAGTCGTTATTGGTTTGTACTTACCTCTGGTTTTACGGTGACAGGACTTTCGTACAAATGGCTTAAATAACTGTTCATGACATCAAAAGCAAACCAAGATGGCTTATATATCTCGTGTCCGTCGCCCTCGGACGCTTTCCGCTGCGATTCCTTGATTCTCCTCAAAATGTCTCTGTACTGCGTTAACAGACTGTTCCTTTTTCTCTTCAATTCTTCCACCGGACACGACAAAGAGAAGTTATTTTGAATTCGATTCCATGCTTCACTCACTAGTGTTCTATTTCTATGAGTCCTTGCCCTGTGGTTCCATATAGAGGGTTCGGTCTGTAGTAGCTCGAGGAATTCTATGATGTTTTCAGTCGTCCAATCCATTTTGTCGTCAACACACGCACAAGCGTTCGAATTGACGAGCAGCGCCCCACTGATGTTCTGTTATGTGTGCTCGACCTTTGCAAATATTGACAAATGCTCGCGCACATTCACAAACGCAACTGTGTACGTATTTGAGTATTTGAGTCTGGCGCGTGCATTGACCCGCGGCTCTGTTAGTAATTTATGTATCTTAAAAAATCGGCCAAAAGTAAGTCGGGCCATACTCAGTATAGGGTTCCGTAGTTACCACTCCGTCAGAATACGCTAAACGGGGTAAATATCATTAAAGTGCCATCAAGTTCAAATTTGCATGGATAATTTATGAATGATTTCATTCATAACTTGTCCATGCACTTTTGAACCCAACTGTACCTACATTACAAGCATAAGGGAGTAAGTAATACCTTCGCTTCTAAGAAGAGAAGACTTTTTGTAATAACCCAAAACCGGCTGGACCGATCATATTTATCATTGATAGTATTTATTAAGCTTTTGTTTTACGATTTGTGCAGAATTTAATAAGCTTTAATGTTGCCTTATACTATATTTTCATAAAGAATGAAGATTTAGAGTAAAACGCGAATTTCTCCTGGATGGTACACATTTTCGAAGATGGCTGCGATTCCTCGAGGGGCCTTTAATATACATACCAAATTTCATGACTATTCTAGAGATTTCGAAGTTGGTCTTAATTCGATTGTGCTATAAGCAAAACATACAGATTCACATGTCTTGATGTTTAGAACGGCCGCTTTGCTAGTTGATTCGGGGCAGGCACACAAGTTCTGAAGCCAAACCGCGAAAGTAGTTTGTGGTTTAACCAGACTTACTGAGACAATTTAAGTAGAAATTAATATCTTAACTGAGCCTAAAATCGATGTCGAATTGATACCTAAAGTAAACATACTAAGGAATTAGTAAGTACGTAATAAATCCAATGGTAAGTCGAGCGCGCGCCTGGCACCGCTGCGAGGCAAATCAATTAAGGACAGTCAGTAGTACCAAAGATCCTGATGTTTGATATGGCTTGTAAAAATGTAAACACACAGCAGACAGGAACAAATCAATTCGATGTTTATGATTATGAACTTAATCACGATTTATTTTGATTTTACCTACTTTGTTTACTACGTATTTTTGCTTTTCTTGACGAATGTAAAAATCACAAAAACCCCCGCCATAAAGTGCTTCCATACAATCAAAGTTACGCTCTTAACTCAGCATTAACATTTATAGTCGGCCAAACAAGTTTGTCAGTAGAAAAAGGCGCGAATTTCAAATTTTTAAAATTTCAAACTCTTCGCGCTTACATTTGCCGCTTTTTAGGGTTCCGTAGCCAAATGGCAAAAAACGGAACCCTTATAGATTCGTCATGTCCGTCTGTCTGTCCGATTCTGTCACAGCCACCTTTTTCCGAAACTATAAGAGCTGTACTGTTCAAACTTAGTAAGTGGATGTATTCTATGAACCGCATTAAGATTTTCACACAAAAATAGAAAAAAAAACAATAAATTTTGGGGGTTCACCATACTTAGAACTGAAACTCAAAAAATATTTTTTCATCAAACCCATACGTGTGGGGTATCTATGGATAGGTCTTCAAAAATGATATTAAGGTTTCTAATATCATTTTTTTCTAAAATGAATAGTTTGCGCGAGAGACACTTCCAAAGTGGTAAAATGTGTCCCCCCCCCCCCCCCCGTAACTTCTAAAATAACAGAATGAAAAATCTAAAAAAAATATATGATATACATTACGATGCAAACTTCAACGAAAATTGGTTTGAACGAGATCTAGTGAGTAGTTTTTGTAATACGTCATAAAATTTAAAAAAAAAATTTTTTTCGTCAAACCCATACGTGTGGGGTATCTATGGATAGGTCTTCATAAATGATATCTAGGTTTCTAATATCATTTTTTTCTAAACTGAATAGTTTGCGCCAGAGACACTACCAAAGTGATAAAATGTGTGTCCAAAGTGGTAAAATGTTGAACGAGATCTAGTAAGTAGTTTTTTTTAATACGTCATAAAGGAACCCTTCATGGGCAAGTCCGACTCGCACTTGGCCGCTTTTTTCTACTGATGGCTTCACAGACTATCAGTAACATATATGTTTGGTAATAGTTTTTGTTGCAAAAAATGTTATATTAAGAAAATTCGATTCGATTTTTTTTATGTAAATAAGCGCGTAATATGTGGTTAGGTTCGTGTAATGCTTAATTTTCTTCTCTTGTTTGTACTGCTATGCATATGGAGAAGCCTGGAATTACCTACCTTATTTACTACATTCTATTGCTTTGCAAACGGACTATTTTTTTAATACCACGACGGCGGCAATCAAGCATACGGCCCGCCTGATAGTAAGCAGTCACCGCAGCCTTAATTCGTAGAGTTCTCACAAAGTTCTACCTACATTAGCGGTGACGGCACGGTTCCATTTTTATGGCTCCTCTACATGATGGCCCAGCGCTGGCCCAGCGAGATGGCCATGCGATGGTTGAAACACAACTACACGATGGCAACATTCAGTTGCGATCTATTCGTCTTCCATGATGGATATGGAAGCATTAGCCGCTGCATCAATTTATTTATACGCCACGTACCAACATTTTCTTAATCTGCACAATAATTAAGTAAATAAGTATATTATTTACTTAATTATTGTGCAGTAGTTTAATAATTTAAAACCCTACTATAGTTGTGGTCTTTATGTTTGTTTGGGGTTCCATGTTACGCTTTCTTCCCAATATAATTCTAAAAATTTTATCGTTTCGTGATGCAGCCACGTACTCGTCATTTTTAATCAAAATAATACACAGCACGAACGTCCACACTCGACCGCGTTTGAGCACTACCCTCTCTACACGCTGGCCCAGCTTAGTGGTCCACTAAGATGGTCCATCGTGTAGAGGAGCCATTATCACTTGTCACTATGTCCGTCACTTTCGCTCGTACATACTTGTTAGAACGTGACAGGCATGGTGACAAATAATAAGGAGCCGTCCATCTTAGCCCTACAGCATTGTCTATTTTTTTTCCTTTCCATCTATTTGATCTAATTAAAAGTTTCGAAACGATATTAACTCCCAGTGAATGTGTAGTTTTTCCAATTCTCCTACTCAAGCAAGCTTTAAGCTTTGAATATTCCATCGCAAACCCCGGAACCGAACTTTCTTAATTCGGAAGCGTATAAAAGAAGCAGTAAAAATTCACGGAATGAAATTTAAAAATTCATCGCAGGCATTGTTAGCGGGCAATTTGTCGACGTACAGACAATGCCTGCCAAGGCAATTATAAATCGATTAGACAATACTGGCTGGAAATGATGAACTGACTCAATTGACTGTTAGATTTTAGTAATAACTTATAAAACGGAAAATAATTCTGTAAATCATACTTTTGACAAAATAAAACTGTTTATAGATATACCATTTTGAAAGAGTACGCTTGTTTTCCGAGGCACTTACGCCGACACTTTACGTATTTGCTAGGTAATCTTCGAACGACAGTACTTTTGTTTGCTTTGTGCGTCTTTTATTTGTTTTGGCGTGAACCGGCGAAAATGCATGAATTTGACAATTTTTATTCGCGATTTTGAAGTTGGTCACATCTCATTCCTATAGTAAAAGTCTATTCAGTAGTCCTATAAATTCACATTTCATGGCTAAGGGTTGAAAGAATGTTTCCAAAAGTAAGGAGGTGCAAATCTCTTTGTTGCACACCTCAATAAAAGGAAACAGAAACAGAAGCAGAGGTAAACAACAGGGCGGTCTTATCGCTAAAGCGATCTCTTCCAGACAACCTTTGGGAAGCGGAAATGAATAAATTTATATATGTAAGTAGGTGTTGCAAATACAATGAACGAAATCTTTCACGAAATACACAAAAACCATGCAAATAGAAATAAACAAAATTAAAATACACATACATAAATAAACGTATAACAGTGCCAGCTATAGAGAAAGAGCAGCCAGATAAAAGTACCATAAAAAATAGAAGCCAATCATCAAACTCTACGTCAGAAGCGAGATTTGTTAATCATTGTCATATATATAAAAACGGGCACTAAGAATGGTGCTAGTTCAGCGGCGTCATTCACGAATTCGAGCCAATCGCAACTAGTTACAACCAATCACGCGCGTGATGCCAACTCATCAACCAATCGCGTTGTAGCGTTAGACTGCATGATTGGCTCGAATTCGTGCCCGTAAGGCTCGTCCTTAGATATATATCAATGTTGTTAATATCTTAATAAAGATTATGCCTGCATAATTGTCAAAATTCAGGCCAAGGTAGGTTACCCAAACAATTACAACGTCGCAATAAGAATAATGCACTTGACTTGAATCTTCATTTATTTACATACATACTCGACCTTGCGGCACTGCATTTTATTTGCAGCCAGATTCACTTGCACTTCGCACCGTCTTGTGATAGTCGCATAATAGGCTCCATCGCAATTTGCCATTACAATTTATTAATAAAGACTATCAATTTCTGCCAACAGGTCACACTTAATACTGAAGCGCCATTTAGTGAGCAAACTATATTTTGAGTATACATGATGGAAAAAAATTATGGGCCCCGGAGGAAAAGTGCCTTAAAACCTTAAGCTAGCTCATTTGAATCAAAAGAAACGTTAGATGTTTTTAAAAAGAAATAAAATTATATTATTTCTTAGATTAATTTACAATTCGCTTGTCTAAGAAATATTCTTAAACAGTAAGACCTAATGTTTCTTAGAGAAATTTAAATATTAACATTAACTGAATCGGCTAGCGGAATAAAATAGCGATGTTTATTTTTTGGAATTTTAGTCGGTTCTATTCCCGGGCGAGACAAATAAATTTAAAAAAAATTAATGTTGTTTCATTTCGAAAATAATAAAATAAAATGTTTGCTTTAAGTTTTTTCCTAAGCTAACCAAGGTTTTAAGGCATTTTATTTCCAGGGCCCATTATTTTTTTCCAGTTTATTTGCAAAAAATTTAATTTATAGTCAAAATGTTTTACAAAATATACGAACACGTGAAACCTACATATCTAATCGTTTTCACTGGGTAATTGTTTCTCAGACAATTGGAAGGTTTAATGAAGACAACTCCAAAATCTACATACAGGCTTTAGACAATTTAACGAAATATAGGTATGGAGAACATCGAGCGGATGCATGTAGGAAGCAGCCAGAGTGTAAAAGCTATTAATGCTGAGTGGTGTATTAAATTTACTTGGCTATTGATGGGGATGAACTAACTATGTAAGTATAGAACGCCTGTTCGCTAAAACGGTGTCCAGTTTTAAAGACAGACTGTGACTCGTTCTTCTTAAAATATACAAAATTGTCACCAGTCTTTACTACTTACTTGTCTTTTATCGTAGTTTGCTTTCTGATTCGAAACAATTGGGCTGTTGAATAATATATATTCCAAATCGATTTTCGAGGTTCGCGTGAGGTCTTTAGAAGTGCCTTTTATATTTAACGAGAATTCTCTAGGCTTCGATCAGGCTGGGGATGGATAAATTCTACGAAGAAGCGAGAGCACTTAACATGAGCTGCCTCAGCTGCTACGCTATACATTTGTCCAATGTAGAAAATGGAATGACTGCATTATTTGTCGATCCATAAATTGTCATTAATAGGTGACAATTGTTGTGGCTGAAGAGGGCCTGGCTATCAATGATTTTATATTGATTTCACATAATATTACCTACACGCATTTTATCTTGCAGCGAGATTCATGGATAGCATTATGCGATTTTTGTGTAATTCATTGGTACCACATTAATAATTGTAACGACACGAACTAATACCATTAAATATCTGAAATAATGAATTAGTCCAAGACATATCATATAAGTAGATGCATTCAATGCAACCAAATCTCCTAGGCATCCATTACCGCCATTACCGTGTGCTTAAATTAGCCTGAACACATACACAGTAATATGTTACCGGGCCAGAGTGCCCCGATAACGGATGGCTCCCAGGTGTCAGTCCAGCAGCTGAGCCTTCGATGCTTAACCAGCTAATAATGTTAGCACACAAGCTGCTTATAAAGTATAGGACGTCTGTGCCTTGTAACACTGCAACTATTAATGGGGATATTACCCACCTATAATGCTTTAGTAACGGATAGCAACCAGGTGCCAGTCCAGCAGTTGGGCCTTCTTAGAATCTTAGAAACTGGGCTATTAAAATCGCTGCCAACTTAGCTTGGTCTAACTCTATTAAATATCAGTCCTGCAGCCTGATACTTCAATGCTTAACCGGCATTATCAGTCATTCATTCATAAAATATTATAGGTAGATCAACATCAACCTAATTGCAAAATCTGAAAGATGTTGATAAATTGTAGTACGTATAAATCTAAAAAGTTTAAATCAGTATTAGATCAATATCAGCAGTACTGCTGCTGCTAAGAGTGAGAGAGATCACTGAGCGAGCCTTCGATGCTTTACCAGCAATATTAGTGTTAGCACCTGCTAACAACATCTTAAAAAGGCTTTATAAACTATGAAATAGGTATGGTTAGATTTTTTAAGATGTCAGAATTTTAGGGAAGGCATGTTTGTCTATCCCCAACTTTTTAATAGTAGGGTAACATTTTCAAACACTTGCGCGCGTAAATTACCTGCACAATATTTCGGTAATAGAACAGGTGTGATTCCACCAACTGAGCCTAACCAGTACTTAATATTAATATTAGTTAGTATACAAGCTAAGTATGAGAGATTCACTAAATGCATGTGTAGAATTCTTTTCAACCACATACTTGACATACTACTTCATTGACCCTAATAAATATATTAAGAATGAGGAAAAATCAAACTAATATCACTTAACATAATTATCTTCAAAACCAATTTTAGTTTTAAAGTCAAGTGAAACTAAAGCGCAGTGCAAGAAAGCTTCCGTGTTCTGAATTAAACTACGGATCTCCTTATAAAAGCAGGGAAGACCTGTTTAGAACAGCGTTTTGGGTTCGTGTTGACCTTTAATTTAAATATTCCTAAAAAAAGTATCTAAATAGAATATATAAAAGTTCCGTTATTTTTGAAAATAACAATAACAATTGAAACCCAATCCAATCCACATTAATAATAATAGACAAACATCATTTATTTTCTGGAGTATATAGGGGTTGGTATTACAAACAGACGACACCTACGAGTTTCCAGAGTTTGTCTTTCCCCGATATTTACCCAGTCTCACTAGGTTTCCTTTTCCACTTCCTAGTATGTAGGTAATATATTGGTAGTAAATAAACCAATAGCCATTGATCATGTTCTCAGCTGTCCGGGCACAATATAAATCAAACAGGTTTACGCTCGCGCTGTCTCGAACAAACCCCTCGTTACGCTCGAATTAACCCAGTTAGCGCTTTCGAGCCTGCAATGCACGCTAATTTTTGCACATACTCGCATGTCAGAGCGAATAGCGTGAGCCGCGCATATTCAAAGTTTCAAGGTTAGTTTATATCTATAGACATTGAGCGTGCTGACACGTGCCGTGGCAGACAAAATATTTTTTGTATTGCATGCATGTTCATTTTTGCGCATACTCGCATGCACAGAGCAAATAGCGTGAGTCGCGTATTAAAAGTTTCAAGGTCAGTTTATGTCTATAGACATTGAGCCTGCCAACACGTGCCGTGGCCGACAAAATATTTTTTTGAACGAGCGTTAGCGCAGGTCTCCGTTTCAGCTTGGGCAAAAATGCATTCGTATGTCCGGATTTTCTCCTCTGCATGTCGCATTTCTTAACCGCTTCTCATGAAATTTCATGAGCAACTTACTCAGAGCAAGTTCGATAGTTAAGTAGATAGAATTTTTCTGTCGTTACGTTTTTTTGAAAATGTTCTAAATGGCGGAAATTGGCCTAAAGAGCTTAAGCGCCAGCATTTATGGCACTTAAGACTATTGTGATTTCGCTGTATAATGGTTCAACGAAAAGAATAAGTTTTTTTTTGTTTAAGCTTCTCCCGAGGTCTACAGCTCACAGAGCCACTAGTCCGTCAACTATGTGTCCGTCGGCGTCTGCGCGGCCGTGTTACACTGTAAAAATGTTATTATTTTGTCTGTAACTGCTCACGTCTGTAACTGTCTGGTACGCTCAATGTCTGTTGATATAAAATATAAACGGACATTTAACAGTATGTGCAAACTCAAAATGAATGCGCTAGCGACTGCGTAAGTTCACTTTTTCTGCATCTCACTTGCACCAATATGTCAGTTTGTCAGTACAAGCGAGATGCACTGCAAATGAGTTGGGTACTAGCCGCCAAGTAAACTTGAGATCACTTTATGCTGGTCCGCATAAAAGCTCAAACCCGCGCCCACGCCGTCAATGGCAATACACGAGCAGCTTGTTATGATAGCTTTGATCTCCGAAGTCACTTGTTTCTGCTTGTCGTCCGCGTTATGATTAAAGACTGAACTTTTCACTTTTTGCTTTCCGCCAGAGGCATCAAGTTTAAATATTAATTTAATGTATTAAATTTTAGTGTGGATAAATTAAAATATTCCAAGCGTAGCACAAAGAGGATCGGTGACTTTGCTTTTGCAAACCGCAGCTAGAGAAAGCACGCACGGAAGCAGTCTCTTTAATAGTAGGATTATGAAAACACTTTATAGTACACAATAGAAAACAAAACAGGAAAAAACACTCATCAATTAGTACAAAACAAAGGCGAACTTATGCCTTCAAAGGATCTCTTCCAGTTCATCTTTGGCAGTTAGCCTTTGTGTCCCTTAAGTTAACAGCTAACATATTCACCGCTCAGCTACGGTTGTAGTGCTAAGTCGTAGACGATAACATGGATGTCCCGGTACGTAGCGGAAATGCTTCGTAGAGGCAATATGACAACGTGTCGTGATTAAATAAATAAGTAGGTACTATTTATTTAATTTTAATGTATTTTAGTTTAGTTTAAAATGTAAATCACTTCAAATTTTTCTATGCCCTAACCAAGCACTTAACACTTATATTATTTTATTTTGTTCCGATAAAAAGAGGTGCTTCTCGACGTGAAAATTAGCAAATTCACTTGTTAATGCTTATCTCTACCAAACCTAGTGATATAAAAGTAAAAGTAACCTATTCTACAAATTGTAATTTTCTAGCTTAAGAGTTTTGGCTGACAGTCAATCATCACACTATCATCTATCTATCAGAGAAAACTTATTTACTTAGAGATAGAGCCGGACTAGGACCACGTTAAGTTTTCATGCCGAGTGCTACGTCGAGTATGGAGCTTATGTATGCATTCTTACCGCCAATGTGCAAAGTTAGCGCGGTCAGAGTCTAAGTATATAATTATTGCAGTAATAACAGTCATGTCACAATGTTACAATATAACGTTCCATAACCGTTAATGAAACGTTTTTTCACGCTTTACGAGATTAAACCAATTATCTACCCCAAGGGTTGCGACCACGAACAATTACGCCGTATATAACTGACACAAACAGACAGTGCGATATCGCATGGGACTGCCACATTCATATTCCAATCTAAAACGTCGTATGTCTATGAAGCATGTTGGGAGTTATGACTTTTCGGATTAGTAAAGCCATATTCATATCGAGGGCAAAAACGTCGTATGTCTATAAGAAATTGTTAATAGATATGACCTTCTGGATTAGTATAGGTAGCGATACAGGTGATGCCGATTGAAGCATTGGGAAGGCTGTCAGACGGGTTATACAGTTAGTGTTAATCACTTTAGTGACCGGACCAATGTCGTTTAATTGTTACCCTTTTATTCTCAACAAAAAGGATTACCGTAAAACGGGGTGGCTTTGAAATGCAGGGGCAAGTTTGTCATTTCAATTTTGAACCCATAATATGTATATTTTTATGCGGGATTTTTTCAATAGGTCAACATCAATCGTATACTTAATATATAATATAAATAAAAAGCCTTTTATTTCCCTATAAATTGTTACAGATAACGATTTCATACTTTATGAAGGTTAGTAAATTAATTTATTTATTTTGTAATTGTTAGTCTGTTTATAAATATTTACTAAATAATTTCTATGTATCAGGAACCCCTCTCAGGTGAAGGCCTCCTCCAAACTTTGCCATTTTAATCGGTCTAGTGCGGTTTGATGCCAGTTTGGTCCAGCTATTTTTATGATGTCCTCGTCCCAGCGTGACGGTGGTCTTCCAGTGCGTCGCTTCCATAAGGGCATTTCGATAGTGTGACGATTTTCGTCCATCTGCGGCTTTTAAATCGTGCCACATGTCCGGCTCATCGCATTTTAACTTGTGAGCTTGGTTGAAAGCATCTATAGTTTTTGTCACTCTTCATCTTTGTGTGTCGTATCAATCAATCAATCAATCGTTTATTGATAACAAGTGTTACACGTCATTTAACATTTTCTGTTAAGAATTACTTATATCATTATTCATTCATGAATCAACTTACATTATCAAATTAAATTATTGGGCATCATTAATATTATAATATTGGGCATATGTCACAGGTATTGGGAATATTATACTCGTGTTTATCTATTCGATTTACTTATAAATTCATCTACCGAGTAAAAAGCTTTTTCTAATAAGTACTCTACTTGAGCTTGGTTAGGAATATGGTGTCAGACATTTCAATTAGTTTCAAATCATTGGGCAACCGGTTGTAATCTTACGATTTTTTTAAAACATGCTACTTCCGATTCCTATTTGTGCATGGCTTCGACTATTGCTACTTTGAAATCAAGAGTTTAATAGTTACATAGTTATTAACCTCTTGAATTCAATAGTATCAATAGTATAGTTATCTAACTAGTTACACGAACAGTTTCAGTAAATATTTGTAATGAATAATGGCAATTTTGTGGCCGTTTCATTAAAGATCGATTAAAGTAACAATATTTCTAAGGTCACCCCGTTTTACCGGTATTTAATAAAATTATATTTAAATGCCAATAATAATTAAATTCAAAATCACTATCGTAGTCGCTCTATACACAAACGCCCCGCCATGTTCGGGATGGGTAAATTCAAGAAAATTTAGTAACCTAAGCAAAGCCACGAAAGTGCCCCGAGCAACTTTTGCACGTGCAAAATTAATGAGGGACAAAAAGTAACGCAGCCTTGACATTACCGTTAATTTAAACTAAAGTAAACGCAAGTGAAACTCAGCTTATTTACATTTGTCGTGTGATATATCTTGCGTCACAGAGTAGATAATTTAAAATCGTACACTACACCATGGGTACACTCTCTCAAAGTCTACGACACGACATCAGAGGGCCTAGCGCCACACACGAAAATCCAAATTTCGTTAGCTGCCTCTATGACTCTTGGATATTTAGCGATAGAGAAGCAAAAAACGAAATTTCAAGTACAAAAAGCAACCGAAGTAGATAAGAGGATGATGAGGTAACAGCATGTGGTGTCAGATCATTGAACACATTGCTCGCTTCGCAACTTCAGCGCTGCTGATTGTCATTTTACTCGCTAAAGTCAAAGTGTCATTTTTGCAATTTTGAATTTGGAATTTTCCTTTAATCCATTATAGTTGACAATTAGCTTTTAATTTGTCCTTTTAAAAGTACACTGGGACTTATGAGGTTAAATAGTATTAAAAGGGCTTCAAAACGTGTAGCTTTTTGAATTCTAAACAAGTTGCGCCGTAAAAAATAATTATCATTACTTTATATTATAACATTTATAACTAATTAAGTTTAGATGAGCTAAAGTTTTTAGATGAGACATAGCTCGATGTATTTCGCTCCGTAACGAGAAGATTTATCTAGAGTTGTTTACATTGGCTAAATGACATTCCAACTCCCAACTAGATCTGCACCTTTGTACTGTACTGTACCTTTTTCTATTCTGTGTCAACATAAGCTTCGCAGCAACATTAACACATAAATCAGCTGGTTCATCTACTAGATATACACGGACTGAAACGTTTCCCTCGGCAGCTTTTTCTTGTTACTTCTTGCTTCTAGTAGTGGACTAAAGTGTTTATACACATTGAAATAGTTCGTAGGTAGGTAGGTCTCATAAGTACCTAGTTAAACCAAAGAAACATTGATTTAATAAGATGTGTAAAATCTAAGACAATTTCGTGCTTCGAATTTGACGGGTAAACGAGATGGCGCTGTACGGCTCCACACATTTTACGGTAACTCTGATTGTAAAACGTTGACGTTTGACAATTCAGTGACCGCAAAACATATGGCGCAGTACAGCGCCATCTGTTTTGGATCTCAAACTAAGGGGCACGTTATATTCCTTTGACTTTACCTCTGCCTCTCTATTACAATCTATTCTCTTTGGTTAAACTATTCTGTTTGTTGTGATGATCAAATGCAATCAACTGCATTTGCGGTAAAACAAAGATTGATCCAAGGGTACAAAATAATATCCACTAATAATACGTAACCCTAAAAACGGGATATTTATAAAGTATATTTTTTCAATGAGCTCCCAATATTTCGGGACTATTGCTATGTTTCGTTGCTGTGTGACCGTTTTTATTTAAAACCGTACAAAAGTATAAGTTATTCGCAACTCAGCGAACATGCACACTGCACTGCAGTGAGCCTCAATAGCTCGGGATGTCAACTCAATGTTTGCGTAAGCAACTAAAGTTTTTTTTTATAGTCATAGTTATCAATGCATGAAAGACTATTAGTGGAGTCATAACGTTTTATAAAGCTGAGTTGACAACCAACCGTAACTGTCCCTTTGGTAACACACAAGAGCAATTAAAAGGGTTCACTTTGTTTATGATTTTCCTTACCAATTGCCCCATTTCATTGCCCGTCTGTGTACTAGTACGACATAGTACACGTTTTCATCAAAGCGGCGTAGTTACATAACGTCCACGGCCCGCGGGGGTCACAATGAAAAAGCTCATCTGCGTAGGTAGGTACATGAAGACTTTACGGCCGTTGTGCTGCTGAATTAGCCTCTTTTTGTTTGGTTTGCAACCGCTTATTATTATTTTCCGGCGGACTGTTTTTTTGCAGGTAGTGGCACGCGCGATTTTAGTTAACAATAGACAAAAGATTAGCCGCTTCGGGCCAGCTTCAAATCGAACGACCTTCCCTCTTAAGCAACTGCCACAGTACTTATTGTTTTCTCGGCACAATACTTACGGCAGTGTCTTTGATCTTCGCTCTACTTACCGACCCGGCAATTTACATTGAATTGTCGATTAAATAAGGGTCAGTAGGTCGCAAAACCCCTATCATGACATATTTAACGCAATTACACTATAACTTTGACATAAGACTAGTCGCGAACCTTAAGTGTAATTAAGTTACGCAAATTGGATTACATTTTTAAAGAGGTCAAAGGGATAACATCAACATATTAATTTGCATCCGTGTGTTTTGCACTTTTGTGCATGGGGAAATTCATTCATTAGGTATTTAATTTTTACCTAGTTTTATGTCGTCAATGAGAAAATTACATATTCAAATTCAAAGTGACATTGAACGACTACGTGTTTCGCTTGATTTCAATTTGCTTTCACTACATTTACCTATACATAGAAAAATTACTAAGTATCTTAATTTAGAATTTTTTATGGGTCCGGTTGTTACTAAGGAATACGATAATCTAAAAACATCTAACTATATGTACCAAAAAAATAGTATCGTTACGATATGAGTAACAGCAACTCTTACAAAGTTATAACGGGTATTAAGTTTATAAACGGCCACGTATTTTGCGAGGTGTTGACGCCAAATAAATTACCCACTTGGAGTTAGACCTTTTCTTGCCTAGCCTTGCTTGAAAAATGTGTTAATCTCAGAAGCGCTTCATCATTGTTAAGTGAAAGGTGTTGAACATTGGGCTTCAAATATAATACATTTTACTAACCAGCGGGGTTGCTGACCCTATCACGTTCTAACAAGTATGTAAGTGCAAAAGTGACATAGCATAGTGACAGGTGATAAAAACGCAATCATGCTGCCCCCGCAGAGAGTAGTTACCAACTAAAATATATGCTGAAGGAAAGGAGATCAAGTCTTCTATTAAGTAGATGTTAAGGCGTTTTAGCCGCAAATCTAAAGATGCAGGTTCGAATTCAGTCTCGGATACTACAGGGTGCTTAGCCAACGTGCCAATCGTTAACGCTTCGTAGCGTAGCGTAGTAATAGTCATCTCTATCACTCTTCCATATTAGTGCGACAGTGATAGGACCAAATGGCGAGAAAGAGGGGAGGCCTTTGCCGCGGGACACTCTTACGGGCTAAATAAAAAAATAAAAAAATTTCCTAACACTAATTTGATATACGCGGGAGCGCGCGACCAACTTTGTATCTTATACTCTTCATAAGATAAACTAACCAATGATTGGCACTGAAACTTTCTTGGTGCCTATTTCCATAGAAATTTGGAGGCTAAATAAAAATAAAATAAAATAATGTTTCTAACACTAATTTGATATACGCGGGACCAACTTTGTATCTTAAACAATTAATAAGATAAAGTAACCAATGATTGAAATTGAACCTTTCTAGGTGCCTATTTTCGTAGAAATTTAGAGGCTAAATAAAAAAAAAATCTAACACTAATTTGATTTACGCGGAACCAACTTTGTATTTTAAACCCTCCATAAGATAAAACATCCAATGATTGGCACTTGGTGCCTATTTTCGTAGAAATTTAGACCTCAGTCTTAAAATAAGATTTACATCGCCTACCACACTGGTGAGGTGCCAACAAAAGGGTACTCTATCCTACATGCTAAACCAAAGTCAGCTTCAGAAAGCATTATTCTCACTCTCTTGAAAACAATACAAAACCTATTATCACACAGACAAAGCTTCAGTGGTTATATTCTCTTACACATAATACTATACTATATATTACATAATAGGAATCAGGAAACGGAAACGGGGAAGTTTCATTACATCCTGGAATAGTCCACTTCCGGTTAACTGATATGAGGCGCCAGATGCCATTTACTGCAATGACGTCATAATATTATACATATTCCGTCCTAGGATGATATTGTGTTAACAAGTAGCGTAGGAAATTGTTGGGTATGTGCATAATAAGGGTTTGTAATGAGATATTTGTTTTACAAGGGGGCAAAGTTGTTGTTTAACCGCTAGTGCTAATATTGAAACTCGAGCAAGGGAAAGATTCCAAAATTTAACCACAAGCGTAGCGAGTGGTTCGAGAAGTGGAATCTTGAGCGTTGCGAAGGTTAAACAAACTTTGACTCCGAGTGAAACACAAAATTTTCACCACACCAACGCGAGGAAAATATTTACTATAAAATAAGAAATACTTTGAGTCTTTTGAGTGAGCGTGTTGTCGCCTTCTTGAATACCTATAATTACGTATTTACTATTTATACTTTTACCTTAGACCTCATTATGTTACTAAGTTAATTAGTATTTTGAACTCCCACATTATCCTTATTAAGTATCATTTGTATTCGCTTTGTTCACATATGTGGTTGCAATAGTGCGTAATCTTAGTTTAGTATTATGTCACTACCTGTGAGTTCCTATAATTGGCTTCCTGTATCTACTATATTTTTCTATGTTAATGTCACAGCTGTTGGATCTCCAAATAAATAAAATAAAAAAAAATAAAAAAAAAAATAAAATACCAAAAAATAAAAACAAACCAAATCAAATCTAGATGAACGTATTTAAAAAAAATCATTCAATTTCTTCATCTAAAGTCAATTCTACCAGCTAACATAAGGAAACAACTCAAAATTTGCATCTGATTACTTTGCCCCACATGTGGATAAAATGCAACTTTCTCATTCGTTTTTGAACAATCATTAGGGCCTTTACAAGTTAGTGTGGTGAAAACATTTTGTTTGTATATGTTCTATTAGTAAGTTCAATACTCCTGAGATCACCGTTTTTTTTTTTGCTATTTTCGCCATTTTAGGGGTTGGAGAGCAGGTTGTAGTAGTCAAGTAGGTACGGCTACTTAAACGTTGAAAAGTCATCCTATACCGTTAGATAGCCCGCAGATATTAGGGTGCCTATTAGCCAAGATGACAATCGCTAGCGCTACGACAACGAAACCCTTTGTGTCTCTCTATTACTCTTCCTTATTAGTACGACAGTGACAGTTGCGTTTCGTTCGCTTCGCTACGGAGCGTAAACGATTGGCATGTTTGCTACACAGCCTGATTGACTGAGATTTAACTTTATGCAAGCTGTTATTCTTCCAGATAATATATTCATGA
This sequence comes from Cydia pomonella, assembly GCF_033807575.1. Classification (NCBI taxonomy): domain Eukaryota; kingdom Metazoa; phylum Arthropoda; class Insecta; order Lepidoptera; family Tortricidae; genus Cydia; species Cydia pomonella. The sequence goes on along the minus strand of NC_084713.1, from coordinate 6,404,742 downwards.
CTACCGGCATCGGACTTAGCCTGATATTTATCTACGTATCTAGGTGTGCATATTTTTGTGCGCGCCTCAAAAACAACCCATCAAGCAAACTGTTACTTTGAAAGTTCAAGTAGCCTTTTAAACCATCGAATCTGACACGACCCACGGGGACCGTTCCTATTAAACTTTCAGGTCCCAAGACTAGATAAGGATATAATCGAATATTCTAATAAAAGAATATAAAAATATAAAAATATAATGTAGACTCCTATAAAAGAATATAATGTAGACATGCATATTTAAGTACGGATTTTACTATTCAATAGTCTGAATTTCAACTAACATTATACTAATTTTAGTACTACCGATAACTTTGTAGAGTAATGCTTGAGAACGTCCGGTATTTACAAAAATCAGCCCTAATTCCGTCATATTAGAGTCAATTTTCGGAATCACTGACATTCTGAAGCATTCGAATTTACCAGAATTCACTTTATGTGGTTACTTAAGAATTATATTACCTGAAGAATTTTGTCACTTTGGCAAGGTATCAATCGCGGCAATTATTTGTTCAAAATTTACGTGTGTACGGTCAACCAATTTGATTCCTAGGCCACTATAGAACCATGTCATAATGACTTCTACGACAGTGCTTATTGAGGGATGCATGTCATGTATAGAGTAGTTAAAGCGACAAGGTTCTATAGTGGCCTAGGATTCAAATTGGTTGACTGTACCTACTTATAATGTAACTTAATTAAGTTTAATAGTAATTGGTAAGCCAATTAGAAATTTAGCATAATTATGGTGTCCACGGCACTACCTAACATTCTGCTCAGTAGAGAAATAGGCTCCATAAAATTTAGTATATGTAGACCGATGTATTTGTGGTAGTTAGCGCAAAGATAACAAAGCCTGCGACGCAATGCGGATTCCCCTTCGGGCTCATTTCATAATACCAAGCGCTTTTAAAACGTTCGTGGAGTTTGACTTGCGACATCGGTTTTTGTCATCATTACTGGTATTTCATTACTTTCAATCATGGAATCAAATGACTGTGATTGAGTAAAATATCTAAGTATTGAACTTTGATATGCATCAAGCACTAGGTATGCTTTTATTAAAAAAACACTCGTATTAAAAGATTGTTGTTTTTGCATTGTTTTGTTTAACCCTAGGATAATAGGGGTTACACCTACGGCTGCTGAAGCTTTTTCATTGAGGCGGAAATGAGAGGAGGATCAAAATCCAGCGAAGCGTTGAAGACAACCTATGCTATTGGTTGGTTCCCGCTCGTCTCCTCTCAAAGGCAACCTGACGAGAGGTTTATTTTTCCCGAGTCCACACATTCGCTATACACCACGTCATTCGACACATACATAAATACCTGCGTAGGTACAACTTACAACCCCTCTGATGTTGCGGGTGTCTATGGGCGACGGTAATCGCTTCTTAACAGTCGATTCGTCTGCTCGTTTGCAAATAGATGGCTCGATCTCACTGTCCAAGGTCCTAGATCACGCGGTAAGCCTAAGAAGCGCTGGCTGGGCGTCGTGATAGCGGACATGGAAGAGAACAATCTCACACCTGAGGATGCCGAAGACTGGGCAAAGTGGAGAAGATTGAGTAGGAAAGCGGACCCTGGCACTAAGCCGGGAAAATGCTAGGTTGAAGAAGAATACCTATTAAAAGAACTCTATAAAGGATGAAAAGCTCAGTCTAGCCTACATCTGTTTAGACTATCTTAAATCTGTAGCTCCTGGAAATCAAAGGTTGTATTTAGACATAACCAAATTAAAATGGAGCTGGACAGGACATGTTGCCAAGCAGAGTGATGGCAGGTGGGCCAAAATGTCAACGGAATAGTGGCCGCTTTCAGACGAAAGGAGTGCCTGGCGTCGCCCACGACATTCGGAAGATTGTGGGTCACTTCTAGGTGAGATTGGATCAGGACCGGGATACGTGACGTACTGGAGGAGAGGCCTATGCTCAGCAATGGGCGATAAAAGGCTGCTATGATGATAATATTTAGACTTAGACTAGATGTGAAGGAAAATGCATCTGTACTATGGGTACGACCTACCTGGAACTCGTGGTCAAGTTCTTCTGTAGCTGCTGCTAACTAGATTTTCTTTCAGCTTTGTTTCTTACCACACTCACTATCTATTCAGTATTCTATACAAAAACATAGGATATTTATTTTGCTTGACATCTAAGTATATATACTTATCTATGATTCTTTATTATTTGACATCTATGATGAACATTTGATGTGACATATATTTTAAAGTTTAAATATTTCTTCTTCGACGTTGAGACGACTTTGACATGCCAGCGAAAACGGCAAGTGAGATGCGATAGGTGTTAATGAGGTTGTATTATGAAAATCCTTATCGAAAAATACACTTCATATAGGCACTTTTTTATTTCTGTGTGAAAATAAAAAGAAACCAAATCCCGGAATGTAATTGATAAATTGCTTGTATTAGTAAACCATAGATGAATTGGGGGATCTTGTAAAATGAAATTAAATATGCCATATTTATCGTCACCTACATACACACATATAATTATACACACACACACACACACACAAACACACATACACACACACACACACACACAACATACATTAGCATGCAAATTCAAATTCCTTCTAGTTAACTTTTTCTTCTTCTTTTTTATACCAATTAGATGTTTTTGTTATTCACATCATAACCTCACTTGTTAATAACCTCACTAATGTAATTCTAATACATTGCAAATTATTTCTTAAGAGTAAATCTTACTCCCCCCCCCCGGAATTTATTCCGGGGTGAGGGCCTGGAGATCTGTATTACAGGTTTACGCCTAGTTCAGACTCCAGTCTGTCACAAAGGGTATAAATCGAATTTGCCTTTGCTCTATATAATAGTAATTGTTAAATGTATCCTTTGTGAGGTGAAAATAAAAAATAAATATATAAATAAAATAGTAAACTCCTATAAATAGGCAGTTAGTTATAAAGTTTTCATCCAATATTTAGAGCGCTTTTCGTCAAAGGTCCTACAAAAACATATAGCGTTTTCATTCCTTGAGCCGTTCATTTATAATAACTAAACAGAACAAGATAAGAAAGTTTTTAAGGTAATTTCAACGGCACTACGTGCCCATCGACATAATAGACACTTAGAAAGGCCTAGTCCATCGTACTCTGATTTATTTATAGTACCTAACGATAGTATATATCCTACAGGTGAATATATTTTAAAGGCGCCCACTCACTACCCTTTACACGCACGGCATACTAATAGTCTTTCAGAGACGCATGTTACGAGTACGTCGTTTCGTGAGTGTCCGACTTAACCGTAGGATCACACCTGACCATATATGACCACTCGTCACATTTCAGACTAGCTATATTCAGTTGCAAATCGAGCATCGAGCATTTTCTCTCAAAAACTATCAATTTGATGAAGTGAATCTGATGATGATAATAATGATGATGATTTTATGTAGTATGTTCACCGATTACTCCGACACCCGTGGTCCGATTTGAGTATTTCTTTTTTTATTTGATCGGAAGGTTGCGAGGCATTGGGTCAGTGGCGGGGCGGAGGCTAGATTTAGAGAAGTGGCAGGAATGATCAGATGGACTTGAGAAAAATCTTGATTATATATTAAAGTTAACGAATTTAGTGTTAAACTTGATTGTGTTTTTCATTCATGCGTCACGCGTCACTCTTAGCTCTTAACAATGCCTTAAAACTATAAATGGAAAAATAAAAACTTTGTACAAAAAAAGTAAACCAACTTCAAAAAGAATAAAATAAAATATTATCCTCTTTTAAGTATATGTTTGAAGTCGGTGCCAAGCCAAATAGTAACAATATCGGTCAAAAATAAAAATAATAATAATAGCTTTATGTCAATAAATCACATTACAACTGTATAGTAATGCGTATTTAAACGTGGAATAAATTATATCTGTGTCTTTGTTACCTTTTCACGGCTAAACATCTGAATCGATTTAGGTGAAATTTGGCATGAAGGTAAAAAGTTTAAGTCCTGAAGACAGTCTTTGAATTGTTTTATATTTAGAAATGAAGTTCTCAATCTGTCACTCAAATGAAGAACTCAATCTCAATTCCACACTTGAGTACTATAGACAGTTCGAAAATAGCTCTTTAAAAATTGCGACGGCAAATAAATGCATTGGATTTATACTATACTAATATACCGGCAAACATGGTACGGACTGCGCGCTGCGCTAAGAAGGTTCGACCGTGTGTAAGGCCTACCTATAGAAAGTATGTTCATTGATGTCGTAGTAAGGCAATCCAACGTATTGTACATATTTATATAGCCGCATCCACTGACCTATCACACATAGACAGTTAGTCACACATAGAAACACGATCGATGTGTGCGTGCGACGCTCGTGTCTTACGCTCAGCGACACACACACATATATACAAAAACGGGTTGCCAGAGTTCATTTATTCCCCTTAAAGTAGATGGATTTTAACCACATCCTTATACTTGGCTATCAATCATTTGGGAGTGTGTAAGTAAATATTAAATTTATAGCAAAAGCTTTCAATGTTTCTTTTAAGGACTTTGCATTTCTGTACTTTGTGAAATAATGTTTTAATAAAAAATGTTTATTTTTTTATTTTACAAATGTGCACAGATAATAGCTGGTAGAATTGACTTTGGAATGATGATTTTAAATGATAAATATTTAATGACGATCATTTGGATTCGATTTGGTTTGATTTTATTTGATATCTTACATTTAATATTTTCTTCGGGTTGGTGTGGTGAAAAGTTTTGTGTTTCACTTGGGGCAAAATTTGTTTAACTCTCGTAACTTGAAACCCTCGCAACGCTCAAGATTCCATTTTTAGAAATTTTGGGATCTTTATCTACTTAGCTCGATAATATTGCTAATTAGCACGAGCGGTTAAACAACAACTTTCCCTCTTGTAAAACAAATAACTATTTATCGTCAGTACTAGTAATTGTACCTGCCGGCCTAGCCAAGGTTGCAATCGCTATTGCTTCGACAACGAAACGCTTTGTTTCTCTCTATCAGTCTTCCATATAAGTGCGACAGTGACAGTTGCGTTTCGTTTTTACAGACCTTAACTGTAACACCTGTGTTCCACAAATACAATTTACTTTACTTGCTCATCAAAATGGCGAGAGCATATTCGACTATGTTTAGTCGGTTTCCATATTGCATCGTTCCAATTTAATCTAATTTTTTCCTTCCATCTCGCAGACAGAAGCGGATCAGTCGGAAATCTAAAACGAATATCACACAAAATAAAAATATGAATTTAAACTGTAATTTTATAAAAGACAAAACATAATTTGAAATAAAAGAATGAAAAACTAAAAAAGAATATTTTCTATAGTCATACAAGGAACGTATAGTAAGCATATTAATTTTATTTTATCAAAGTAATCGTCATGCCTCATTTGGAGGAAAAAAGATTTATATCACCTGGCAACATTTATAAGTAATGGCGGCTGACGAAAATTTGGATTTTTGTATTTACAATTACGTAAAAATATCACATTAAACTGGATACTTACGCGTGAAATGTTATATCAGGCGGTTTGTTTTTATTCACTGATGTGTTGTGACACCCATTCACCGCACAAACAACCATCTTTCTTGTATTTTTTAATTTATAACCGGGAGGTGTACACAAACCAACTCGACCTTGAGTACTGCGAGGGCCGTTCGGATACGATGACACGAGGGCGACATAATGTCGTACTCGAAATGGCTTCACTAGGGATGTACAGACTAGGCATCTAGGCTAATTATAAATCTATGGCCGCATCTTTATCGAATCGCACCAAAATCATGGTATGCTTATAAATTTGGCTTGGCACCGACTTCAAACATATCAGTTGGTAACGCATATACTTAAAAAGGATAATATTTTTATTTTTTCCTTTTTGAGGTCGGTTACTTTTTTTGTAAAAAGTTTTTATAGCGCCTAATCTACGAAATAACTATTTGGTTATCAATTTTCTAGGCATATTAAATTCTTAGAAAAGGCGTCTAAATTAAATTTACTAAACTAAACTAAATTTACCTAAACACGATTAGAAATAGAAATCATTCAAGTTCTAAACCATCTGCTCAGTAGCAGATTTCTATTTACCGGCCATTCTTAAGTAAATGTAGGATATGCATATATTACCTAATTAGTTCTATTGAAATGCATTAATAGTGCAACAAGCAGCACAGCGCTGTGCCAAACGACAACTAATTTTATTGGGGTCACTGTGCGTGCGTAAGAGCATGCTATTATTAGTCAACGGGTTCGATTGATTAAATAAGATTTCTTATGAATTGTGTGTACATTGATTACAATCGGAACTTTCTCTATATTATACGTAAATCATATTTTTTTCATTTTTATTGAACATCTAAGCAATCTAAGGGAAAGTAAATCAAGGAAGGCATCGGCAAAGGGTGATGCAGTGAATTTATAAACTGTTCACTTTTGGGATTATCTCAAAATAAATTTATTTATCTTATTATCTTTTCTATTTAATAATGAATTTTCTATTTGTCTTTGATATTTTGTAAAACATCTGATAAAATTACATGGCATGACTTTTGAACTATTTATCCTAAATATTTCCAGTGTATCTTTCACGTCTATTTTATGCAGGACAGAATATTTCTAAAACTATATGGACCATAATAATTAAACAACAGATTATTAAAGTTTAAATACGCTTTGAAGCCGTAGATAATTCTTGTAGGTAGTTTTCTTGAAACTCATCTTCATCTCAAGTTTTCATGAAAATTAAAATATCAAAGTTTTTTCCAGAGCAAACTACTCGTGCATCTGTTACTTTAAAATAATCTTTATTTCATTATTTTCACTCATTGCCGATGTTATAAATTAATACTTTGCAATGTTGAACGCAGATATTTTAAGTGCACACGTTCGATGGCGGGAAAAGACGTGACAGCTGATGACACTGACGCCATCTTGGAGGGGTCTTTCAGTGCTGTCATAACAATCTCCAACCAAATTAATTACCGGTTTTATTTTGTTTACATTACGCATCCCAGCGTTATAAAAATACCCAACAGTCGCGAATGTTAATATCCGCTAGATTATTTTAGCTTTGTTCAGCACAATTTGTACGTCCGGTTAAGAAAAAAATCACTTACCTGCTTTTACCGAAAATGGCAATGAAAGCTTACTCCGCACTTTTACAACCAAACTTTTTCACTGCACTGAAACTTTTCCCGCCGAATTTTTTTTAAAACCCTTTATACGAGTCAATCTGGCCAACTCACCGGATTTCTGTGGTGTTTCGGGCAAGGGCTGCGGCGCGGGCTCCCTGCGGAGCTGTAGGGCGAACTCGGTGCCGACCTCCTCGGACCGGGGGCACGGCACGTACGCGTATTGTTTCTTGGTCGGCGCCGGGGCGGGCGCGACGCGGTGTTTGCCGCGCTCGGCCATGCGGCGTCTGACGGAGCGGCACTGCCGCAGACCGGCTCTTTTCGATAAAAGAACTGATTTTTTGGCCCGTTTTGGCGGCTAGGGTCATTATTGTACACTTTGTCGCATTCAGAAATACAAGTATTTTTTGTACATAAACACATTGAATTGTGTATTGCTCATTAATGTCTTATAGTTACTAAAAATAAAATAAAATACCTGACTTAATTCAAAGTATTTTTTTTTTTCAATTACACTTTAGTGTGCTTTTAGTTTCGCCTGTGTTAAGGTGGGTGTTTATTAATGAGCTTTTCTTTTTTAATAGTTGTGTCCTAAAGTTCAACTAAAAATTGAAACTTTCCACAAAACACGTTAGCTAGCTAGTTATTAGGACTTATGTTTGCTGGGAAAAATAAAGTATAAAAACTAAGCATTTGTAAAACATATACACCGTGTTTTTATTGAATTCCGTTAACTTCGGGGCATGAGTAAGTACGTTTATAGAAACTAAATGGCATGGGTAATTTAAAAAAAAAACTTTTTTGTTTATTTTTTATTTTTTTATAAAAAGTAATTAAATGTTGCAGATAGCTTTGTTGTAACACGGGCAATTACATTGAACTCGACCAAACAATAGAAAACTATGACATATCAATGACATTTCAAACATCGATCGTCAGATATAGTACCTACGTTTAGTAGCAAATGTATTAACTAGTACTAAACACGAATCAATATGAAAACAGGCCCTAAGGCAAGTGTAGGTACACGGTCGTAGGGGCCTTATAAGATAAAAATAAATTACTGATTATCTCCGAAATAGAGTTAATTAGAATACCGGTGTCTTTGAAAAAGTTACTTAATTTAAGCTCAGGAATGCACCCTTAAAATTAGAGGAAATCAAAAAAAAACACGGTGTATAGTTAAGTTAGGTTTAGGTTAATCTGATATTCACACAAGAATTGATATGAATCAATATTCGTCTAAGAATGTATAAAAGGCCAATAATGCTCCTTATAAATTTTTACTTTAAGTATACTTATTTTGGTCTAAAAATATAGATTCCGTACAATTGTGAATTGTATTTTCTCACACTTGTTGTCGGCGTAAGTATATTTTGAAATAGATATGAGAATACCTATTTAAAAAGATATACCTACTCTACCTATAAAGAGCATTGAAAACATAATGTATCATTCGGTACTGACCGTACAAAAAATAAACTTATCAAACTCTAACTGTCTCCACACAATTCAATTTGAACACAAAAACAAACGAACTATTTGAATTAGAACGCCGCGCTCAACTCAAGTTGAAGTTACTTTTAAAGTTTTTTTTTAATTATTGCGGTGCTGTGGCGGCATCGCCAGCACTGGCTGTTTGCGCGCGCATTGCCCGTGCCCGGTCGCAGCATCACGGTCGATAGGTATCCCGGAGAATTGCGGAAAATTGAAACAATGGAAATTAAAAAATATATATATATATATATAAGTTTTTTTTTCTTATCTCTATTAAACGGCTCGATAAATAAGTTAATCACTCTGTGAAATTAAAAAACAATCACCTATAACATAGTCGAATATTGAATTGAAAGAAAACATTATACAAATTTAATAAACCGAAATAGCGAAGGTTAAGAATAGCAAGTTTCATTGAATTAAACAGAGCGAACGTGAAGCGGCAGGCAAACAAAGGCTGTGAATTATTTATAAGGCTGGATGCTGCGGTATCCACGCACCTACGAACTACAAGCTTATTAACCTGTACTTATATCAGTTTTTGAAGCTCTTATTTCGGTGAATTTTAGTCTATATTTCCTTGACACGTAGCACAGAGAAGATGCTGGCGATACTAGTGTAGGTATTATCTACGTAGGTTCAACAAATAAGTTCTAGTTTGCGCTAAGGTTCGATTCACGGGATACTAGTAACCTCAACAAACATTTGACTGATGATGCTACGCCTGCATTTCTCTGTTATGTTTTCTTTCTGAATCTTAATAGCCCAGATGTTTAATATGAGGAAAAATGTCTGTAAAAAACCTTTACAAGTCTGTTATCTTTATCCCAAGAAATAAATATAAAATCTTGAAAGCATCATCAGGTTTTTTCACCATACGAATCAGCGCCGTAGACGAAGACAACGATTAAGTAATCGCCACTGCCACTCAACTTATTATTTTTTCATCACACTTGCTCGAAAGAGACATTATTTCATGCAGGTATACTGAAGGACAAAGGCATGTATTGTTCCCGCGTGAGTTATGGATTTTGAAAAAAAATTGTACATTGTGCATCGTATCCAAAATTTCACTTACCCCCTGGTAAGTGAAACTTCGGATACGAGGGTGGTCATTCCCGATAGCCGCAGGCTGGAGGGAATTAAAGACCCGAGTTTGCAATATTCTTAGGTACCCCCGGAGTTACACACAATGTTTTTCATCACACTTGCGTAGAAAAAACTAAATTTTAAGCGAAGTAATTCTTAAATACAAACATCAAATTTTCGTCCGCCATTTTGTAATTTCTCGACAGGTTAGGCATCGAAGGCACAGACCTATTCGGCATTCAGCCACGATTGAAAATTATGTAAAAAAATTAAACGGCTGTTAAGTTTTGAAAAAAAAAGAACTTGTGTTTTTTTTTTTGTAATTGGAAAATTAGAATACCGCTCCAGACAGTACATCACAATGCGGTACGACATTATCGCTAAAATTTTAAATGTAACCTAACCTTTATACTGATTTTCCTTTAGAAAAGTTGCCCGGTGTCTTTATTCCCTGTAACAAAATATGTCCTTCCAAAGCATAGTTCGCGTAAAGATATCAATTTGCTCCCGAACATCTCTATATCTTTTGTGGAATTTAGATAGCAATGTTATTTCTTCTATTTCCCGTCACCGTCAGCTTCATAAAGAGAAAGGTTTATACCAGACCAAGGGTTTTGGTCTGTCTTAGTCTCAATGTCAGTGCCACTGGGTGGCAGGAACTCTAATAATACTTATTATTGGCTTAATCATATCAGGATTTGAATTCTCGCGCCGCTAAAACTCGTGACTAAAAATGATAGACCCAGTATCCACTTTTGGCATAAATAAAAAACATACTACACTACCTACCTATCTGTATCTTACTTAGGCCTATACACATAGTTAAATAATCCATTATTTAACATGTTCACTATGACCAAGTATTAAATGTCAAGTTTTTTTACTAGCTATAAAATACGAAACAGGTTTCAACTAGGTATTCATTTACATCATTCAACAAACCCGATTTTACAATGATTTTATTCCGACAGCCTTTTCCATAAATAAAACCTATCAAGCCCGGTTCCATATCGCTGAGCCAAAATCTCAATTTCGACTGCCTAGTCTCCAATTTCACACCTTATTCGATTTAACAACTGAAAACGAACCATATTAGGCTTAAAATAAAACTCATAATTGAACAGGCGGGTAGAAAAAGTTGAAAGTTGATTTGTCCGAACACTAATTGGGACTGCACGGGATTGCGACAAAAAGATAGAAGTTTGGCACAGGTTTGTTTTATTCAGCTTGTGACTTTTGTAGCCATTACCCCTAGTGTAACTTTGATCGACATCATAACGTGACGAACGCGTTTGCGTTAAGTCTCATTTTGTATAGGATTTTGAGTTTCCAAAACGTCCCGCTTGGCGCGCTCTTTCTAAATCCAATACAAAATGAGACTAAACGCAAATGCGTACGTCACGTTTCGAAATCGAATTTATTTACACTAGGGCTACAGATTAAATAATCTTTCTCTACGTTCGCCGTTTTTTAAGGATACATTCAAATTGTAATAATATTGCAGCGCAGCATTGCTGCCCATTGTATTGCTGCAGATGTCAATTATCCAGGACATCGACATGACTTCGACGTTTCCCTGCAGCAATGCAGTATTTTGTATTGTTGTCGATGCCCCATAAATACTTCAAATAAAGATTCTGCCTAATATTTTAAATGTGGCTTTGCATCACAGAAGAGTTCTGAAATTCAAACAGAATTTCTGATAGAAACGTCCTTATTGCAGATAAAGCATAAGGAGTAAGGACCCTTCTCCCATGAAAAACCATTTATGTGCGTTAACCCCATACAACGCCGAGTGTAATTTGATATTATAATGATAATAGTAACTAGACTTCTAATGATTTTAAGCAAAAAATGTTAAGTGCGTACTAAAAATGTGCCTAAAATATGTATACACCACCTTAATATATGGGCAATAAAGTCGTATATACATATTTTTGGCACTTTTTTCGATCGATATTTTCAGAATTGACCGTACCTACCTATCGTTCGTGACATCCACGATGGCGCACAGATTTGTTAAATCTAATCTTTAATAAAATGACAATACGAGAGAAGGCATGCGTCTTCGTGAATGACACGATCATTACTGCCGCAAGACAGGTAATTCGGCTGAAATCATCAATCCAATTCAAAAACCAATGTTTAAATACCGTTCCCCCGAGGATATTAAAATCTATTATCTTAGACTTCCTACTAACCTAGATTATTTTTTAGTTTGATTGATAAATTATTAATTTGCTCTTTGCTAAGATTTATCTATCTAAAAACTCTATTTTTGGCGTATTAATATCTTCTTAAAATATTTGGGTGTTGGCTCGCGTGTAGGAATTCCCCGTCAGGTCGTAACAAAAATTCCTTGCAAATGACGAACCTTTAATCTGTTAATAATGAATACATGATTGATTACGTTAGTAAGAAAAACCTACCCCAATGATTATACGAAGAGAGAGTATTGTCACAAACACTGCATAAAGTTTCACGACTTTATTGTCGGCAAATTACAAATATTTGTTTAATCTGGATGTGACATGATGATGATGCATGATCCGGCTCAGCAGAAGTGCATATCCGTAAAGTGTTTCTTGTTTTTGAACATCTGGCCAAAGGACCCGTAGTTTTCTTTCTTCTCCTCCTTCTTTGGAGCAGAGGATGCGAAAGGTTTTCTGAAATGATAAAAGTTAGGTTAAAGTAAATGCGTTTCACAAAAATTTAAAAAACCAGACGAGTCTGCGCGACAAGACCCTACTTTATAAATTAAGTACATCATATTTTAACAAAAGCGCTATCAGGTTCAATCAATGTTGGTTCGTATTAAAAGACCTTTCTTGATGTTAAACTTAATGGGTCAAATAACTTTAAAATGGCAATGGCAGTAACTAATGCGGATGATTGCCAGGGAATAGGGTTGTTTCCAATTTTTTGAAATGCTTGTAATACGTTCTATATTAACCAAACGTTGCCCTAAAATTTAACTTTTACCCGAAAAACGGCTTTAAATATGTTAAATTAACTAAATATATTTTGACCCATGCTTTCGCGCCCAAAACGCTTTTTGAAAATTGTATGACTCACAGTTTACGGTTTGACACATAAACCACATACAAAGAGACAAATACATACCAAAGAGTAAAGTAAGTATATAGGTACATACACACGTAACACCAAGACCCCCGTTGTCTATTCTCAGTACAAAATTTGATACTCAAGCCGTAGCCATTTAGGTGGTGGGCAAGCTGTGTATACGTGCGTGTGGGTTTTTTTTAACCAACTAATAAAATATGTTTTCTGTAGTAATTGAATAATGATATATCATAGAGTATTCATTATCCATTAGCATTTCTATGATATTAATTTTTAGTGCAGATATCGAAGCTTCAATTAATTGCCCACCACCAAAATGATAACGGCTTAAGTATTAAATTTTGTACTGAGAACAGACAACGGGGGGCCTACCGCAAAAACCGAAAATCGCATATTGTGGGGATCTTTCTCTTTTACTCTTACTAAGACGTAATAAGAATAACAGAGAAAATGCCCGCAATGACGAACTTCGATTTTCGCGGTTATAGTGAAGTGTCAAACCGTAAGTTGTGAAGTCATCAGAATCTTCAATGTCGTTTCGACTTGGGTCACGTACAAATAGCCATACATTTCATGTGCCCCTCCCCGAAAAAATCGGCAGACTGTTTAATACAGAAAATTACAGACGGCGTTTATAAGCTTACACGCGCTTTTTGCCTACATTTACGACTTTAACGAGCTTACACTCGCGTACGCGTACGCTCGTATAAAATCGTTTTACTCTTATACGCTAGTCGGGAACCGCCCTAAGCTTCAGGGACTCACTTCATGGGACCAGTGACATCGTAGTGTTTACACGCGTGGTTAGCCTTAGTGGCAGTCTTGCATTCGTCGCCGCGGGCCATGCTAGCAGCGATCTCTTTCTGTCGTTGTGTAGCGGGAGCCGGTGGAAGCGAGATGGTTGATGAGTGGCGGCCGGAGGGGGGAGAAGCTAAGGCACGTGCTGGATGTGGGTGAGCACCGCGTGTTCCAGGCGGTTGCCGGTGTTTGCTCGACGGCTACCCTTGCGGGTACACAGGTTTTTAGCAAGCCTGGAATGAAATAGTTTGTGTTTAATTTTGATATAAGCTTTTATAGTTGACTGTATCTACCTACCTAAATAAACACCCTGTATATGGGTACATATACAGGGTGTTTATTTAGTCACCTGCAATAATTTACAGGGTGAATATATAGGTCATACTGAGCAACTTGTACTATGGGACCAATCCCGAAATCGCGAAAAAAAATGTCTTTTCCATACATTTTGGCTCTCTGATGACATTTTCTGAAGTCTGAGACTAAATTTAGATTTCGGGGTTGATCCCATAGTAAAAGTTGCTCAGTATGACCTATATAGTCAGCCTGTACATTATAGCAGGTGACTAAATAATTATCCTGTATGATAACAACCAAAATCCAATGGGGTCTGTATTTTTATCACATATTACTTCTGGTTGTATTATATAGTCTATAGTCTACCTGCTACTGAAATATTTATTCACATGGTCCTTCGCGCCGGATGGAATATAAAATGAAAATAAAAATACCTATAATAATATTGAATACGAAATTCTGTCAGCTATTATAATCTTCGACTAGGAACAGGCAGGATATACCAAGATTTACCGGGACATTTAACATAATGTTTAATTCATTTAACTCGTTCTATTCGATAAACAATCCCATTACGATACTATCGCTTTTGAAACAACTTAAGTAAAGATGGAATCCATATTGACTCGAGCTGTTTTCGAAATTAGAAAAGTTATGTTGATGTAGGTTTACCATAAATCCAAGTTTTTGGATTTGCATACAAACCGGACTGATGGGCTGATGCAACTATTTGCATATTCTCATCAGAATGGAACCTGTTCGTTGTGTTCCGATACAGAAATACTTTGTTGTCTATGGTGTTTAAAAAAACATTACCTACAGTGCAACGACACTCATATACCTACATTCTGACTTTAGAACTGTCTTCAGCTTGCCCAAAACTCTCGAAAGTACGGTCGAGGAAATTGATTCTTTAGCAATTTCCGATTCAAGTAAATTTGGTTGTACTTATACATACTTATGCTAAGAACTGTCAATGTAAAGTTAACTGTAAACTGCTAAAGAATCAAATTCCTCGACTGTACACTGCTTCATGCCTTTGCGTTGCAAACTATTTATGGTGTACTGCACTGTGCACTGGAGAGACACCGTTTTTGATGGCTGAATAGACCAATTCGAGACTTACATGGTCTACCACAAGCCTGGCAAGATAAATTCGCGGAAAACGGTACTGCTGAGACGCCTTGTCGTTTTTGCCTCATGTCAGCGAGCGATGCACGTCTCATCACAAAGCTATAACTATACAGTTACGGCCTGATTTAAACATTGTTTTTTTACTTTTATTGTTTTCTTGTCCTAATTAGATTCTAATGAAATCTGTGTAGTAAATAACATTACCATCGACACTCTATTAATTGACAAATAGTGTACCTATTTTAGAATATAGACAATACTTTTCACGTATACCTCTAGGTATTCGTACCTTCGGTAGTCACGAAATATGACTTCACTGTTAATCCCGATGACCGATGAATACGAGTAATCAATTTGAAAATCGATATTTTCCCTATAGCTATACGCATACCAAAAGAATCGTCTTCGTCATCAAACATGCCTACTTAATTTTGAATTTAAAGCCTAGAAAGTTAAATTCTTAAAATGTATGTACCTATTGTAGTGTTGGCCAACCAAAGCAGTTTTATGGTTGTCTGTTTCTATTGTCAGCATGTCAACCATACATAATAACCTTATAAGGTCGTATTTCAATAATGGTCTCTTCCGCCGATTATGTTTCCATTCATTCTCGAGGGAAATAACCTCAGATTGTTAGACGTCAATGGTTCTTAAATAATATCGCATTTAAATGAAACTAAAATTAATAGAAATACAAGACCACGCATAAGGCGCATGATAGAACGCTGGCAACGCAACCGGTTCTGTGAGTCGAAAGAACATGGCGTGGCTTTACTCTGATTGTAAAGTATTGTGTAATTCAGGCGCCATATGGGAATAAGTATAGAAATGTAGTAGTGTAATGGGAAATGGTAATTTCGCTATTAGATCTGGAAGATTTGGGTTTCGGCTACAACACATCGATGGTTCTGACACGGTCTGTGTGTATATCCATATCATATTTTTTTGTAGTTCCCTTATGGTTCCAATAAAGGGAACTATCGCTATTATGAGCGAGTAATTCAAAACTAACTTGAACTTAATAAAATTGAGTTTTATTTTTGTATTTTATTCAATGTACCTACATTTAAATCGTGAAAGCATTGTGTGAAATTGCGCGTAAAGTTTGATATAACTGTTGTTTATTCCATTTATATTAGTGAGTACCTGTAATTGGCTTTTTATTGTTACTTAAAATATGCATGTTTTTGCAGCTTTTGGTACTCCTTAAAATAAATAAATAATGTTATAGAGTCGGACCACGTAATTCTAAACTGACTTTGAAATGTCATCAATTTATCATACACGTCCAAATTCTATGAAAATATGACTTATAATGACCCTTTCACTTTTTGTTCTGCCAAAGGTAGTGACGTAGGGCTAAGATGGTCGGCTCTTTGTCATTTGTCACCATGCCTGTCACGTCAGTGCGAAAGTGACAGGCATGGTGACCATGCTGCCACTGCAGGATTGGCTTAAACAGACTCTATTAAATAATGTTAATAATAAATAATGTTTAATAAAATAGTGTTATATAGTCTTTGGTATTAACAAAAATTGAAGATATTTTGCTGCCTATTCATTGATTTATGTTGAAAGAAATATATTTTTTTTATAATAAATTAGATAAATATAAATATTACAGGACATCTTACACAAATCGAACCTAGTCCCACAGTAAGCTCAAAAGGCCGGATGCAGACGGCTTGGCGGGAAAACAAAAACGATCGCAGCGCTTGATGTGGCCAAAGTTGGCGAAAAATCTCGCGGTGTATGGGTACTTTTCAGTTAGTATGTCGCGATAAACTCATTTTCATGCGGTTTTCACCTATCAATAGAGTGATCTTGAGGAAAGTCCCGGTGTATAATTTAGTTGAAATATGACGATGTTTGCTAAAGATGTCGGAAAAAATCATGCTGTTTAGGAGCTTTATTCGAAAACGCTGCGTAATCCTTTTAAGATAGAACAACACAATGTATGGTAAGATTGTCTCTCGTTGATTGGTCTACAAAAAAGTCCGCGATGGTATATATCTATCTTTTAAGGATAACTTACTATACTCATTCTTAACTTCTAAAAAAAGATCACATACTTATAATCTGGTATTTGCAAAGCTATTTACACGAATATAATATTAATCATTAACAAATTAAATACGTTAGTTACATTTAGTATTTCATACAGATTATATATATATATATATATAATCTGTATGAAATACTAATTGTAACTAACGTATTTAATTTCTATATATATAGGATCGAATTATTTTAATATGTTCGAGTCTTACGGGACTAAAAAAAAACGTAAAGGCTAAACATTTTGTCTATCTTATGGCAACACAGATTTAATGCTTGCTTGTTAATAAAATAGCACGGATAATACAGAATACTAACATTAGGTTATTGTAATAATCGTTATAATGTCAGTTATATAAAGACTGTCAAAAGCATACTTTTGGCGGGTAGGGCCAGACGCATAGAGTTAGACCAAGCTAAGTTGGCAGCGATTTTGATAGCACAGACTGTGAAAGTGTTATTTTCAACGTCAATCTTCTATGGAATTACCAATTATTTCGTCTCGTCTCGTCTTTCAAGTCTAGCGTATGGCCGAGAACGATGACGAACGAGATAACATAATCGGACTATAGGTATAAGTTGCTGTTTAAAATCTATAAACAGAACAACGTTTTTATATTTGAAAACATCATACGTATTCCCGAAGATCCTCATCACAAGCTATGCTATCAAAACACAACAAAACACATTTTTCCTTTAATTTGTAACGAAAGATCAATGAATAATATTGACATAATAATATTAAATACACAAATAATTCTTACTATTTTCAGTAAAGCTAAAAACCAAATGTGTTTAACCTTAGAGACGAATAGATCTCGCGCATTAAACTGCATTATAAAAAATGTTATTAAGGAGATAACCTTTTATTTTGTTGCGCTCATTATTCTTGAGCGCCTACAGAGTTGCCAAACCGGCCAATAAGGCTTGTATTGCGGGTACTAGACGATGATATATATACAGATAGATAACTACTTAAATACATAGAAAACATCCATAACTCAGTAACAAATTATCTGTGGTATACACACAAACCAGGACCCGAACCCGGGACCTCCTGCTTCGTAGGCAGGATTACTACCGACTGGGCCAGGAGGCCGCCATAGATCTTAAGATACTGTGTGTAACTTTATAAATATAGCAAGATAAACCCTGAAAGATAGCCTAACAGCTGGTTAAGCATTGGCAAAGTTTAGGAAAATAGGAAACAATGTGCGCACTTGTTGCCATGGCTCTTGGCAGACACCATCAATACTTGTGCCAAGTGAGGCAGTATCATACACATGCGGAATTTACGGAATTCGTGCCTAGGAGGAGGTACATATTTGCTGGTTCATTTTGGCGTAGGTAACAATACACAGTACATCCACCAGCAATTACACCCATTAGAATTAATACATAATCCCTCGTATTGAATTAAATGCCAATTTTCAAGCACTTAGAAGAGCACAATAGTTTAATTTTAAGAACCTTGGGCGCCGGTGGCATTATTTTAAGGGGGGGGGGGGGGGGGGGGGTGACTATAGCACTACCTTATAAATCTGTTTTCTTAAATGACTTTGCTGTTTTTATTGTTTTTTTAAACCTAACGAACATATCCTGTAGCGCATGAATTAACACAAGGCCGAGTCACTGCAAGAAGACAATTACGTTTTGTGTTGTAAAAACAACACACATTTTACATGTTTTTTTTTAGTGTGAAATATAATACTTGTTTGTAATAATACTTGTTCTTTAAAAGGAAAGTTCAGCTGGCAATTTAGCGACGCTTTTAATTAAATCAAATACCAGTTTAAAGTATGTTAAGCTATTGGACACAGATTACTAATGAATTTATTTCCCACAAAGGAGTCCTACTTGTAACAAATTACGTTAAAATATTAGCAAAATTGGAATTCAATAGATAGAAATGTATTTTAACACTGTGTTTGTCTTTTTACTGACCTTGGGAGAAATTTGTCGGTGATCGCGAACTTTCTCTTCGATCTTGTCATTGACACATACAATTTGTATAAAAGTAATAAAAGAAATTCCGAAAAAAACAATTTAGACGGCCGAATGGGGAAAAGACGTTAGTCCAACTGTCGCGGCGGCGCCCGCGCCGGTATATATGTATGGACACCGGTTCCTCGCGTGACGTCACCGATTAACGTGCGGTATAAACAACGTGATTGATATAGTTTAGTTATTATTTTGCAAGTTCTTTTCCATTTTTTATTAGTTATATATTTTAATGTTCCTTGTGGAATTAATTGCAGATATTATCTGGGACATAGGGACTAATACTATTTTAAATAGCATTTTGGGCATTTGGGATTTTTCTGGACTAATAATTAAAAATTAATATATTGCTGTAAAATGCCTTAGTGATCGCTAGCAGTTGCCAGAAAACCGACTGCATTGTCACGTTGCCGTTTGATAGCAAAGGTGATCCACTGGGAGATATATAGGGCCCTTTCCTAGTCACTACGTAGAAAGCATCTAGATTTGGCTCTTATGGCCCCAGAGCTTCAACCCTAAAGGCCACAAACAGATTCAGACCGTTAAGACCGAGAAATGCCGGTACCTAGGTATTGAAAAGGGCCCTTCGCATGAAGTCGTTCCACCCAGCACTCCCAATGCTTACACCATCGGAGTGCATTGGCTATAATAGGTTATATTTGTTGATGCCTATATTCTACAACTTTGTAATTAACTGGAAAGTGAGTGTTGATGTCCAGCAATATGCCTATTGCTGTAAATGGAAGTGCTTGATTCTCCCACACAACCGACGACAACTTTTACTTCGAGGTTGCAATAAGAAAATTTATCGAACAGACTAAATACCGTATAGTCTAGGCGGTTGTTCTGTATTAGATACAAATAAGAGTAAAGTCAAATAAATTTCAAATCAAGATCATCTTTAAAAACTTCGTCAGTTTCAGCCACATATAGTTCATCTGGCTATAAGAGTATTCACCTACGAGTAGAAAGAATGTCATCATCAAATTAAAACTTTCGATATTGTCCCTGCTTCCTTGACATTGTCCTTGTAGTAGCACTACATTATCTATTACGGCTAGTACCATACTGTCTTACCCGAGCACGTAGAGCGTAGGCATCAAACAAACCAGTGGAGGCCTGGTCCCCGATGACACCTGCTTATTACTGATCTAGAGATCAAACTGTCCCGTCTTCATGCCTTTAACATCGATCACCGACTCATGTATAAATAAAATGAATAAATCATTTATCCAGAATAAATAAAACCCATTTTACAAAATAACTCCTCTGCCAAACTGCAGGACAGTTTGTTGGCAGAGGGACTCCCCTAAAACATAGATGGGTAGACTTAGCTAAATGGCTATTTACTTGTTAACTACATCTTATTGCTTATGGTGGTAACTTCAATTTGATTCTGTTTAAGAGAAACATTTTCATTTCAAACTTAAACATCCTAAGTGATTTACACTCCCTTATTCGACTTAGCTTCGACCTGTTTGGATTTTGCGGTAAGCACTCAGAAATATGAGTACGTGCTCCCAGTCACGTCTGTTTGTCTGTCTCAACTTTCTTGTTGACAACATGTTACATTACAACTCTTCAGAGCGGAACTATTTCATAAGTTTTAGGGAAGAGTGAGGAAATCGGGAACCTTGGAATATTATGAACATAAAGAAGTGCTGCTTCATCAATAGGAAACTTGAGGTCTTACAGTTCCACTAACCTTACCCAAGTGGCGAAGTGTTCTTTCGCTTCCCTTTAACAGTTCTTCTTTCGCTTTACTCTCCCACAGTTAACACTTTTACGAGTATACTGACCAATTTTGACCCATATTTTAATCACTACATTGTTTACAAACCGAAATAAATGACATATATGTCCAAAAAAATGACCAAGGCTGGAATCGAACCAGCGTCTATGCCTAATTACATTATTCCCTGTAACTTCCTTATCTTCCTTGTATCCAAAGGGGATGTTACAGCACATCAAGAGTTCAATGACTTTCAATTGTTCATCTCCAAACAAAAATCTGGTTCCATTGCGTCCTCTTGGCTACCGCGCCAGTATGGTAATTCAGAACATTTTTCCAGTCGACCATCTCTCTGCAGACTGGATTCAACCCAATTTAAATTCGATCTTGTGTCTTCAGCGATAAAACTGAATTTCCTTTGATATATCTTAAAGCTACTATCATGCTCTCCCCACGTGGGTATAAGTGGTAGTAGTAAATTCTTAAATAGTTTGCTAGTTCAATAGGATTTGGAGACAAGTTATTTTTTTCATTCTGGTTTGGACTGGTTTTGAAATTATGCAATCTCGATTCATTCGTTTAATTGTTGATAGTCACACTTAAATCGCATGATACTATCTATGTAGTCTGTTATTTAGAATTTAGTGCCCACTTTTTGCAAATGTCAAACTAGTTACCATATAGGCAAAGATTCATCCATAGAATTGTTGATGATACATATTATGTAGTTAGCAACCTGTGTTGCGAAAAAATGGAAAAAAATACTTAAATTATAAAATAATAATGAAAACAGTTGGTACAAATAGAAAAATTGTTGGAGATTTTAAACAAAAAAATTAAAGATGTGTCGAAATAAATTTATATCTGTAGTTCGTAATAAGTAATACACGCGCCGGGAAAGAATTTTCGTACAGTCAGCATCAAAAGTAACGGCTCAAATAACGCTTCATAAGAATCTAATCTACCATTCTAGGATAGGGTCGGCAACGCGCATGTAATACCTCTGGTGTTGCAGCCGTCCATAGGCTACGGTGACTGCTTACCATCAGGCGGGCCGTATGCTTGTTTACCACCGTCGTGGTATTAACAAAAAATCTGTAACAGCTTAACAAAGTGATATTTTTAATATAGAACAACTAAGACTGTAAAAGATATACTTTTGAATCTGAATTTAGAAATTTATCTATATTTGGAAAAGTTATCTGGGATGTCAGATACTTTTGGCGCGTTGTTTCATCCGCTACTATTGATGCTGACTGTACAGCATTGCCGGCTGGCAAAACGACATTGACTAAAGAAATGGCGAAATGGCGAAAGCTCTTTACTTATACGAGTACCAACTAAAGCAATAAAATAACCGCATGGTCACATTATCACACGTGAATATGAACATCGCTGCTGACACACATCCCACTTTATTGAGACTGAATTTTGCATACTTACACGTGTATTTGGAGGTTTAGCAACTTTTTGTTGCGGGTCGACACCCTTGGCGAAACCTTTCACGTTATGATGCATCCACACCGCCAGTTATCTTTGAAGCAACACTGTGCAACAATAAGTAACTAGATAAGTAGGATCAAAATTATTTTCGTTGTCTTGTTTCTGACCACTCTGTCACGCGTATGTACTTCCGTCGTGTATCAAATAAATAACCGGCCAAGAGCATGTCGGGCCACGCTCAGTGTAGGGTTCCGTAGTTACTCTTCCGTCACAATAAGCTAAACTGGAGCTTAAAGTATAGTAAATTGTTAACCAAGGGATGAAACGGTACTTTTCACCTGAGTTAAACAAATAGGCAAATTTGCATAATCAGTACCTAATTAAAATAAGTCTTTTTACTATGAAGGGAAAACTTTTTGCGATAACTCAAAAACAGCTAAACTGATCATGTCCGCTATAGTTTTCATTTAATGTCTTTCTTAAGCTCTACTTCCACAATTTTTTTCATATTTTTTGGACCTATGGTTCAAAAGTTAGAGGGGGGGGGACACATTTTTTTTTTCTTTCGGAGCGATTATCTCCGAATATATTCACTTTATCAAAAAATGTTTCTTGAGAACCCCTATTAGTTTTGAAAGACCTTTCCAACGATACCCCACACTTAAGGGTTGAAGCGAAAAAAAAATTTCACCCCCACTTTACCTGTAGGGGAGGTACCCTAAAAAAAATTAAATTTTTAGATTTTATTGTACGACTTTGTCGGCTTTATTGATTAATATATCCATGCCAAATTTCAGCTTTCTAGTACTAACAACCACGGAGCAAAGCCTCGGACAGACAGACAGACAGACAGACAGACAGACAGACAGACGGACATGGCGAAACTATAAGGGTTCCGTTTTATGCCATTTGGCTACGGAACCCTAATAAAAAAGGCGAGTGCTGTGGTATGTCTTTCCAGCTGTATATTATATTTTATATGAGAAGAAAAAGTCATTTTTTGAGGACAAAAACAAGACAACGAAAACAATATGGACCCAGTTACCTAATGTTACCTTGTTTCTCAACGTTGCTCGACTGGGGTGTGGATGTACCTTTACTTTCATCAATGAATGTTAATTATGCATAGGTGGAAGCGAGCTGGGCCCATAATCTGACGGTTTAAGAGCATGAATCAGTTGATCGATGAAGGTTATTTAATGAAATTTGATTTATTATGGGACAGTAATTAACACACAATTTGTCTGTTTGTATGTCACACAAAAGCCGAAAGAGTGTGACCAAATCGTTTTTTAATTTTTAACACTTTTATAAATAAATCTATTTATTCAATATAAATTAACATCCCCATTTGTACAATTATCAAACAAATACTTAAATTCGAGTTCACGTTATTCCACATAAGGTTTGATAGCGACATCCTCTTTCTGACTCTTTCTTCTATGGTAGAACCACTCCATCAGCAGAACCGACGAAGCAGAGAAAAACCCTGTAAGCAACAAAACTGTATGAATATTTATGAACGTGTGATAAGTTGCATAAATTATATTAAAAACGTATTGGTTTCGTGAGTTTGTTCGCTTTAAAGCACAAACACGTGTTGCGTGGGCGATGCACCAAATGTTTAATAAATAACCAGCCAAGTGCGAGTCGGACTCGCGTTCCAAGGGTTCCGTACATCACACGATTTTTAAATAGTGGCTCTGCAAACTGTAAGCCTCGCTGTTATTTATTTACTATAGACTTAATATATAACTAAATAAAAACCGACTAAAATATAAATTCCGCGCCACATAGGTATCTATATTAGGCGTCACCCGACCCGACTACATTAGGTACCTATTACGAGGGCATCGGATCACGAGCAGTGTCCCCTGTAAGTTGCCCCGTTTATATGAGGACGCCTTTGGTGCCCAGGAATTTACGTTACGTCGGCCTTCGCCCGCCTCGCTACTTTGTGTATGAGAACGCCATAGGCACCCGACACTTGCCTGCGGGCAGAGCGCCTCGTACTTCAGGCTTATTAGCGGAGGATCAAGGGGTCCTTAAGCATACTGAATTACTGAAGCGCGCGCACCACGTCAAATATACGTCAGGCTTTTCCCAAAATTTTCGTGTAAGGGCGTCGAAGGTGTGCACTGTTCATTGCAGTTGGCCCGATTTCTTTGTATGAGTGCACCGAAGGAGTGCGGCCCCACGATATCAGTACGAGGGCGCCCCGCGAAAGGACTGGAGCGCTCACATCGGGCTTCGTTCATCTTTGTAACATGTTGGCGCTGCACAGTAGGCCGAGAAGTAGCTGTATGCCAGCGGTCCGTGGTTGGAAGATAATCCATAATTAAACCGCCTGTTTTTTACCTCTTCTTTATGTGTTGTATTATTTGTACTGTTTCTGTATTGAGGTGTGCAATAAAGAGTATTTGTATTGTATTGTATTAAACATGCTACATATGTAGTTACAACGTATACACCGTGTTTTTAGGGTTCCGTACCCAAAGGGTCAAACGGGACCCTATTACTGAGACTTCGCTGTCCGTCCGACCGTCCGGCCGTCCGTCCGTCCGTCCGTCCGTCACCAGGCCGTATCTCATGAACCGTGATAGCTAGACAGTTGAAATTTTTACAGATGATGTATTTCTGTTGCCGCTATAACAACAAATACTAAAAACAGAATAAAATAAATATCCCATACAACAAACATTTTTTTTGTTGCCGTTTTTATAAATAATGGTACGGAACCCTTCGTGCGCGAGTCCGACTCGCACTTGGCAGGTTTTTTTATTTCCGTTAATTTCAAGGGAGCATTCCTGAGCTTAAATTAAGTAACTTTCTCAAAGACCGGTATTCTAATTAACTCCATTTCGGAGATATTCAATAATTTATTTTTATCTTATAAATCCCTTACGAGCGTATACACTTGCCTTAGGGCTTGTTTACATATTGATTAGTGTTTAGTACAAGTTTATACATTTACTTACTACTAAACATAAGTACTATCTCGGACGATTGATGTTCGAAATGACATTGATAAGTCACAGTTGTCAATACGGTTGTTTCCATCTACATATCTTAGGGCAGAATTGTATCCCCTGTATCCCAATAAATTCTTTTGGATTATAAGAACATGTTAAACTACTTTTAGGGGACCTGTAATGATCATATTTTTGTAAATATTGAATTTAAAATATCTTTTGGCACACGTCACGTGACCAAACTAGAAACGCCTTTGAAGATTCTGATAACGTCACAACTCTCGGATTGACACTGTTGACAGTTAGGCAATAAACAACAAATGACAAATGTCAGTTGACAGTTCTTATCTTCTACGTGTGTATCTAGTTATGTGTCAAACCGTAAACTGTGACGTCACACAATTTTCAAAGAGCGTTTTGGGCGCGAAAGCATCTGTCAAAATATATTTTGTTAATTTAACATATTTAAAGCCGTTTTTAGTATAAAAGTTGGATTTTAGGGCAACTTTTAGTTAATATATAATGTAATACAAGCGTTTCAAAAAATTGGAAACAACCCTATTGTTGTTTAATTAAATGTAATGATCGTGTTACAACGCTATATGCAACATTTAATTACTTTTTATAAAAATCAGATCAGCTCGATTATCTTAGAAATTTTTGAGGAAACAGATGAAAATACATACATATATATCTACAAACATACTGCTTTAGCTTTGCTGTAGTCGTGTAAAATATAAAAAAATACTTAACGTTAAGTCATCATCGCGAACTTACAATAGTCTTAGACATTAAAGGCGCTTAAGTCCTTTAAGCCAATCATTGCTATTTTTAACAATTTCCAAAAAAACGAATCAACAGAGAAGTTCTTTGTTACTATTCACATAATTTCCCGAGAGTTGGTATCACCTTCGCAGCGGCAATTAGTAACTTAAGTTTTTTTTTTCTTAAGTCCGACTTATGCTTCACTGTACATTTCTAATAAGTTTTCCTGTAATATTTAGGTAAAGAACTATTTTTTTTTTTAAAGAACCCAATAGTTTCGGACATAAAGGGAGGGAATGGTCATTTTTTGCCCATTTTCTTGAATAACTTCGAAACGAATTATTCTAAAATTATAAATATTTTTTTAATTTTCTCTTTTACTCACCGAAAGTGACCCCTATGTTTAATATTCATTTGTTTAAGTTACATGTCCGGCTTTGGGTCACAGATTTACATATATGTACTTTTCAACTTTATTGATTCAGTTTCGGAGGAAATAGGCTGTGACAGACGGACAGACAGACGAACGAGTGATCCTATATAAGGTCTAAGGGTACGGAACCCTCAAAACTAATTGGTTTTAAATCTCCAAGAAAAATAAACGGGTAGTATTGTTACTGCCTACCGTTTGTATAATCTAAAACCATCCATAATACCATCATAAACAGATGAACTACCATGCATTCAAAAAAATGGCGTGCTTATGCCATCCGAATTTCTATCCGAGGGCGCGGGTTCAAATCGTGGCAAGTACCAATGAGTTTGATATTTGCCATTAACTTTTGGATAAAAGAAAACATAGTGTAGTGAGAAAACCTGCATACATTCGCAAAGAAATTCAAAGTTGTATGAGAAATCCCCAACCCACCTTGGACCTGCGTGGGGACTATAGCCTAAGCCTTTTCGTGCATGAGAGAAGGCATGTATGCCCAATGTCCAATTAAGTCTATTCAAGCTAATTTACTTGAATCTTGAATATATTTTATTAATTTATTTATTTTTATTTAAACTTTATTGCACAATAAAAATAAGTACAAATGGCGGACTTAATGCCTTAAGGCATTCTCTATCAGCCAACCATAGGGCAAAACAAAAATTCTCGAAATATACTCGGATGATCAGAATATTTGACCGCAGCCGGCAAAACGTACCATTTTGTCGTACACTATATGTATAAGTATGTAGTTACTCAGTTGAGTAGCATAAGCATACTCGGATGAGTAGATTATACATACATATACATACGTATCTTGAAACCAGTCGGACCTGCATTCGTTGTTTACGCAAATACTCGTGTCATAGTCGTCGACCTTAGTTTTATAGTCGCAGTTTACATAGCCAATAAGGCCTTTTAATATAAGATAAAACATTATTTTAACTAGTAACTCAAAATAACCAATCGCGTTAGCTACTCTAATTTATAGCATTTTCAATGAGTACATTTTTCAACTTTACTAAGAATGTTCTGTGGCACAGTGACCAGAAATACATGCATTATGCTCACAACCAATAGAATACTATCGGTTGATTCCCTTCATTTTCGCTCCGCTCAGCCTTAGTGGACAGTGGCAGCCTTGCGCACACCAAAATAATTCAAAAATGTTTATTTGATGTATATGCCTTATCTATCAGAATTACATCGAAACCACGCAGGCGTCTATAAGCTAGATATGTTATCTGTGTATAGTAAATTGTACAATAGGATTTATTGGAATAAAAAAATCTTCTATTTAAATTGGAATTCTGTTACCTATCTAACAAAATAACTAAGACTAGTAAATAGAATTTAAGTATGGCTCATGATTTCATGATTTCATTTTCTTTATGCTGTTAGTATGTATGTTAACATTATGTACTTAATAATGAACCTCCAGGTCTATGATTCTTAAGTATGTTAAGTACTCTACATTGTACTTCAAATCCATTTGTATATGTGACTGTTTGTGTTCTAAATAAATTAAAAAAAAATCCCCTAGTTCAGATTTTGACACGTTATTCCATAGTATTATCTTATCTTGTATACTTATACTCCAAGCCCGACGATAGCAAGTCAGGTGAAGACCATGGCAAGTATGCAGACAACTAGTTACCGAGGAACAGTACGTACGAAGAATGAGCCCTGCATATCGCTGAGGTTGACGGCGTGGTCGTCCACTTCCTGAATGACGGAAGACGGTGGTTGCTTCAGGCAACCACTTACCGAGAAATAGCGTATTGCATGTAGCTGAGGTTGACTTTGCTGTGCGGTTATCTACCTCCCACATGACCGTATTTCCTACGCTCTTCTAGAATTAATCCCTGGAGCATGCCAACCACTTACCGAAGAACAATACGAATAATGAGCCTTGCATATCGCTGAGGTTCGCAGTATTATTGTCTATCTCCTGCATGACGGAGAGCGTCTTCTAGCAGCGGTCGCTTCAGCCAACCATTTACCGAGAAACAGTACGAAGAATGATCCCTACTACTGATCTGATGTTAACCGTGCGGTTATCTACCTCCTGCACGACCATATTGACCATGCTCTTCTAGGAGTAATCACTGGAGCAGGCCAACCACTTACCGAGGAACAATACGAAGAATGAGCCTTGCATATCGCTGAGGTTGACAGTATGGTTGTCCACTTCTTGCGTGACGGAGGACGTTTTCCAGCAGCGGTCGCGTTTTGGCAGGTACGCTGACAGCCACTTGGTGATGAGCCCCGCTTTCTGCATACGGTTTATTCTGGACAGATATCATTTCTTAAAAGTTAAATTTATCTAAAGATTAGGTAGCTAAACCTTGGTTTTTAGTTCGGTGGAATTCTGACAGCTGTCCTAATTTGATGTTTCAGGGATCGTAAACATTTTACAGTACATATGGGGCTACTTTATAGCACTAGTGCGAGAAGTAGCATATTACGTTACTGTGTCGAACATTTAAAGGGCCATATGTACTGTAAAACGTTGTACGATACATGTGCGAATAGGTAATTCGCAACTCGTGTCGATTTAAAACACTCCCTTCGGTCGTGTTTTAATTTATCGCCACTCGTTTCGAATTTCCTATTTTTCGCACTTGTATCGTAATGTACTATTTTAGTGCACATAACTCCCGTCAATTCCGCAGTTTTTTTGCCACATTAAGTATAACTCCAATTTTCTGATTGTGGCCAAGTCTCCATTATTCCTTTGTAAACATTCACAATTATTGTTTTCTCGTTTGGAGAAAAAGCGCCACGTGGCATTTTCTTTTTATGACTGAGGAAATCAATTTCCTGTTCCCGCGAAGAGCCTGGTCGAGGGTCCATCTTGTTAATTAAAACAAGGCTAATGCATACAAAACCAGGAAAAAAAAACGTAACAAAAACTCAACAAACTATAACAATGAAATAACAAAAATAATACGGACTAAGGAGAGCAAACACATTCGCACGTTAAAACTGGTGAAAGCCGAGTAACATGAGTCATGATGTAAACAATATTGCATTTTTTTTAAATTGAGGGTAGATGTAAGGAGAACACTATCACGCCCGGGTACGATATCGTGCGGCGGCGCCGGTGACAGAAGCAGCGATAATACTCAATCAATTATACTTTTTGCTTTTAGGAAAATGCAAAGAATGACAATAATATTAAGTACGTGACATTGACACTTATCATAATTACATCGCAATGGCCAGATATGGTAAAAAGGGGTTACATATTTTTTTGTTTAAAACTTCCCTTGAACATTATTTTTTTGTTTAAAACGAGACGAGATAGTACAAAGTATAAAAAATATAATTTTAGTAAAAAGGTTTACGATATATGAAAGTCATTAGAATGATACCAGTAACAATTATTTTTCACCCCAGAAAAATACCTGATATTTTCTCATGTCCAAATTGTGCACTTTATAATTAAATTATCTTTGTTTTCACGAATAAAGTATTATGATGATTGTAATAAAAATAAGCATGTCAAAATATATTTGCAATTCTGTATTTGGCTTGTAATTCTCACCACAAATTCAAGGAGTATTTTTTTGCCTGACATCACCAGGAGATGTCAGAATTCCACCGAACTAAAAACCAAGGTATACAATGCCCCAACTTACGTACCCACATCACCATACTAGCTGTATAGAAAAGTGGATATCTACATTACCTTCTTATGTTAGGGTACCGGTACCGACTGCACAAATAGAATTTTAATAATAAATAAATTATAATAAGAAAATAATCAACTCTCAAACGACGTTTAGTAAAACTGGACGCTAGGTTCGGACGTGTATATCGAATTCATATCACATAATTATGTAATAACATCGTGAAATTAATTGAAGCGATTCAACAAACTAAAAAAAACGCCTTATTCTCCGGTTAGGTATAATACGAGTATTAACTATTAACGTTTAAGTCGACTCCGAAATTGTGATTACCAACAAAAGCTTACTATATATGTTCTTTGTTGTTGCACACATTATTCATAGTTTTTACTCGCTTATACAAACAATGTACGAGCTTGGATACTCAATCTAATCTCCGTGAAAATGCTCAGGAGGATACCTATATTCTCTTTTAGACATATCCAATTTTGCAGTCGAGTAGATGATTTAAGATGCCGCATCTTATTGTGGGCATATGTTATTCCAATGCCTGTTTATCCCAAGTCCATCTTTTACCACATCCTTTGTGGGTTCTTGGTTGGAATTCAGACAGCCGGGAAGATTAAAAACATAATCTCTACCTAAACAAAAAAAAGGAATTATTCAGGTAACGCAGGTATCCTTATAGGAATCTTTTCTGTTTACACGAAAAATGGTGTTCAGGAAACTCTGAAGGCGAGCGAGAATCGAGGATGCTATTGTCGGTACGGAGCGATGTCGTTTCAATTTTATAAATTGGTTGTTGTTTGTAAAGACTTGAATAATGTTGTTTTTTTTTTTTTTATAAACAAATTAATATAGCTCATCTTTCCTTTTACCGTGTATAGTCGTTAGCTTTGTAGCTGGCCCCTAGCGGCTTATCCTTTGTCTATTGTTAACTAAAACCGCGCCTGCCACTACCTGCAAAAAAAGGGTCGTATAATTCTAATTGGCATCAGAGCGCGGGCTAGTCCAACGCTCAAAAAACCAGTGTAGGTGCGGCCTCCGATAACGCGCCTTTGTTCCACATATCGAGGACACATTTTAGACTGGTTTAGTAACGTTCGACTCCCGGCACTCAGTAACCGTAGAGGGACCACACAAGAAATCGCAAATTATTTTTCCATTTGTTCATTTCGAATCTTATTTCAATTACCATAGGAGTTGTAATTCAATAACCGGTTAAAGCGACCAGACCATTTTTTATGCAGGTAGTGGCACGCGCGGTTTTAGTTAACAATGGACAAAGGATAAGGCGCTAGGGGCCAGCTACAAAGCTAACGACTATACCGTCCTATTTTAAATGAGTGTAATTAATCAAGATCTTACTCTTTATTGAAGACAGGTAAGTAGGGGCTGCCTGCGGGAACTATCATCGCAACTTGCTCATCCAAGAACTCTTCTGCACCTGTATAATAGTAGCGTTTAAATTATACATTTCAGAACACAAAATAACTTATATATCGACAAATGATGGCTATGGGCTGCAAAAAACATGCTGATTTATTACTGCGCTTATTTGATTGGATATAAGCATGCGTTTATATGATAACTGCATGTGAAAATTTTGTACACCTGCATTGTGGGTAAAACAGAGATCAAACGTATATTTACGGAGGTAAATCAGAGTGCTTCAGTCAACATCAGTACTTTTTGTACCGAGACTAACTGAAATAGCAAGACACGTTGGTACGTTTCCGTGAAAATACGATGGAAAATAATTATGTTTCCTTCGTGTAACCTATACTTATGTTTAACAAAATAAACAAATTGAATTGAATTACCTACCTGTTTTTAGGGTTTAATGGTTAGGGTAGAAGAAAAAAACGGAACACTTAAAGGATCACTCGTGCGTCCGTCTGTCTGTCCGTGTGTCGTAGGCTCGCAGCCTATTTGTTCCGACTAACCAAATTACCCCTTACCCCCCCCCCCCTTTACCACCGAAACTATTAGATTACAGAAAACCAACGTATAAGAAGTCTGCAGTCAAACGTGCGAATGTGTAAAGTCCGAAACTATTGGGGCGCGAGTTCGACTAGCTCTTGGCCTTTTTGAAGGAAACTGGTTGGTATCTACTTCTATATAATACCTACGCCTGTTAATTACTACACCTATGTCTAGAAAAGATCGGATTTTACTCAAAGCGAAGTCGCATTTGTCAGTGGCGAGATATTCAGCCCTCATCAGGTAACTGAGACGCAGCTTCCAGTCGATAATGACGTGTCGATCCTTACGCACACGGGAAAGCAATGGCGATCCTGGAAAGAAGGATATTATTGCTTCTGAACAGCCATTTACGAAATAAAACAGAAAAATAATGAGCTTGGTCCTGCAAGTACCTTTCAGGGACGGCGTTTCGTAAAAATAAAAGCATTTACGTACCTTAAGAAAGATGGATAACGTTTTTCACTTAGCCATCAAGAATTCGCAAAATTGTGTTTCATAAGATTGGAATGCAACATTGCTTGAGAAAAGAGAGGCTGTCTAAACCTGTCTATCCACCCACATTTTTTTTTTGTTCCTTTTATCAGTCACAATCTTTGAGCAACTTTACATTAAAAGTGTTTCATAAGGAAACTTTTATTTTCTAATGTACTTTATTCAGCTGAAGTTACCTGAAGCAAGATTCCCCTCGAGGCCAGAAGAGTCTGATGTAAGCTCGGCGCCCTTCAAAAGCGACACATACTTCGGTTCATCCGAGTTCTGGAATACCAAAATAAAAGTCACTTAGATAAAAATTAATTGAAGAACAAACAATTTTTGTGCAGTATTTGCTTGTTCAAAATAATGTTATGCCTTGATAATTGTTTTTACTTTGAGGAGTTTGAAAGCTTAAATGTAGGCTTTAGAGTTATTACAGTTAGAAAAAGACGGGTAGTCTATCTCGCGGGTGAGATACTTACTATTGCTCCTGTGCTGAGCCCATTGAGTGAGAAATAAAATTTATTTGGAAATATATGGGTACAATATCACATATAAAATCCTGTTTAATAAAAAACAATATATAAAACTAATTCTCTAACTACCTAAGTGCCATCAAACGCCTGAGTGTGCTGTCGAAAATTAAATTCGAACCTTTAACTCAAATTCCAAGTAGCTGCCTCTGCTGATAGACCAAGTATAAACAGCTCGATTCTCTAGCAGCTCTGACACCGTGGTGACCGGCACCTTAAATCAAATCAAGAATTTATTTAAATAAAAAATAACAGTAGACCAATGATAGATCCTTGCGCAGTGCGCACCCCATCACTGATTTCTTTAAATTCTGACAATAACGTTAGTTTATATTTTATTATTGAAAGTATTATTTAATTATATTACTATATAAGTTGCTGTCGTATATGTCTGCGCAAGTTCATAGATTATTTGTTTTAAAATGTTAATCAACTCGGCCAAAAGCCTGCGTTAATCCATTTTATCCATGATTACCTCCTGCTTAGGGAATGTCAGGAACGCCACCAGATTACCGGAGTAAGTGGTAACCACCACCAGAACGACCAGCCACCACGTGCCGACGACAAGGCGGCCGCTGTCTGCTCGGGGGAGGTACATACCACCTAAAAAAGTGAACATGAGTATCACTAAAGTGAGAAAAGGGAAGTGAGTGAGTGAAGTGAGAGTGTTCAGTCACATAAATAATAGGGATATGGATATCAACAAAGGCCCCACGTTGGGCGCCATTTATATTTTGTTGAATTAAATTTTTGCTGTGCTGTAATTGTAACATTTTTGTGTTTTCTTCTTAATATGATAAGCAAATATGAAAAGTATAAAATAAACGATTTCAATGAGGCCATCGAGAGAAAGCGTTATTTGATATTTTGTCAATTCCAAGGTAACGTCATTTTAAAAACCTTAAGTTCATAAGGGATGTTATTTAAAGGAGTGCCGGGAATAATGGCTGATTTTATATTAAATTAATAATGATTTCATTTTATTTGAACTACAGAGGTCTTTTTTTTCATCAGAACTCGAGAACGTCACCTTGCTGTAAGAGAGCACCATAGATATACCACAGGCAGTTGTGTATGGTAGCCAGGCCGCCTTGCCTCGTGACGCCCATGGCCTCGTAGTAGGGGCTGAGACGGTGAACCACGTACAAAGTGGGCCCCATTAACACCACTGCGAAGCCGAGACACAGCCAAGTCTGCAAGTCATAGGTCATTAAAGAATTTTCCTTACTTTTACCAGCACTTCGCCTTCAATGTCATGATTTTTCAATTTGTGAATGGAGAGATCTATGCTCGATGTTCGAAGTTTCTCTGCGAGATAGAATCACAAATGAGGATATTCGCAGATTAACTCAGGTAACTCAGTAAGTCACATAGCTCGTTGGATTACGATATTAATGGGTGACACTCATAGTCAGGAGACAAAATGGCCAATTAAATTGAAGTCATAGATTGGCGACAAAAGAGAAAGAAGAACGAAAACTACACATAGCAGGTGCCTTAGCAAGTTCGACAGACGATCTTATAAGGATCGCTGAGAGGATGCCGCATGCTCTACACTTTGTACTGTAGCGGAATTTTGTAGTACTCACGTCAGTAGTGAAAGGCAGTAGGAACAGCATGGCTCTGCTGAGCTCCCGCGGCCGCGCTATGATAAACGCGTACGACTGAGTGCTCACTGGAATCGTGTAGTTTATACCTGTGAACGGGTCATTTTCATTTGAACAATACAAACTAGTCCTATATAAATTCTGCCCCTAAATTATTTAATAAAAAAAAGTGAAATTACGCAATGGGAATCCAATCTCATCCCATTATGGGATAGGCACTTTTATTCTGCCTATCTACAATATATATATACTATACTTGACGACCAGTCTGGCCTAGTGGGTAGTGACCCTGCCTATGAAGCCGATGGTCCCGGGTTCAAATCCTGGTAAGGGCATTTATTCGTGTGATGAGCATGGATATTTGTTCCTGAGTCATGGGTGTTTTCAATGTATTTAAGTATTTATAAATATTTATATATATTATATATATCGTTGTCTAAGTACCCTCAATACAAGCCTTATTGAGCTTACTGTGGGACTTAGTCAATTTGTGTAATAATGTCCTATAATATATATACATATACTGCCTATCCTGATAGCCTAAACATCAGCAACTTTTATCTTTACTTTTACTTTTATGCATTAGCATATAGACGTAATATATTATGAAGGTATGTCTTGGAACATAAACGCATTCGCTCAAAATATATCACAGTATTTTTATGAAGAAAGATTGGAGTGAGAGTTAAATCACGCAGCGGTTGGTATAATATATAAGCCTTATGAAGACTATATTCGTTGGGTGCTAATGTCGCTATAAGAATAAGGTGTTCCTGCCTTCCGGGTAAACCTTAAACATAGTACATTTTTGTAATATACAAAGTCAAAACGGAGCAGTATATACGAATATTTAACTGATTTCAATTTTTATACTTCTCCTGAAGTAAATCTACATAATGTACGTACCTAGCCTGGTCCACGATGTTATGTGAGGAATGTAACTTACATTTTACGGTCCATGTATCATCACAATAAATTTCAAAAATGTACTACTCGTTCTATGTAGTTACAGACAGCTTACAATTGCGGACAATTTTTACCATTTACTGGCGACCCGCCCCGGCTTCGCACGGGTGGGTACACCTTAACAAACTATACGGCTAAACCTTTCTCGAGATTCACTCTATTGATAAGTGAAAACCGCATGAAAATCCGTTTGGCAGTTTTTGAGTTTATCGCGATCATACAGACAGACAGACGCGGCGGGGGACTAAATTGTAAATGGAATATACTGAAATGAATGGAGTACCTAATAGATTTATATCATACAGTTCTAATCCAAGAATATTTGATGAATATTATAATCCACTAAATCGTTGCATAATGATAAGTGCCATAAAAACTAACAATAAAAGTTCCTATGTCGTTATAGTTTAATTTATGAATCCCTCATTCAAAGTTAAAAATAGATAAGTAGAAAAATAATATTTAAAAGTGTTTTACCAGGGTTCCTGTCCGACAACACAGTGAAAGCAGCGGCGGCAAAAGCGGCTTGCTTTCTCGCAACAGCCATCATCGTCAACTTAGCACTTTGACTATACATGTCCTGAAATCGACAGCAAAATGAATGTCAATCTTGTGACGTGATAAACGCGATTTATGTGCAGTAAAATGCGGAGTTGAGTGAGGCACCTAGGTATTTAGACACCTTCCTGCATTATAAAAGGCTACATTTTGAACTACGATTACACACAAGAAATACGCTTAATTTCCCTACTTCGTTATCAAGGTAAAATAAGTTTTCAATAAGTTGTCGCTTCAAAATAATTATAAATTCCTATGCTCAATATAGAGTAAGGAAAGCTTCACGACAGCTACATAATGCTTGGCACCAAATAAGGGTACCTTTTTTGTAGAAAAGTCTAGGGAGTTTGAACCTCAGGCAATAGGGTAGTTTGCCCTAATTAAACTTAAACGACGGGCAAGCGAAGCTTGTGTAGCTTTTTGGATACCTAAGTGACAACAGCTGGGCAAAAATTTGCGAAAATCCAACGGCATGCAGTATTTTAAAACCAAAAGGCAGTGTTAAAAATGCAACCGCATTCTTGCAGCAATGCGCTATTTTCAAAACAAAAGCTGTCGCAGAAATACTCCAAGTATATTCTAGCGTGTAAGTTAGATAATAAGCCTTTCCGGAAAGAAAATCAATAGATTGGCTGAAGATGCGAGTGCAGTTCTTGCTTCACTACTAGCATTATAAAGATTTTTATTTATTTAGTCAAGTTTTGTTAAAATAGGCCCGAGATTTTTAAGACCTAATTACGAGTATGTATGTACCGTTGCACATACATACTTACTCGTAATTACATACAATACATATTACACACAATAGGTATTTTGGCAACACAGCAAGCAAACACCTAAAAAGATAAATAAAATCGAAATATATTACCTATACAGGAGTAAACCAATTTGGTTTGTAGATTTTTGCCTCAAAGTCTTTAAAAAAAATTACAACAGAAGTAGATATATATATATATATATATATATATATATATATATATTGTATGAATACTGCTAAGGAGTTGTATTATGATAGTTATGATCCTATAGACAAGCGCCACACCGCGCCCTATACGCGTTGCGCTTCTAATGTAGTTGATTTAGATATCACGTTCAGTCATTTAATTGACAAATTAGTACAATAATATAACCTTATAAATTAAGTGCTAAGCACCATTCAAATAGTAAAGTAAGTGCCTAGTACTGTTTCAGAATGTACCTATCAGCGCTTAACAGTGCAATCCTAACGTCGTTCTAATCTAACCGGACACCTGATTAAAGGTTAGTGTTCAAAGGCCCGATCTCGGTAGGTGTGGTTAAGTCGAAGTGTATGTAAAAAAAAAACATTTACGAGTATTTATTTTATTTGTACATTATGCATAAGATACTCTGCAATTTTCATTCGTTTACTTACGTTAGTCACAGTTTTATTAGATAAAACGTCCTTCATATCTCCTGGAAATATGAGCTTCAGCCTGAAAGAAAAAATAAACTAAAATATTTCCCGGCCATTATAATTATAATTCCAGCTTTATATATATATATATATATATATATTTATTCGGGATGCTTACTGCCTTAAATACATAGGTTAATAGACTTATCTACTAGATGCAAATTACAAGCTTCCACATATATTTATTTATTTAATCTTTATTGCACAAAAGAAAACCTTATAGTACAAAAGGCGGACTTAATGCCATGAGGCATTCTCTACCAGTCAACCTTTAGGCAAAGCAGAGAGATATAATAATGCTAAATAATACAAATATATCTGCAGTTTTTACTTTTTGTGTCAACCACTTTCTTAAAATTTGCGCACGAAGTCTAAGGAATTTCGAACTGAGGAAGCGAAGCGACACGGTTTGCATCGAGTGCAGGAGCCCATACAGTAGGTAAGCGGGGCTCCCCTACAATTTCTAGAATTTCACTTGCGCAAACAGTGCCTACTGCTTATACATAACAACAACAACGCCGCTCAACGTAGTAACTCCACTATTATGGGGACGTTTATTGTGCACGGTACTTAGTACCGGCTCTTTCTTTTATCCATTTTTGTATTTAAGTACTTTTATTTTAATTGGTTTTGACGATTCGTGTTGCAGATGACATGTGTTATTTTGACGAAATGAATGAGCTTTTTCTGTAATGTGCCGATACCTGCGGTGATCTGATGGTATGTTTTTAATTGAAATTTGTTACATAAAGTGCATTTTGATACATTAAAAAAAGCGGCCAAGTGCGAGTCGGACTCGCCCATGAAGGGTTCCGTACCATTTATGACGTATTAAAAAAAACTACTTACTAGATCTGGTTCAAACCAATTTTCGGTGGAAGTTTGCATGGTAATGTATATCATATATTTTTTTTAGATTTTTCTCTCTGTTATTTTAGAAGTTACAGGGGGGGGACACACATTTTTTAACTTTGGAAGTGTCTCTCGCGCAAACTATTCAGTTTAGAAAAAAATGATATTAGAAACCTAAATATCATTTACAGTGCATATGGTGCTACTTTATAGCACTAGTGCGAAAATGAGCATATTACGTTACTGTGTCGAACATTTAAAGGGCTATATGTACTGTAAAACGTTGTACGATACATGTGCGAATAGGTAATTCGCAACTCGTGTCGATTTAAAACACTCCCTTCGGTCGTGTTTTAATTTATCGCTCTCGTTACTTACTACTCGTTATGAATTTCCTATTTTTCGCACTTGTATCGTAATGTACTATTTTGAAGACCTATCCCTAGATACCCCACACGTATGGGTATGGTGAAAAAAATTTTTTTTTTTTAATTTTTATGACGTATTATAAAAAAAACTACTTACTAGATCTCGTTCGAACCAATTTTGGGTGGAAGTTTGCATGGCAATGTATATCATATATTTTTTTTAGATTTTTCATTCTGTTATTTTAGAAGTTACGGAGGGGGGGACACACTTTTTACCACTTTGGAAGTGTCTCTCGCGCAAACTATTCAGTTTAGAAAAAAATGATATTAGAAACCTCAATATCATTTTTAAAGACCTATCCATAGATACCCCACACGTATGGGTTTGATGAAAAAAGATTTTTTGAGTTTCAGTTCTAAGTATGGGGAACCCCCAAAATTTATTGTTTTTTTTTTGTATTTTTGTGTAAACATCATAATGCGGTTCATAGAATACATCTACTTACCAAGTTTGAACAGTATAGCTTTTATAGTTTCGGAAAAAAGTGGCTGTGACAGAATCGGACAGACAGACGGACATGACGAATCTATAAGGGTTCCGTTTTTTGCCATTTGGCTACGGAACCCTAAAAATGATACAATTAAGTACTTACGTGAAATTCTTATTCTTAGCTAGCTGGTCGACGATGTCGAATATGAGGCCACTATAGCTGGAGATGGAGCCCGACTCGTTGGCCTTTAGAATCGTCCACGGAGGATTCTGAAAATGTTATAATCAATTGTGAATAGGTGTTACCAAAAAGAGAAATACAACCTCCTTGAATCATGATTATTAAATTAAGTAGATTTAGACGGTCATCAGACTGGATACGATAGACACATCGCTGTGTCGCATACAATACACGCACAGCGTTGTTTAGCTCAAACATCGCAGCAACGTGCGAATTGCGTGCGAATGGCAAGAGTTAGACCAAGCTAAGTTGGCAGCGGCTTTGATAGCCCAGTATGTACAAGTGTGCAAGTGTTATTGTAAATTTCAAACGTATATGGAATGATGACGTTAAAGTAACACTTGCACAGTCTGGGCTATCAAAATTGCTGCCAACTTAACTTGATCTAACTCTAACCGCCTTAATGAAATTGGTGCACGCAGGGATTAACGGCTAATGCTTTTTGTTTTTATATTTTCCTGTAAGTATTTTAGAAATTTTGATTTCGTTAGGATTGACAAACGAATCTACTGAATGTAATTCAGTGGTAGTTAATTGTCTTATGTATGTTAACACAGAAAGATATAGGTATAGCAGAAATATTCACAGCCGACTGGTACCCATTGAACCCGATGTTTCAAAACAGAACAATTACTTCGACTATCTCACCCAAAACGTTGATTTTTCCATTTATCGTTTTGGCTTTTCAATAAGAAAGTCAGGCAAATACCACATAAGTCCTTAGGTACTATTCCCTGCCCCTCTAACTCAGCAGAAAGTCTCCGACAAAAAGGTAGATAATATTAACTATAACAAAAATAGTAATTTCTTAAAATCGATTAATTTATAAGTAGTTCTTATTCTTACGTTATAAGTGATGATCGGAAGGACTTTCCCTCTGAAGCCGTGGACAATGTGAGGGAATAGGAAATCTGTGAATCTCAGGCCGTCGCTGGGGCGCCAGTACGCGACCTAAAGCAAATTACCAATTCTAAATACACAGCATCGCATTCAGGGGGCCTAGCCTAGATGACAATCGTACATTGACAAATGCCAAACTTTAAGAAGAATGTATCGGCATGACAAATGCTACGAAAAGTCACTGACAATTTTTTTTAATGTACGAGTAATAGTCACTCACTTGCTTTTGGTAACTGTGGTTACCAGCTGTCACCATTATTTTATTATAATAATAGAAGTCACTGAAAAATATGAAGCAAGTGAGTGGATAGACAGCAAACGAGCAGACGAGCCGCTTGATGGGAAGCAGTCATCGCCACCCATGGACATAAATAACATCGGAGGCGCCACTTATGCGTTGCCAACCTTTGAGAACCCTAAATACATGCTTCTTGAAGAACCCCATCTCATAGCGCATCCATTCGTATATTACAGCTACCACCAGTTCTGACATTGACATACGCATTTCTATACATCTCACTCGTACTTTGCATATTAGTGCAAGCGAGATAAATAGAAAGTAATTTACGTAGACGTGACCAAATATGTCAATGTCAAAACTGGTGGTAGCCGTGATGATTTCCGTTTCGATTAGCGTTTTCTATCTTGTGTAGGCCCTCAGTACAGATCAAACGAAGATATCTTGAGAACTAATACTGTTTGACTCTTGTTTGTGTGTGTGTTTAATAGTTTGTGTGTGTTTTTGTTTGTTGGTTTATTCGTTTGTGTGGTGGTGTTTTATCAAAATTATCTTAATAAGGTTTAAGAAAAGGTTAGTAAGGTTTTAGTTTTCATTTGGATAATCAATTGTTAAGATTAGACTGAATTAAGGAACCCATCGTAACCTAACCTAACCTAACCTGCAGTAGTTCTATCTTCTGTATAGCTTCGTTTGTCTCGTTATCAGGAGCCGCCACATTGTCTGCCTGCACATTTCCACCGTAAGTGGAGCCCCAGGTGTTGGCCGCCATGGCTTGCCAGGTCGAGCAGTTGCCGCATACGCTGTTCACCGCGATATGTTGCTATTATGAAAAATAGATAAAAAATATATAAACTATTTAACCTTACCTAATTCATGCGGTCTGATATCAACATTTTACCTCGGAGACTTTATTTTGTAAAATTTTAAAGCTTCACCGTCACAATTTCATTTAACATTTCGTTGATACAAACAGTAACACTCTTAACTAACCATCGGTGAACCTCTTGTCTTCGCAAATAAGTTTACAAATTGTTAAAAGTGGCGGCGATTATACCTGCATATGCTTTAACAGCGTATCCCTCCTCTGTATCTTCGTGGGTCTAATGGCTTCCCACTCCTCGTCAGATACCTGGGCCGCCACGTCAAATTCCTCCTGAACAGCCGAGTCCAGAGCTGAGATGAACGCGTTCATCATCTCTTCAGAGTAGCACATTAGCCCGTTCTAAAACAAATTATTACATGTACACTTGAACTCTTACACGTAACCGTCCCATCTTGTAGCTTTACAATTTGAGCTTTGGCTAGCATTTTACAACCGCTAACCTTAAATCCTTGAGATTTAGTCTTGTTTTTAAAGGGTCTAACAAGTTTAAAAGGCTTGAATCTGGGTCTTGAGCCTTATAGGCTTTTTTTGCTTTGCAATTTAGTATTAAGTATGAAGGGTATTCCTCTTACAGCTATAAACCTTAAAGTCTTGGCTTCTATAGTATAGTAGTAGTTTTGACTTCACCTTGCAATCCTCTCTATCGTCAGTGATATTATATATATAGGCGATGTTCTCGCCCTCGTATAGTGCGTTGACGAAGCTAGACAGATTGGAATTGCGGATACTGGTGTCGGAGATCACGTAAAGCCACTGCGCCTGCGTGTTTGACATGAACAGGTCCCGGGCCGTTTCCGCCATCGTTGACATAACGTCGGATGTCACTATTGCTATGAAATTTTCGCCTGAAAGTATAAGATTGTCAATAAGGTAATATAGATTCTGGTCAGAAAAGTGTGGCAGAAGAAAGTGTATACGCGCCATAATTAAAAAATAATACAATTACATATACAATTACAATATACAAAGACATACTAAAATACAAACTCCCTTGTAATGAACACGACTCTGCCAATGTGTTCACAATGTGTTTGTTTGAAAGGTAGTTGCAATCTGGACCCAACTACTATAGAATTGTCTGAATATGGATCCGAATTCATTCGAGCTTTCGTATATTTTAGATCTACGTACCTAGATTGAACATTGATTTGAAAGGTGTTAATTCAAAGATTGGTTTCACTAATTCCTCAACAATTTTTGTGATGGTTGACCATGCGCATAAGGTCGTCGGAACTTACCTATATGTTTCAAAGGCAACTTCGACAAAACTCTATGCATCTCTTTTCGTCTCAGGTATTCGTTGATCTCATGTCTCATCTTGAAGACGGTGACGGATATGGTTGGAACGTCTTCGTCGTCAATCTGAGATGTCAGTGACTGCACCACTCGGGATACCATATCACGATCTAGGAAAAGTTTTTAAAGCTTAAATAGGTGATGTCATATAGGTACTAAAGAAAAAGTGACCTAGTCTATAAGAAAAGGGACCGCTTGCGCTCCAGGCTGAATTTAAATCAATGTCTTCATCATTCACAACAACCATAATCTAGCGTAGATGCTAATATATATATATATATATATATAGTGCGTGTACAGGTGACCCAGCTTGGTCACCGGCTCCCAAACTGCAACTGAAACTTGCTTGCTTCCAACTTGGTTGGCAACTGACAAGTACCATGAGGAATATTTAAAGGTCTTTTCTTCGTTTACAATTTACTTAAGGATGCCATAAACGGTGGAAATGGCCACATACAGCCTTTATGTAACTCTTACTCAAAGTATCATCATGCAAAATCACAGCGGACTTCCAGTTAAAAGCTCTCGTAGTCCTCAAATCGAGCAGCAGCTGAGGTAACTCCTGTCCGGGATCTGGAGAAAGAATTAAACAAATGTTGACCGTGATGTGATGCAAGATATAGATACCTGCGTACTTGAAGGAGATGAAATTTTTTGACCTGTATACGTAATTGTGATGGCGGAGTCTGGCGGCAGACGGGGACAGTCGACCTCGGTCAATGCAAATAACAGCAGTTCTTCTTCCTCTGCCCGGGAGAAAAGAGACCAGGTGTCTTCGCATGACGCTATGCTGAAGACTGCTATGAACCCTAGAAATCAAAGTGACATCACAAAGATTGTTAATTTGGGCTAATGCATCAAAAAAGAAGCAGATATTTGGTCTGATGATATTCCTTGGCTTGACTTTTATACATTTCTAAATGCCCAGTATTCCAAGAAATGTTGGTAACTTGCGTACAGATTAGATCTGGCTTAAGCTTCTTTTTAACTTAACTTTCTTGAGACTGATTGTGCTCCAAGAGTAATAATGGACGACGACGCCCCCGTGCTTCAGCTCCACTCTTGCCAGCTCCTTGATGTAGT
This sequence comes from Cydia pomonella, assembly GCF_033807575.1. Classification (NCBI taxonomy): domain Eukaryota; kingdom Metazoa; phylum Arthropoda; class Insecta; order Lepidoptera; family Tortricidae; genus Cydia; species Cydia pomonella. The sequence continues at coordinate 6,360,705 of NC_084713.1, read as the reverse complement.
CCTTCAGTGTATCCAGAAGCGGTTGATATTGCTCGCCGAGGTACTGTCGGTCTAGTACCACCGCTACGGTGTTTAGAAAAAGTTAGTCTTGAATTTACCATAAAAAGACAACTTGATGTAACTTAATAAATAATAACGACGGAGTTTATTCAGGGCATTAAAATTAGAAGTGGAATGTGGACGTCACGTGCATCATGGCAATACACTGTACCTCTACATAGAAGATTAGCGGTTGACAGTATTATTGTAAATAGCCTCAGTAAATTGCACCGACATTTTCAATATATGTATTCACAAAGTTCGTTATTTTCTGGACAATCATCCAAACCAAAGTTAGTAATGCTAAGGGTGACAAATATACGCTAATGTGATTTTTTATGCTTGAGACGTGTCGTTCCTCTAGGCCAATTTGCTTTCTGATTAGACCTCTGGGCTATCCGTAATTTTGTGGGTATACTCGTATCTAAAAATCTAAACCCAACTGACCCTGTTTGAGTTTCAGTTTCGATGTACATTTTATCAAGCACTTAAAATTGCCTTCAACTAAAAAGCTATTATGTTATGGAATACATTTTAAGTACAGTCTTACCAATAGAAGCATTTGCTGTTATCAACGACGGAAATTCCTCTCCTCTCACGCCCACAACACATATCAATACAACCCATATCCGCATTTTGAAACACGAGTGCCCCACAACTCCGTCCTTCCAGAAATGATACCATTATTTGAACTATAATTTTTAATTATGACAAGTTATTATTAAGGGTTTAATTAGTCGTAATGAGCGCAGGTGGGCATGATAACATTTCACGCGGAGGGCTTACAGACTGAATGGCATAGGTATCGGCGAATAAATTGTATAAGGTGTAATACAGGCTGTGCTTAAAACATTACTTACTATTTTCCCGCTCTAGGTACTTTGTTTTTTTCTGAAGTTAGAACGGATTCTACATAACTAATATACTCATGATGATGAGGTGTAGGTTTGCTGAGCCGGAAACAGACGAGATGCCAGCGATCACTTGTGGCGTTCATTCAGTAACCTTTTGAGTTGACTTGAGTCATCTTAATCTCCTGCAGAAAAAAGAGGTAGTCCATTTGCTGAAAGATGGCTCAATGACATCAAACATGTTGGACTCAACTAGAAGTGGCAAACAGGAAAACGTCGTCTTACTACAACTCATACATTTGTACTACAGTCATAGTACCGGATAATGACGATGATAATGTAATCCTGCTATCCCTCATTAGGGACATAGGGCTCGCAGAAGAATTTCCAGTTGTAGCGATCCTGAGCGACTACTTCCAGCTCTTTCCAACCGAGTCTAGTTGAGCCAGCATCCTTCTCAACTGATCGCCTCCATGTGGTAAGAGGCCGCCCCGACCATCTACTGCCAGTCGATTGCCAGCAGAGACCCTGCTTGAACAGGTGGTTGTCCGGTCTACGGAGCGCATGTAATTACCATCGCCATTTCCTTACAAGGATTTCCTGACTTATGGGTTTCTGGTCAGTCATGCCACAATCTGAAGTTTGAGATAGTTCGTGGCCAATAAATCCCTAGGATGCGTCGCAGACACTTGTTTATAAATACCTTCCTTCCTCACAAGCTATATTTCACAACCCTACAGCAGGACCGATTTTACGTTGTATTTGAAAATTTTGCTTTTCGTACGCCGAGTTATCACGGTGGAGTGGGACGTCCATACAGGCTTCAGCTGCGCATATCCTGCTCGCGCCTTGTACTTTTAATCAGTACCAACTAAATAGTATAATATCATCGAGTATGATATGAGCATTTTATTCTTTGAGTTTAGTAACCCACACAACTATGAAGATTAAATGAATCTTATTTTGTGGAACATCCCTTACACAACGGACCATGCTAGCAAAAGGTCAGGCAACGGTTTAAAAATGCATGGCGAAGATAACACTATATATTCTCTTTGACACGCATGAATGCTGGTTCCAAGAAATATTTTACGAAATAGAAATCTGGCTATTTCGTGGAATATTACGTAAATCTGAAAAAAAAAACATTTCAAGAAATACATACATTCATCATAGTGTACATAATTATGTGTATTTGCTATTTAGACACCACAAAACATTAAAAGTACACCAAATAGCTCATTGCAGGATAAATAAGAAAACTTGGGAAATAAAATTTCCCGATAAATAATTAGAAATCAAGTAGTAACCCCGTTAATTATACATTAAGATGTTGTGCACAAATCACGCATCTTTTCGGCTACTTTTTAATTGTACCTACTCAAAGAGTTAAGAGACTAAGTTTAAGGAATAAGGTATATATTCTTAAGAGGCCCGGCCAGGCCCGGCCAATATCGAAAGTTTAGGTTATTTTGGAGTAAATAGGTTACACGTAACCGCTTAGTGTCAATCAATGGAATCTGGCGCGAGGGCAGGCCGTTTCGAAATGCCAAGGAAACTCGTGCTTGACATCATCAAAAAACTGCAGGTTAAAGAAGTCTATAGGACACATGGGCGTTGCCCACCTTGTGTGTTTTGTACGCCTTTTTTTCTTGCTACGTCGTAGACCATAGCGCAGAAAATTATATTTATGGCAAAAAATAAATAGATAAATACTAAGAACCTACTCTTTGTACCTAAGATAGACTACTTACCTACCTAACCTTTATACCAATGAACTGCTGTAAAAAGTAGTGAAATACAATTAGTAGTGAATACATTCTATTCTTAGTTATTTTATTTTATTTTATTTTAGTATATGGAAAACCAACAGCGCTATATATATCTAGAACTTCCAATAGAATTACAGAGCCAATTACAGGTTCTCACTTATAGAGATACAATAAATTATAAAAAGTTTTTGCCCATCTTAATTTACACATACAAGTTCCTACAGCATAAGAACAGATCTATCATATATATATATATATATATATATATATATATATATATATATATATATGATTCATTTTTACAAAAAATAAATTAAAAAAAGAAAAAGTAGTTAAATCCTGTGAGTACATATTCAATAATGCACCGAGCCTTGTCCTGCGCCAGAATTATTGTCACCCATGAAGTGTCAAATTAATTTATTTTTTATTACTGCTATGCTATCATTATATATTATTATGTCGATATCACAATTTATAGAAACTTTATTTAAACTCATGCCTGCCCTGCATATGAAACTATTTTTCCTATACATAGTAGTAGCTTGGTAATTACTAATGGGACGAAAATGCCTTAGCCTCCTTGACGGAATATTAAAAGAGATCTTATTAAGCAAATTTGGACAATCCACATTACTTTTAATAATATTGACTAAGTACACTATATCCGCAATTTCACGGCGCTTAACAAGTGGGATCAAATGATGTTTCTTACACAGCTTGAGATAGTCGATAGAACTATAGTTGACTCGCATTTTATAACAAAGAAGTTTTATAAATTTTGACTGTAATCTCTCAACCCTATCAACATAAATTTGATACTGAGGATTCCATATTTGAGATGCGTATTCTAGTCTGCTTCTCACGTAAGCGCAATACAAGATTTTCAAAGTTTTAGGATGGGTAAAACAAACTGAACTACGCATTATAAAACCAAGTGACCTGGCAAGCGCGGATCCACCGTTGTGGGCACGATGGGCATGCCCACAACCCTAATAGGGTGCCCTATTGATTTGCCGAGTAAAATTACGCCGATTCTTATTTGGCGGGCGCTTAGCGTAGTTATTTATTTAAACAGGGCTCTGGACTCATGGACTGCAGTAAATCGCTTGCGTTACATTACTTTATACGCCGATAATATTTATGTAGTATAAGTAAGTATCGCAATTACTAAATTACTAGCTAAACTGCTATAATTTATCTGTCACTTTATTCGAAATTAAATGTAAAAAAAGCGTTACTCGACACATTACTCTGCCAAATGACATTCTTGGGTTATAGACCAGGCAATGAATGCTCCAAAAAAGGTATAGAGGGAATTGGGGAACACCCAAATATTCCGAAATATGTTTTTCCGACTTTCATAACCTCAATTTTTTATATGTCCGAAATATCGAAATTACGACTTTGAAAACCACGAAAGAAGAAAATCACGGCTGTGCTATTACCGAATACTTAAAATCCGATTTTCATATGAACGAAAACTTATAGTTCCGATTTTAAAAAATCCGAAAATTATTTTTCCGTCTTTGTCTATTCCGAAAACTTATTAATCGATCGGAAATAAAGTAATTTGGTAATCAGAAATTCAATCTTTTGTAAACTCGGAATAATGGAATTCGTGATTTTGAAAGTAAAACTTAACGCACTTAGACTTAAAAGTCGAACTAACCAAAATCCGAATCGAGCACCCCACTGGTCCTACCCCTAGAGTGTATGTAAAAAGCCGGAGGCGCGGAGGGGAGTCTACTAAAGCCCGTGGTAAGAAAAGTACATTCAGTGACAAAAACTTGTATCAAATATTATTTTTTTCCAAAAAAAATTTACTTTATGAACAAAAACATGCTATAAAACTACAATTTTAAAATTAAAAATCTATCTACTGTTTTTATAACAATATAGTATTAAATTCGTATTTCTGAATAACATACTTTCATAATTTTATTTTGATAGATGAAACTCCCCTATTCTGTTTATTATTCGTGTATTCCTTATGTATTCAGAATATAGTATGTCAAGCCATTTCCGTCAGCAGAAAATGAAAACGCAAAGGGTTATCTAACCCCGTAGAAAATTTGAATTTCGCGCCTTTTTCTACTGCCAAACTTGTTTGACATGCTATAAGTGTAATATCAGATATCTCCATGATATCTTGAATTAACTGCATCGTGCTCATTAGAGGCGTTAATATCTAAGTAAAAAAATATTAAATGAAGTTAGTTTTCCCGCGAAATAAATAACTACGTATCAAGTTCGCTGTCAGTCACGAGGTCATTCGAGTCAATTGCTACATTGTGAAAATATCTTTTGTCTTTGGACGTTTTATTCTAGAACCAGAACGACGTAAAATGACACTAATGACAGCCACGTCAGAAGGTTATATTGTTGTTTTTATTTTGCGATAATATTCTTTTTGTCCCAAATAATGTCAACAAACTACAAAAAAATATTCGTCACTGTTGGCACTACACGATTCGATACTTTATGTACAACCATCAATAAAGAATCCACACTCGAAGCTTTAAAACGGTTGGGATGCAAAGACGTAACCATGCAGATTGGTTCTAGCGATTTAAAAACAGGTGAATATGTAAAATGCGGCATAAATCTGGAGTTATTCAAATACAAAGATTCCTTAGACGAAGATATAATGAACGCCGACTTGGTTATAAGTCATGCCGGGGCCGGCACTTGCTTAGAAGTTTTAGAAGCTAATAAACCACTTCTGGTCGTCGTCAACGAGGACTTGATGGATAATCATCAACTGGAGCTAGCGGAGCAGCTGCAGGTAGACGGCCACTTGTATTATTGCACGTGTGACACGTTGGAAAGCACTTTGCAAGAAGTCGATTTTAGTTTACTCAAGCCATTTCCGAAACCTGATGCTTCATTGTTTGTTAAGTTTCTAGATGATGTATTTAAGGTTACACTACCTTCAAGCCAGATATAGGAATTGGAAGCTGTAATTTTTCTTATCAATATTATGACTGTGCTAACCTTTTGATCATAGAAAATTATGTATTCGATTTTAATTATGTTTTCGATTAATCTAAAATGGTTATTATTTAAATATTAATCTGAATATTGTTAAGAGCTAAAATAGTTATTATTTAAGTTGATTAAATAATGTTAAGGGTAATTTAAAAGCAATATATTTCAAGATCTCACATGCAAAAAAATATATTTTAATATATATTGCAACCACATTCCTAATTTCTTTTTTAGTCAGTATGACTTCATTATTTGTAAATAGTATACATTTTTGATACTACTTTTAGGTATATTAATAAAACAATACATTTAAACTTATGTTTTTTTAATCAAAAAATACAGATCACTTGCAAAACACATCAAATATATAGTAGTATATATTACTTGTTTCTAAAACGAAAATTCTAAATATTATTCATACATTTGGAAAACATTTGTTTAGTGTTTGTATACCAAAAATTCCTATGATAAATTAGCTTGAAAAAGGTGAAAGAATTTAATATAGGTCCACTTTGGATATTTCATGTTTTGAAAATAACAGTGTGATGTGAAAAATAGATTGAAAGTAATAGTTTCTACACTGCTGTGAATTCTGGATGTGGTATGAGTGTGAACCACTTATGTTATAAATTACATATACATAATTATAAATTGTGTAAAACTGCCATTTATTTAACAAGATTTCATCACCAATCCTGAGCAAGTGCACATGGATATGATTTTATGGAAATTCACATTACAAGACTTGCTTTGAAAGATTGTCAACATAGCGATTAAATGGACTTAGATCTTCTGAACTCTTACATAAGACAATATTTAAAAAACATAATACCTCTATACCATTAGAAGTACCAAAATAGTTACTTTTAACACATTCACAGCCGGGAACCCACCTGGTGGGCACTCGTGAACTTTGTTCCGGACAACCCGCTGGGTGGGTTGTTTTGTACGCAGCTATAGACCACCGGTTTCTGGGGTAGTGCGCCGTTTTTTGTCTGGCAGTGAATGTGTTAAGCTTTCACAAAACTGACATTGTGTTATTTTTCAGACTCTATTAACTTCGATTTCAATAGTTGGAACTACTCAAAGGCTTATAAAATGAATACTAATATATTAACCTCTTAAACACAACAAACTTTCTTGTAAACGGATGGGACTTGACTCAATCAGGCAAAAAGAATCCCAATGGTAAATGTTGCTGTTAGTAAGTTTTAGGGAATTCTCCCAATACTGAATGTGTGTGGTGAGAACTGGGACTCATTTTGTATAGAAAACCAGAAGCTCCAAATGTTTGGTGAGAGGTATAGGTATAAGTACTGATGTGTTAAAAAGGCTAATTTTAAGGTTTTTACACTAGTTTCTTAGCCTCGAAGAAGCTCTTGAGATGCCTCATCTGCCAGTAGCCGATGCCAACAAGAACACCGGTCTGCAGCAAGCTCCACCACAGCACACGCTGGTTGGTGCTCTCCGATGTTTGTCTAAAGCGCTCCTCACGGTGCTGCAGAAAGAAATTGTAAAATATATATCCTTGTCCAAAATAATAGGCACAGTAGAAGTACTGACGTAATTGGTAAATTGCTTTAAGTGCACAAATATACTTATACTAAATGTGTAGAGTGGAAAAAGCAATAAAAACACAAAGAAGAGATAAGGCCCCCGGAGCGGATGGTATTAGCAACGAATTTCTGACTGTTAACATAGATATCCTTGTACCACCTCTCACCAACATATTCAATAATGTGCTACAAAGTGAAAAAATCCCCAATCAATGGACTACTTCGACAATCACACTACTACACAAAAAAGGGGACAAAAACAACATTAACAACTACCGCCCAATAGGGCAGGCTAATAAGCCTGATGTCAAATATATACAAAACCTTCGCCAAAATTATCCTCAATAGAATGACCAAGATCCTAGACGAAAGTCAGCCGAGGGAACAAGCAGGATTTAGGAGCGGATATTCAACCCTGGACCATATATATGTAGTTAAACAACTCTTTGAAAAAGCAAAGGAATTCAATATCACCCTTTACTGCTGTTTTGTGGATTATAGCAAAGCCTTCGACTCACTTAAACATGACAAAATCTGGCAAGCCCTAATAAACCAAGGAGTTGAAATCAAGTACACCAGAATCCTAAAAAACGTCTATGAAAACAGCAAGGCCAAAATTAAGTTGGACAGAGAGGGCGAAGAAATTAAAATAGGAAGAGGAGTTCGTCAAGGCGATCCAGTGTCACCAAAACTCTTCACGGCTGTCCTAGAAGAGGTATTCCGTAAATTAAATTGGGATGAATGCGGATTATCAATCAATGGCCAAAACCTCTCTCATTTAAGATTTGCAGATGATCTGATAATAATCTCACCATCCAAAGACAGACTGAACAAAATGATATGTGACCTAGACACAGAAAGCCAAAAAGTAGGGTTGTGTATGAACACTCTGCAGACCAAAGCCATGACCAATGGAAAACAAGAACCCATTTACGTCAATAACCAGAGGATCGAATATGTAAACGAATACTTATACCTAGGTCAAATTATATCCCCATACGACTTGACTACGAAAGAACTAGACAGACGTATTGGAAACGGGTGGAAGCAATATTGGAACCTGAAAGAAGTTATGAAAAATAAGGAAATGAGTATGACCATAAAAAGGAAATTGTTTGATACCTGTATACTTCCTGTTCTAACTTATGGTTGCCAAACATGGGCACTTAACAAATCCCACTACAAAAAGTTAGAAATTTGTCAAAACGCTATGAAGAGAAGTATAATGGGTAAGCGACTATCTGATAAAGTTAGAAATATAGATATAAATAAATGTACTAAAACAAAAGATATTACTACAACAATTAAGAAGTTAAAATGGAAATGGGCAGGTCACACAATTAGAGGGAGAGAAAAGTGGTCTAAAGCAATAATGTACTGGTTTACTAGAGACAAAAAGAGGAAGCGTGGCAGGCCAACAAGAAGATGGGATGATGAGATTAAGAGTGCAGCAGGAGGTTGCTGGACTACAATAGCAAGTGATAGGGATAAATGGAAAGAGTTAGGGGAGGCCTTTGCCTACAAAAGGCATACAGATGGAAATTAGATATATATATATATATATATATATATATGTTAACAACAACAAAATGTACTTACAAAATACTTGTCTGAAATAAAGGCTATTTCATTTCAATTGTGTAGATGCAGAAGTTCAAAGTCACAAATTCCAGTTTCACTACACCTCATGTCATATTGTACCTCTGCTAAGGTGTACCATGTCTATGGTTTTATTTTTGGTGCAAAAGACTCACCCGCTGGTAGCTCTGCTCCTTGGTGATTTGGTGCACCTGGTCCAGCAGCTGGCGGATCCTCAGCTGCAGCTCCGTCAGCTTGTCCTTCTGTGCCACATTGGCGTAGTCTACGGCATGTTCACCTACTTGGATGTCTAAGTGTACCTGAAAAGTATACAAGTTTCTGTAATGAAAGTTTTTCACAGTCCACCCGGACAAACCACTTTGCGAGATTGCCACAGGGAGCAATTTAGTCTGTGTTGATGCCCTTGACTTTTATGAAAAAGCTTCATGTGAATTTCATTGTGAGCCTACCACAGAGCTATACTGAAAATTAAAGTGTATGTCTGAATGAATTCAAAGCTTATGCAATGTTTACTCAGCTGCCTAGTTATATTTTGATCACAAACATATGATGCAAATAACACATTCAAATTTGTTATACAACCCAACTCAAGGAGAGAGGAGGACCTTCAAGGAATTTTAATACTTTTAATCATATCATAACTCAACTTGCAGCCTTCAAAACTCAACTTCAAAGGCACCGGCCAGGGACGAGCAAGGGGGGGCAGCAGCCAATGCAGTGTATGCCACTTCCCAATGCTCTTTAGACTTCAAGCATCATTTATATTGAATAACTATGAATAAAAATTGAACTTTCCTTGTTATACCCCTGGTGTTGCAGGCGTCCGTAGGCTACGGTGACTGCTTACCATCAGGTGGGCCGTATGCTTGTTTGCCCCCGACATGGTATACAAAAAAAATATATTCCTGATTCCACTTTCTCAAAACAGAATGTTGATATTTGGCTATAGCCGCATGCATCAGTTGACAATTGACATCTTTGGCTGTCAACGGGTTAATGCACTTTGTATAATTGTATTAAAAATAATCATGATGATAGAGTCAGACCAAGCCAACTCTGCATAAACTTCATATTTCTATCCAAATATGATGTTAGTATTGATGGAGTCTTTTTTTAGTTACTGTGAAAAATGAACTAGCTAACTGCACTATTTTGTAGTCTTGTAGACATCTTACCCGTAACTGAGAGCCGCTGAACCAAGAGGTACTGTTAGAGTACATGCAAATTACATGCTCTCCAGGAGTAGTGGAGGTGAAGGAGATCTTTCCCTCGGAGGAGTATACCCGCGACAGCACCACACCATCATTGGGGTCACGGACTTCCACGTGCATGCCGATCCCGGGCGATGAGGGCATAAACCCGCCAGAACGAGGGTCATAAAGCTCCACCTTGTAGTTCACTAAAAAAAATTAATTGTCCATAGTCATTAATATTGACTCGATATGTCTTAATAACTGAAATTTGGAGGCAGCGATACATGCAAGCTAATACCAATAAGAAAAGCTAAGAGAAAACTACGTTACCCATAACAGTTGTGTCATCCGGTATTTCTTCGATAAAACATTTCCGCTCCCCCTCCGCTATGTGGAAATATAGAGCGGAGGTTAAATCGAATATGAATAATAACGCAAATAAAGAGGAAAGGTTTAATTGTTCCATATTTTCGGCCTCTTTATAAATCGGCGACTATCCTAAAAATGACATGACAGACATGACACACGTCACCTAAAAGCGTATACGTTCGGATTCACCCTTAGGTGATAAAAGATAGTAAACTTAATTTTGTTTGCAGTCACACTAATTTTATAAAAAAATACATGTTTTTCCACCGGCTTATTATTACATATCCACTCACATGATTCCAGCAACTAAGGTTTCAACATTTCGCACCTCTAAAATGATCGTCGCAACTCGAGTTGCGAACGGAGTGTATGCGGTTTTTTATTTCTTATCTGTGAAGGGCTGCACAGATATGGTGTAAACAATTATTAAAACACAGAATACCAACGTGACAATATTTAAAAAATGTTTCAACCACATAGACATAACCACAGTATTTTTTATCTATGTCACTTTGCAAGTTGTTCGGAAAAGTGCGTGTGTTAAAAGTGGCTGCGTGTTTTAAAATGCCGTAAGTATTCAAATTTACATATTTCTGTTAGTATTATATATTAAATTACTCCGCGTTTATTGGTCTATTAGATTAAAACTATATTTTAGACCTACTTAATATTGATGACCATAAAATCTCACTTCAAACCAATAACTCTGTAGATTTTTGGCGTGTTTCCTATTTTAATGCCCTAGATTTCTATGATTACCAAATATATCTTGAGCAACCTATAGTCATTAAATAGTTCGATTATTAAATTACATTAATAAACAATAAAATGCATAAAATCACTGTGTATTATCCAGGATTAGCGAACAAACCATGTGACGGAAAATTGTAAGTACAAACACAGCAACTCTGGTTGCTTAAAGCATTTCTGTACATCGTAAGGCATGTGGTTCACTAGACGTTGCATACGCGTTTTGGGGTGTTTGTTACTACTTACTTATAATTTCTATTTACTAATATTTCTTTGCTATATTGCCCGGATCCTGGGGTAGCTTGCCGTTTTTCGTCTGGCAGTGAATGTGTTAAAAGTTCCTATTTCTATTGAACATCTGCACCGCGCGACTGTTGTGTCTCCGACCTAAATAGGTAGCCATCTTTGTTTTTGACATGGCGCAGGTCAGTTTGTTTGTTTATTTACGTTTGTAATCAGTATAATTTCATGTGTTAATAGTTACTATTTGCTTATTGTGCTTAATTTATTGTAAAGTGTATGTTATGGTGTATATATTATACGTGTTAGTGTAGTTATAAGTTAGTTCGGTTGTTGGTGATCGGCCGTTTTAAAAACACCAAAGTTTAGTAGGTATGTAAATACTCTTTTGTTATTTTAAGTTATAAAGCCACTATCATTGTGATAATTACATAAATTATGTTTTTTATTTCAAGGTAATTAGTGTCTTAAACGGTTTTTTACTATATTTTTGTACTTCAGTGTCTAAATTAGCCACAAAAAAATGACGAACATAGCACATAGTTACACGCCAGGTGGAGCAATTCGAAAGTTCCTTATCAGAATTTGAATCAGTTTTACTCTGCAATTTTATATGTGAGCTATCAAGGTTTTTAGTATCAATTAAAAGCTTATTAAGCCTTCTTTAAATTGAATACAAAAAAAAGATATGTTATCGATTTAGATTTTTTATTAAAAATAGTTTTCTACTATAACTCGGAAATTATTCCTTTGGGTAAACTTCGTGAATTTTTAATAATTATTTTTATTATAACAGCAAATAGCTAAAGTAAGAAAATAAATTTCTTTGTTTCTTTACCATTATAAAACCGAAAGAATTATTCCAAATGCTTAAGCAGAAGCAAAGCTATCGATTTTTGAAGATATCACGACACTGTGCCGTCGTATCTGCGAAATGGCAGAGCAATTCAGGGCACCTTTCGTTAAAATCGGAATCATGTGAGTGGTTAATTACAATGATATGTCTTTTCAAATATGTTTTTATTGTTGTATAGAAAATATTTCAAAGATATCCTATATATTATTGTGCCTTGGCTTGACATGACTTGGCAACTAACCTTTATAAAAAAAATAGATAATGTTGCCAAAACAAAACATTAAAAATCACGCATTGAATTGTAAATTGGTATTGGTAAAATATGTAAACAAGTTTTTTGCGTCGTCCAAGCCCAAGATCTCATAGTTTGTGCAAAGAATTTTCCGCTAGCTATACCGGACATCCTACGGATGCCTAAACCACCGTGCCTGATGGTAACGGACCCTTGACATCAAGATCGGTCACTAAATTTAACGTTAAGGACTCTCTCTAAGTTATTTTGAATTAAATTATCTACTCGCGATAAAAGATCTTAAAGATAAATGTATAGGGAAACTTTAAAAAAATGCATCGATAGAATTCCCATCACAAATTATTCGCAGTTTTTCCTCGAGTCTCCTCAATCTCATAACGGGTCCATATTGGGTTGCATAAAAGTTTAAGTCATATCTTTGATACGCATAACAACGTGTCATGATCATAATTGCGCATACAATTGTCATATATTTTATGTGCATACCTAATGAACCTAACCTAAAATTTTATGCGAATTAAATTTATGACTATAAAAATTATGACATAACTCATTTATGACAAAACCCAGTTATGCTCAGGAATAATTCTGACTAAAGATTTTTATGATTTACAATTTTATGCATAAAGTGTTATGACAATTAAAAATATGATAAAAGTTGTTATGCGTACAGAGGGAGTCCCATCTCATAACATAACAAACGCAGCAAAAGGCTATGAAATGTCGGCGACACTTAAAACAAAGTCATTTGAAATCACTTCCATTCATTAGTTCTATAATCACTGAAGAGACTTAAAATTATGTATATCTACTTACTGTTAAATTTTAGGACATGGCAACACGAATGTAATGGATATTTCTACTGTGGAGTAAATGTTACGTTCCACGTTCGTTCATTTTACTTTATTAATTAATATGTTACAACGGGTCACCGGGTCACCCACGTATTTTAAGCTCCTGACGACACTCCTCGTAATGGACTGAAACATGTCGAGCGTTTTCGACTTAAAATACGTGAGTGACCCGTTGTAACACATTTAATATGTCTGTGTCTCACAGAAGTTTTGTCATTTTACTGTGTATTACAATTATGAAATGAAATAACATTGAATAAGGAACTTAATACATATAAAACTTAAAATCTAAATCTAAAAATAAATAAAACTAATGTTAAAAAAAATAATTAAAAACTATCCCCCTATTAAAATTAGTTCTTAAGTATTTAAGGAAATTATAACTTGTCAATAGAATAATAATAATTATGAAATGTGAGATTATTCTAAATACGACTTAAGCTTAAGAAAGTTTCCATTTGGTTTCCATATACAAAAAAAAATATTTTATCTATTTAAAAATGAAATTTGTCAAATAAAATGTGTGAAAGAAAGATTTTCCACACAAGTACTTATTTAAACATCAAATGAATCGTATTCATTGTGTAGGAATAGACACTTAAGATTTTCAAGCTGTCACTCTGACAGTTCCCTTCTGACGTAGAACAATTATTTCATTTCATTTTCATTTACGTGTTTATACGTTTACGAAAACTAAATCGTCCCACGCGTATTGCTGTGGCTATGTCGCAAAACAATGTGTACCTGGAAATAAATATTTAGTTCGGTTCACAAACTTATACGTAACGTGGTACTACTATTCTCTTAAGTTAATTCAGTAAAACACCAACACTATGGATCCCTTTATAATTGCGGCAATTTTGAGTGCAATAGTCATTATAGTTCTATCTGTTGCATTTCTTCGAGTAGTTAAAGTTAAGCCTCAACGTAAGTAGTAACTTTTGGAATAACTTAAATAACTACTCCTTTATAAGATAATGATTTGACCTTTCACTTTTGTCAATATGTCTTTATTTATTTGTAGCTGGAGGAGCAAGACCTGTCCCGCAGAGAGAAGGTGGACCTGGCAGAGTACAAGCTGTAAGGAACCAACGGGCGCGCATGAGAGCTAATGGTCAGTTGCTCCTGGAAATTTATGATTTGAAAATAAGTATAGTTCTAATTCTAACATCCATTTTAATCTTAGTCAAATCATGCTACCTATCCCAAGACAATCTTTCCTGAATTATAATATTTGACTGATTAATGGGTATAATTTAAAGATTGATGTTATTTCACAAATTTGTATTACAATTTAATGAATCTGCTTTTTACCCACTCTTAATCTCGGTAAGGCGAATATTTGATGATGTGATGACTTCAAAATTGTTTCTAAGAAATTGTATTATTTTATGGATGCAATATCATTTATCGAGTAATGTTATATGGAGCTTACACTATATTTATTTTATAATTTATTTGAAGCTGCCCGAAACCAAGCTGCTCTAGAAGAAGATGAGCCAGCAGTGGCCGATGAAGATCATGACGAAGGGCAAGATGGTCAAAGAGTAGAGTTTGATGACAAAATGGGAGCTAAGGTAAATATTGGTAATAACTGATTCCCTCACCCAAAGGTTGTCTGGAAACAATCACATTTGGCGGTAAGACTACCTGTTGTCATATTGTCAGCCTCTATCTTTAACCTATCATATCTTTTAGTAAATCTGTTTGACTCTATAGTTTACAGAATGCCTTATGTAAAATAATAACTATAACTATGTTTTTAAGATTTTTAACTTCGTTTAGTTTTTTTTTATTTTTGACCTATGTCTAAAATTGCCGTACATATATCTAAATCGAAGCCGCTTGGTATACAGGTACTTTAGACTTAAACTTTTAATTTCTCCGCTAGTTCCTAAAAATCCCCCCGTAGGGGGGGTTATTTCTTCATCAATTTTGTATGGGATTGGATTTTTCCATTTCCAAAACCTATCGTGTGAGGTATCGTTTAGGAACTAGCGGAGAAATTAAAAATTTAAGTCTAAAGTACCTGTGTATGAAGCGGCTTCGATGTAGATATATATGCGGCACTTATAGACAGGTCGAAAATAAAAATAAAAAACAAAAAAGTTATAAATCTAAAAAAAAATTGTTTTAGTTATTATTTTACAAATTGCTTTTTTTAGGGTTCCGTAGCCAAAGGGTAAAACGGGACCCTATTACTAAGACTCCGCTGTCCGTCCGTCCGTCTGTCACCAGGCTTTATCTCATAAACCGTGATAGCTAGACAGTTGAAATTTTCACAGATGATGTATTTCTGTTGCCGCTATAACAACAAATACTAAAAAGTACGGAACCCTCGGTGGGCGAGCCCGACTCGCACTTGCCGGGTTTTTTTTACGTTTGATATGAGGATATGACAAGACGTTTGGAGTGTGTTTTGGAAAAAACACCGAGCCACATCTCACCTGGGGGAGCCCAAATTTTGCATGTTTCGAAAGTGTTTTTTAGATTTTTGGAAAACAGTTGGCTAAAAGGTAAGAGTGTAGTATATTTCTAGAATCGTATCATAATGCTCTTTCATTGGACCACACGATTGGTGTTGAAAAAAAAATTAAATCCTATACAAAAATTTGATGACGTCATTACTTCCCCGCTACGGTAGGGATTTTTAGGAACTAGTGGAAAAATTGAATGTTATGGTCTAAAGTACCTGTGTACCAAAAATCGTCGATGTAGATATGTATGCGGTTTTTTCCGTTAGCACATCCACTATTATTGTGCATCAGGGGCTTACATTTATTATTGTCTTTAAATCTTTCAATAGTCAGCCATATGGGTGCAACCGTGACCCTTTCTTCAGCAATATGATTAGGACCAGGGATCGGAACCGGTTTTTTGGAAAAACTTTGAAATAAACATAAGTATTTCGGTTTATTTTATACTCCAAATATAGGACTCGGTTGTGTTTTTAGATAACGACTTCGTATTATGAGATTGCCCAATTAGAAATGAAATAATTAACAAAGAACGAAAAAATACCGTTTTCGTTCCCATACAAAAAATACCGGTTTCCGATCCCTGATTAGGACTCTTTTAATCATATGGAACCATAGTTTGTTTAAGTATACAAAAAATAGTTTTATGGTTTCAAATGTTTGTGGCTGTACACCTGATGAGAAGACATTACAACACAATAAAGTACCATCAGCAAAAACTTAGTTCTTGTAAGACAATTTATTTTACAGAAAAGAGCTAAGCTCGAAGCCAAACTCGAAAAGAAGAAAGCAAGGGAAGCTGAGGAACAAATGCGGGAGATGAAAAAGAAGAAAAATGAAGAACTTGAAGAGGAGAGAAAGAAAATTGAGGAGAAGCAAGAGGTACCTATCTTACTGAATTATTTATAAAGATAAGAATATTCCTATTTGTCCCCGCCCCACGTGACCGCCGCCATACAGGAGGCAGGGACAGATGGGAATGATTTCTATGAATGCACCTATGGACGAATGGGAATACTACAAAAAAATATACCTCAAAGCGTGAAACAACGTAAAGTTGAGCTTAGAAACCCTACCATATGTCTACCTAAGAATTAGATGCTTGTTTTTGAAATTCGTAAACTGCACAGTGGACTACAATGATGGTTAAAATTAATAATTTTTTCAGTTATTTTTTTTGTCAATCCAATGTGTTACAGAATAAGTAATAGCATGTTTTTGTAGCTGTATCTTTTTACTTAGGTGTGCCTATAAAGAGTATTGTATCTAATTTTTACGCGTTTTAGTATGTCTTAGTTTAAGTGTCTACTGCAAAGCTGTTATTTAATCTTCGCCTCCTTGAGTGTGTTCTACCACTTGTATAATGGGCTGCGCTCTGAAGAATTGTTTGGCATGTTGTCAACGGCCGCCTTCTATCACTGCACCGCTCGCCGTCAGCAGCGTGTTCATCCCCACACCCTAGAACCTAAATAGTCGCGCACTGTGCGGTGTAAAAGGAACTCCCTCACGCTGGTGCTCCGGCGTGGATTGAGCTCCCTGCCGAGGTATCCTCGAAGGGCTACAGCATAGGTTCCTAAACTACAGTAAAGGTCGGCAACGTACATGTGACACCCTTGGAGTTGCAGGCGCCCATAGACTACGGTGGCTTACCATCAGAAGGGCCGTATACTTGTTTGTCACTGACGTGGAATAAAAAAAAAAACAATTTTAATTTGTATAGGAGGAGGAACGCAAACGTGAAGAGGCCGAAAAGAAGGCCGAGGAAGAGCGGAAGCGCCGCGAGCAGGAAGAGTACGAAGCCCTAAAGGCTGCCTTCACTGTGGAGGGTGAGGGCTTCGACGAAGAAGACCAGGACACAGAGTCGCTGCTTAAAGACTTTGTTGACCATATCAAGGTATATTACTACTAGGTGTACTATTGGCGAAGTATGCTGTATGGTTTTACCTACGGACTTGTATGCGCAATGCACGCATGTATTACGTTGGCCGTCGCCTTCTTCGAGCAGTATACAGATTGTCTATTCTCGATATGGTTGCGTTGTTTCGTTTCGCCCAGGAGATGAACCAGTCGAAAGTTAAACCCGGGTTGGGTTTAACTTTCGACTGGTTCATCAGATCAGCTCCATGTTAGTATTACATTGTCATTACGCAAACGCGTTAATAATAACATATCTGCTGGCACAATGCTCAAGACAATATTACTTTTATCTTTAAACTTTTAACCTTGCCCTTCTTATACTGACAAACTTTTTTCAGTCACAGAAAGTCGTATTACTTGAAGATCTGGCCGCGCACTTCAAGTTGAAGACCCAAGCCGCCATAGACCGGATAACAGACCTGCAAGCGACCGGCGAACTCACTGGGGTGATTGACGACAGAGGAAAGTTTATCTACATATCACAGAAGGAGCTAGAAGATGTGGCGAAGTTCATCAAGCAGAGGGGGAGGGTCTCTATCACTGAACTAGCAGAAAGCAGTAATGATTTGATCAATTTGAACCCTGTGCCACTGTCTACTTGAATCGCAAGAGCCATAATTAATGGGGGATAACAAACTGCCTAAGGTGTTATCCACATAAAGGTTGCATAGTTGTGTATTTTTATGAATTGTTGAGCGAGGTTTACACGATGATTTTAATATTTTGTTATACAGTGTACATAGAGACCATGTAAAGAAGACGACAAAGTTCAAAGAAATATTTATTAAAAACTCATGCACTTATTCATTTGTTTCATAACCAAACATATCCTTTCCCTTTTCCAACAACAATAATGAGGATTCCCGGATTCTATCCAGAATTTCCATTAGCTTATCCTTAGTGAATACTTTATACAGCCCTCTGTTCTCTCCTGCAATCAATTTGCTTAGCTCTACGGCTTCTTTATGACTTTCCACATCATCACCACTTTGAAGCAGTTTTAGTATCAGGATAGTAGCTTCTGGGATACATAGACGTCTCAAAGTCTCCAACTGTTTGGACCTTTCTGACTTCTCATCATCACTGAAGTTTGGAGAAGAAGAGTTGTCAAATTCATCCTGAAGCCATCCTCCTGGGAAAAGCAGAACATTATACAACAAGCTCTTAGTATGTTTTAACTGATGATGCACAGCATTCATCCACCTTGCCTTCTGTTGCTCTGCTTGAGCACATTTCTGCTCATGGTATACTTTATCGGCAAACGACGCATCTGTAGGCAATGGGTCAACATCTTTAGGCTTCCCGCTGATGAAATGCCTGTACCAAGTTGCAAAGCCTTCTAAAGCTTCAAGGTACGCCTTCAGGCACAAGTGCTCACGCAGTTCAGAGGAGTTTTGAGGAACCTTGTTTACAAAAGATGGCAACAGCTGATTAACATTGACAATGCAAGCAGACGCAGCATCTGTGTTACCAATGAAGATAAAAGTGCGTATCATAGCATTACTTAGCCAGAGTGCCTCCACAACTTGGTTTGGGACTAAAGCCAGCCATTCAAGAGACGACAGCCCTTTAGTTATCAGTGTCTTATCTTTCTCAACTGCAGTAGTTCGGTTGAACATCATGTCAATATTGCCATAGCCTTGTTGGATTTCAGAAATAGCTCTCTTTACAGCAACTCGGGCTGAAGCAGCCACATCTATTCCAGCTGTGGACCCAGCTTTCACAACCTCTTGTCTGTTGTCACTTTTGCTTATATGATCCATCAATTCAGCATATAGGACCACCTGGCTGTCTTTTGGCACTGTAGAAGTATAGTAAGCTAAAAGCTCTGGACGATCCACAGCTCCAAGACATGTCTTTTCAATGAGCTGTGAGACATATTTTTCTAATATTTTGTCTCCAATGTCATGTTGAGGATCCTTTCCCATTTGTCGGAGTACTAGAATGAGGTGAGCTAGGAACCGGATAAATTGTTCATCTCCACTCTCCAGCCAAACCAATGAATCTTGCATGATAGCTCTGACATGACCTAGCATCAGGTACCGTTGGCAGGTCTGGTAGGGTGTTTCTTTCTTACCATCCATGAGGGCATTGACAGCACTGAACACTTCCTGCAAAGGAATCTCCTCTATATGCAGCTCAGTCTGTACTAACTGTAAGACATCTGGCTCTGTTGTGTTAGCATCGGCTGTGGCATGATGCTCATGCAAAAATCTGTCTACCCTTGCCTCAATTTGTGTTCTCAAATGAGCCCAGAGCAAATCTTCCCAATTCCCTTGACAGGCTGCAATAATGCTAGGAAGATGTCCACACAGGATACCCATTGTAGCTCTGTAGTAGATGTTCTCAGAAATATTGGTTGCAATCCCCAAGGCACACCACTTCCACAAATCCCGTGATGGGTTACCATAAATCTCAAGATTGCTGTTAGGATCTTCTCTCGGCAAGTAGTGCATCAGTCTCCACCCCTGCATGGCAGCTCCACGCCATGCCTGCCCGGCACTGAGACACAGTGAAACAGCATCCTTAAACTTGCCACATCTTACTTCAGTGAAAACTCGCTTACAAAGATCACTATCATCTTTTTGATCATCTGTGTGAATAGTCTTCTTCTGCCTTCTTGGTGCATCTGGATCTATACAAGTAACCATGTCCTTAGCTTTCTCCTTGTTAAAAAGACTGGATCCAATAAGTAAGTGATGCAGAGTATTGCTCCAGTGAACATTATTTGGAATAACCGGAGCTACATTGGCCGAGGCTTCATCTTGGTATGCAGCTGAAGCTTCCAGCCAGTCCACCAACAGTTGCAACAGTCGCAATTCGGAATCGCTTTGAAATAAGGCACCGACTAAATCTTGCTGAGATAACATAACCTCGCTTAACAAACTTTCTAAAGATTCAGGGTGTTCCTCAATGGAGTCAGCATATAAGCAATGCAGAAGCTGCCAGGTGTTTGCTTCTTCCCCCAACCAATAGTTATGCATGTTGTATCGGTTCCAGGGCTCTACCTTTTCTAGCGACTCCCGGCACTTTTGACTTAACTTCGCCATTGTTTCCAATATGTTGCTTCGGTGACTTGAATGAATAATCTCAAAAAAAGCCTCGTTTAAACCTTCGCTGGGGTTGCCGGGGTCGATCAGCATTGAAGATTCATCCAGTACTTGCCGTAAACTTGTGTCATTGAGCGTTTTGAATATGGAGGTATCGTTAAGAATGGGCGACATATTCAGCGTATCATCTCTCGGCAATAAAGACCTCGTACGTTTATTCCGAAGCGGCGTGTGTTGTGTGGAATGAAACTGGGCGGATCTGTCGAAACTCATGGCTAGTGACTTTAATAATAATGTAGCTATTGTATACAAAGTAAGCGATTCAATAAATTTCCCACTCTCATATTCTGGCCGCGCCGCCGTGAGCCGCTTCCGCTTTGACACTTTTGACAGTTTGACAGTTTTTTTTTTAATTTAGAAAATTTACTTGGAATCTAGGGATATTATCCAATTTTAAGGATAATATAAACAAAAATATTAAGCAATAACATTAAAAGTTAAATTAAAAGATGTAATAAATTCTAAATTACTAAGGAAAGAGTTTTTTTTTTATCATTTTAACATATACTTTTGACATATACCATCCATCGTTCAACTCTGTTCAACTCCCTCCCTTCTCTCTTTTACCCCTTGTTGTCGTTGCGTGCGAAGGTAAGGTCGTAGACTCCTAAGATATAAATAAATATTATTTTAAATAATGAGCAGTTGTCTAAATCCTATTGTTTATGAGGAATACATTATATTACTTTGCCAAAATTCTGCTTTTACTGAAACTTTTTTGAACTTGCAAAGCCTAGTTTGTGAAGATCAAAATTTGAGAGTTTTGTGTAGGATTAAGAGAAGAAAGTTAAACAGGTATATACTTACTACTTACCTTAGGTACTTACTTATCTTAGGTATATACTTATATACTTAAGATTATTGTTTTTACCACGTTGATCTTAAAATATAAACTTCATAATCTTCTCCGGAAATCAGAGGAACATTAGTAGGTTCCTACCTAGCGTATATTTAACTAGAAACTACAAGTACTAAACTTCAAATTTAATTACTTAAATAAAGACCTTACTTAAAGCATAAAGGACACCCAGTAATGTTTGTATCGCATATTACTTCTAAATGTAAATTATGTAGATACTAAAACCTATGATTACTTAATGTAAAGTTGAGTAGATTTATGTTCGAAGAATCAAGGGTGGAAATGGGATCTGTCAGTAAAGAATTAATTAATGATCCCACATTCTGTTTTTATTCGATTTAAAATTAGTCCAATAATTGTAGAGTTGTATAACAATTGCTGAAATTGATAAAACAATAACACATACCTGGTGTATGTCACTTCACAAAACTTGTGTTGTGTATTTTTTATGAATAATAAATAATAAGCATATAATTCTAAAAATGAATAAACAGTCTTTGTAAGGTAATTTTATAAAATAATAAGAAAAATCAAAAAGTGACCAAGATTTTGGATTTGCGGATTGAATATTTTTTGTGGCTGATCGCTTAGGATTGTCTTTATCAATATAATTACTATTTTGTTCAAAGAATTTGTGTGCATGCATACAAATATTTAGGCTATTTTCATGAATGTTTGTTTTCTATTCTTTTTTATTTTGTACCAAACAGTAGATTTTACATCGGTTGATCATTGTATCAATTAAATTTCTAAAATAGGTACATATCGTCATCTAAAATAGGTACATCCTTTTAATTTTATCTAACTACTTAGCTAAGGAAAATTGTTTCATCAAATGAAATAATTTATACATTTTAAATTATTATTTGATGACCGGTTTGGCCTAGTGGGTAGTGACCCTGCCTACGAAGCTGATGGTCCCGGGTTCAAATCCTGGTAAGGGCATTTATTCGTGTGATGAGCATGGATATTTGTTCCTGAGTCATGGGTGTTTTCTATGTATTTAAGTATTTATATATCTATATATTATATATATCGTTGTCTAAGTACCCTCAACACAAGCCTTATTGAGCTTACTGTGGGACTTAGTCAATTTGTGTAATAATGTCCTATAATATTTATTTATTTTATTTTATTATTGCTTGTTACGCCACTTACTACACAGTTGATACTCAATTTCAAACAGTATTTAATACCAATTTTTTATTTATTGATGCTACTTAATAACATTTGTAACCAAGGAATAGAAGTCATATCTAGGTACCTATATAATTTTTAGTTAGAGTATATTTAATGTGCAGGTAAATCTTTAGTTTAACAATTAATCTAGATAGGTAATATAAAACAAAGAGTTTCACCATAAATTTAAACATTATTTGATACAAATATTATTGACGACGTTACTTAGTAAAATTTGTTACCAAGGAACATAAGTTATTTAGGTACCCATTAGTTTAATAAGTAATCTATGTAAGTACTATTGCTCGACTTGGTGGGGGCACTGCCGTGCCCCCAGATAGAAAACAAAATAATTTCATGCACATAAAAAATAAAAATATTTCAAAGTCATAAGTCATAATACACATGTATGGTAAGGTGTGTGCAAGCTAGGTTTATTTAAAATATTGTATAAGTTAATATAAAAGGTGAAAGAAAATATGTACACTATTTACAATAGTATTATGTAGTAGGTATAATTAATTTCTTTGGTTCACCTATAATATTTTATTTAAAGGATTTATACCTCCTACCTATTTTGTTTTCAAACTTTCTGTCAACATTGACATACACTCTGCTGTGTCAAGCATCTGTCATTTATAGGAAATTGTGGTCAGTTTAGAAGATTATTTCAAATAATATACTATACAATAGGCACAGCTTAAGTTATACATTATTATTGTTTTCTAGGTTGTAGAAACAAAGGAAAATCAAAAATGGGAATTCAACCAGCCCTGCATTTCTTGAACATACTGATTTCTTCAAAAATTTCTGTGATTTGCATTCAGGTAAGAACACATAACGTTTTTTTAAAGTAAGTATTGTTCTTATTCATTTATAAACAATAATTATTTATATAAACAGAGTAATTGTATGAATTTGGGTTGTTAATTGTGATTACATTTTGTTTTCCAAGCTAATGAGAATGACTTCAATAAGAACCTATTTCCTAGTTATCCAAGCTTCAAAATGCTAAGCCTGGAATTGTATCCTCATTTCAACATTAATAACAGAAGCACATAAAAGTAAAATGTAACATTATCATAAAAGTATAATTTGCAATTTTGGCCAAAAAATTATTCTAAACCCTCAACTGAAAGTGTAAATAATATATGTAAAAATATTTTAATGCTCAATGAAGGCAACGAGAGTAAATCTTGGATTTTTAAAAGTTGCAATAATTCCTTTAGTTACCTTAATAATAACTATTTACTGAATACTGAGAAAATAGGTATTAGTTACTTGCAAGGGTATAACCAGTTTACTCATCTTTCTGAATACTTAAGTAAATACATAAACACCTACTAAAACTGAAAATGTCTGAATTTGCGTTCCAAGTTTTAGCCATAATTTAGAAACTCGTTATGTAAGGACTTAAAAATGACTACTGGGTTAACTACAGTAAAGAATTAGTATTTTCGGTTGATGTAGGCAAATGTTGTAAAATTAAATTTTATTGTTTTTAACATGAAACGGATTTCATGCGATATTGTGGTTTGTAGATAGGTAGGTATTAAATTGTGATAAAATATATATTTTGGTGCTTGCGACTGCTTCATAGCATAGAAGACCAGCGTCCGAATCATGTATGTTGTCACGTGACAAGTCTACGATTAGTAAAGGAACGGAATGTAATTTATAGTACTTTACGAAACTAACATCTGCGTTTAACGGAACGCGTTGTTGCGTTTTGATATCGACATTTTTTTATTGAGAAATATTGTTATGTATACTTTTGATTGTTAAAGTCACCACCAACAAATGAGTTCCTTAGTAATGATATTATTATTTTAAAGCTTTAAGTTTCTATATTCACTTATCTGAAATCACTTTGTTTCTTAATTTTGGAGAAACGAAACGTTGAAAGCCGGAATTCAAGTATACTCCTTTTTAAATATGGAGATATTATTTTATACACTCATTTGTAGGTATATATATTTTTTAATTTAACTGAATTATTTAAAAAAAATTGGCTGATGCTTTAGTGAATTTATGTTAGTTTGCTAAGAATTTCGTCATAATTTCAAATTTCCAAAGACGTATGTCTAAAATACAACAAGCGTGGTTTGTGAAGAAGTTAGACAACTAACTGCCACTTTAATTTAAGACGAAACTTTTATTTTAGACATGCTTCGGAAACCAAGTGTAAATTAATTCTAATCATTTATAATTATCATACGTTGTCATTAGTTCATTCGACCCACTTTATAAGGTTTATTAGTTTTGATTTGACTTTACCGCGCAAGTACTAGACTCAAGGACGTACTAGCCATCTCTTTTTCACAAGTCTGTCTTTGTACGCTAACCGCGGCGTACGTTTCGTCACTGGAATACGAGGCGGATGGGATTGTTTTCTGTCCTCATTCCGCCATTATTATTTAAAAAATCATCATTGTTTTATTTTCGTGCTCGGTGTTATTCATTCAACGGCAGAAAGTGATGTTATCGTGTGACTGTTACTCGCTAAAGTGTTGAAGTGTTACGTTTCCTGTTCGATTATCATACCGCTCGAATAGAAACAAGCAACTGTGATCAGCTAGCCCACTCTTTATCACGTGGGTCAAAATTCAAATTTTAGAGCTATAGTCTGAAGTTTTTGTCGTGTATGAGTATCTATGCCGCTTGGTATCGATTTTACATTGGCTACACCTAGAAAAACCGGCTTCTTATCGCATCTAAACGTTGTGTATTTCAGGAGCGCGCCGGTCGGGCTGCTCGTTTCGGCCGGGGAACGGTGGAACTGGCGGGAGACTGACGGGAAATAATGGTCAGATCGGATTGTGCAGTGTAGCGAAGTGATTGTGTATTGAAGTGCTAACTGTGGTAACGAGAAGCTCAGGATTACATAAGGGCGTAATGGGCGAGGATAACGAGACAGTATAGCCGGGCGACGCGGGTCATGGCCCCGGGTCCCCGGCCACCCGCCGCCATGGACGTCCCGGAACCGCAGTGCGCGCCGCCCGAGCCTCCCGACCTGCCTGAGCTCTCAGACCTGACCCTCTCTCTCTCGCAGTGTGATCGAGCACTCGCATCCAGCTCCGATCTCGCCACGATGGACGACGACGATGATATGGGGATTCAGGAGCAGCCTAATCTCGCAAAAGACTCCCAAGAAATGGAACAGATCCTCAATGATCTCAATAACACTGATCTGGGACAAGCAGACCTCCTCCAGGCTATCAAAACACTAGAAACAGGTGATGTACTTTCAACAGGAGATGCTGACTCCATATTTCCTCTATCTGGCTTTGATATGGCTGAACCGGCAGATTCAGAGGGTGATGCACACACAACAGAGGAGAAGATAAAAGCAACACAGCTTCACTTGGAACGTAGATGTGCATTTTTACTAAGAAGAATGAGAATGTTGCAAGCTAGAACATTAGGCAAAAGAGTGTCAGAGGAGGTGGCTCATACATTTGACAAAGCTATGAGAGGAGCCCGTAAAGATGGTGTAGGGAGACCAATGGGCCTTAAGGCATTCCTAAAGAAAGTTGAGACAACAGCAGCTTTGCAAGCCAGTGCTTCCTCACGATCCACTTCAGTCCTTGGTCCTAAATACTACAGAGCTGGAACCTCTAAAGGTGATGCATCAAAATCAGCATCAATTGCAATTCCTTCAGGGACATTGGCAGGTCTAGAGGATACAGCAGGAGCCCTGCGATCCCATGTGTCGGCTGTAAAGCATGCACTGGATTCTGATGCCACTGCATCTTCATCAGGGGCAGAGAGCAATGATGAGGCAGTGGTCTACAATAATCCTCACCAACAGCACATGCCTATGTAAGTTTTTTATACTTTGCTCTGTGAAATTGCTTGTAAATAAATTGTATGCTTTCTTAAAACAATATTGGAACATATATCAGCATGTTATTTTATTCCTATAACTGATAATATCTCTAGGTGGCATAAAAGTGTATGAGTCATTTAAAAAAACCCTCTTGTTTAAGTACATGCATAATTTTGTCTCCCAAAAAATTCAATTTTGGTAATGCAGTAATTACTGCACAGTGTATTTCTACTGCAAATCTT
Source organism: Cydia pomonella (assembly GCF_033807575.1). Lineage (NCBI taxonomy): Eukaryota > Metazoa > Arthropoda > Insecta > Lepidoptera > Tortricidae > Cydia > Cydia pomonella. The sequence continues at coordinate 6,333,772 of NC_084713.1, read as the reverse complement.
ATTCATAGTAGGGCTTGGACTTAGATAATTTCTACCATTCTATATAATTTCATCAGCCATCCTCTATTCTTCCATAATAGAATTAGCATACAGGTGCTTACAGGCACATTTGCAAAATTCTTGTTCATTTCCAGTTATTACATGTATAAAAGCTATCCACTTATCAATTCTTACTTGCCACATTTAAATATCATTTTGCAAGATTTTACTCAATGATTAAATCTGAAGCTCTACTATAGTAACAGCTGTGCCAGAGGTGTGTCATGACTTTAATGTCATTATAGCTGACTCATTCGAGTAGGTTGCTCACAGATTGTTAGTAAACATGCAAACTATTTAAGTGCTTGTTAGTTACACAAAATTGATAGTACAGGTTGTACAGTTAGCTGCAGGAATTTGGAGAGTTTTTAAAACCATTTGCAGATCCTGGCCTAGAAATATGCATTATTATTTATTATCTTTTTCATAATTATCTTAAAAATAATTGATGTGTCCACATTCAAAGAATGTAAAATATTGGGGAAATATGCACAGAGTATGCATTGTTTGTTTGTCATATGATTACTTAGTATTGAAACTCCTGAAATTCACAAGTTTATTTGTAAAGGTTCATTTAAAAAAAATGCTGATTCTTCTCTTTTCTCACACATTTTTTTCTTTACATACACATTAAGGCATGTTTAGCTAGGGTATTGCACAACTTTCGTAAGATATTAATCAATACTGTGGGCACCTAAATCTTGACAAAATGCCAGCTTAAGTAGGTTAAGCACATTAACCTATCCCAGTCCCTAAATGTGTCAACATTGCCTTATGCTAAGCCACTGAACTGTGAAATAACAGTAGCTAATTATGACATCATACATAATCATATTATAATATAGTTTAATACACTTTATAGGCCCCTTGTCTATTGCGTAATAACAAGTAACCAAGTTGAAATGTTTTGTTTGTAAATTCCTTGAAATTTTTATGTACTTCTAAAGATTCTCATGTGATGTCTACTTTGTGACATGTAGAATCTAGTCTAAAGTCAAATAAACATTGGCACTCGTCAATCTGGCAGTTAGCATCTTAGATGGCCCGCTGTATTATCTGCCAGTATACATAGCCGAATACCATATTACAGAGTGGTTGCATTGTTTGGTAGTGCTAAGTATTATTAATCAGGCAGTTCCAACAACCCGGCCCAGGGGGAGGGAAATCGGGTACGGGGATTACCAAGTGAGCATACTGTACATAGAAAATTTTCTCAACTTTTTATTTTTTTAACTATAATCCAGTAGGTAACATATTGCATCATTTTTCTGTTCTCATTTTCTAGTGTTTGTCTGTGGCTGTCGGTCTGCTATACTTACTTTAAACAATCTGCTTGAGTCAAACCAAGATAAGTTGGCAGCAGTTTTGAAAGCCCAGACAGTGAAAGTGCTTTTGTGTTTTGTTTGATTTAAACACATGGTGTTCAACTGTTATGTGACTTTTTAAGACTTGTTATAATACTGACCTAATGTGTGGTTCTAGTAATCTAGTACCTTCAATGCCATAGCCTTAAGCATGTTGGGTGAGTGAATGCTTGCAGATCTATATAAACAGACAAAATTTGTAAATGAATACATACCTACTATTTGTAGTTATCATAGCTTGGTTTTTATGTCAATAGCCCACAGAAAAGCCGAAATTTGGTGATAATGATTATCTGCATCACCTGTACTTATGGTGGTACCGTACATCACTAGTGGGGAACAGATATCTAAAACTAATTTAACTTATAGGCCACCCATATTCCTAGCCAGGATTGATTGACCATCATCTAATTCTAACTGTAAAGAAAAACATTATTATGGCCATTTGCGATGGTCAATCAATCCTCGCTAGGACAATGGAAATACGCTTTTAATTTTTCTGTTTCTTAGTGTATTCTCAATCAAAACACTTTTTTTGATAATAAAAAGGGCTCTAAACTACCTACCAATAATAATTAAATACACTACACTACACCCGAAGGGTAGAGAAGGGCTGAAGAAGAAGAAGAATAATGAAATACATAATTCTTGCTTAAAACCAACAATGTTATATACAACACTTGTGGTATATGTAATGCAGATTAATAATAATGAATTCAATGTACAAAATTAAACTTATCCTATAAGGGATCCTATAAGGGGCTGAAATTGGATATGTCATATAATTTCCTCAGATGATAATATAATTCAACTTATAAGTAAAATAAAATAAAATAGTACATATAAAATAAAAATTACAATATATCATAGTGTATTGATATAATAGCCACGGCAATTTCGTGAGGTCATTGCCTCTTCAAACATTATTATCTGTTTACATTATCTCTGCAAGAATCGCGTCTGAATCATTTTCCTGCATGTTAAGCTAAGCTTGCCTATACTCACTAGGATCTTTGACCTCTCTACATAATGAACTTGAACATTTTTAGCACTTTGTACTGTCAATAATTGTTTACTTTCTATTGCAATGTACCATTTATGTTTTCAATATGTTTGTTTTACAATTTGAGAATAATATTTTCTCAAACATGTATGGAAATATTGTCTTTTGTAATCACTAGCTACATTTCAAGCCAAGTGACTACATCATCTCATAATCATATACAATAACTAGGCCATATCTTTACTACACTTATCAAGATCGAGTTAGATAAAGCACATATTTTAGTCACAAAGGCCCACGTCTGCGCCTGAAACAAATCTACACATGATGAAAACAAACAGTAATAGTGTTTATTTTGACTTTATCTTCTCTTAGTCATTAGGAATGATCATCAGACACTTATTTATTTATTTAAAATATGTTTACACGACATTACAGAAATCTAATGCGTCATGCAACCAAGATCAAACATATTAACAACAGCACATAATAAAAAGAAGATACAATAACATTGTACACAAAATAAAACAATATTTACAGTACATATGGTGCTACTTTAGCGCACTAGTGCGAAAATTAGCATATTACGTTATTGTGTCGAACATTTAAAGGGCCATATGTACTGTAAAACGTTGTACGATACATGTGCGAATAGGTAATTCGCAACTCGTGTCGATTTAAAACACTCCCTTCGGTCGTGTTTTAATTTATCACCACTCGTTTCGAATTTCCTATTTTTCGCACTTGTATCGTAATATACTATTACATTACACTCGAAGGCCTGGCATCCATCACCTCACAGAACCTCAAGCATTACATTCTTCACATTTCTAGTAAGCACTCTCACAAACTTCTTACCAAGGTTCTATTTACTATTTAAACAGCAAACTTCAGCAGAAACCCATTTCAAAAGAAATCGCTAGTTTTTGGGACTAGAAAGCCACACATGCTGCTTTTAGTGATAAAAAAAAACTTTAGGGTGTTTTGAAGAGCTGCATGTGCTCGCGAGTTTATTTAGCTGGACAGCTTATATATTGTGATCAGTCACACGATTCATTATACCTTCAACGTTTTCAATAACCGACAATATCTCCTCCTCTCATAACATGGCAAAAGTAGTTCAAGAAGGATCTATTTTGAGCATATTGCTTTATCAATAAGTAATATTGTCCACACGTTCTCCAGTGAGAAACGCGCGTTGTGGTCGTACCAACGCGCCCGCGCTTCCATCGCCGCGCGCTGGTGCTGGCTCCAGGCCCAGGTCCAGGAGTTGGAGTACAAGATAAGGCAACACACGGATTTGCACAAACAGGTAAGATTATTTGTATTTTCATTCTTTTACTCAAGGGTCACTAGTTGCGACGCTCTAGCAAATGCACGCTAAAAGAATTACTTTTTTGGTGACTTGGCTTCCTTATACAACCGTGTAAGACAGGTTAGTTCGATCACAGGCCACGCGCGAATTGTAGTAAAGTTTTCTAATCATTCGAAAATTTTATTTTAATTGTTGGTATGTTATGCTATTGCTATGAGCATAGTCGCAATGATCGCGTTCCGCTAACGTTCGTTCGGATTGCAGTAGCCTATCTACCTACAGTAGAATTTTAAAATGTTCACCCTCTGAAAAAGTTACATTCGAAGTATAGGAATTTGTTTTCATTACATGCTTTCATTTCACCTAACTTTATCATGAAATATTATCCATATTTTTATTCGTTGATCAATGTATACAGATTTTCTGTATCGTATTTCTTTCTTTGTTTTGAAATTGAGTGCCATATGCAGTGACTCGTTCAAACCACATTCTTGTGGTATGATTATGTACTTGTAATCGAACCGCGTAACATTACAGCGTTAAGTATTTAAGATTCAGACCTTGGTGACTAATTAGGTTGGGTTTCTCGGTTTCTTAAGTTACTGCGTTGTTTTTACCTAGTCTTTTACCCCTACACTACAAATAGGGTAATGAATGATTTCGTTTCGAATATGCCTATGGCTTCATAGTACAAAGACGTTTAGACTAGTCTCTCTCTCTCTCTCTCTCTCTCTCTCTCTCTCTCTCTCTCTCTCTCTCTCTCTCTCTCCTCTCTCTCTCTCTCTCTCTCTCTCTCTCTCTCTCTCTCTCTCTCTCTCTCTCTCTCTCTTGGCCTTCTCTACCTTTCGGGTGTAGGCCTCTTTCATTTTATGCCACTCGTTACGGTTCTGTGCGACCTGGAACCACTTCTTCCCCGCAGTCCTTTTGATGTCGTCGTCCCAACGCATCTGGGGTCTATTTTGAGGACGTTCCTCCCCCCATGGTCGCCACTCGAGTAGTCATTTACTCCACGAATCGGTCTTTCGTGACCAATATGACCAGCCCATTCCACCTCAACCTGGCTACGCTTTTTACAACATCGGTGACCTTGCTCTGCTATTGCCATTATATCCATTATATTGCCGCGTGATCGCGGCGTGCTAATTTGAAAACTTGGGGCAGAAACGCTTGTGTATACACGCCGTAAACAGCAAGGACATTCACACAATATATTTTGGAATTGTCAGGTCCGCGAAGCCAAAGGCCCCGTCCAATTCGAAGGCGAACCAGCGCAGCCGTCCGCCTACGAGGGCCTCTTGCCCGGCGCTACGCTCGCCGACGACGACCCTGCCACTGAAACCTGTGCACGTCATCGCCCGCTCCGTCGAGACACCTTCAAGAAGAGGAAGCTGCTACAGATGCATAACCTGCATATAGCCACCAACAAGGCTGCCAAGCCTGCTGATGTGCAGTAAGTAATCTTTAGGGTACAATGAGCTGTATTTTTTACAAGGGCCTTCTATTTGGCGTTCTATTGCTGATGATTGTAACGGAAATTTCGAGAGAGCTTGAAGAAAAAATTACTACAGATCAAAAAGATTTTAAAATATGAGGTGGATTGGCAAAGTAAATTTTGTAGCCACAGTAAATTTACTGCCATTTTTCGACACATGATTAAAACTTTTAGAACGCCATTTGACCATGATCCTTATTCTTTCACTGATATGTGTTAAATTTGTTAAATATCAAAAAGTGGCGCCATCCACTAGAGCATAGGCCAAAGGTATGGTGCCATCGCTCAAAAAGATGCTTCATTTAAGTTGTTCTTTTTCCCATTGAATAGTACATTACGATACAAGTGCGAAAAATAGGAAATTCGAAACGAGTGGCGATAAATTAAAACACGACCGAAGGGAGTGTTTTAAATCGACACGAGTTGCGAATTACCTATTCGCACATGTATCGTACAACGTTTTACAGTACATATGGCCCTTTAAATGTTCGACACAGTAACGTAATATGCTACTTCTCGCACTAGTGCTATAAAGTAGCCCCATATGTACTGTAAATGATATTTTCAATGTTTTGTTTTACAGTTGTAGCTGTGAGCATGGACTGGAGAGCTGTTGCGTTTGCACGGGGCGTGCTTCACCTACTCAGCCACCATCGGAAGGCCTCGCGAGGCTGGACCCCGGCTACCATCCTGTGCTTAGCGACTTCAAGGGTACACTGTTAAGCCTTGTTCAATATAAAGTATAGATTAGCAATTTCTCGAATGACGTGAAAATATTCCGAATAAGTTTTTAAGTTTGTAAAAAGTAAGAAATAATTAAAAATCTAATAGTGGCGCGACGTAGGCTAGATGTGAACAAAGCAAGCTAAAACGCGAATTTAAAGTAAAGGAGAGAAATATTCTATGAAGAAATACTTAAAATTAGAGCAGCGCGCCTAGCCCGCTTGACCTTGTGCCCTCTCGACGAATACGCGTGCACTCCGCGCGCCATATTGTCATTTGTTTGCAAACATAACTTTTACACCTTAGTATTTTTGAAGTACGCGCGGGAATACAATTTTGGCTTTTTTTCATTTAAATAGAATTCAAAAAATGGGTGCACATAATTTGTTTATGGTAAAGTGTTTATAATCAATGAATATAACGTGACATTCATAAAAAAATTTGAAACAACTTTACAATATCGATTCAAGTTATTAGCACGGGTTCTACAAGGTTCATACTAGATGCAATGGATAATAAGTATCAAGTCGCCGCAGTTTACACAGACTTCGCCAAAGCGTTCGATAAAATTTCTTACAATACGCTTTTGATGAAACTTTGGAACCTTGGCATCCAGGGTGATCTTTTTCGATGGGTAAAATCTTTATAGAAAATAGGTCCCAAAGTGTTGTACTCAGAGGTTTCTCATCGGCTTTTAAAATAACTACTTCAGGTGTCCCTCAGGGGTCCCATTTGGGTCCGTTATTATTTATTTTATACATAAATGATATCACGGAGTGTCTAACAAATTCAAAAGCTCTTTTATACGCCGATGATACTAAATTATTTCGAGTCATTAAAACTGACGTCGACTGTGCTCTGTTGCAGGATGATTTAACTAGGTTTGAAACTTATTGTGTGGAAAATAATCTGTTTTTAAATAGTGCCAAATGTTCAGTTATTATTTTCACGCGGAAAAGGGATCCCATTGCATTCAGTTACCGGCTGTGTGGCAGTACTCTAACACGACAGCACAGTATACGTGACCTAGGGGTGTTAATGGATGCAAAACTAACGTTTAACCCTAATATAGATCATATTTTAAACAAGGCATATAAACCACTGGGTTTCGTTCTTCGCGTGGCAAAACCTTTTCGAAGTCCTCTCACTTATAAACTTCTTTATAATAGTTACGTTCGCAGCAGATTCTAATTTGCTTCTGTAGTTTGGAATCCTTTCTTTAATGTCCATAAGACTCGAATTGAAAGACTCCAGAAAAAGTTCATTAAAGCACTGGAATTTCGAGTGGGTCTTAACTATGTAAATTACGCTTCCTCGGCTACACATCATAATATCTAGCCACTTTCACTTAGACGGTCCTGTACAGATTTAGTATTTTTATTCAAAATTATTAATAATATTATAGATGCCTCGACTTATTACATAATAGTATTTTATGCAACAGTTGTTTAAGAGAGGTCAAAAAAGGCGAGTGGCGTAAGTAACAATTTGAGGCGAAGCCGAAAATTGTTAATAAAGTCGCCACGAGTATTTTTTGACTCGGTTAAACAACGTTGCATACAATACTTTTTCTACGACCAACAAGCACTTACTTTACTTTGAAATAAAATTGTAAATTTTACAAATATTTTTCATGCCATCTATCGCGATTTTGAAAGCAGCAAATTTTTTGTGACTTCTTTGGCCATCACTGATATTTCTTCAGGCGTAAACACTAAGTTTTTTCATCAAACCCATACGTGTGGGGTATCTATGGATAGGTCTTCAAAAATGATATTTAGGTTCCTAATATAATTTTTTTCTAAACTGATTAGTTTGCGCGAGAGACACTTCCAAAGTGAAAAAATGTGTGTCCCCCCCCCTCCCTGAAACTTCTAAAATAACAGAATGAAAAATCTAAAAAAAATATATGATATACATTACCATGCAAACTTCCACCGAAAATTGGTTTGAACGAGATGAAAGTCCGATGGTGCTAAATCGGGTGAATAAGGTGGGTGGGGCAATAATTCAAACCCACATTTGGCAATCTCCGCCATCGATTTTAGTGACGTGTGAACACGTGCATTGTCCTGGTGGAAGATAACATTCTTTGTCAACATTCCAGGTCTTTTTATATTCAGAGCCTCGCGTAATCTGCGTAATAACTCGCAATAAAAGTCGGAATTTATAGTTTTACCTCTCTGGAGATAGTCAACCATTATTATTCCCTTTGCATCCCAGAAAACAGATGCCATGACTTTATTGGCCGACAAAATTGCTTTGGCTTTTTTGGGAGGCGGAGATCCAGGACGAACCCACTGCTTCCATTGCTGTTTGGTCTCTGGTGTATAGTGGTGGACCCACGTCTCGTCCATAGTTACAAATCTGTCCAAAAAGTCTTGAGTATCGGCTTCATACAGGTCTAGACGACTAGTTTTTCAGTCGGTAGATAGATCGCTTACAGTACGCACGTCTCCTATTTTACGTCAGGGCTGTCCAATCTGTCCACGCAGGGGTCGCTTTAATTAAATCAACATGTTTTTGTGCGCGCGGTGTGACAACAGTACCTCGGACGGACCAACCTGTGCCTTGTGCAAGCGTCAATTTGACTTTCCGTGTTCCGGTATCTCAGAGACCTATTTCAGGAAACTCGGTGCGCGGAGGGGTTCTTGGCGCTGCTCTGATTGTGTGAATAATCCATCCTCCAGTAACAATGACCCGCAACTGGTGGCACAGCTCGACGAAATGAAAGATACATTAAATACCATCAAACGGCAACTGGAGCCCCTTGCCTCTCTTGTCGAGGACGTGAAGACCATCAAGGCTGACATTTCACACTTAAAGGATTCTGTGGAGTTAGCACACAGTTCAGTTGGTAAAGTCTCAAACTCCCTTGAACGCCTTGACGACAGGGTAAAAACCTTGGAACATGAAATTAACAACTTAAAAAAATTGCAAGATGAGGTCTCAAAGATGAATGAAGACATGCAGGAGAAAGAGCAGTGGGCCCGTGCAAATAATGTAGAAATAAAAGGCATACCGATGAAGAGCTCCGAAAATCTCTACGAGCTTGTGTCTCAGGTTTCTCAAGTGATAGGATGTCAAGTTCGACGAGAAGATATTAATTACATTGCTCGCGTCCCAAATCTTCACAAGAAGACAGTTAAAAATATTATTATGGCATTTAATAATCGATTCACTAAAGAAAACTACATAGCTGCATCTCGTAGGCATGGCAGTCTATCCCTTAAAGATATAGGATACCATGGAGATGGGAAGATATACGTGAATGACCATCTCACTCTTCACAATAAAGCGCTGCTGAGGGAGGCAAAAATACTAGCAAAAGAAAAAAACTGCAAGTATATCTGGACCAGACACTGCAAAATTCTAGCTCGAAAAACGGACACTTCACCAATCTTTCGTATAAAAGTGAATCAAGACCTTCTGAAAATATAAATTACTCTAATGTTCACTCGATACTATTATTAATACTTAGTGGCACTAATTTTTTTGTTTACTGTTTTATGTGTATTCACTTAGCGGCCCTGCGGTTGGGGAGCACTGTAACGGGTATGTCTTTGTGTGCATTATCGCTTGAATTCCTTATCGCTCGCCGGTTCATTCAGTCTCGGTCCAACCCTTTTGTTGGATGTATTATTGTGAACCCTATTGAAATGACCTTAGAGCTCATTATATTTATATTGCTGTGTAATTTGGGAGCTAAATCGCTTGCAGTAAATCATAATTGTATTTACAATTCGTTCTCAGTACCGGGCTTAAATATTTTTAAAACTTATTTAAAGTGTACCCTACTTATACTCCCGAAAGAAGCAAATCAGTTGAAATATATTATTTATAACGCTTATTGTACTTGTATTATGAAGTGTCTATTTGTTATTAATTTGCGCATGCATTTAGCGATAGTTAATTCTGTACGACATAACTTCTATTTTACTTATAGTCTTCATTTTCCGGTCTAAATTTAAACATATACTACCAGAATACTAGAGGATTGCGCACTAAAACTAATTCATTTAAAAGAAATATTCAATTGAACACTTATGACGTCATATCATTAACGGAGACATGGCTATTCGACGGGATTAGTAATAGTGAATTGTTCGATGATCGATACCTCGTATGGCGAGTAGATAGGGACTACAGTCGCACTGACCAACGGTACGGAGGCGGAGTTCTGTTGGCAGTTCGGAAAGAGTTCACCACTCACGGGCGACCTGAGTGGCACTCCTCGGCGGAGGATGTCTGGGTCACAATACTAACAGGTTCGCGTAACAATCGTTTGAATATTAATATATGTACATTGTACTTATGCTCAGAAAACAATGGTAACTCTTTTAATACCCAATTGCACAATTTTACAAACAAACTAAATGACATAATGATATCTGCTCCAAATGATATATTTGTCATATTAGGAGATTTCAATTTACCTAATATAGATTGGCATTTACTCCCCGATGGCCTTATCGAACCACGTGGGCTGGCCGGAGAAACTCAAGTATTTTTCTTTGATACCCTTAATCAACACAATTTGGACCAGTTCAACTTAGTACATAATGTTAATAACAGAATCTTAGACTTAGCGTTCTCGAACGAGCCGCTTCTAATAAATCCCTGTCTCTGTCCCCTTGCTGAACCTGAGGACGCTCACCACAAGTCTTTGACATTACAACTGTGCTTAATTACCTCGACACCCCTTGCGTCTAATACAAGACAAGTATATAATTACAAAATAGGCAATTACGAAAGATACGCGCCGAGCTAAATATTTTAAACTGGGATACAATTCTTAATGATGGGTCTTTGGATGACGCCTTATCGGTTTTCCCAATAAGTATCCCCAGTGGTTTAGTCCGGCTTTAAAAAAAGTGTTGAAAGAAAAACATAAGTACTTTCAGAAGGCATATAAAAAGTATGGGCTGCCTTTCTGTCTAGACATTCACGTGAATTAGTACTGCGAGCGATTTTTTGTTCCACTGAAAGAAACCTCGGGACCCATCTCGCCGACACCTTGGAAAAACCTAATTCGTTGACTATAATATTTTGAGTTCTTTCATAAGAGATGCCTACGATCTCAGCTATTTCCCGCACCTTTAATCGCCGGTCTTTCATTATCATTTCGCATATAATTGCTACATTGTCCGTGTTAGTCACCGTTGTTGGCCTCCCGGGACGAGTCTGCGATACTATCTCGTCCACGCTTGAATTCAGCTGCCCATTTTTTCACCATCGTATATGATGGACAGGATTGCCCTAATGTACTTTGCATATCATCATAAATTTGCTTCGGTGTCAATCCTTTTTTATGCAGGTATTTAATCACAGCACGCTGCTCTAATTTTTCAATTTTCACGATATCTACCGACACGTAACTTTAAATATGCCGTAAAATTGCTTTTAAATATAGACGCCAATTGAAATTTCGCGGGAAGACAGTTGAATAATGACTGTTCAAAATGGCGGCAGAAAAAAGTTTTTTTCTTTAATTGGCCAGGCCGCGAATTTTTCAATCACCCCCCGTTTGCTATTTTTTCTGTACTATAATAGGAAAATGTAATTAAACCATTGCAGTGGAGGAGTATAATAAGAATATATAATTTGTATTCCAGATATCTCTGTGGGGCTGCACCTGGGCGCGCTGACGTCCCTGCGCTGGTTCCGCGCGCGCGCGGCGGGCGCGTGGCGCGGCGCGCACCACGCGGCGCCCGCGCCCTCGCCCTCCTCCCGCCACGAGCGCACGCCGCCCAAGCCGCGCCGCCCCACCAGTACGTGCACACATACACGCTCACTCATACACCTCCCGGCGGGCGCGTGGCGCGGCGCGCACCACGCGGCGCCCGCGCCCTCGCCCTCCTCCCGCCACGAGCGCACGCCGCCCAAGCCGCGCCGCCCCACCAGTACGTGCACACATACACGCTCACTCATACACCTCCCGGCGGGCGCGTGGCGCGGCGCGCACCACGCGGCGCCCGCGCCCTCGCCCTCCTCCCGCCACGAGCGCACGCCGCCCAAGCCGCGCCGCCCCACCAGTACGTGCACACATACACGCTCACTCATACACCTCCCGGCGGGCGCGTGGCGCGGCGCGCACCACGCGGCGCCCGCGCCCTCGCCCTCCTCCCGCCACGAGCGCACGCCGCCCAAGCCGCGCCGCCCCACCAGTACGTGCACACATACACGCTCACTCATACACCTCCCGGCGGGCGCGTGGCGCGGCGCGCACCACGCGGCGCCCGCGCCCTCGCCCTCCTCCCGCCACGAGCGCACGCCGCCCAAGCCGCGCCGCCCCACCAGTACGTGCACACATACACGCTCACTCATACACCTCCCGGCGGGCGCGTGGCGCGGCGCGCACCACGCGGCGCCCGCGCCCTCGCCCTCCTCCCGCCACGAGCGCACGCCGCCCAAGCCGCGCCGCCCCACCAGTACGTGCACACATACACGCTCACTCATACACCTCCCGGCGGGCGCGTGGCGCGGCGCGCACCACGCGGCGCCCGCGCCCTCGCCCTCCTCCCGCCACGAGCGCACGCCGCCCAAGCCGCGCCGCCCCACCAGTACGTGCACACATACACGCTCACTCATACACCTCCCGGCGGGCGCGTGGCGCGGCGCGCACCACGCGGCGCCCGCGCCCTCGCCCTCCTCCCGCCACGAGCGCACGCCGCCCAAGCCGCGCCGCCCCACCAGTACGTGCACACATACACGCTCACTCATACACCTCCCGGCGGGCGCGTGGCGCGGCGCGCACCACGCGGCGCCCGCGCCCTCGCCCTCCTCCCGCCACGAGCGCACGCCGCCCAAGCCGCGCCGCCCCACCAGTACGTGCACACATACACGCTCACTCATACACCTCCCGGCGGGCGCGTGGCGCGGCGCGCACCACGCGGCGCCCGCGCCCTCGCCCTCCTCCCGCCACGAGCGCACGCCGCCCAAGCCGCGCCGCCCCACCAGTACGTGCACACATACACGCTCACTCATACACCTCCCGGCGGGCGCGTGGCGCGGCGCGCACCACGCGGCGCCCGCGCCCTCGCCCTCCTCCCGCCACGAGCGCACGCCGCCCAAGCCGCGCCGCCCCACCAGTACGTGCACACATACACGCTCACTCATACACCTCCCGGCGGGCGCGTGGCGCGGCGCGCACCACGCGGCGCCCGCGCCCTCGCCCTCCTCCCGCCACGAGCGCACGCCGCCCAAGCCGCGCCGCCCCACCAGTACGTGCACACATACACGCTCACTCATACACCTCCCGGCGGGCGCGTGGCGCGGCGCGCACCACGCGGCGCCCGCGCCCTCGCCCTCCTCCCGCCACGAGCGCACGCCGCCCAAGCCGCGCCGCCCCACCAGTACGTGCACACATACACGCTCACTCATACACCTCCCGGCGGGCGCGTGGCGCGGCGCGCACCACGCGGCGCCCGCGCCCTCGCCCTCCTCCCGCCACGAGCGCACGCCGCCCAAGCCGCGCCGCCCCCACCAGTACGTGCACACATACACGCTCACTCATACACCTCCCGGCGGGCGCGTGGCGCGGCGCGCACCACGCGGCGCCCGCGCCCTCGCCCTCCTCCCGCCACGAGCGCACGCCGCCCAAGCCGCGCCGCCCCACCAGTACGTGCACACATACACGCTCACTCATACACCTCCCGGCGGGCGCGTGGCGCGGCGCGCACCACGCGGCGCCCGCGCCCTCGCCCTCCTCCCGCCACGAGCGCACGCCGCCCAAGCCGCGCCGCCCCACCAGTACGTGCACACATACACGCTCACTCATACACCTCCCGGCGGGCGCGTGGCGCGGCGCGCACCACGCGGCGCCCGCGCCCTCGCCCTCCTCCCGCCACGAGCGCACGCCGCCCAAGCCGCGCCGCCCCACCAGTACGTGCACACATACACGCTCACTCATACACCTCCCGGCGGGCGCGTGGCGCGGCGCGCACCACGCGGCGCCCGCGCCCTCGCCCTCCTCCCGCCACGAGCGCACGCCGCCCAAGCCGCGCCGCCCCACCAGTACGTGCACACATACACGCTCACTCATACACCTCCCGGCGGGCGCGTGGCGCGGCGCGCACCACGCGGCGCCCGCGCCCTCGCCCTCCTCCCGCCACGAGCGCACGCCGCCCAAGCCGCGCCGCCCCACCAGTACGTGCACACATACACGCTCACTCATACACCTCCCGGCGGGCGCGTGGCGCGGCGCGCACCACGCGGCGCCCGCGCCCTCGCCCTCCTCCCGCCACGAGCGCACGCCGCCCAAGCCGCGCCGCCCCACCAGTACGTGCACACATACACGCTCACTCATACACCTCCCGGCGGGCGCGTGGCGCGGCGCGCACCACGCGGCGCCCGCGCCCTCGCCCTCCTCCCGCCACGAGCGCACGCCGCCCAAGCCGCGCCGCCCCACCAGTACGTGCACACATACACGCTCACTCATACACCTCCCGGCGGGCGCGTGGCGCGGCGCGCACCACGCGGCGCCCGCGCCCTCGCCCTCCTCCCGCCACGAGCGCACGCCGCCCAAGCCGCGCCGCCCCACCAGTACGTGCACACATACACGCTCACTCATACACCTCTACTACATACCGGCGGTATACTTACTTATAACTTATAACCCTCTTATTCATAAACGTGTACTAAAGTTACGATGCCGCTAATCATCGTTTGTCCCTTTCCATCATACCAATACGTCGGAAAGGGACAAACGATGATTAGCGGCATCGTAACTTTAGTACACGTTTATGAATAAGGGTATATCTCCTTCGGGCTGTAGCTGCGCGTTGGTGCTCAGTACGTTCATGCATGCACACTAACCCGAGGACTGAAAAACGCACGCTTGACGCTGGTTAACGGGCGAGTAAAGCTGGTAAATTAGAAGGAAACGTTACTACGTAACAGATACATCATTCCCATACAAAAGCGAAAATACCTACGTTATAATAATGCCTGCTGCTCAGGACGATAATAAATGTACCATAAAGAGTCGAAACTGTGTTGCCCGCCGTGCGAGTCACGTGCCAACGCGTCATGCGCGTATGAATTTGGTAAGAATGCATTAAGATTGTACCTATGATGATTATTGTAATAAAAAGAATGTTGCGAAACAACATTTTTTATTAGTCAATCAAATATGTTTTAGTAAGTAAGTAAATATTCTTTATTTTAGTTTTATATCTTCTTCTTCCTCGCGTTGTCCCGGCATTTTGCCACGGCTCATGGGAGCCTGGGGTCCGCTTGACAACTAATCCCAAGATTTGGCGTAGGCACTAGTTTTTACGAAAGCGACTGCCATCTGACCTTCCAACCCAGAGGGTAAACTAGCCTTATTGGGATTAGTCCGGTTTCCTCACGATGTTTTCCTTCACCGAAAAGCGAGTGGTAAATATCAAATGATATTTCGTACATAAGTTCTGAAAACTCATTGGTACGAGCCGGGGTTTGAACCCGCGACCTCCGGATTGCAAGTCGCACGCTCTTACCGCTAGGCCACCAGCGCTTCCTTTATTTTAGTTTTATATAATGATTTTTTTTTCCCCCTTCTCGGAATTCTGTTTTTAAATTTTATAGTTGAAAATATCCCAAATCGCGTAAATAATATTAATAATACGGAAAAAAAATCAACGGTTTTTAAAAATTTTAATACGGCGTTACTAGACCGATTCATTATGACAAAATTATTTAAAAATACTTCTTCTAACTCTTCAACATAATTATTAAACGTTTCAGGTGGGACAAACTGCAAATTTTCCTTTGTTTTTTGACTTTTACACCCATCTACTGCACAATAATTACGTGGTTTCAGCATTTCTAGCGTAAAACGTGCGGCGCAGTGCCGAACGCCCGCCTGAGCGCTGTACTCAGGCGGGCCGCCTCAGGGCCGAAAGTAGCCGTCGCGGGGATTTTTTTCTTTTTTATTTGGTACAAAAAACAGTTCACACAGAAATAGAATACAAAGAATAATAAAGTGTGAGACCAACAACATCGTCCACAGATTACTAGTTTACCTACTGATATATAGCGCTAGGTAACAATATAAAGGATATAAAGCTAAAATGAACGCAGTTATGGTTACAACATAGGTTTATAGATACAGTAACAAATTCATTTTAGTTTTTTTTTCTTAATAACTCTAAAAAAACATTTGTTTAAAAAATTATCGTCATGTCACTAACTATTTTATACAATAATTTTTAAGAAAAAAACAGACTTCAATGAAGGAGACCGGTCAAAGAAAGATTATTGTTGATTTTGGATTTCATACATCATCACAGGCCTTTGCGTCTATTGCAGACGATTTAAGCATTGCTGTTTAGACAACGGGTTTGGTGACTGTGGAGGCTGATGCACTTCATACAGTGAAATTATAAATACAGCATCCTACGCCACGCTTAATTATGTAGAAAAGGAGGTAAAATGTTTTTTTCTTTGTCACTGCAGCCACCTTAACACATTTCAGATTTGCCCTATGGTTGACTGGTAAGATACCTGCAATAGGGTATTCGACTGTATTTAAGATAAATTATTTCACACCATGTATGAAATAAAGCACCAGATAATTATTAGAATGTGCCTTGAAAACCTGTTTGACAAACATGCGAAGAGAACACATTGCCAGACGTAAAATGCGTCGTTGAAGAGTTCCGTTCTGTTCATCACCAGCAGTTCCACTTCATTAAATGTCACGTCTACAAATGCAAATGCTTGATTTGTTGATGAAAATACTAAGATATATATGTGCCTCTAACATTTGAGGAGTTCCATCGATTCCTCATGGACCCCATCGTCAGAACTCGAACTTAACAAAAAATTGTCTTGAAAATATAATTTGCTTAATAAACACAGCGAAGAGGACAAATCGCCAAACGTGAACCATGCGTCGTTGAATAGTTCCATTCTGATCATCATCCGCAGTTCCACTTCATCAAATGTCACTTTTTAAATGTAAATGCTTGATTTGTTGAAGAAAATAAAAAAAAACTATATGTAGGTATGCCTTTCACATTTGAAGAGTTCCCTCGGTTCGTCATGGATCCCATCATTAGAACTGAGTTTTGACAAAAACGGGACCAATCTGTATATGTAATTATGTATAAGTTAAAAAAAATATTTTCAAAATCGGTTCAGAAATGACGGAGTTATGAAATAAGTAACAAACATAAAAAAAACAACCGAATTGAGAACCTCCTTCTTTTAAAAGCTTGAAGTCGGGTAAAAATTACACTATCATAATTTTTTAACTGTATTAACCATTCTACAATAATTTGTCTGTAAAAACTACATAATCTAAATAATTTTATTTCTATTTCAGGATTGAAAAGAGGCAGACCACCTTTGTCGAGAAGAATTAAAGAAAGAAAACAGTCTGAGGAAACTGTGACATCTACTCATGAAAGGTTACTATAAATTTTAATTATTAATAGATGTTAACAATATTTTACACTTTTCTTTGCTATATCTGTCTGTCATTTTTGCTACTAAAATCGATAACGGCCTCTTAAACGCACATGTAGTTTAAAAAAAAAACCAAACGGTCATATAAACATATCAAAAAATGCAATACCAAAGATGTACCGCAAAAAAGGAAAATACAACAAAAAGACCTGGAGGTTCAAATTATGTTAACTGAAATAAATAATAAATAATAATAATAATAAAATCTTTATTTACTTGAAACCTAATACAAAATGTGAGGCTTACATTAAATTACAAAATAAACTTATTTTAGGTTTGTAACAGTTCCATTTGGATTGAGCCTCTGTTTCCTGAACTAGGACAAAGCCTGTGACTCAGGATTCAGCGATTCCTCCGGAGAAATTGGTACAGGTTGTTTAGTGAACAGGTACTTTAAGAAGAAGTGAAAACACAATAATAATACTAAGATAGAAAATGACAATGTAAAAAATCTAAATATTATATAAAGAGAAGAAAAACGGCTGACGTGTGTGTGTCTGTGTGTGTGTGTGTGTGTGTGCGTGTGCGCGTATGCGCGTGTGTGTGTGTGTCTGTACAGTTCTATGTTTTAAAAAAGGGAAAAAATTATACATATAGGTAGCCCTATATGTATAATTTTTTCCCTTTTTTAAAACATAGAAGGTTAGTAAAATGACTCATTTGATAGTGTTTAATAGTGATTCCGTTTCTTGATAGGTCTGTGATTTAAGCCATGTTTGTAATTTAGACTTACAGTCATAGCTATTTAGTGCATAGATGTTTAGGTGTTTATTTACTTTATTGTAAATACGAGCACTCATTGCTACGTACTGACGGCTGGCGAAAGTCGTCCTTTGGAGTACCACAGGACAGACAGTTTGTTTATTTCGCTTGCTACTTGCTTTCGCGGTTAATATAGTAGTTAGTATGTAGTTGTAATACTTGGGCCGAGGCATGTCTACATAGAGCGGATTGCGATGACGTCTTGAATACGGAACGCCTTATTGAACGCCTGTCCGGAGAACGTTCGTTACGCGAGCGCTTATAACGTGGCGAATAGCTACGCAAGTGACTACGCGAGCGCCGAGCATGTGGTGATCGATCACGTGAATCCGATCCGATCCGATCGATCGTGAGGATCTTATAATCCGAGAACGTCGTCCGCGTGAATGACGAACGCGCGTCCGTTTATCGCGCGATTCTGGCGAGCGTCTGTCACGCGCACGTGAGCGGGTTGAACTACCCATCTATCCAATCTAGACTTTGATATTTTGCCCCCTCTTCATATTAGGCATTTTCCATAAAAATATGCTATGCTTTTTTTATTGAACGACACCCGGCATGGAAACCCGGACCTGGTCCGGATTTGGCTTTATTGTTATTTAAGTTGTACATATCGTCCCAGGGGTCGCGGCCGCGGCAGCACGGAGGCGCGCGCCCGGGCGGCGTCGTTCGACATCGACAACATCGTCATCCCGCAGTCCGTGGCCGCCGCCACGCGCCCGCAGATACTCACCTACAAGGAGATCGTCACGCCCAAGTAACTACTCTACTACCTTATAGCGGCGTCGTTCGACATCGACAACATCGTCATCCCGCAGTCCGTGGCCGCCGCCACGCGCCCGCAGATACTCACCTACAAGGAGATCGTCACGCCCAAGTAACTACTCTACTACCTTATAGCGGCGTCGTTCGACATCGACAACATCGTCATCCCGCAGTCCGTGGCCGCCGCCACGCGCCCGCAGATACTCACCTACAAGGAGATCGTCACGCCCAAGTAACTACTCTACTACCTTATAGCGGCGTCGTTCGACATCGACAACATCGTCATCCCGCAGTCCGTGGCCGCCGCCACGCGCCCGCAGATACTCACCTACAAGGAGATCGTCACGCCCAAGTAACTACTCTACTACCTTATAGCGGCGTCGTTCGACATCGACAACATCGTCATCCCGCAGTCCGTGGCCGCCGCCACGCGCCCGCAGATACTCACCTACAAGGAGATCGTCACGCCCAAGTAACTACTCTACTACCTTATAGCGGCGTCGTTCGACATCGACAACATCGTCATCCCGCAGTCCGTGGCCGCCGCCACGCGCCCGCAGATACTCACCTACAAGGAGATCGTCACGCCCAAGTAACTACTCTACTACCTTATAGCGGCGTCGTTCGACATCGACAACATCGTCATCCCGCAGTCCGTGGCCGCCGCCACGCGCCCGCAGATACTCACCTACAAGGAGATCGTCACGCCCAAGTAACTACTCTACTACCTTATAGCGGCGTCGTTCGACATCGACAACATCGTCATCCCGCAGTCCGTGGCCGCCGCCACGCGCCCGCAGATACTCACCTACAAGGAGATCGTCACGCCCAAGTAACTACTCTACTACCTTATAGCGGCGTCGTTCGACATCGACAACATCGTCATCCCGCAGTCCGTGGCCGCCGCCACGCGCCCGCAGATACTCACCTACAAGGAGATCGTCACGCCCAAGTAACTACTCTACTACCTTATAGCGGCGTCGTTCGACATCGACAACATCGTCATCCCGCAGTCCGTGGCCGCCGCCACGCGCCCGCAGATACTCACCTACAAGGAGATCGTCACGCCCAAGTAACTACTCTACTACCTTATAGCGGCGTCGTTCGACATCGACGTTATTTTTATTTGCAACAACCCATTATAATGTTTTATTTTATAATTTCATTATGTATTTTTGTGCATGTTAACCATGTTTATTATTTTTACAGATGGCGAGTTATGGAGATGTCGGACGTGCGTCTCAACAATGGCGTCTCTAAGATACGGCGGCTGTCATTGGAGAGCGAGGTATCGGAGCGAGAGCTCAATAAGTACATTTCGTATTTGGATGAATCTTTAGTACATCGGGTTATCAGTATCTCTACTAAAATGTTGAGTCGTTTCCCGGGTAGAGGTGTTTAACGTGGGATTAAATAGTGGGTATATTTGATTATTCAGGAGGAGGATATATCGGACGCGGCGGTGCGTGCGCGGCACCTGCGCAGCGAGGCGCGCGAGCGTGGCCGGTACCTCGGCGCGCGCCGCGGCCGCCGCGCCGCCACCAGCGCGCCCGCGCCGGACGTGGCGCCCGCCGCGCCCGCGCCCGCGCCCGCGCCCGCCCCCGCGCCGCTCCCACACGAGGTAACTGTCAGGAGGAGGACATGTCGGCCGCGGCCGCCGCGCCGCCACCAGCGCGCCCGCGCCGGACGTGGCGCCCGCCGCGCCCGCGCCCGCGCCCGCGCCCGCCCCCGCGCCGCTCCCACACGAGGTAACTGTCAGGAGGAGGACATGTCGGCCGCGGCCGCCGCGCCGCCACCAGCGCGCCCGCGCCGGACGTGGCGCCCGCCGCGCCCGCGCCCGCGCCCGCGCCCGCCCCCGCGCCGCTCCCACACGAGGTAACTGTCAGGAGGAGGACATGTCGGCCGCGGCCGCCGCGCCGCCACCAGCGCGCCCGCGCCGGACGTGGCGCCCGCCGCGCCCGCGCCCGCGCCCGCGCCCGCCCCCGCGCCGCTCCCACACGAGGTAACTGTCAGGAGGAGGACATGTCGGCCGCGGCCGCCGCGCCGCCACCAGCGCGCCCGCGCCGGACGTGGCGCCCGCCGCGCCCGCGCCCGCCCCCGCCCCCGCGCCGCTCCCACACGAGGTAACTGTCAGGAGGAGGACATGTCGGCCGCGGCCGCCGCGCCGCCACCAGCGCGCCCGCGCCGGACGTGGCGCCCGCCGCGCCCGCGCCCGCGCCCGCGCCCGCCCCCGCGCCGCTCCCACACGAGGTAACTGTCAGGAGGAGGACATGTCGGCCGCGGCCGCCGCGCCGCCACCAGCGCGCCCGCGCTACTTCCACACGAGGTAACTATTCCTCCTTTCTTTGTTTCTTCCACTGATTCCAGAACGCACGCGTTTCACGGGTGTCCCGCAGCATTTATACCTGTGTGCCCTAGCTCCAATCGAGTATTTTTGGTAACGTAACCATATGTTTAGTTGCAGTCGGTGCGGCCGTACTCCCCGCGCCGCTTCCCGCTCCCCGAGCACACGTACTCGGACATGCTGGCGAGCATGCCGCGCGGCTACCGGCCCGCCTCGCCCGCGTCGCCCGCCTCGCCCGCCTCGCCGCGCCCGGCGGCGGACGGCTCGCCCGCCGCCAGCCCGCTGTCCCCGCTGTCGCCCGCGCCCTACGAGGGCGACGACCCCGACGACGTCGAGTGGGACCCCAGCCAGGAGAAGGTGGAGAAGAGAAAGACCACGTTCAGGTGAAAACGACACTGAATTACTTTTGGTACCGTTCGACGCCACTTTTAAGATGTTCCAATGTTTCTTATATAACTATACGAAAACGAAAATATCTATACTAATTGTTGTAGATCTACAAGCTATGATCGCGGTCGACCTAGACCTCGGTTTGATTGGGAGTGGCTAGCTTTCTTGTCAAATGTCGACGTAAAACGTAAATCAGATATAATTACAACATGCAATGCAGAATTGCAGATACAACGGTACAAAAGGGCACGCCAACAATAATGATATTGTCTGTGGACCGATCGCGTCGAAATATTTATTCGGAAAGAAATAGGCATGATGACACATTTTGAAAAACTGCTCTATAATGTTTAGAAACATTGATTATATACAACGAATAAAAATTTTCTAGAGAAAATAACAGTGAAGTAAGAAAAAAATGCATTTTAGTTTTCAAATTTAAAATTAGCGCTAAAACGCTTGTCAGTGTCATGGCGTCCCGAGTGACGTCACGTTTGTAAAAACAGAACTCGGACCTTTGACGTTTGCTACCTAGATGCTCGTTGCTAATTGAATAAACATGAATTCAAAAGTTTACAAGTCTTGCGCGGTCCCTCAGTGTGGTAACACATCAATTAAATCACCTGATAAGTTGTTTGTATTCGTCCCACAACAGAAAACAATTCGTGACAAGTGGCTTAAACTTGCTAGGCGAAATGCAATATCAATATCAATCATCCAGTACTAATCTTTATTTTTGTGAAGATCGTTTCGACGTGAGTATTTATTTCACTTGTTCCATGACTTATGATTAATATTTATTTGATATAAACCAACTTGTATCGTAACCAAACGACGTAAAATAAAAGCGCAAAAAATCACTTTATTAGGGTAATGGCAGTTATGGGTATTTGTTTACACAAGTGTGACGTCATGCGCTCTGATTGGTGTTTAACCTTTTGACCGCCAAAGACGTCATATGACGCGCGCGGCTACTCTATGATTAAAATTTCACTAAGAAAATACCATGTTTTAGTGATTTTCAATTACTGTCATCATGCCTATTGCAATATTTTCTGAGAGCGGGGAAAGCCTGTCTAATGGCGCATTTACATTCGCGTGCGAGTGGTGAGTCGAGTCACGAGACGCGTATGTAAACGGTGGGCTCGAGCTCGGCTCGCGGACGGAGCTGTTTTTTAGACACGAGTCAAAGGCGCTCGCGGGGGACGCGCGCTTGCTGTTTACATTCGCGTTCGGCTTCTCATTCGGTTACAGACCTTATATCTTGCCGCTTGTGTTTAAAATCGATTAGCTCGACGAGCTTAGGTTCTGTGGCCGAGACACGAGACGAGCCGCGAGAGTAAATGCACAGTAAATTTAACAACCTCTTTCATGTTAAATATCTCCGATACCGGATTCCTTTCCATTTGGAGACATTTTTAAGTTTAATAGCTAGTAAACATCCAAATAAACAAACATTCAAGTCATAACCAGCTTCGAATACGAAGCACGGACAAACCTAGAATGCTACAATTTATTCAAAAATAATCCACTTAGTGGCTCAATCGGCTTTTAAACAACAAATTAACAGCAATTATTTCAACAAAATAGCATTTAACCATACAAAAATTGCAATCATCTCACTTGGTATGTTGGATAAACAATATTAATGTTGTCAACACAATGTATGACATAAATCAGTTAAAATTGTAATGCATAAATAATTATACATTGTAGTTTTTACAGGGTTAACAGTTGTCTGTCTTAAACTGTCGTGTTCACATATTATTTTGTGACACAAAATTAGAATAATTGTCAGGACAATACAATGTGTATAATGTGTAAAGAGTTCTCTGCAAATCCTGAATAGTTCACAGTAATAATACGGGCCATTTTAAAATTTATTGCGAATCCGTTAATATTACTTGCCACACAGTTTAAAAAATACTTTAGTACAGTCAGCGTCAAATACTTCGTAGCAGTCAAAGTAGCCAAATAGTTCGGTACACCATATATTTAGTATGGTGTACCGAACTATTTGGCCACTTTGACTGCTACGAAGTATTTGACGCTGACTGTACTATTATAAGTTCGGCCAGCATATCAAAATAGTACTATTAGCAAAAGCTATATTATTTGTATGGATGGAAGCTATATGTATGGATTTTTTCTGCAAGTTATTTTAAAACGGTCCTTATTCGTAAGAATTAATGTTTGATAAAATTGTTTGGTTTCATTTCAAATTGTTTAAAGATTGTTTTAGCTTGTTCTAATGTTTTTATATAAGTTTGGTAAATCACTATAGATAATTAAGAGTCGTTGCTTAGGGTATCGATTGTAAGTATTGTTGTTTTAAATCCAAACTCTTAAAGCTTTATTTACTGTAAGATATATCGGTAATTGTAAAATTGTATAGATTTCGTTTGAGTTGATTTCACAACGGAACCAATATGAGGCCATTTGGTGCACCCCGCGTCCTCTTACATTCCTTGCCGAGTTCAAAATAATATGCAAATGTATTTGTTGGGTGCTTTGAAAAAACATAAAATTTTGTTATTGTTGTGTTCTAAAACCGGCAGGCAATGCCCTTTTTTTAAATAGATGTAAATAGTTGAAGGGGCATAACTGTAACCTGCTGTGCTTTTTTTCGAAGTTGTCAGAACACAAGGGACGGTGTTGTGTTTCTGTATTAGGTGTTACCATAGACAATTGAGTTAATAGACTTGCGCATTCGAAATCAAATTTGAGCTAAGATATGTAGATTCACTGGACCGCATCACAGCACTAATATTTAGTGGTGATCACAATTTCCACTATTTTTGTTGGATTTCGCAAGTGGTCTATTTCAATTGTCTTAGATGTTACGGAACCCGGGTTCCATAGTTTAGCTGCTAGTGTAAGCCTGCCCGTTTGTCGCTAAGCGTTATGTAAATATAATATAAACAGGGCACTGAATAGTAACTAATAGACTGGCTACAAATTAATTATTTGAATCTCTGAAAGAGAGCACTTTCTGTATCAAAATTCCTTAACATACAAGAAAATGTGATAACATTGGAGATTGCTTGGTGTGTGTTGTTGATTCTGCGTGACCCTGGTGGATATAGCAGGAGGATTGTTTTGCATCGTACTCTCTAAATTGCTCAAATGTATAGTTATTTTCTTGTAACATGTGCCTGTTTAACAAGCTACAATTTTACAGGAATGAAACGCGGCAATATTGGTCTACAGACTTCATAGGTTACATGCGGGTATGTCATAATTTGTGCCATTCTCAACCAGAAGGGTACTTGTTGCCGGTTGTTAATAAGCCGCTATTTCCATATAGCTTCAATTTGAAATCAACCCTATCGACAACCGACTATGTACCTTTTGGTTGAAAACGGCACATTTTGCCCATTTAGACCTGTAAAGTTTTAAATAGGAGCTTTCTAAAGCCCTTACTATCAATGTTGTTATGGCCGTTGAAAATAAAACAGTCCTTCTTCTATTCCATCTCAGTGTAAAATAGTAAAAAATGCATTTGCTTGTGTCATAATTTTTTTTAATTGGAATGTTGGTAAATTAATGAATTGTAGGCCAAGTTCGGACATAATCAAATTGGTTATAAAACTATTGTGTATACAAAATGTATTGGTTCTTTTGATTTGTGTTTTTACTGATTCGAACTGGGCGTTGAGTGGCTGGATGTTCGGTTGCAAGGGAAGCCAAAGCCTTATTTGTAGTTAAGTGTAGTTTTAAGGGACGTCTCCGTTCGAGACGAGATGCGCTTGAAAAATACAAAATGGTCTTGTATAGTATGAAAAATAAATGTTAAAAATTCACGAGTCACTTCATTGTTTTACTTTTATCCAAGGATATAAGCTGTAAGATGACAGGATATTACGAGGGGGGCTTGAGAAGTAACTTGTGACTCGCCTACGTATAGATGGCGATGGCGTCAACTCTTGTATGTATTGCTTTAGTAACAACATATTTTATCTGTGGAGTCATGTCATATTTGGCGGGAATTTGACAGTAGTTCAAACAAAAGTTACAAAAGTGGTCTGAGTTACGCGGCAAAATGGAGGAAATTGGAATTGGTGGAGTTATTCAGTTCTTTTTTTGGAAGGCAAAACACCTACTTTGGGTGATGAAAAGGTTGTGTTTACCCTTGTGCTAATATTGAGACCCGAATAAGCGAAATATTACAAAAAACGAGCGTTAGTAGCGTAGTGGTCCAAAACATAGAATCCTCCTTTGCCTCCCTTTGCGTTGGCAGGGTTTCAAGGCATGAGAGGTGAACAAACTTTGCTTTGAAGTAATCACTACACCAACGCGAAGAAAATACCAGCAGTAAAACATTACAATACAAATCTAATCCAAATTCGCAGTACCGTGCCGTAAGCGTTACGGTTTTATTGGAAAAGAGAGATACTTGGAGGGTATGCAATAAAATCGTGACATTTACGTTACGGCACATCACTGCGATTCCGTGCCGTCGCCGTATTTTGAGCGGTGTGGCCGATCCTTAATACTACCAAATATTTATTACCTATACAAACTCATCACCTTGAAATTCGCATCATGCGGAACCAAGATTTCCATCAAGGTTGAATGGTTGATTACTTTTTTATTGGACCGTTTGCACCAATCAAGCTGGCGTGTTAGTGATATATTTCAATCTATCGAGGAATGACGGCATAGGGCAGGGGTCTCCAAACTTTTTTACCCGAGGGCACCCATATTGCATCTCTAAAACTTTCCGCGCGGGCCACCATGGGTTTTTGCACCGGGAGGGCGGTCTAGATGCTGCTGTTAGGAACAGTTCCACTTTAAATTAATGCTGAACCCCTGGAGCCTGGGATCCGTTTGGCAACCTTCTGCGGGCCGGAGTTTGGAGACCCCTGGTATAGGGGATAAATGGAAGTGACAAATAGAGATAAGACCATATATTTAGTCCATAGGATTTTTTATTTCGATACATATATAGCACATATTTTAAGTATAAATATGCCAAAGTAATAAGCATTTTCGATAGTTACATCAATGTAAATATTCATAATTGTCGTAAAATCTTTAAACAGAGTAAGTATAATTTTAAGTTCATCTTATAATATAATACAGTCATGGCATTCTAGATAACATTAAGTACAACACTAATAAATCCAATAACATACCCTTAAAATTATTGCCGTAAAGAAGCATGTTGTAAATTACCAACTAAGTTTTTTACATAATAAACATGGCACTCTGCATAAAAGCAAGAACCGGCACTAGTACAGTCCCATCAGATATATCGGAGCGGCCAAGGTGTTCACAAATATCTGAACGAAACCTCTATTATCAAGATGATAAAGTGCATGTTTAGATATTTTTGAGCACATTGGCCACTCCGATTCATATGGCAACTGTACTTGCACCGGTCTTGCATTTCACAATTTCGCTGACATTAACTCTTATTAACATGATCTTAAGAATCTAATTTCGTGAGTTCACTCGCGTTCATGAAATGCAAGAACTATTTAATTCTTAGAAAAACTTATGTTACAATCACATTCTATGCAACTAATACTGCAATACAATTAATACAAATGGTGAGCGCTACACAGCCTTAGACTTATACGAATATACAAACACTAATTAGGAATGTTTCAATAATACTATATAATATGAGGCCGATGCAATGTTTTTATCCGTACCATAAAGTTTGGACATAATTTATTTATTTATTTTAGGTTTTTGGGCATGCCGGTCGAAGTATTCTACATATGGCCAGCCTAGGTTTTACCTGTCAATCCTACGAATCCTGGAGCGCTTTATGTCAAATCTCATAGAACAACCAGAGACACGTAAAATCTATGCTGGCACCACATATACAAACATTTAACCGAACACTGTCTATGACCGTAATATGATAAGATTCATATAATAGCCGTGTCTTATCCAACCTCGACATTGGCAGAATCATCAACACCTTGATGGAGCCATAACACGAAAAATTGATTGAAGTTGCTATAACATTTTTCACATAGCTTGGGTTCTGTGACAGCTGTCATCTCAGTACAATTTGGCATTTTAAGGTTAGAAATTGTATTGAGGTGACAGCTGTCACAGAACCCAAGCTATGTGAAAAATATTATAATTCCATTTGGTGATCAACACTTATTAAATAACAAAATGCTTTGTTATTTTACCGACCAGAATATAGGCCTTCATTATAATCAAGTATTTTCATAACGACGATTATATAACTTATAATATACAAATATACTGCAAACATCAAATCTTGATTAATATTAAGTCATTTTGATTATTAATATTTAGTAACAACATCACAAAATGGACACAATCAAAAGTACACAACTACTATATACAAATAAATGCATTTAAAACCAATACAAAACTTTGAATTTTTGTAAATGCTGAACAATTTTTCTAAATATTTTTATAGTTTATGTCTAGGAGTATTAAAGTACATGCCTACTTTAATTAATACCAAAGAGAATTCGAAATAGGAATGTATTGTCTTAAGAAAACTTTGTAGCGACGTGAATTTACTGCCATCTTCCGACCCATACCATTTGACTTTCATCCTTATTCTTTCACTAATATGTGTTCAATTTGTTAAGTATCAAAAAGTGGCGGCATCTATCAAGGCCAAAGGTATAGCCATAACGTTTACGTAGTGCCCGGTAAGTTTTCTTTGACAATAAACCTCTATTTCAAATTTTGTATTTATTTTTATCAATGATTATTTTGAATATATTTGAATTTTGTGGGAAAACCTTGTAGATGGTGCGGCCTGGAAAAGGGTTACTTAAGATGTTTTACTGAATAGCAACTTCCGCATGAAGTGAATAAAATGATAATTAGCCTCTCAAAATTAAAATAAATGTCATATACGAAGGACAAAATGACCAAGGCCTCTAGTGTCCAGGGCTGGAATCGAACCAGCGTCCTCTGTTTACGCGACAGATGCCTAGATCGCTCAGCCATCGGTCACGGTGGCATGTGTAGAAATTTCCAAGTTATATACAGATGTTGACTACGAAAATAATACGCGTTTTGGTAAGAAAACTGATGTATGGAGCACTCTATGCTTACTTATTTCTCTATGGCATTACACTCCCTACAGTACAGGTGATCATTGAGTGTATAACAACACCAACCTTCCTGTCCGGAACACATTGAAGATCCCGCAGTCTTTGCAGGCGATTTGGAAGCTCTCGTCTGAAGGTGACATTTTAATGGAATGCTCTGATTTGAAACATTTTCTCAAGGAGCACACCAGTTGATATTCCGCGACAGATCTTGCATGCGCTTCGGGTTGTACTCTCATAGACGATCATCAAGTGGGTAGCAGCCTCAATCTGCCTTTATCTGCCCGGAACACAGGGAAGATCCACAGTCTTCCCAGTAGCAGGCAATGAAAGATCTACTAGCAAACTAGTTGATATTCCGCGACAGGTCTTGTATGCGCTTAGCATTGCACTCTCGACAGTACAGGTGATCATCGAGTGGGTAGCAACCCCTACCCTCTTGTCGAGAGCATAATGAAGATCCACAGTCTTCGCAGGAGTAGCAGGCGATGTGAAAGCTCTTGTCTAGAGCGACGATGCGGACGGTTTCCTCGGCGCCGCCTTCAGGCACGATCGGCTCGCGGCAGCGCGCGCAGCGAGGCGCGTACCTGAAGAGATAATTTTGTCATAATTCCGGTGAAATTAACTTGCAATAGTTGCAATGTCTACATTAGTTAGAGAGTTAGGAAAATAAATTTATCCAATATTTACTTACACGCTGACCGCGCTGACGTTCACTACAATACATTTAACCAATGTGTGTTGTAAGGTGCGAGCGTGCATTCCATGAGACTTGCTCGGATAACACACCCTTATTGTGGCAAAAACGTAAACTCTTGTGGGTTCACATTAATGTATTCTATTCTATAGGACTGAGATTGGTGTTCAAGCTTACCTTTTATGGAAGTCCTCTATACAGTGTATGCGGTTAACAGCGTCCACCGTAAAGGGGATCCCGTCAAGACTCTTATGACACGCCACACAGGTAAAACAGCGCGGGTGGTACGGCTTGCCCGTGGCCCGAAGCATGCGGTCGAGGATAGGGTCACCACAGACGCAGCACTTCTCTAGAGTAGCCAGGTAGTCGCGCTCGCAAAGAGCCTTGCCTTGGACGGCGTAGAATGGTCGACCCTGAAATAAATTGTTTGGTAATTATAAAACTGTCCTTGTCTTTAGTCTAGGGTGTTGTACAGGCTCTTGTATTTAAGAAAAGGCGAATCAAATGTAAATACATTAGAATCTAATTGTATGTATGACTAGGCTCCACCTTGGACTTCATTAGCATAGCATTAGTCAAAAACCTTCAACTCTAATTTCACCCCTTTAAGGATTCAATTTCTTAGTATGTTTCTAAAACCAAATGAACCAACAAGAATGCATTTATTTGCAAATACAACACTCCAACCTTCATTAGGCTATGCATGTGCAATTTTGCATTGCCTGTCAATTAATCTTTTTATTGCTTTTTAGATATTCTATTTAAATTTATAATAAGGTATAGAATGCCTCAAGAACATTTTTTTGTGCAAAAAAAATACGGATTTAAAAATCTTCTTCAGTCTCTCCCTCAATGCTGAGGATCGTGACATCATGTCCTTCTGTTAAAGACCAGATTCCTCCATAGGCTTATATTCTTCGCCAAGCGCATGGCCTCGTCGGATTGAAATATATAAGGGTTAATTTAGACGCGCTAACCCCGAGCCAGGTCTGCAATTCTGAGTTAGGGTATGATAGGACAAATATGAGACAATATTTCAGCTTGCCTCAAATACATACTCCAAAATATTTACCAGCTCTCAGACTCACTGCCAGTGTAGTTATTGAAGCGCGGCGCGTGAGACGAGCTGGCGCTTGTCAATAGCAGCGTTATTACTAATAACTTATTATGATAAGATCTATGAATAAATTGATTGACTCTTGTATTGGTATTTACATTTATCATTTAGATGTGTGTGAATTAGTACATAATTAGGTCTTAAAATTCAAGGGCCTGTCTGAGAGTTCACATTGTGTCTCAATATCAACTGTTTTGAATCAATAAGTGGAGATTAATGGCACAGTTTCATTTGTTGATAGGACCTGTATGCGGGGTGCGGGAGATTTCTATAAAGCATGCCAGAGGGCCCATATTCGGGGAACTGCTTTCATTGGTTGATAGGGCCCACATGCAGGAGATTTCTAAAATGCATGCCATTATGAGTTTCACTAGTCGTTATACCAGCTTACTGCTTGCGGTGAGTCACCCGCATGCTGTATATTGACCGAACTATCTACTTATGACTATCACTAGTCATTATATCACCTGCAGGGAGTCCCCGCACGCGTCATATCGACCAATTATATGTAAGTGGCATGAAAAAGTATTTCTCGAAATATATATAGTGAATTCTTACAGCTGGACAAACAAATTGGCTAAATAGCAATCATTTTGGCATCTGGCTAGACCCTATTGGATTGTCCACACATTCCGTACAACCTTCTGTGATATCATTTAGAGTTTGAACCATGATTCAGATGTGTACTGTGTATAACTTGTAAGAGTATTGCAAGTATAATTATGTAAATAAAGAAATAACATAACTATACATAAAGACCACAGTAAATTCTATACTGAATGTAATTTAGGGAATAGGATCCAATCCACAAAAACTTGAAAATAAAATTTGAATTTTGTTTCAAAAAGATAGTTTATTTGTTTGAATCACAATGTTTTGAAGATGTATCCTATTTACTAAATTATGTCCAATTAGCAAGTAACACAGTCTCCTTGAATAAATTGTATCTTATATTACATATTTAATATACTGCATTATTATACATTTATTTTTAACTGTGTAAAATTATTAACTAAAATCTAAGAAATATTTAACTTTTAATAAAAAAAATTGTGCAATATATCATACCCTTGTTTTCAGTGTTATTCTAAAATTATCAGATTAATGAAGGTAATTTAAACTTACCTGTAAATTGATACCACACTGATGGCAACAGAAGCATTTTATGTGGTATATCCTCTCCATGGCAGTGCAGCCAGTAGTCTCTCCCATGATCTTGCCTCCGCACCGGAAGCAGTTACCACAGTACAACTCATCATCTAGCTCTGGTGTTGGCTCCGGTGCTGTCCCAACGTAACCACCATATAACGATGTCCCAGACAACTGGCTACATGGTCTGGGATTAATTGGTTCATATAGAGATTCATATGTTGACGAAGTTTGCGAGCCACCATACGTGGAAAAGTCTTGTGCGTTTACTGAAGCTGAGGACGGAGGGTAGGCAGAACCGGGGCGCCGTAACTCGCTATAATTCGATTGTGCACCAACATCGCTTATTCTTGAAACCTCAGACCTCGCGTCTCTGTCGCCGTATATGCTCTCGGCGTTCCGCTGCATCGGAATGTTCGAGTAGACGTGATTGGTTCCGCCCGGAGGCAACAAATTGCTGTATAGGAACACATCGCCGCTCTTCACTCGCGCTGTATTCCTCACGATACAGCTCTTTACGGGCACTAGATTAGAGTAGGTTGAGCTCGTACGGCTTCCATACTCTAGTCTCGATGAGTAGGAAGGCTCGCAAGCCGACTTCACCATACAACTCTGAGGTATTTGCGGCTGCGGCACCTTATTTTTTTTGGGTGGAATGGAAGGTTTCATTTTGGCAGCATTTATGTCGTCCTGCAGTTTTGCGTCCAATTCGTTCGCGTAGATCCTTAAGTCTGCTAACTGTTTATCCAGGGTATTCATTTTGAAAACTTTTTATTCACCTTTGTAATGATATTGGATTATTTCCCTCAAGTGAAAATCGTTACCTCTCGCGAAACACAATGCAAAACTGACAATTCAGGATGTTGCCATTATTGACTACCAATAATGTAAAGACACTAATGTCAGGTCGAGCATTGTCACGCCGTGCATTAACATAGCCCAATAGGCGGCCTGTCCAACACCTGTCACTTTCACAATAATTAAATAAAAATTAGGATGGTGATATTATCAAAGATTTTATTGACTACTTGATCAAATGATGTAAGGAGTCTGACAAGCCAAATTTGTCACTAGAAAAGGCTTAATAATGTTAATGTTCGACATATTACACTATCAGTAAGGCTAATATGGTCGCCTCTTTATCATTTGTCACCATCCCTGTCATGTTCTGACAAATATGTAAGCGCGAAAGTGACGGGCATAGCGGGCGTTTCTGTAGCGCATCGGGGACGTTCGTGACGGCGCGCGTGGACTGTTTTTATGCTACCATGCGTGCACGTGCAGCATCCCTAGTGCGCCGGGTGTATGGCAGTCCCAACAGCATCCTACGAATGATAGCGGATAGGGTTGACTGTCCCTACTTGTCGCACTGTGAGGGATTGCATTCCCCCATCAGTGTTGTTTTATTTTAAATTAATGTTTGCTATACTTACTAACCCCTTAGTTTGTAAGTTCTACTAATAAAAATACGTGTCCATGTAAAATTATAAAAAATAAATAAAATTTTATTTATTCGTTAGCATACATGATTTTTACAATAGCAGGGTAGATGTCTCTTTTTAAGTATTCAGAGATACTTGTGATAAGAGACACCGCTCTTCCGCAGTAAAGTATCTTAACTAACAAAGGCGATACAGATTAACTTAAAAAACAGAAAATGCTATATTACTACATGATGAGTTGAGTAGAAAATAGAAAAGAAAATTAATAAATTTACAGGGTAAAGATGCCAGGTTTCCAGTTCACTTAAGAGGGGAGTAGGGGGGGTGTATGTGTGTGAGTGTGTGCGTGTATGTGTGAGTGTGCATGTGCGTGTGTGTGTGTGTGTGTGTGTGTCTGTGAGTACGCGCGCGTGTCCGTGTGTATGGGAGAGTATCTGAAATGTCTGTAAATAATATTATCTATGATAGCAAATAGTGTATATAATAAAAAGCAACAGGATTTATCATATTACACAGAGTTTGATTTTATGATTAATGTATGGTATCTCACTTATGTTAAGAGATCTTCAATTTCGAGATAGCTTTTATCTTTAAGCCAATTGATTAGCATTGTCTTACACTCTTTGAGCCTCACAGGGTAGATGTTAATATTTTTATTTACCATATTATATAATCTTGTAGATTGAGCAGTAAACTGTCTTTTTGCATATGCTGTGTTGGTGATAACTACGGGAATTACATTAGGTTTTCTACGTGAAGTGATAGGGTCATTTTTGTACATGGTATTTTTATGTTTCTTTAGTATGACATTTAACACGTAAAGTTTTCTTACTGTCAGTAAGTCACACATTTTATAAAGGTCAGTTGTAGGAAAAGTGAACGGCTTTGAGTACATGACCTTTAACAGTGCCCTCTGGGCCCTTTCGAGTTCAAGGAATTTAGTTTTTGTGGCCCCACCCCAGATCGGTATACAATATGTGAGAACTGATTGAGCCAGAGCAACATAAATTTGATTTAAGACAGTTTTTGTGGCAGCGTGTCTTAGGTTTTTAAACAACCATATTAGTTTACGTGTTCTGGTCATGATGACATCTGTGTGAACATGCCATGTTAGCCTTTGGTCAATCATAATACCAAGGTATTTTGTGTACTCTACTTTTTGTATAAAGGGGCAGGCACAGTTAGGGCTGATTGCACTGTTACAGGTATGTATTTTTATCATAAATGTTGTGTCGGGTTGGGTCCTATTGTATTTTGTAAAACACATGAAGTTCGTTTTACTAGTGTTTAGGGTAAGCAGGTTGTTTTGCAGCCAATGGGCGATCTTGGAAAGTCCTAATTCTGCTGTTTGTCGAGCCTCTTCCCAGGTATTTCCCGAGAACACAACTGCTGTATCATCAGCATAAGAGAAGATAGATGCATTATCAATGTGTAGATTACAGAGCTGGTTGATATACACTAGGAACAGGGTGGGACCCAAGACGCTTCCCTGTGGAACACCATATCCAAGTACCGATTCATCACTAATGTAGTCTCCAATTTTAACTTTTTGAATACGGTTCTGAAGATAACTACCTAGCAGCTGAAGCGGAATTCTTCTTACGCCAATCTTTTCTAGAGATTTTATAAGAACAGGGACAGAAACGGTGTCAAAGGCTTTCATAAGATCCAGAAAAACAGTTACGCATTTTTTGTTTTTGTCTACAACTCCATGTGTTACATGAAATAAAAATATTCATTCATTCATTCATTCATAGCGACAAGTGATAAAAATGGAACCATGCTGCCACCGCAGGTCAAGTTGAACATTATTATGGGCGTGTATTCATAAACTTTGCTTCCCAATTTTAACAAATCGCTTTTGTGATTCCAAATGTCGGTGTGTAGCTAATCTTATGATGCAGATAAAAGGAAGCAAAAGGAACTTCTCGGTGAAAAAACACATACACATCGAGTTTAAGTTCATTATCATTAGAAAGGTCTTGAGAAGTACTTGATAGATAAGCAAATGAAAAGAGTACAGTCAGCAATAAAAGTGTGTCATCATTTTTTTTTGAATGACAGTCAGTTTGTACATGTCTTGATTTAGTTTAGCTAAGCTAAGGTAAGGATTCTCTGTTCTCAATTTTTAAAAATAAATTTATTTCTTGGTTTCTATATTTCTTTATAACTATGGCCATTCACTAAAAACCAGTACTGTGACAGCTAGTCTGCAACTCTTCATTACAGCTAGCGCTGAGTCCTTCCATATTGTATTTTTTTTCACTTAAGAAATTATACATTAATAATGTGCTTGTAATTGTTGCTGCTCTTAATAGGGATTGGAACCAGTTTTTTTTCTAAGTTTTAGTTGTGTTTTTGATAATGACTTCGTATTATTATATTGCCTAATTAGAAATGAAAAAAATAACAAAGAACGAAAAAATAATCCAAATAAATATAGTTGTGGAATGAGCTACCTTCTGAGGTTCTTTAAGAAGCAGGTATTTAGGGTTCTCAAAAGTTGGCAAACCATAAGTGGATAAGTGGCTCCTCCGATGTTGCTTATGTCCATGAGCGGCGATGACTGCTTCCCATCAGGCGGGTCGTCTGCTCGTTATTTGCCTATTACAATTAAAAACAGTTTTCGCTCCCATACAAAAAATACCGATTTTCGATCCCTGTTTAAATTGTTTTATGGTTGTTGTTGTTTGGTTGTTTGTTTCATTTTTATATTCTTGTACTTTTATAAATCTATGAAGCAAGAAAACATTATTCTATATTTTTTAATTATTTCATTTTATATTCCATTCATTATGCAGATGGCAACAGCCGAATCAGATAGTAAACTAACCATACTAGATTATCTAAATGAGGACTGCCGGATGGCATTGTTCAGCTATATACCTGTCAAATATGTCATACGGTCAGAAAGAGTAAGTCACCAATGGCAAAAATTGGTTCTCAAGTATTTGCGACGTACGTATGAATGAGAAAAGTGGCTTAAATATACTTTGCCGTTCGAAAACAGTGAGCAAAATTTTATCTAATTCGAGTTAGTACATTTTGTATGTGTGAGTCAATGGGTACTTGTATTTACAGGTCTCCGAATTGCTATTAGGTATCCTCTGAACTGGTTGTCATATCATAATGATGACTACGGTCTAAATGGAATGTACGGGAATTATTATTTAGGTGACAATGAGGTGGTTGTCATTCTCAAAAAAAAGGTAACCGATTATTTATCATTCGCATGTTGGACCAACAAACTTGGCGTATCTGTTGTAAGCACTTACTGTGCTACCAACAGGCTACCAATCACAATATGGAAACTATAGCAGAAAACTGTCCTAATCTTGAAACTCTTGAGGTAATTATATTAGTAAGACACTTCACTTCTTGCTCTTCGTTGAATGGACATGGTTATTGGTTATTGCGAATTTAAATTATCATCTTGCTTTTACAGATGTTTCGAGAATTAGAAGAAACTTGCCAACCATTCATCATGAAAACTTCAAGTGGTTGAGGAGACTATATTTCAAAAAATATAGTCGTGTAAGTATTTACAGATATGGTCATAGCCACTGCTAGCGGTCACAATCTGATAAATCTGGAGCTTGTCGATGTTCCTTATGATATATATGAAGATATGCATTTAATTCTAGATAAAAATTTAGAGCATTTGCGTGTGTTAGATGAACATATGGATTGCGATAACTTTTTTGAAGCTGTTTGTCGTCTGAGCAAGTTAAAGTTTCTTGTTGTACAGTATGAGGCAACGGATACGAATCTGGAAGACGTGACGAGGTTGCTGTAAGGATTTAATCATTTTGGAGCTCGGAGATTGTCGTAGTGAGTATGTTCCAAACATAAAATAATAGTAAATATATACTTACAAAATGGCTAATGCTATACATTCCATAGTCAATTCACATTGAAATTAAATACTATATTCAACATACGAAAATAAATACTTTTTTGAAGAATTATCGTCTATTCGTTTGTTCTGCGTATTTACAAATAGGATGCCTACGTTTAAAATCAAATAGCATAAGGTCTCAACCGTCAATATAAAATAGTTCCTGGGTGCTAGCGGTACTGTAAGGTAAGTTCGCAAATATCGGTCATATTTCTCTTTTATTCCAATTAAGGCGTAATTAGAGTGACAGAGATAGTTGCTCAAAATTTACGAACTTCGATTTTCGCGGTTATATAACCCTGTTTTAGCATACCTTCAAAATTTCATGAAATATATCAATGAGATCAATTTTTTTTCATACTTACTATTTTTAATGTTACAGCCGTGTCATTTCGCGGAATGGAGGCGGTGATCCATAATGCGGGGGCGCGTATCACCAGACTGGGCATACCAAAGAGTGTATATCTGAAGGATGACGATGTGATCGCTTGCGTACGCGAATGCCCTAATCTAACGGTAACCAGCGGCTGTAGCATAGTCGCATTTTTAATTTTTTATGACTTGTCACTATGTCTGTCACGTTCTAATAAGTATGTAAGTGCAAAAGTGACAAGTGATAAAAATGCGACGTGCTACAGCCGCTGGGCCCCGATGCATAACGCCCAGAAATAATATACAATATTTTAACTGCGCAACTCCCTTCCCTATGTACAACGTAATAACTTACAACGTAATTTTACCTATACATATATTACCTAATCAATTGTCCATATTATCATAAACTTAACAATGCTAAAACATAATAATTAATAATAATAGCAACTACATAATTATTAATTAACAAATAAGTCTGACCCGTGGTTGGTGCCTAACTAAATAAATCATTCTGTATCCGCAACACGCCCCACTCGGTGCACACTCAAACTCGTCCGATCTATTGTAATTAACGTCTTACTTAATAAATGGTATACGCTTTAAGGAAAACCAGCGCTGTTTAAGACTTTCTTATCACGCAAGCCGCTCAGCGATGATAAGGAATGCCCGGCCGGACTGTGTACCTACACCTACTTGTGTATGAGCTATTTATTTATACCCGCCGATGTATTTCTTGTACTTAACTCATTCGTAATTTTTATATAGTGTATATTTATTTATCCTATGTATCACAACAATTTGTAATGTAAAAATTATCCACGAATGGAGTGTTGATGCAAACCCGACAGGGTTTCACGGCACTTTTCTGTTAAAAAAAAAAAGAAAAAAAAAATGTAACTTTTGGTGATTTAAATACTACTACATATATAAAGAAGCGATTGATTTTAGTTCCAGCAGTCAATCCGGTTCGAAGGACCATTATGAATTATCGTTTATTTACTTTCTTTTTCGTGAATTATGAAAAGTTTATGAAAATACCAAGTACCAATGTGAAAAATAAAGCAAATATTGACACGAGTATTTTTTACATGTCAGAACGTAACATATTTCGAATTATATTTTCAACAATACTTTTTTAGGCTTACGACAAAAGAGCTTGCGGTCTGACCAAAAGAAAATGGTACACTGTCGCCGTCGTTAGAAAAAAAGCCATGTACACAATTTCAAATAATTTTTGTATTGTATCTACCGCAGTTCTTGGACATGAGTGGATGCTCATGTCTGACGGAGAGTATGCTGAGTAGGGCTGCAGAAGCACGACGCTTCATACGCGCCCCGTGCTCGCTGAAACTGGTCGTTGAAGATACATTCCTGTATCTAGATGAAGATACGGTAATGTATCGAGTTATTTTATATTACAAGTAAAGATACTGATTACGAGTAAGTTGTCAAACCCGGCTAATACAATTTTGCGGGTAGATTTTATTTAAGTGACATTTTTAACACGTGCCACTACGTTATCCAATATCAATGAGTTATGTTCGAAATGTCTTTTGATATTTACCAATTGTTTTCCGGTGAATGAAAACATCGCGAGAAAACCTGCTAACTTTTGAGATTAGGTTCATAAAGGAACCCCGCGCTCCTCCCATCTCTATCTATACCTACATAAATTTGATGGTCCAGCTGTATCACGATTAAGAACTACTACTACTACTGGCCTTAGCGTCTATTTCAGACGATCTATGGTGCAATGTCTAGAGACATTACACCGCCTGGGACAGAGTCAAGGAAAACGCAGGTATGCCCAGCACCTGCACCACCCTCTCGACCTCACTGGCCGGACCCACAGGAAAGGCAAGCCAATACGTGTGGAGCCAGGTTGGCTGCAGGAGTCTACCGCAGATTTCAGGTTGGACCCTACTCACGCCTAACGGGGACTCCGTCCCGGGTTTGATTTTGGAGTTTTCCTTCTCCTAGATAAGTTGCAACCCAATGCTTAGAGGCTTATCTCCCCTGTGACGAAGGGTTAGATGACGGCTTCCTTCGTGAACTTAGTCGCCTCTTACGACACCCTCGTTCTTTTAGGGTTGGTGCTATTCTTAAGCCGGACACCACATGGAGAATGATTAAGAAAATAATGTAACATTTCAACTGTATTTGTATTATTGTATTTCCTTTTTTCCTAGGAATACTATCAGGAGCTTGACGTGAGGTACTACCTGCCGAAGCAACGATGGGTCGGTTCAACTGCTACAGAAAGTGAAATTAAAATTTTCTTTTTATATTGGTCGTTTTATTTATTTTTCACAAATAACCTGGGAAGTCACATTCGCACACACATTTTGTAATTTGTGCAAAGAGTTGTATCTATTCTAGGTAGGCAACTATACTGCAAAACAAGCATGATCGACTTACTCGTGTTGTATTAAAATAATGTTATATAGTATGTAATTTAAATATTTAATACAACCATGCGCAATGAATGTTATAATTACGCGCCTTTTCTACTGACAAATTAGTTCGCCAGAAGTTACTTTTAATTTGAATGAGACGGATCTGGGGATGTACAGTCAAGTTCATAAATATGTATACATTTTTTCACCTCAATCCATTGCAATGAGGTGAAACATGTAGGTATACATATTTATGAACTCGACTGTACCTATACAAAGAGCTACTATCGACTCTACTATAAATTAATAGCATGGTAGGTCTGGGGTATCAAAATCGCTGCCAACTTATCTTGGTTTGACTTTAAGATAATGCTCTACATGGCTCGTCTTGCGACAATATTTGTCCGGTCGGCTACCTGGATGGATGTGCATTGATGGGGTGAAAACACCTTGTGTACAATCACGAAAACGGAAAATCGTCTTTTCTTAAATTTAGATTTTCGCGGTAGCCCCGCTGCGCGCTGCCTATCCACTGACGCGATGCTCCAAGTTAAGTTTTCCGGATCTAGATTTAACAAAACATTTTTACCTTTGGGTAGGTTCCAATTTCTTCAATTAATTTGATTGCTATTGTTACTCCATTTTAACGATACGATAACGCAATTAGTGCTAACTACCTAGTAAAAATCCAAGATTTATTTTATGTGCCTAGTGTTAGGTGCTGGTATTAACGGCAAGAATGTTACAGCATTATAAACGAAAATGGTTTCTAGTTTTAATTTTCCAGGTATATGAAATAGATGAAAATGAATTACTGAGTTATCTATAGGTACCATTTAAATATCTCTTCTGTTATTTTAGATTCTAATAGCCAAGAAAAGTAATCAACAGAGCGGCGAAGATGATGGTATGTTGTCTTTAATCCTAGTGGTTAGCTAAGTGATTTTAGGAAAAAACCTTCAGGTATCAGTGGTAGACTACTGTAAATTTTTATACAGGATCTCATTTTCTGACATTTATATTGATATGTTTCATAGATTTATTTAGATTTGATTATAAGTGCTAGTAATATCCCCGTTTTAGCAGTATCATACTTATCCGCGTATATTGTAAACAAATAATATTTTCAGGTTTTATCCCGACTACGGAGCAGGCGGAAGAGGAGGTAAAATTAAATTTTGTTGATCCTTATGACTTTTAGTTTCGGTTAGGCCCTCAGCACACGGCGCTTAAGCGTAAGAGAACTTGAAACAAGTCCGCACACGAAGCGTCGTCGTAGCGTAGTGTATGAGATTTCTGTCGTCATTACTACAGGCGTAGCGTAATACATGCAAAAACAAAACTTCTGACATAATCTATCAATTAAAAATCTTCATCTGACGAGAGAGTAAGATCGTAGATACATCCGCCGAAGACATCTGACGCCAGCGGCTACATTATTCCAACTAATGAGATTTTATAAATTGTATTATAACTGTAAAAAATTAACGACAATAAAAAAGGGAAATATTTTTTTTATATTTAATGAGATTTTACTTATAAAATAATTACGCTTATGCTACGCTTATGCGACGCTTGGTGCACAGCGCAGCACAGTAAGCGTGATAGGGAGGTAACACGTCAAACATGGTTCGCGGTAGGCCCTCAGAACTCTAAGCGTCTCGTACTTACTTGTAATGTTTTTACGATACGCCTCCGCGACACTTACGCTTACGTTCCGTGTGCTCAGGGCCGTAGTTTTTATAATCTTTCTTTCACCGCAGTTATATAATATATACAAACAGACTTAATTTAACTGAACATTGGTGGACCTTCTAATACTGCAATGAGGATTACTATTACAACTTAATTATCAGTTAACAGTGTCGACGATGGTAAGTAACGAGGTCCGTATTTTCTACATCCACTTATTTACGCCTCAATTGAATGAGGCGCCAGTGTGACAATCCAGTTTGTTTAAGTAGCGTTGTAGTTGTAGCCTTTGACTATTATTTACCCACCCACACCTTTCTTACTTTATATATCTTTATTGATTTCAGTGGCACATGGATTTTATGCCTGTAAGTAAGAATACAATTTTTTAAAGAGGTTCTTTTGGAACTTTGGAGGGGCCGAAAATATTGTGATTTTTAATGTTGATTTGCAGACTGGATATCTGCCCGACAGCGTATATCGCGAGCTGGCGTGGTATGGCATTCTTCAGATCCAGCCGCTGCACCACAGCGCCAAGTTCAAGGTCGCAGCACAGCTGATATGGCAGCACACGCTGGGCCGGCCCCACGTCATAATGGAGAACCCACCACAGGTAACTCGTTTTTCGGCAACACACCGATTTCACAGCCGGATAGTTGGCGTTCGGTTTACCAGAGAATGCATGCTTAGCACAAATGTGCCCCATTCTTTTCTATGGGCTATTGTGCTATTACTTTTAGTACTTGGACTCCTTACAAGTATTGTGGCCAAATGATGAAAACTATTATCACTATCACTACACCTTATAAAACAAAGTCCCCCGCTGCGTCTGTATGACTGTATGTTTGCGATAAATTCAAAAAATACTGAACGGATTTTCATGCGGTTTTCACCTATCAATTTAGGACTATAATTTGTTAAGGTTTACCCGTGGAGCCGGGGCGGGACGCTAGTCAGATATAAACAAATGGAGCTCGTCGTATCCACTTTCATGTACTTTTTTTATCACTCTCTTCCTGTTGGAACCTTGGAAGACAGTGTGATGTTCTCGCGTGAGAATAGAGTTGGCGTCCACCCATAGCAAATTTGAAATGGATGGTCTTTCCCATCGGCTTCCGACAGATAAGACCAGTGCACTGTCTCTTTAGGTCGTTACCTTTGTTGGACCATTGTGGTCATTTGTTTTAGTAAATAAATAAAATTGTTTTTGATTGGTATTTAGGTATGATTTGCTTTCTTACAGTCTACTCAAGGTCCAGGCAAGGTGAGCCGCCAGATCCTAGCGGAGGAGGCGGCGAAGTGGTCGCGTGAGCAGCGCGCGGCGCAGGAGGTGCTCATGGAGAATATCAAGAGTGGCGGCAACGGGCTTACCATCCGCACCGTCGTCAGCGCCTCGCACAGAACCGTCTATATTATACAAAACGGTACCTACATTGTTTCTTAACAGTTAATTGCAGGATAATTAATACCTTCAAAAATTACTCTGTAATCTGCTTGATTGACTGGTTTAACCGATTTACGTTGGGAAACCATAACACTCAATTGAAATATGTTGTTCATCTGTTTTGACGACCGGTCTGGCCTAGTGGGTATGGGTTCGAATCCCGGTAAGGGCATATATTTGTGTGAAGAACACAGATATTTGTTCCTCAGTCATGGGTATTTTCTATGTATATAAGTATTTATATGTTAAATATATCGTTGTCTGAGTACCCACAACATAAGCCTTCGTGCGCTTACTGTCATCAATTTGTGTAAAAATCTCTAAAATTTATTATTTATTTACTATCTGAAATTCTGTTCAAGGTAATTACTATGAATGTCCCGTTGGTTCGGAGCCTGATCAAGATGCATACCGAACGCAGGCGAATATGCATGATCGAAAATGCACATTTGGCAAGGAGTCTGTAAAGGTAACGAAGGCTTTATTTTCTTAAATAGTGCCAAAACCTCGCAGATGACTCTGAAGAGAGGATAATGATTTGAAATTTATATTTCACACTGGATTTGGAGATAATATTTGTAGACTTGGTAAACCGAGAGGCATAGCAAATCAATGTTAAAGGATGTTTTATTCTTATATTCGATACCAAACTGTCGTATATTTTTAAGTAACAAACAACGTTTTGGGATATACTTAAACTTGGGTCTTTTGTTTGGTGTGGGTAAGGAAATTCTAATGGTTTTAATATAGAACCATTTTATACAGGTAGATGTCGACCCTTGTATCGAAGCTGAAGTGGCTCCCATTGAATATTCTTTCAATGAAGGCTGGATGTTCTGTCTCGGCAGTGGAGAGAGGGACAACAACTATTTCAAGAATGGTACACTAGACTGTGGAAATAAAACTAAGGTATACTTGCGAAATAGGTGATCAAGGTGGTTACAGAAATAGAGAAATATGTAGAGTGGCCTAAAAGTGGAAATATCAATTTGATCTTGGTAACGTAATATACAGTAACCCTCATACAATATACGTGGAGTTGTAATTAACTCACAGACGTGATTAGCATATACGTACGATGCTTGGTTATATAAGTAAACATTTAAGAGCAAAGCGCCCTGGAGTAGTTTGACGTTGCAGATTGACGAGCTTGAGACGAGGAATTTTTATTCTTTTTTCAATTTATATTCAGATATCGATGGATGATTTTCTGAAGTTATGTGCGATCGATAACAACGTAGTCATCAGCTTCGATTACTTCGGTGACGAGCCTCGCAAAGACCTGATACGGAATGCAACATTCTGCAGCACTTGGGACCCCTGCAAAATTTCATATCTATACCGGCTTGAGGTTAGCATATAGCATATAATACGCGTATGTAACACCTATGGAGTTGCAGGCGTCCATAGGCTACGGTGACTGACTTACCATCAGGCGGGCCGTATGCTTGTTTGCCACCGAC
The DNA here is from genome assembly GCF_033807575.1 of Cydia pomonella. Lineage (NCBI taxonomy): Eukaryota > Metazoa > Arthropoda > Insecta > Lepidoptera > Tortricidae > Cydia > Cydia pomonella. Next base: position 6,289,387 of record NC_084713.1, on the reverse strand, counting down.
ATGGTATTAAAAAAATCAACGATCCTCTTCTTAATGTATTCACATCCCTTTTTTAAGTCCTCAAGTCCCACCGTCAGGATATCGCGTCCACAGAAATGGTATCTCTACCTATACCTCCGACCGTGGCGATATTGCACACCCAATTTCATTCAAATTATAGGTATGTAATATGAAAAACATCTGAGTGGCAGTTAGAGGGCTTCGACATTTGCAGGGATTTGCTTGCAAGTCGAGTGATTAAAAAGCGGTTCAATCTAAAAGTCTAAAAGCTTTCTTGAAGGTGCTCTAATGTAGAATAGGGTCCTTTCACTGAACCATTTAGTGTTGTGATCTGTTCTTGTTTTGGTGTAAAAGATCTGTCGCAATAATTTTAAAGGATATAGAAATATAATACTTTTGCCATTTTTCAGGCTCCTCCAGATGAATTGACCCCGCAATTCCCCACAACTACTGAGAACCCATGCGAGACTACTCCATGTGACTTCTGTTTGGAGGGCTACACGGAAGATAAGGGCCATGAGATTTCAAGTAAGTAAGATAATTATCGCACGCATGTGTAGTCTATGATGTAACATCATTTAGAGCAGGTATATGATGCAAGGTGCCAGGATTTTCTAACTATGTATTTAATTGTTGCAGTTGACGACGCAAATGATAACAAAAAGAAAAAATAAAGCGAAGCACTATTACCGTTGTACTATTTCTTGTATTAAATTTTCATCGGATTTTTCTTTTTATTACTTTATCTCGTGTAACTCTCGCAGCTCTCATCTCGTTTTTTAATTAATAGCCAATACTAAATAAACATTATGTCATATGGTACCAAAATCCTTTTCATCCTATACGTTACAACTTGGATCCTTCTCTACGCTCAGGATCCTATGTTATAATTAAGATCAAGCACAGACATTATACAATCCTCCACTTTGTTCAGGATTCACCGTATGTCCACGTCGCAAATAAATACTAGAATTATATTGGTATTAAATTTAATCCAATACTTATTTGTTTAACAAGGGAGCAAAGTTGTTGTTTACTCCTCGAGCGAGGCAAGCGTAGTGAACAAACATTGTTGCCATGTAAAAGATAGTCAGACCAAGATAACTCTACAGCGATTTATAGTTAATTATTATTATTTCATAGAAGTTTGACGTTTAAAACAACACTTGCACGTCTGTGCTGTAAAAATCACTGAAGAGTTATGTTGGTATTGTAATGACCCAACCTTCTTTCTACTCTTTGGTATTTTAGAACATTTAAATAAGAACATCACTTATGTCATTAATTTTTATTGTCAAAGAAAAGTCTATATAATACATGCATATATTTATTACAAATTGAGTTTATTTTATTGGCGACGAAATGGACGCCGAACAATTCGCTCAGTTCCTGAGCATACAGCAAGCACAGCAGGAACAAATCTTAAAAATATTAAGTATGGCACTTACACATACAGCAACACGGACGGAAGCAGGTACCTCACAAGCAGATAGCAGCGTGACGAGCGCTAACACTACTGCACAAGGACAGCCTAACAAGGTCGCTATTCTAAAAGCTTTAATATGGACAAATTTAACCCCGACAATTACAGGGTGAGTGACTACATCGATTTTTTTGAAGCCAAGTGCTCAATACACGCAGTAGACACAAATGATAGTCTGAAGAAAGACCTATTACTTAACTGTATGACACCTGACCTTTTCAGGGAACTGAAGACAGCACTTACCCCCAACTTTGAAACCAGCACATACACCGACATTCGTACAAAACTCTTAGACTTATACCGCGTCAAGAAAACGCGATACCGCGCACTCATAGAATTTTGGAGTTGTATTAGAGAAAATGATGAGTCCATAGAACATTACACAAACCGTCTTAAAGCGTTGAGCATAGATTGCGGTTACGACGACAAACTACTAGAGCGCCAGCTTCGTGATCGCTTTGCGACAGGCCTTAATCACACGGAACTCGAAACAGATCTGAAACAAAAGTGGCCTAACTTAACAGAAATAATTAATGGACAGACGACCGAGGTGACATTCGCCACATTATTTTCAATCGCACAATCACGAGAACAAGCCGAAAACGACACGCCATCAACAAACGTTAAAAGAATAAGCAAGAAAGCTAACCATAAAGCTGACAAACAAGAAGCTACGAATTACAGAAGCCCCCGAAAAATACGTTCCAGTCAATGTCTACGTTGCGGCAAGCACGATAAACATAATTTAACAAATTGTCCAGCAAGGAAACACATATGCGAAGAATGCAGCACAGAAGGACACTACGAAAGCTGCTGTATTAAAACTGGCCGAGCATACCTAATCAAAGGCAGACCTAAAGTACCCGGGTACAAAACACAACGTGTAACGAACACCACAGGATCGTCTTCTAACACGAATGACGATTCTTCAGACGACAGTGACATTGAAGACGATCTAGTATGCAACGTCGCTCCAGCACGAAACAGAGACTGTAAGAGAATAGATGTTATTATTAACGGAAAACACTGTACTATGCACTGGGACCCGGGATCAGCGTACTCAATCATAAGCACATCCCTTTGGCGGCAAATAGGTGCTCCAACATTAACGAAAGCTCCTAAATTAAAAGCGTACCATAACTTCAAACTCAAATCAGAGGGTCTCACCGACGTCACGGTGGAAGTCGAGGGGAAACAGAAGATTGTTCCCGTAGTTGTCATGAAACACGCAGATCCGATGCTTTTTGGGTTACAATGGAGTGAGACCTTCGGAATGGAGTTCCCCAAACCTGTATACTCCATTAAAAACGTAACGCCGACGACTCTACAACAAGTAATTGACAGATACAAACCACTTTTCGACGGGAAGCTTGGCAAAGTTGAGGACTACCTTGTAAACATTCACATAAAGCCAGGAGCAGTACCTGTACATCTACCTGCACGACCTATCAAGTTTGGGATAAAAAAAAATATTGAAAAAGAAATAGCGCGCCTTGTGGCAGATAACATTATACATCCCGTAGACCCTAACGTGACACCAGTAGAGTGGGCGACACCCACAGTAAACGTCGTAAAACCGAACGGTGATATAAGAATCTGTGGAGACTTCAGAAGTACGTTAAACCCTGTTTTGATTAAACATTTACACCCAGTTCCACTTTTCGATCAACTACGACAAAAATTAGCACGAGGGAAAATATTTTCAAAAATAGACCTTAAGGACGCCTATCTGCAATTTGAAATAGCACCGGAATCAAAAAAATACCTAACACTATCGACACATCTAGGATATTTTAGGTATAATAGAATGCCTTTTGGAATATCAACAGCGCCCTCCATATTTCAACATTACTTAGACGAATTACTAAGGGACATTCCTAACACAGCAGTGTATTTTGATGACGTTGCAATAGCCGGAGAAGACGTGAAGGAACACCTACGCACACTTGGCGTCATCTTTGAGCGACTACAGAAAGCAGGCCTAAAAGTAAATCTACAAAAATGTTCATTTCTACAAAATCAAATAGAATATCTTGGCCACTCTATAGACAAAAACGGTATACGCCCGACAAAACAGAAACTAGAAGCAATTTCCAAAGCTGCGACACCTACCAACGCTAAAGAATTAAGATCATTTCTGGGTCTTGTAAATTTCTATGAACGTTTTATACCACATTTACACGGAATATGCGCTGACCTTCATGAACTTACTGGTAATAGGCAACCGTGGCGTTGGACAGAACATGAAAATCAGATATTCGAAGCCACTAAACAATGCATTACCTTATCAAAACCACTGACTGCGTTTGACGAAGACAGATCAATCTTTCTAGCATGTGACGCTTCAGAGAAAGGCGTGGGAGCCGTGTTGTATCACAAGAATGGGAACACAGAACAACCCATAGCTTTTGCCTCAAGGAAACTTCGAACAGCGGAGACGAAATACTCAGTCATTGATCGCGAAGCACTCGCCATTTTGTTTGGAATCAAGAAATTCGACCAATATTTACGAGGAACCAAATTTACCTTACTTACTGACCACAAGCCATTAATCCATATACTGGGTTCTCAGCGTAATCTTCCCAAAGTAGCAAATAACAGACTCGTTCGATGGGCACTAATAATTGGCTGCTATAATTACGACATATGTTACCAGAAAGGTAAAAACAACATACTAGCCGACTGCCTCTCCAGATTACCAAACACAGCCTTCAGAAACAGAGTGTGCTGTACATCGCATTGAGTCATGTCTTCTAGGAACCAGAATGACAGATTTACATCTCTCTGAGGATCTTTTGAAGGAGACAACCAGCCAAGACGTCATATTATCAGAAGTTTTAAAATGTATCAAAACCGGCTGGAGAGAAATACACTTTACCAGTGACGTTAAGCATTTCTTCAAAAAGCGTAACGAACTTTCAATAGAAAACAAAATAATATTATGGCAAGGTAGAGTGGTGATTCCAGAAAAACTACAACGCAAAGTCCTTGCATACCTCCATAGAGGCCATCCTGGAATATCAGCAATGAAGGCACTTGCACGTTTCTATTTTTGGTGGCCATCCATTGATGAAGACGTAGACCAGTATGTCAAGAGATGTTGTAGATGCCAACAAAATAGACCTCATTGCCCTGAACTTCCAATCTACTCGTGGTCTATCCCTGAGAAAGTATGGGAAAGGATCCATATCGATTTTGCAGGACCTTTTGAAGGTACTTACTGGTTAGTCTTGAGCGATGCCTTATCGAAGTGGATAGAAATTAAACCTATGAAGAATATTACTACGTCAAAATTGTGCACTGAGTTAGACGACATATTCTGCACCTTTGGTCTCCCAGAAATAATTGTATCTGACAACGGCCCACAATTCACATCATCAGAATTTAAACAATACTGTAAAAATCAAGGCATTTTGCATATTAGATCTTCACCTTACCACCCAAGAACCAATGGTCTCGCGGAACGCCTCGTAAGGACTTTTAAATCAAGATTTGCATCCGGCACAGAACCCCAACACCAGCGTTTAAGAGAGTTTTTGTTCACGTACAGGATCACACCCCATAACACTACGGGCAAATCACCAGCGGAAGTAATGTTTGGACGTCAAATAAATACGTTATTGTCAAATATTCGACCAAATAAAAGGAGGGAATTACAGTACAAACAAGTAAAGGTCAATATTGAAACCTCAACGAATAAACCAAATTATGCACCCGGTAGTCCAGTATACCATAGAACTCGGCTTGAAAAGTCGTGGCAGCCTGGAATTATAGCAGAGCGCAGACATCGCTACTCTTATACTATTTCGACACCACATGGAGACGTCATAAGGCGACACGCTGATCATATTCGACCTCGACTGAAATCACTTAATAACCCTCCAAATTACCATGAACCATCTCCTTCATCCCCCCTAACAGATATGTTTCGTACGCCCGATGCCACTTCGAGTCCTGGACCGTCACAAATCTCATCCGCCACTCTTAACTCCACCCTGATGAGCCCTCCACACAACAGCTCCACCACTCCTGAAGATTCATCACACACAGGAAATACGAGTAACAGAAGCCTGTCGCCTGATCCAGATCCTGTATCTACATCGGCAAACCCTACAACGCAGCACCGTAGTCAGCGGGCAACCAGACCACCTCGGAGACTTATAGAAGAGATGTGATCAGGGATGGGGAGGGACGAATGTAATGACCCAACCTTCTTTCTACTCTTTGGTATTTTAGAACATTTAAATAAGAACATCACTTATGTCATTAATTTTTATTGTCAAAGAAAAGTCTATATAATACATGCATATATTTATTACAAATTGAGTTTATTTTAGGTATGACTCTACAAAGTTTTCACCATACTAACGTGAGGAAGATACTGTCCGTAAAACCTTACAAATCGAATCCAAATTAAAGCTAGAGTTGTTGTTGTTCTTAGGGCACCCCGGAGGTAAATAGGGCCTCCACAAGATCTTTCCACGCCTTTCTGTCTTGCGCAACCGTCTTGGGCGTACACACCTGAAGGCGGAGCGTAGAGAACGAGCTGCGAGACGTAAGACTGAGCTGGAATGCTAGACTTAAACCATGGTAAGCAGCGATTTTGATAGCATTTATACGTCATAATTTCATAGAAGTTTCACGTTTAAAATAACACTTGCACAGTCTTGGCTATCAAAATCTCTGCAGACTTATCTTGGTCTAACTCTATCATTCGAAAAATCATTACTTAAAACGCAAAAGTCCACCGTACCAGCTAACGTGAGGAAAAAATTCAAAAATGTATCAAATTGCTGATGATGAAATGCAACTTTGCTCACTGCTGTCAGTCGTCGACCCGTCAATTTTTTTTTGTAGTCGATTGTTGGGTTGTGCATTATTTGGCTGTTCATTAATACGATTCGGTGATTTGACATTTGTTTGACACACACGTGCACTCGGTCTCGGTGCCCTTGTCATTTGGATTTGGCGTCATGGCGTTCGCGTTGCGTGAATTAAAATCGCATCAATTATGAAATTTGTATAAATATCGTAAAAATGGTGGTCACATATCATTACCAAGACATGTTTGATGAAGCATTGAAAGCTGAAAGTATTACTTTACCCGCATGTAAAGATCTTGGCTTAAAACTGGAGTATCTGGAGGTTGAAACATGTGATGTAAGTTTTTGAAACATTTAAATGATTCACACGTGATTTTCGAACTGCATTTTGAATTAATTATTATATGAAATTTGTGTTTTAAGGTTATCGAGCCTGTCTATAAGGAAACGCCACCTGCCTTACCCTTTGCGCGTTCAGAAGTATATCAAGCTCAAATATTGAGTTCTCGTCGCTTAACCTCAGTTAACGCTGACTGCAAGACGGTATACGAAGTCACGTTTGATGTAGAGGTAAGTTTTATTCATAGTTTACATAACTGATCCTCCTCCTCTTCGTGTCGTGTTCCTCATTCCTGAGGTTCGCCTCTATGAATTAATTTGTGGACTAACGCCTTCCACTTGCTGTGGTTTTTGGCAGTATGTAACGCATCGTGGATCTTGGACTTAGTGCTGTCAGGGATCTGATCTGACTAGGAGCATTTCCAGGTTGTTGTTTACATACCCTGATACTTACATACAATTTAAACTTTTTAAGTTTGGACACAATGCTTTTATCCTATTCAGTGCTAATCACAACCTATTGTCATTGTTCCTCTACAAAACATTTTTGCTATATGAAAATTTCGTAACATGTTTTTTTCCACCTCACCTCACTGTCCAGAGGCTTATAAAAAGGCCTTCCACTCCTTTGCAGCTTATTTAATTTCTCTTCATTTTGACAAATCAGAATTGCATATGTTTTGGCAAGTTTTAAATTGTGGGTGGTTATAAAGCTTAAATATTAGTTAATCTGTGTATGAAACTTTAATATTAATGTTTCAGGAGAGTTCTTTTGAGTTCAAAGCTGGAGACACAATAGGCATCCTTCCTCGAAATAGTCCAGAGGATGTGAATGCTGTCCTAGATCATCTGGGCATATCATATGGAGACCAGTTCTACAACCTTATTGTGGACAGCGGCTCAAAGACTAAGGTGCCAGGGCATATACCAGTGAGATCCACATTAAGACATGTCCTTACACATTGTGTGGATTTGAGGGGAGTCTTAAAAAAGGTAATCATAGTTATTGACAACCAGTTATTTGCCTATGTTTTGCTTGAAAGTCTCATTAGTTTACACAAAGCATATACATTGGCTTCATTTATTCTCACAACATCAGAATCATAATTTGTGAATTCTAGGAACTAAATTGTTTTAATAATATGGAAATACATGGTTATATATTATGGGAATCAGACAGATCAAGAATGCAATGTTTTGAGATCACTACAATACATGTTGAGTACAATCTCAATGAATCCTAAGATTAAATGGTCCAATTATTAAATTGATTAAGTTTGATGTTATTTCTTCCAGCTTTTTCTTCTGGCTATATCAAAGCACACCAAATGTGACACTGAAAGAAAAACTCTAGAATATCTATGCAGCAAGGAAGGTGCAGCGGCATACACAAAACATATATTGAACAGGGGAATATGCATCTTAGACATATTTACAATTTTCAGAACATGCCGTCCACCCATTCATATACTACTCGCAAACTTATCCAGATTACTACCACGGCCATATTCCATAGTGAACAGTGGACTGAAAGATTCAAATACACTGAAAGTATGCTTTTCAGTTATGGAATCCTATAACAACAGAAAAGGACTTACAACTGGCTGGTTGGAATCACAAATTATAAATGATACATTTGAAAATAGAATGGAAAATCTAAGTATAACAAATGACAGTCTGGACAGGGTCCCTATCTATGTAAGGAAGAATATGGCAGAATATTCTTTGCCATGTAATATTGAAACTCCCCTATTACTGATAGCTACTGGTACTGGTATAGCACCATTTATAGGTTTCTTAGAAGAGAGAGAGTTTTTGAAATCAGAAAATAGTAAAATGGGGGAGGTGTGGCTCTTCTTCGGTTGTAGAGATCCCAATTTGGATTATTTATATCAAGAAGTACTGGAACAGTATGAAGATAACTTGACTTTGACAAAACTTGTAACAGCATTCTCTAGGATACAAAGTGAGCAAGCTAGACATGTTCAGGTAAGCGAAATTATCTGTTCTATCTATATTGTATTTTATATAGAGACTATGAAGTTATATAGATTGTTTATCTCCAATATCTCCATCTAGTTGCGTGCGTACCGCTATAGCTGTTAACTACAACTGTTAACAAACTTAAAGATAATAGATGGCGCCACTGAGAGAAACACAAAACAGCGTAATGCAATTAGTAAGCTTTCTGAAAGTTCACTTGAGTAATTTAGAGGTGTTGTTTCTATGCCTTATATTTTTTACTACAACACCATTGACACTACTCACACTACTTTATCTGGAGATTAACAGGCTTTATTACTTCCGTGTCTTTAAGAGCATAACTAAAAGCAACCAGTGATTAGAAAAGGCATCCGTAAAGCATTCCACAATCAGTGCGCGCCCAGACTCAGCCCAAGACCCGCTCATTGTAATCTTGATGGCATTAGTCTTGATCTATAGCCATTGTAAAGCCAATGAGACAGCACAGATGTTTGATAAAACCTCTACATTGTAAACAGAGAAATGAAACTGGGTACAGTTTTCAGAGAAATTCTGTAGAAATTGTACTCTTTTTCATTTGAATTGATCAGTTATCATTATAATTTTTTTTTTCTTTATTTAGTTAAATAAATGTAGTGTATCTTTCACTTTTTATTATAGTGTAATGGTTTTATTATTGTCTATTAATAACAATAAACACAAGTTTGCAAGTAAAAACTTGTGTTTCTAAAGTAAACGAATTATTATACAGTTTCTCTTACAACGTGGCAACTTGGGTTCGGCCCGTCACTCGATCGTGGATATTTGACGATTCTTTAGTAATATGAGGTTGCTAAATAGGACTAGGATTTCAATATGAACTTAACCTACATCTCTAATTGAAATATTCTTTCGCAGGATGCTTTAAATGAGAATGGTAAAGATGTAGCAAGATTGATAGAGCAAGGAGCATCTGTGTATGTATGCGGAGAAGCCAAAACTATGGTTGCTCAAGTCAAAGAGTGTATAACTAGCTACTTAGTTGAATACAATAGTAAAACTCATGATGACGCCAAGCAGTGTATATCTCAGATGGAAAAGGCCAAACGATATCTGGTTGATCTGTGGAGTTAGTGCAATAATTAATAATTTTGATACTTTTTGTATAGTAATTTATTTAAATTATATATTTATTTAATAGGTATGAATTTCATTTTGATCAGAAGGGAACCTTACTTTTTTCTTCAAGACACGATTGGTACACTGGCGGGGAATATTTTATTTGATAGAAACTTACTCAATGTTAGTAAATGGATTTATATGCTCAAGGCTTTTCGAATCGCCAAGGTAGGTATGTTCCTATTTGTGGCATTCATATCTATCTATACAGTGTGTCCCTAGCCATTGGACAAAGCCAAAAGGTACATATGCATTAGGGTATTTAGAACCAGAATAGAAAGTATCATAACAGCCGGTGTAGCGGTTTCGAAGAAATTAACTAATTACCAATTTTTACTTTGGAGCAGCCTGTATGTGTTATTAGCTCCTAAGGTAATATCCTCAAAGAATAGTATGGAACCTTCTTCAACCTTTATGATTATCTTTTTTATTTATAACACTAATAAGCTTCTGACTTTTGAAAAATGTCATCATTATCAAATATTTCGAACAAATTGTCAAAAACACTGCCAAAGATTAACACAGTGAGTTTCTTTTTGTTGTCGATTAGGTACTGCAAATAACGTTTGTTCGAAAAAAATATTTTTTTATCGTTTTTTCTAATTAAAAAAATATTAACGTCAGAGCATTCCTGACAAATAACCCTACGTGGGATTTCAGGGTTTGTCCAATGGGTCCCAGGGTCACCAGACCTTTTTTCTAATGAATAAAATGTATGGGATAATGTAGTGTTAGTATGTACTTTTAATGTCTGTACGTACGTACGTACTTGCTATAATGGCCCGACGGCCATTTGCCGGTACATATTTTTCTTAAATTCCCATGGCTGCTTTTAATGTATGTTTTAGAAAATATTGTTATAAATTGGCCATGTGCGAGTTGGACTTGCGTTTAACAATCTCCAAAAAAACGAAACAACAGAGAAGTTCTATGTAACTATCAAACCTGCTCACAAAATTTCACCAGAGTCGGTAACACCTTCGCAGCGGCAATTAGTGTAACTCTTATCTTACGTTTTTTTTCTTAAGTCCGACTTACCCTTAACTGTCAAATTTCTAATAGGTTTTCCTGTGATCTTTAGATAAAAAACTATTTTGTGTATTTTTTTCGAAATTTTAGACCCAGTCGTTTCGGAAATAAACGGGGGGGGGGGAGAGATTAGTTAATTTTTGTCTATTGTCTTGAATAATTTTGAAGCTAATCATTAAAAAAAAAAATTTGAAATTCTCATGAGCCCTTTCATTTGACATATAACACGATATACTTTGCAAAACTTTTAATATAATAATAATTCAGCCTATATATATCCCACTGTTGGGCACAGGCCTCCTCTCATGCGCGAAAGGGCTCGGGATATAGTCCCCACGCTAGCCCAATGCGGATTGAGGACTTCACATACACCTTTGAATTTCTTCGCAGATGTTTGCAGGTTTCCTCACGATATTTTCCTTCACCGAAAAGCTAGTGGTAAAATCAAACGATATTTCGTACCTACATAAGTTCTGAAAAACACATTGGTACGAGCCAGGATTTGAACCCGCGACCTCCAGATTGAAAGTCGGACGTCATATCCACTCGGCCACCACCGCTTAACTTTTATTTTTAATTTTCTCGAAATTTCATCGAAGAGGCAAGGAACAGAATCTCCATGTACCAAAAAATGCCGACAAAAAACCATAAATAGGTGGCGCTACAATACCTAGAATACTTGAGAAAAAAATAATCGTAGACGGCGCACTTCACTCCGTCAATAACGCCTAGGTTCTTAACTATTCTGGAGAGATTTGGAACTATTATTTATAACTGACAGCTGGACACTTTTGCAACAGTTCTGCCTAAGGAGATTCTATTCCTTGCGTGGCCCCTATGTTTGAGATTCATTTATTTAAGTTACATGTCCGTCTGGGTCACAGATTTACATATGTGTACCAAATTGGTCCAGTAGTTTCGGAGCAAATAGGCTGTGACAGATGGACAGACAGACGCACGAGTGATCCTATAAGGGTTCCGTTTTTTCTTTTGAGGTAGGTACGGAAACCTAAAAATTGATAATCATACATTGCCAGGCCATTTCCGCCGGCGGTATCTTTTACCACACGCTTTAAAGCTGTCAAAAAAATATTGTAACTTATATATTCTCTTGATTTTTATACAATTTTTATTAGTCTCTTTATTCATTGCATATCTTAGATTAGGTTTTTTATAATATGAATATAAAAGTAAAATATAAAAACACTTACAAAACAATACAAAATACATATAAACACATTATAAAAAACCTAACCTAGGGTGCTGCCAGTGGTCAGGGCCGCAGAGAGAGGAACCGACGTACTATACGCGCCGTGTCCAAAATTACTGCCTTCTGCATCTGACCCTTGATCCAGCCACCTAGCGAGAGTCTCTCTAGGTGTTGGTCGAGACTCTTCGCTATGAGACCGTTCGCTGATACGACTATCGGAACAATGATCGTCGAGTCAACATCCCACATGGCAGTAATCTCGTGAGCCAAGTCTAGGTACTTGCTGGACTTGTCCTTCTCGGCTTTCACGAGATACTCATCATGGGGGATGGTGACGTCGACGAGCACGGCCCGGCGCTGCGATCGGTCTATCAGCACGATGTCAGGCTTATTGGCAACAATAGTCCTGTCAGTGATGATAGATCGATCCCAATAGAGCGTGGCACGGCCATTTTCGAGAACTGGCACAGGTAAGTACTTGTAGTACGGCACTTCGTGGTCTACAAGGCTGTATAGGAGAGCAAGCTGCTGGTGAATAATTCTGGCTACGAGATTATGACTGTACTCGCCGTTAGCAAGATGAGAACAACCGGAGATGATATGCCTGAGTGACTCTCCGGGACGAATTATTATTATGATACCCAGGGAACTATTGCAATATATATATTTTAATTTTTGCAAAATTGGGGGTTAAAAAGGGGATGTTAGTTTGTGTGGTGTACAAGTACCTTTAGCACCTTGTACCGGACAAATGGCCGTCGGGCCAATATAGCAAGTATGTAGATTGCAGACATTAAAAGTACAGTCGCCATCAGATATATGGTAGCGGCCAAGGTACTCAAATATTTCGGAGCAGCATTAAATTTCAATATATTAGTTACGATAGATAAGGTCTATAATATCGGACCATATAATTCGCCGTAAATTTGGGAGCAGCGACTTTTCAATTAATTCGTGACATACAATGAGACAAAGATATCGTAACAAACAGATCGTCAATGGTATCTAAGCAGTCAAGGTGATCATAAATATCGGAACATTTATGAAAAAATATACTGTAAATCCGTATGACATAGTACAGTCGCCATCAGATATATCGGAGCGGCCAAGGTGGTCACAAATATCTGAACAAAACCTCTATTGTCAAGGCGATAAAGTACATGTTCAGATATTTGTCCGCTCCGATATATTTGATGGCGACTACCTACACATTTGAATTCGTTACTACCTATATTGACTAAGTTGTCAATGTCAAGGATGATTTTGACGACTATTATGGATGAGCAAGTAAGTTTCTTAGACACATGAGATAATTTCAAGCAGCATTCTCGAAAACTGTATATTGATAGGTAAGCTAACGACACCAGTGCTCGATATTCACGCAATGATCGACACTTTCAACCTTATTTCATAAGTAATAGACGTGAACTACTGGTGTCGTTTATTGGGTATTAAGTTGTCGATCATTGGTATCACTACCTTATTCATATGAATATAAAAACTTAATATAAATAAAAAAACTGATTTAGTAGAAAATATTTTTATTTTAAGAATCAAACACGAACAATATTTACTTATACCATTAAAATAACCTTTTAATACGTGCTTCGCTAGCCGTAAACAAAATAAAACTCTGCTTTTCTTCAGCCTGTGAAAACGTTAGTACTTCGTGTAACTTCCCGGTGGCTCGGCGTTTAATACAGCTTGCAATCGTCTTCGCATTGAGCCGACCAGATTTTCACACACGTTTCGCCCTCTAAAAGACTCCCAAACGTTAAGAGCGTGGCGTCTTAAAGCATTTTTGGTGCGACACTGGTTTCCGTCCCACTCTTGCACCATTTTACCCCATAGATTTTCTATGGGGTTGAGATCGGGGCTCTTTGCAGGCATTTTTATGCGAGTCAGCACATCTCTGTGGTCATGAATCCATCCCTGAACCAAGCGAGCATTATGCACCGAGCTGTTGTCTTGCATGAATGTTATATGCTCATTGGGGTAAAATATTTGGGCAGTAGGCAAAAACGACTCCTCAAGTATTTCTTTGTAATCCACCGCATTCATACGACCTGTAATTTCTACCAGCTCCCCTGGGCCATCTTTACACATCCAGCCCCAAAATCCAATTGTAATACGCCCACTCTGGCGGTTAGGCACTACATTTTGCTCCAGATAACGCGTATTGTCTGGTCTCCATAAACTCATTCTGCCATTATCTGCTGAACAGAACACCTTTTCGTCCATAAAAATGACTTTATTAAAATTATGATTCAAATACCTAGCTGCAAATTGCAACCTGTCCTCTTTGTGTCTATCAGTTAGTGCCGGTTTCCTTGCTGGCACTCTATTTTGTAAACCACCCTCTTTTAGACGCCGTCGTATGGTACTGCTCGATACTTGGTATTGGTTTGCAAACTGGGTGGTATTTATGAATCTTTCTTCACGAGCTTGATTTATAATATCCATGTCTAGACGCCGTGTCGTAGAACGTGGACGTCCAAAAGATACATGATTCGACAAAGCTCCTTCTTGCTGCCATCTCTCCAGCCATCGATACACGGTGTTTCTCTGAAATAAAATTTTAATTTATTAAATCATTATCGTAATAACCTTTGCATTTAAATTCTGTAAGTATGTATAGTAAACAATACTTACTGCAACTCCAACTTCATTAGCTACGTCTGTTATAGGCAGACCATCATTCCGCAATTGTATAATTTTCTTTTTTATTTCAATATCTACGCGATAGGGTATCATGGTCGTGGGCAAAATTGTTAAAGATTAAAATAACAATTTTCGCAGTCTACTTTCGATAAAATATTACGAGGATAACAATTGCAGGAAGTTGTCAACGTCAAGAATATAGAAAACCAAGAAAACATGAAGAAATCAAATATCGAACGCAGATTGAAGTAGGACTACGCGAGTTAAAAGAGTTCGCACGTGAAAGATAATTACCAAGTAGGTTCTAGTACTTGATCAACAATTCAAACGTGATAGATATTAGATACCTATACTAATCATTTTAAGTGCAGTCGCCATCAGATATATCGGAGCGGCCAAGGTGGTCACAAATATCTGAACAACGCTATTCTCAAGGCGATAAAGTGCATGTTCAGATATTTTGAGTGCCTTCGCCGCTCCGATATATTTGATGGCGACTGTACAGTCGCCATCAGATACATCGGAGCGGCCAGGGTACTCAAAAATATGCGAACAAGCACTTTATCGCCTTGACAATAGAGGCGTAGGGATGTGACGACCCCATCGCCCACTGGTTTTCACCAGCGCAATCAGTCAACGCAGGGCAGCTTGTGGCGAGCTGTTGGAGAGTAGCGACTCCACGTACCTGAGTGCCCCTGGGGTGCCCTGTCGGATGGTGGGACAGGTCCCCTGCCTCTGGCTTGCCTTAGCCGGCTGTCCAGAGTGGGGTCGCTAGAGCTTTGTTCTCGAGGGTAGATGTGGAAACCTACGTGGCGAGTTGGCTATATGTTTAAAGTCCAGTGACACCTCTCTACCCCCAGCTCCCGCACCGGTGTTGCCCTTGAGCCATCTTTGATGTCGCTTTTTATGGGGGCCCATCTTGCGGAGGGCGAGTCACCGTCTGCCGGAAATAAAATTGGATACCGTTTTATTAGGCAGGCGTCCGGTTCTTCATCCAATAGCCCAGTAATCAGTCCATACTATTCACCCAATAGCCTAGTACATTTTAGACTCCATTAACTCTCAATAGTCCTTACACCATGGCGGGTGCTGTCGCTTAGTGTACCCCTCTCTTTTCATTAAATTGTCAAAAGGGCCTCTGCGCGTTGGCTTCGGCTCCGCATACGCCTCCCAAAGGTCCGGAACACCATTGTTCCGTGGTCGGGAAAGACATACACGATAATAATAATGTAAAACGTAGCCTAAGAACGAAAATGAATAAAGGAAATAATAATGTTATTTTTATCCAAAAAAAAGCAAAACTACTTATAAGGTAGAATTCATAAATCCGCGGACTGATTTGACAGCTCTTTTCATACATTTGACAATCGCTTTGTATGCCAGGAGCTGTCAAATCAGTCCGTGGAATTATGGATTTTAACTTAGACGGGGAGCTGGCCACGTCAGATATGACACAATAATGAGAGCAACGAAACCCCTCTAGTTAGTTTGCAATACTATGCTTATTTCTAGATCCGGACATCTGGCAGCTGTAAAGTGGTGGAGGTAAAAGAAAGCAAATAACTTGAAGAAAATAAATTCTAGAGTTCTGGTTTTGATCCAATATTATGAAAAATTATGTAATTAATTAGATTATACATATAATATCTAAAGGTTTCGATTGGCGGAAGTAGTGCCAAATGATGTATAATGTAATTTTTGGTTACTCGCCTACTGTTCTTGTTTGCGCAATAATACACAATGTTTTTTGTTCTAATGTTAAAATATAGGCCCTGTTCTCTATAAATGACACAACTTTAGCAGTTTTTACCTATTGCGTCATTACTTTTTTTCAACTTAAAAACTTTGTTGGTCTGTCACTCTGATCTCCACCCATTAAAAGCTGCCAGATGCCCGGATCTAGCAATAAGGATGGTTATGCAATCTAACTGGACTGATTACAAACCTCTCATTATTGTGTCACATCTGACGTGGCCAGCTCTTAGACCATTACTTACATCAGATCTGAACCCATGACTTTGTGCTTTAACTTTTTCGACGCCATGTCAAACGCAAAACCTACCACTCAGATGCCACGACATCTAAATGTCAAAAATGAAGTTAAACTTTATGCGTGTGCATGTAGGACTATTTTGCTCTGTGGTGGGTGACCGATATATCGGTCTTTGGCGTTGGACCTGTGGTGCCGATATATACGTCTTTGGCGTGGAAAAGGTTAATAGTCAAGGGACTATCAATTACGCCATTAAGCATCTGACATCTGACATAATTTGACGAAATTAAGCTACCTACTCATTCTACGCCCGCCAATTTTGACATTGCGTCGAAACAACGATTTTGTAGGCATTTAGTTTTGTAAAAAAAATTGTCTAATTCGAAAAAGACGGAAACATAGGTATTTTGTCACGATGACAAGTCCACACTCTTTTCGGTGAATGTCACAACAAACAATTTCGTTCTAAATTTAAAGTATTGATAACATAGTATTAATGCCTGTCTGAAACCTTATTTTCATGGGTCCAATCTTAACTACTTTAAGTTGTATTACACAAACTTAAGGTACATTTTCTATAAATGTTCCGATCTTTATGATCACCTTGACTGCTTAGATACCATTGACGATCTGTTTGTTACGATATCTTTATCTTATTGTATGTCACGAATTAATTGAAAAGTCGCTGCTCCCAAATTTATGGCGAATTATATGGTTCGATATTATAGACCTTATCTATCGTAACTAATATATTGAAATTTAATGCTGCTCCGAAATATTTGAGTACCTTGGCCGCTACCATATATCTGATGGCGACTGTACATAAGTACTAACACTACATTATCCCATACATTTTATTCATGAGAAAATAAGTAAGGTCTGACGCCTTGAGTAGATAGTAAAGAAAACACATGAAACATTTTACAAAAATAATTTAATAGGCATATAATAAAAATGCTTCAAAAGTGTCATAGGTGTATAAAACTAATTGCATAGCATCTAGCTCCGAAAAAAATTCGTTGTGCGGCTACAGCTAGGTCCTAACTGCGATACCTAACTATAGTCTACATATGATAGACTGTCATATATGTATGTTGGCTGTGCGAGAAACGGTGATCTCTAATTATGAGCATATAATTTCATTTCTTAGCCTAAATGGCTTCTGCTACACCAAGGCAATTATAAGGATTTCTTGATCCAGTCAGATTTATAATATTGGTTCCTGTCTGGTAAAATCGGTATCTATGTTGAATCGGACTTAATTATTTCAATTGTGAACACGTGTTCTATTAAGTAATTACAAATAACATATGATTTCACATAACATTAAGGACCTTAACTTATATTTTAAAACATTATTTATACAGTGGCTTTCCTATATCACCTTGGTACCACAGCACGCCTCATGTGAAGCAGGCACTCACGGCAGGCCTACAGAGGCCACGATACACGAATAAAGCCTTTACACTTTGACCGACTTTAATGTACCTACTATTGAGGGCCTCTACATACTTCACCGATATCGCATGCGACTTATGATCTTTGATTAATTGCGGTACATATTTGATCGATTGATCCAATTCCTTGCGTTTCGGTAGCCTTCAATGTATCCAATCGAGAGTAAATAGACATCTCCTAGGTAAGCTATGCTGTCCATCCTAGACCGCATAGGCACTTACCATCAGATTGTGGTCAATTAAGCTTTTCGTAATATAAAAAAAGTCGCATGCAATTATCGATGACGTTTGTGGATCCCATTATTCGGATCGGCCAAGAAGGTTACATTATTACATCTTGCTATTAGATAATATCTAAATATAATAAGCTGTAATACAAGTACAAAAGGACGAATTTGTTTGAGCGCTGTATACACTTTCGCATCTTTTTCGCCATTTTCGGAAACAATATTGCAGAAATATTAAAATATAATACTCTTAATAGCAAGACATACTTATACCTAGAAAATAAAAAATTAGGTCGGCGTTGTGTGATGTTACTAAGAACTTTTAATTTTCAAACTAATACAATATTGGATACTGATAAAAAATAATACTAAAAATTACTTTACTCGTCTGCCCTAAAGGCATGACGTAATTCATAAAAATCTGAGTTGAATTGACGGAAGAATGCCCTTAGCGATAAGACTTAATGATAGGTAACTGTATTGTACAGTCATGTACTTTAATCCGTGGTTATATGGTCCATTTTCAAATAACACATGTTAGTAAGGGCACTACAGTGCATCAAATAAAACGACAAGAATTTAAGTTTTTATGTATCAGTTTAGGATTACGTATTGCAGAAGTTTAAAACTAAAACAAGTTATAAGAACTGTTATGTCAATTTCAACCTAGCTTAAAAGGTAAAAATGTAGTTTGAAATATTACGATACACTAAATAATTATGATTCATAGAGGAAAATCCAGCATTTCAGTTTATTTTGTTCCTATTACTTTACTGTTGGACTGTAGCAATGTAGCATCTCC
This sequence comes from Cydia pomonella, assembly GCF_033807575.1. NCBI lineage: Eukaryota > Metazoa > Arthropoda > Insecta > Lepidoptera > Tortricidae > Cydia > Cydia pomonella. The sequence continues at coordinate 6,270,222 of NC_084713.1, read as the reverse complement.
GTACTTCCAACAGGATAGAGGAAATAGTAGCTATCAATGAACTATAATTAAAATGTTCATAATGTGTACGTGTTATTACTTTTGATAGGTATATCAATTCAATTCAATCAATTTAATTCAGATATAAATATTCATACTGTTGTTATATCGCGATCTTTGTTATTATAAATCAAACTGTGATACGTCTCTATATTACGTCAGTGTATTTTTCCTTATAAGGTTTCATTTTTCAATTCAATTTCCTTTTTCATTTCCAATTTAGCTTCCATTAGGACTTATACGAGTTATTAATATTAAATGCATTTTCTAGTAGGTATTGATAGATATCTCACATTTATAGATGGTGCGATCACAAAAACTGATCTGGCAGTATTCCACATTAGGAATGTACCAATACCTACTTGTGTGCCAAAAATAATTCAAACTTTTAAAATCGATTGAGGATATCAAAATGTCTTTCTTGGCATCATTCGTATTATAAAAATGGAGTAGCAAAATATTATATTATTTCAGTCTATCACTATTACAGTCTCGATATATTGTTATATTTTTGGGTTAGTTATTATTGGAATCCAGTCTGTTTTTTAGAAATGTCAGGAATGTGATTAAATGCCGATAATATCAGGTGCGATAAAACGATCAAAGTCTGGTAGAAAAATATAGAAATCAAAGCATACAGAGCTTACAATATATGTTTTAAGACTAGCTACATTCAACATTTATGTACATTTTTGGTAAATAAATAAAAACTTCGCACCAATTCCATTAAATTTGTAAGAAAATGCTATCGTTGGACAGATGTCGTATTTTTAAGTATCTAATCAAATTACAAAACGTTATCTCCTTAAACTAAATTTTATAACCCAAATCTAAATAATAATTAAAATCCATTATGGCATTTTTTGTTGTACACATATAATTTTAAAGTTTACTTAATATCAAATGGGAAACATCACTCTAGGTACGTTAGTGATGTTACATATCTAAATCGGAGGCGATAACTTATCTGCACCAACGTGACGATAAGACAAAAGCTAAAACGAGCCGTAGTATTGTCAAAATAAATAATCTTGTGATTCTACGCTTATGCATCAACGGTTCTTAACGTCTAGAGCATGAACACGCGTATAGTTATAAATCCTACTGGCGTTTCTAATCGTAAATAGTCGTATTGTCATCGCGCACAAAAGTGCAAAGCTTTTACAATCATAACGAACCTCTATCAGTCATACACCAATCGAAAAATACCCTTGGCACCTCATTGTACAAATTCTAAAAAACTGCTACAAAACTGTATCAATACAAAATAGGGAATGGAAGTTTCCGGGTTCACTCGAAGTTCTTGTGCAGGATTTTCTGCGCGGCTTTTATGAGCGGCGTTAGCGTCCGCAGTTCCATAGCGCAGCGCAGGAAAGGATGTTCTAGCAACTCCTCAGCTGTCGCTCTAAGGTCAACATCTACTTGAAGGCACTTGTCTAAAAAGTCCTGGAAGTTTGCCGACAAATTCTCCCACCTCGGTATCTTTGGCCGTCCCACAGCAGCTATCAAGTATAGCGCTCTTAGCGGAGTTTCTTTCATGTACGGGGGCTCGCCTTCTATCATCTCGATAGCCATGATCCCAAGCGACCAGACGTCAACTTTCTTCCCATACTGTTTTCTCGTGACTACCTCAGGCGCCATCCAGTACGGCGTACCTACCATGGTTTGTCGTTTCTCGTCACCGACTATGTTTGCGCAGAAGCCAAAATCTGTGACTTTGACGCTTCCGTCCATGCCTAAGAGTACGTTATCAGATTTGATGTCTCTATGAATTGTGCCCTTGGAGTGTAGGAAGGCTATAGCTTGGAGGGTCTCGCGGCAGACCGCGGCGATCTGTCCCTCCTTCATCACGACCTCTGTCACTACATCTGTGAGCGACCCACCATCGAGGAGTTCCATAGCGACCCATAGATGGTCGTAGCTGAGGAACGCATCAAGGAAATTGACCAGGTTTTTATGGTTGAAACCTTTGAGCACGTTAATTTCGTTGAGAATGAGATCTTTTCTGGACTGCTTCGTGAGGTCGATGTCTTTAATCGCGACCCGCGACTTGTCCTTACTGTCAATCGCCACAAACACCACACCTGTTGAAGATAAATATAGTTTTAAATAACCACATCATCTAGCGATTGGGTAATATGCGTAGTCACATAAATAAATAATTAGATCCATGTAAAAAATTAAAGATCGCCATGTAGGTACAACTAGCTGTTACTGGTCATTGACCCACATAAGTTATGACTCGCATACACGCTTGCGTTTAAGCAAATCTGTTTTAGAGGGACAATGCACATAGCAAGTTATCCATAAAAATGCTCGACTCCATGTCTGTAGATAGGAATGTACCTAATGTTTTCAATGTCACACTCATAATAGCAGTGGCAATAGAGCGCCACAGTGAGTAATTCGTCAGGTGAACTAGATTAGATAAGTGTCATTTGAAGATCTTTCCAGTCTGGTTGGCGCAAGGCAATTTCTTGGACAGATTTAAATGAATTTATTGCTTGAGATTGCACAGCCCACACTTATGCTCTTACAAGGCTGGCTGTCACAGTAATAGGTTAGTCAATGAGAAAGTTTCAATTTTTAGATGCAACAAGCAATTGCAATGTTAGCAATATGTTTTTTACTAGCTAGGGAGAAATTGAGCTGATATTTTTCTAACTTACTAATCCAGTGGCAATGGAAAGTTATTGGACCATCAAGCTGGTCTGACAATGTAATAAGAACAATGCATGCAACCCTAACCTACAACCAGTTTAGGTTCGTTACGTTACGTTACGTTGTTGATGAGAGAGTAAACTAATATCAGATGATAAAACCTAATATTAGAATGAAAAATTAGCAAATTTATAATTGACGAAAAATAAAAGTTCACCACGTCTTGCAAGTCCAATTTGAGACCTTTCGGAATACCGGTCTGATCGCTCAAAACTGAGCTATCAGACCAAACCAACTACTTGTACTCGACCCGAAACACAAGCCTCGATAGCTAAACGGGCATTGTAATCGTGAACTTTTTAGGGCGACCGCGACGTTGCGGACGCTCTTATGGATATTTTCACACAACTATGTTTTTTATTGCTTTTGAGTATAGATTAATATAAAGGGGTAATTCCCATTTTATTCTACAGATAATAAATGCAAACAGTGTGTTCGCCTGACGTCGCTGGACGTCACTGCAGTGACACTGGCGTCACGGAAAAGATATTCTCATTGAATACCTACATGTCATCCAATAAATAGAACATATGGAAGTCGCTTAGGATTCGTTTGCTCCTATTGGTTTACCCAATGCATACCATAATATGAAAGTTTTTTTTATTGTCTTGACCAGCCACATAAAACAGATGCGCGATGAGGGTCGCGTCGGTGCGGACCCTCAGTTTATTTGCCATAAATGTGGGCGAGAACGCCGTTCAAGAATCGGTTTATATAGCAACGAGCGGTGCTGTCGCTAGATCATAGATTCTGCTTAAATCATCTGTAAAGATGTGCAAGGCCTGATGATGAAGAGCCACAGCCATATCTACTAAGAGCCGCATGTGGCTCGCGAGCTTAGTTTATCGACCCCTGCGGCGGTATTATGGTTCCATTTTTATCACTTGTCACTATGTCCGTCACTTTCGCGCTTACATATAGTACGGTCAAATTAACTCAAATTTCACTAAAGTCAGGAACTAATTCTAAGGACTAATAAAATCACTACGGATTGTTTTGTATGGGCTAAAAATCGAACTTTATACAATCATTACTAAATTCACCCCCCCGGAAAGGGGTGAAATCGGCTGAAAATAATGTAATGGTTGTAACTAAGAAGAGAAAAAAGGTGTACTCGGTGCAATTTGGCGTACGTTTTACAACACTTATATCTAAATTCGCACGTGTTATTTATGTTAATTTAAGCTACGGAACAGGTAAAAAAAAAACAACATACAAAAAAATCTATTTTGGCCATTGCGGGTCTGGGGAAAGTAATGTACTCGGTGCAAATTGAGTAAATAATTAGAAAAAATATCTAAATCCAATGTCAAATTCGCACCAGGGTGCGACACCCGGAAAGTAGTTTTTCATGTTTTACTGTCGTTGTACTTCGGGGGAAATTTTAATACTATTGGAAATTGATGCAATCATATTCATTTGATTTTGTTTACATTCGCACCCCATAAAAAATTGGCATTTTTATACGGAACATGCAGTTTTGTAATCAAGTACCAAAAACGTAGAGCAATAAATACACAGAAGCGACAAGCGCGTGATTAGTGGCAAGAGAAGGAACGCGCGTAGATGCACCGACGAAGCACGGCTCTTGAGGCACGAGTAGTGGCATGTACGTACTGCAAAAATAGTATGATTTTTTTTTTCTTTTATACTACGTCGGTGGCAAACAAGCATACGGCCCGCCTGATGGTAAGCAGTATCCGTAGCCTATGTACGCCTGCAACTCCAGAGGAGTTACATGCGCGTTGCCGACCCTAACCCCCTCCCGCCCCTCGTTGAGCTCTGGCAACCTTACTCACCGGCAGGAACACAACACTATGAGTAGGGTCTAGTGTTATTTGACTGCGATTTTCTGTAAAGTGGAGGTACTTCCCCAGTTGGGCTCTGCTCTAGATCTGGAATGACATCCGCTGTGCTGTGCCCTACCACACAGAGCGAGATGACATTCACAATGCCCATACCTCTCGTAAAAGGTTTCTGAGTATGCAGACAGACAGTCAAAAAACCTACGCTCAATGTTTGTTAAATTCGAAAAATCGCGTTTTTCCATATACTTACGAAAACGTTAGACTACTTAGTTCACTCAATGATTGTTTAAAACAATAGTTCCGTTTTAATGCCAGAAGAAAGATTTGTGCTCGTTGCCCGTCAAAAGTGTCAAACAAACTGTCTCGGAACAATCGCTGCGCGTAGGGTTTGAGATCCGGATATCCGAAATATCCGGATATCCGTCAACTATAAGATCCGGATCTAGCGGGTCATAAGATCCGGATATTACGGATCCGTTAAATATGGTTATTGACCTATAACCGAAACAATTTTCTAATGAAATTTATGAATAATTTTGTCATTTAAATATAGTATTTTCATATATTTAAGCAATTCAAATACTAACAGCACATCAATTTTGATAAGTACATCATGTCACGCAGTAACTTTATACAATGAATGCGAATGTTGCTTAATGAAAACATTAGATCATTGGATATCCTGATGACTTGGGGCTATAGGCTCAAAACAAAAGCGACCTGGAGGCCAAGGCTAGGAAGGAGAGAAAATTGGTCTGATAATCAACCACTAGAATATCTCCAAATGAATAGGGCTAAGATGGTCGGCTCTTTATCATTTGTCATGAAGGGCATAGTGACAAGTGATAAAAATAGAACCATGCTGCCACCGCAGATCGAAAAGAAAAGACCTACCTAAAGTAATCGGGAAGAGGAGATAGATGTTCGAATCCAAAATGCCCTAAGATGCTCAGCAGCGCTTCACCGAGTTCTAGTATCCAAGCTGATCAGAAGACTGTCCATGATTCAAGTCTATAAGACAATAATTAGATTTTGATGAATGGCATCGGTAAGTATTACACTTGGACTCTGAATCAGAAAAAAAAGAACAAGTTCTTAGTTAAGAAGACGAAATTCTGGCGGAATATTCTGGGACCTATCAGAGATGAAGATAGAGAAGATGAAAGCGTAGGAAAAATAGGGAGCTAGAGTAGCTAGTTGCGGCACCCAATATAATTAGCGAGATTATAGCCGCACGACTTCGCAGACTTGGTCACTTGGAGTGGACGGGAGAGAATCGGGCTGTGAGAAGATAGGAGCGATGTAGCCCTAAAACGCCCTCGGAGTATCCAACTAGCGTGGAGTGGTGCAGAATAGAGCAGAGTGACGTTGTACTTGTGTCAAAGGCCAAGATTCTTTTTGGGTCACTAATCCAGTGAAGTAAGTAAGTATTGCTTTCATAGTTAGTATTTCATGACGAATGAACACGAGGTGAGGCATTGGATGTATTTCCAACTATGCACCAGCTAATCCAGATATAAACCCTCCTTATTAAGTACGGTTTTAGAGATAACATTATGTTAGCTATTATAATAATCAAGTAATCATTTAAAATTGGTTGGGATAATATCATTGTATTAAAACATAGTTAAAAACGTTATTTCTGTGTTATCTAAATCCGTTTATTAGGATTTTATTTTGGTGGATATTCGAATAATTAGAATATCACAATATTCTAATTGCAAACCCTACATATAGTAGTGACACCCAGTAGTGACACAAATAGGTAATGTAAATACTGCGAGGAGGATCTTGTTTAGGAAATAATCGGACAGACAGACGGACATGACGAATCTATAAGGGTTTCGTTTTTTGCCATTTGGCTACGGAACCCTAAAAACAGAGCGATCGAGTATATTCCTTCAACAGGATGCTCTCTTACAGCATATAAAAAGGGCTTAACAGACCCACATTGGGACCAATTTACCTGAATAGCGACCCACAAATGCTAGATTCTTGCAACTAGGCTTGGCGAAACAAAAATGATGGACCAGCGTACACCTCTTTGTAGAAAACCCTTCCTGATGCTAGTCTCAGCTGCAAGGAGCTATTGTCTTGCAAGTGCAAAGAACGCTGTACAGGGTGTGGGTGAGTAAAACACGGATTTAAATACACTATGCTTTGCGCATGCGAAGGTGCATGCTCTGGGACAAAATATCACGTAAAAAAAAAATTGTTTAATTAGTGTGTAACTTTAATTAGCTAGATCCGGAGTAAATTACAATAAAACGATCTCAGTATTCTTAATTTTCATAATAATACTTTTATCGAAAATATTACTTTACTATAAATATCGTTCAGCAAGTTACCTTTACTTAAACATCATTTGCCTTGCAAATTGTATTGAAACAGCCATCCGACTCTTGGTGGTGTCATCCGGTATGGAACAAAAATAGTGTAATTTGCTTGTTTATAAACCGATTTTCAAAATTTTAATGGAATTTAATAGCTTGCTAATGTAGCATTCATATCTTGATACAATATTTTCCTGTAAAGTTACTAGTAAAGTTGATGAAAACAAAAAACGGATTTTTTTTCGGGAAAATTTAAATAAAACTTAAAATTTCTCGCAAACTATGGTACTTACAAGGTCAAATGTATAAACGATAATGTAGCGCATTTAATTTTGCTTTTTATGACACCCCACACAAGCTTACATGTGATATACTTTCTGTGGTATACGCAATATTCTGAACACGGCACCGGCCATTTTGATGACGTCATAACTGGTGACTTAACCACGTTAGAAACTGTCTCCCGATGGTTTTTTTGTCAAAATAACATGCTTAACAACATACTAAAATATGGTGCTGGTTTCATCAAAGGCACCTTTTGGGCCCTATATGACCCTAAAGGAAGCGCCTTCATACCTACTCGTATAACATTTTTTTATACAATCAAACACATTTGAATAAGTAGTCGATAAAGCGGTCAAACACCGATAGATTATTAATATGTTGTAACATGACATCACTATTTTTGATCTCACATAGACAATTTACGCACAAACTTGCATTTCATTTTTGGTCGCACTTTTGAAGTTTGACAGTCGTTCTTGATATCCTATTTCTATGTATCCGGATCCGAAAAATTGTCGGATATTGCAAACCCTAGCTGCGCGCTGCGCTATCTCCCCGCCCCGCGCGCCCCGCGCCGCGTGCGGCCAACCACCTTCGCTTGCAGTTCGTTGCGATTAATTCTATTTACTTTTTGACAAACTTCCGGTAAAAAAAATCTATTTTTTATTTAGTGCAAATGTAGTGTCTTTAGATAAGTACCGTTTTTAAAATTTTCACGTCTCTCTTAATTTCCCCCGAAGCACAATGTACAAAATAATTAAAAATACATGTTCCATAATTTGCCCAGGCGTGCAAAGTTAACTGAATGTTTATAATGCTTTAAAAAGCTTAACTTGAGATTGCACCAACCGACTGACTTATCCTCGAGCCGCAATCGAAAATAAAATTTTTTTTAGGGTATCATACATTGCACATCTTTTTAATTAAGATATACTATGCACCAAGGTGTTCTCTATACACTACTTAGCTTGAACCCAATAGCTTTTAATTTACTCCAAAATTACGGCACTTTATAGTTTATACCTAAAATTTAACGGTCTTCCGTACATAATAGAAACGGTGCAACTCGGGGGAAATAATCTAGTTGCGCCATCTAACGAATCCAAAAAAAGCACGACTACACGACTTACTTCCATACTTTTCGTTAACTTGACTATACTAATATTTGTTAGAACGTGACAGGCATGGTGACAAATGATAAAGAGCCGACCATCTTAGCCCAGCTGGTTTATAACTTATAAAAGGGTATTTTCATCCCCGAATTTACTGTCTAAGGGGGAGCAACCAACGTTGCGAACCAATACGAATTTATTAAGGAAGAAGGTGTGGGAGTCAGTTTGACGAATTTATAAACCAATAATAATTATTTGTTTTGCAAGTGGGCAAACTTGTGTAATAATGGTTTTTAAATCAAATTCAATGTGTTTTAAGGAGCAAAGGGCATCGTGAAACAACTAGGTTTTTTTTTTACTTTTGGTGTTAATAATGTCTTTTTCATTTCATGGTACCTATTTAATTTAATTTCATGTAATTATAAACCTGTTATTTATTTATTAGTGTTGTGTAACCTCATTGTCCTTATCTCTACCTGTTAAGCTATTGCAAGTAATGATGACAGTAGTTGCATAAGAGAAGTAATTGCAGTGGGATTGTCAATCTTAACAAATTCCTCATTAACATTTAATATTGCTCATTAAGTAGAATTATACACATGATTGTTGAGCCATTTTGGGTTCTAGCTAAATTGGAAATTTCGTAGAGTAAGTATTGAACAACCCATTTTGATAGGACCCTAAATGGGTCAACAGTTGTGTTGTGTGATAGTACACAAGGCTTGTTTTAATTAATTAAAATTTATTGGCAATTATGGAAATAATCATTTAACAGATACACTTTAAATTGAAATAATATCACTGTACCAGTGTGAAAATAGACTGTTTGAGGGAAATTAAATTCTATAATTTGATAAATACAGTGTAAATTCTATATAGTGACACTCAAGACATTTTTTGATGCAATGGAGTTTTCGTTATATAGAGAGAAATTAATACTAAAGTAAATCAAATATAGCCAACAAATGTTGACATTATTGGGAGTGAATAGTTGTATCGAGTGACATTATATGGAGCTTAAACTGTATATTTCGTTATTAACTACATTGCCAAAGTAAGTAGACAGTTTGCTGTGTTCATTAATGGTTAAAAACTACTAGGTATATGTTTTTATGCTTCATAAATAAAGAAATCAATAGTTGTGTCTTATCTTTAATTATTTATTTATTTGTTTATGTTAAGGAGAACCAACAGCTTTAAACTTACAATAGGACAACAAGATTAATACAGAAAGCCAATTACAGGAACTCACAAGTAATTAAGGCTACCCATTTAAGCTGTAACATTGGAGACAATGTATCTGGTGATATTTTCTTTTATTAAGGTGGGCAAGCAATTGGTTTTTTTGCTTAACCTCTTATATGCTGGAATGTGGATCCGTGCAGTAAGTATTGAATTCTAATTCATAATTAATTAGCTACTACCGTGGATCCGCGTTCCGGCAGATGAAAGGTTAATCCAAACAAAATCCAAACCAGCATAAACCTGGAATGAACCCAATTCAAGTTTTTGGTTTGTCTATTCAAGTTAATTCCAACTATAATATCAATCAATGGAATGTGATAGAATTGATAAAGGTAATTTGTTTTGTTTGTTTATTTTATACTTTTTCAGATTTCAATTGAATCATAGCATAGGTTAGGTTAAATACAAAAAGTATCCATATTATAACAGGTTCAGACATTCATACAGGAGGTAAACAGATTCTTTTTTGTTGGTTTAGAAAAATGATTAAAAAAGACAAACAAAATTTGGTATAAAACAGCACCCAAGGGGCTACAAAATTAATCAAAATCCAGTAAGAAAAACAAAAAATATTTACCTGAGGCCCCAGCACCAAGGTCTTTAACCCTTTCAAACCTCATGTAGGGATCATCTTTATTACAAATTCTCTTCAATTCCTCATATATTTCCTCATCAGTTAGAGTTGCATTTACAAGCTCTTTTTTCCTTAATATAGGGCTCTCTTCTGCCTCATGCCCAATGAGGGTGAGGTCTTCAACTACAGCTGTGAGGTCCATCATGGCATCTTTCTTCTTCATGCCATGCTTGGTGGGTGCCGCAGGCATGGTTTGCCGTACACCATAGGACTCGCTTTGCACTTCTTCCTCGCTGCTCTGCCCGAAAGACAGGTCAGAATCTTGACTTTGGTGAGCGTTTTTCTTATCTAATAACTTTTCTATTTCTAAGTCCTCTTCTGTGATGGCTTGCTCCGTCACGAACGGTTTGAAGGGCTCGTTGGGCGCTTTTTCTTTTTTGATGGTGTATATGTGGAACTTGACCGCGGCGGCAGCCGCGTCTGGGTTTTCATTTTGCTCCGCGGGAGTGATCTGTGTGTTTAGCAACCGCTGCCACGATGTCGGGAGTCCTTCCAGCATCCCTGTCTCAGAATTCTTGCTCACATGTATGTGTTGTTTAACGTTTGTGGGCATACCGATTTCCGTAGCTCGCTCCTCTTTTGTGGGTTTGTTCTTAGCGAACAGCTTACCGAACACTCCTCGACTCGAGCGCCCCGTCATCTTGATTCAGTCTTTTTAACACTTATCAATCACTAGACCATTTCAATATAACGTCACTGTACACTTAAATCTAAATTCTTTGCATGATACATTTAAGAAATTACTTAATTTATCAACCAAAGGAGTGGCTTGCAATCACGAATGGTACTTATCACGTATCTGTCAAATGGACAACTGGACAGCGTCTTGATTCACGCAGAACGTATAAACAATTAACGCCGTATCAGAATGTTACAACTAGGTTTGAGACTAGTTAAATACAGTAATCTTATTAATATTTTGTTAATTTATGTACCATATGAATTTTTGTAAGCATTACTATTTAAAAATACTTTTATTTTGCTTTGTTGTGTTGCAAGTTCTTGGCGTTCAGTACTAGTAAAGGAACGTTTTTATTCCGCAGTGTTGGCATTCTGTTGTGCAGATAAAAACCGGAATCTCAAGATGATTCATCCAATCGATGGTGACCACTGTGCGCGAAAAAAGTATTTGAATCATATCGAGAGATATTTCTTTTCTCATCATTGTAAACAAACATTACAAACAGATACAGTTTACCTGATACATCCTGTACGGTAATTCGATGAGTGGTGACCAATATTGAAAATAGAGTCCGTATTCTAAAATTCAGGATAGTATTCTAAAAGTTTCTTTAAAAGTCTGGTTAAGGAGTTAATTTTCAGAAGTTCTAAGAGGAAAGTACATACCCTAAAAAGGAAGTTAGTTAATTAGATCGCAGTGTGCGTTTAATCCACACCTACACTTGGTGTGAAAACTTACATAGTTACAAGGGACAATAACAAATAATCTTCAAATATTTACTTCGTAATTGGCTCAGCGCAGATTAGCCGATCTTCATCCGCCTACACCGCGGCCCGATCTGCGGACCAGAAGGGTCAATGGCCAGTGATAAGCTTAATTTAGATCTAACAACATCTGTGCGAGACGTTACAGGCCGACTACTTGAAATAGTTAACCGCGAAATTTATTTAAGAAAGTACTGGGAAATTCTGTCCTTTTAGCGGATACCCACGTACCTATTATCAAAAACAAATGATTTTGTGAATGAGATTTTCAGATGAATAATTCAAGGTTATATTTGCAGTCAATTTTAAAATGACCTTCGAATAAGGTTATGGTCGTACTGGTCCCGCAGTATTGGCGCTCTTCTTGTAAGCCGGGTCCAGACGGGTGTAACGTGTAATGTAACAGAAATTCTGCCTGTGGACGTGTGTGTGAATTCTGCGTGTCCGATCGGCTGTCGGTTTTTATCGCGAACACAAAGGCGCTCGCAGTGCCGTCCACACATTATTATTACACGTAATCTTACATTACACGTTACACCCGTCTGGACCCGGCTTTAAGGTAGGTCTACGCTAGACGAACCGAGCACGAGTTGAGTCGAGTACAATTTGTGTAGTGTGGATCGTCCTACAAGCTTCGAAGAGCGCGCTTGGCAGAGCACAGTCGAGCACGAGCCAAATGCTGCTTCTGCTCGACTGTGCTCTGCCAATTGTCGGTTTTTTGATGAACACAAAGGGGAGAAATACCTTCGAGGACAGTGATCGTTGTAGGTTCCTTGTAAGTCCACACACTGGGCGTACGAAGTGACGCCCAGAACGTTTCCGCTCGTACTCGGCTCCTCTAGCGTAGACCCATCTTTAAGCCGGGTCCAGACGGGTGTGACGGGTAATGTAATCCATTGTGTAAAGTAACAGGAATTCTGCGTGTGGACGGCACTACGAGCATTAGGTACTTCAATTACATGTAACGCTCGTGCCGAATCCATCGGCTATCGATCAGTTTTTAGCGCGAACACAAAGGCACTTGCAGTGGCGTCCTCACGTTGACGCTATATTACACGTAATACACGTACATTACACGTTATACCCGTCTGGACCCGGCTTTAGAAAGCGTCGCATCATGTCATATAAGAATTGGTCGGGCCTCATTGCTTGTAGACACATAGGGGTAAAAAGGTTTGAGAGTGGCTAACACAAGGGTTCCAAGGTGAACAGACATTGTGGTTAAGATTTGAGGAGGGCTACCCAGGTGGGAAGCCTTTGACCAGCAGTGGACCTCGTACTGCGGTATTTTGGTACGGAAGTTTCCTATCTATTTGACGAGTAATATTCTTCGCGGAGTTGGATATACTTAACTACCACTAACTAAAACCTCGAGTGTAGAGTCAAGTGGCAACTTTAGCTACATTACTAAAATTAAATTTTACATGTATATAGCAGTCCGCTTCGAACACAAATTCTCGACGTACTTAGGTACCTACCTAAAAATCTAATTTCGACACTTAATACATTTTCATATAAAATGTTGCCAAGGCGAGACCATATAGCTCGCTCTGTCTAAAAGTTATCAGATTTCATGTAGAGTCAAGCTTCTAAATCTAACTACCCTTTTCTATTCTACACCCTAACTTCACAGACTCTAGACCTTACACACTCTACCCCTTAATCAATATGTGGCTTGCTGGCGTTTTTTTCTGGAATACCTAATCCAAAGCCAAGGTATGAGGGTTAAAAAAAACGACATAGTTCTTCGAGAAAATGTAAGTGCCGTGCCCCCAATTAGTACACGTTGCGTTATTTTCCCAGGTCTATAAAAAGCTGTTTATTCTGCACATCTGCTCAATATCTCTTCAATGCACTCTTGCAATAGATTTGAATAGTCACTACTGTGACCTGTAAGTAATAGCAAATACTTAAAATAGTCTCTGAGCTAATGTGAGAACGTTTAAAGTCAACTGTCAGTAAGTCATCTCGAGTGGCCAAGTTCTTTGAGACCACTTATTTTGTAAATTATTCGTAGTGTGGTAAAGTTCAGTCCACCTACTTTCACGGAAGCTTCATACGGTTTTACTATTTGCTACGAGGCCGTACTCTAAGCGGCAGTAATAAGGCTTATTTCACCTTATAGTGATGACAAAGAGAGCTTAGGAACATGAGATTGTTTGTTTTGATTTTCTTCTGGATACGCTGAAGTAGCAAGATATTGAATCAGCCAGTGATGGGAAAGGATCTATTAGGATCGGGTATTTTATTTATCGAAAAATTAACAGATTGTTGACCAAGGGATGAAACTTTTCACCCAAATCTCTACTTTTCATTACGAATATGTGGAAAGTAAAAAAACGAAGTAGCTTTTAAAATGAAGTTGATTGTAGAATTCGGGCAATTTGTAAAAGCAACAGTAATGTTTTTGTCTGGAATATTGACATCACGTAGGTACCTTAGTTTAAGTTTAACCTCATATCATAATTATAAGCACGTTGATAATATTTTCAACAAAAAATCAACGACACCAACCTGTTCAATAGTAAAAGTAATAAATAAAAATATCTCCCAGAAAGAGTTGTGTTGTGATTAAACATATTATTTTCATTCGTTAATCGCGGGGGAAATATAGAAAAAAAAAATATCCCATTTTTTTTTGGCATTTGGGTCCGCTTAGTGTTAATGAACTTATAGAAGTTCATTACTTTTCAACCATAACAGGGTGTAAACGTATTACTTTCAACCCACTTTCAGAGTAGATATCCTATGATAGATTAAATGTTATTTCAACTCGATTACCGAAGGCTGTTATAATATTAGTATAGGTACGTAGGTGTACAACCGTGTCTTATACTGAAGTTTTTTTAAATACGAAGTGGGTAAGTAGTTAATTACGTTACTTGCCTTCTAAGTTGAATTTTGCGCAATAGCGCCTTGTTTTTATAACCAGCTTATTTACGGAGTGAAAGCCATTTTGGCATTAAAGTGATATCGATAAGGCAAAAACGGTCACATGTGGTTTACAAATAAAAGAAATTGGATTAAATAGTAGGTATTTAAAACACAGTCCGAAATAACAAGTGGTTTACCGCTAACCCGTCACTACAGTCAGCTACATAAGAATGGCTACTCGAGCGAAGTCTATATAGGGTAGTTTAGCCGGTTTGCCGGCCACCTCTGGTTTTCGGCCATTACGTAGTAAAATGGTAATAACAAGAAATCTTTACCCGACTTATGAAAAAAAACACTATAATCCAGTAAATTCACTTGACACCTACACCTCCTACAACTGTCTGCTTAATAATGTTTTGATTGGCTCGTCAGTAAATCGGCAAAATTTAGGCAGTGTGGATGTGTCGCAAATTTGTGAAAAAAATTGAAATCGATATTTTTTTTGAGGTAAGTTAATATGTTGTTTCTTTAGTTTTGATAACATAAATTGTATTTAGGGGTGTTGCAGATTAGTTGAATTAATGTTATTTTGACTAAAATTCATAAAATATTAGGTATAATATATTAAAATTTGGTGGCCGGAACTAAATGCAATTTTACAAACATTTTTTCTTCTCGGCCGCCCGGCCGAGAACGGACTTGGAGGCCATGATAGTTAATTGAGTACATTTGATTGAAAATAAAAGCAGATGTGAGAAATATTGTTTTCGATGTGGATTTGAATAAAAGTTGATTAACGTAGTTAGCAGTCGGCCACATATGTATAAACAAATACTTGATCAAAATCCGCTTTCAATTATTTCGTGTTTGGCGGCCGGGAACAGAATAATGAGGAGCTACTTTTCGGCCTTGGTAATTTTTGACAGCCGAAAAACAAATCTACGCAATTAGTTTTCGGCCCTTAAAAATAAACCGAAAGAAAAGAGATTAAATCTAGACATTCTGTATGCAAGTTAATTTTTAATTTATTCTTAAGTTCAACGTCAAATTTATTTTTTTGAAATTCATGAAGAGATTTATACATAAACTGATTAAAACATGGCCGAAAATTAGATTTTGAAAAGTGAGTTTTCGGCCACCGGTGACAGTGTGGCCGGTAATTGACAGGCACATTGTTTATTGTCGGCCCTCTTTAATAGATCGGCCGAAAAATATTTTTTTCGCATTTAGTTATCGACCCCTAAAATCCAAAGCGGCCGAAAATTAAACTATTATTTTTTTACTACCGGCCCTGTTTTACCAAGTGGCTGGAAAAGGGCATTTTTGTGTTTGTTCCTACAAACATAAGGTTGCTAGTATCAAAATATAGTATTTAAATTAATAAATTTATTAAAGTAATGTAAGACAAGTGAAGATATAGCAACGATTAACCATGTAATAATATTTATTATAATGTACTATTTGTAGCAAATGGTTTTGATTAAATAATAGAAAGTGATAACTTTTTATATAAAAATATGTTTTTGTTTACAGTCTATAAGTAACCCTGTAAGGAATAAGGCTGAATCATGCACAAAAAAAGAAGCAGCACTGCTGATGAAATTGAACAAGTTGAAAAGGAATACAGCGGTTTACATAAAGAAAATACACAATCTAAAGTCGGAGAAGAAGAAAACTTAACACACGAGAGGATTCATAAGGATGATGAGGTTTTGAGTAGCAGCAACGAAGATTTTTCATTATTTTAATATGTAATGTTGTTTTTTTTGTGTTTTAAGAAAAGTTCCTATTAAGTTTTAAGACTTGTTTACAAATTTATCTCACATAGAACAAACAACTCGTACATTGATCTCATTTTTTTAAGGGTCATCAACACGCAAGTAATGTCCTTGATGTTATGGCGTTCATAGCCTACGGTTACCGCTTACTCCTTTCTATCAAACGGGCCGTATGCAGCCATTACACATTCGGTATGCTTGTTTGCCACCGACATAGTTAAATATATTGATAAAATAAAAATTAAGTACCTACCTACGTAAAAGTTCCTTACAATGTTCCTTGTAGTTCTAATACACTTCTTGGTTCAAATATTTTTTGTTTTATTGAAAAAGAAAGCTTACTGACTATGAAATAAGATTCATTTAAAAAAAATATATAACAGTGGCCGAGAACCGGTGGGTGAGCGGCCGTAAATCAAAAAAAATGGCCGAAAACCAGCTAAATAGCCACATTTTGATATTCCTTATTTTTATAAAATAACTATATCTAATATGGCGTATTTTAATTAAAAAATTACAACTAGATCATATTTTTAGTCAACCCTAGTTAGTTACCCTAGTCAATAAATAAATAAATAGTAACTACCTATTACAGGATAATCTTACGCAAATTTACCTTGTCTCACTAGTCTCAGAATAAACTCAATAAGGCTTGTGTTGTGGGACCTAGACGACGATATAATAGTCGACGATATAATTTACAGGAACAAATATCTGTGATACATGCCTGTACAGAGATTCGAACTCGGGACCTCTTGCTTCGTAGGTAGGGTCACTTCCAACTAGGCTAGGAGGCCGTTAAAATTCATTTATTCGAAAGAAAATGTAACAATTTTTCTTGTTAATAAGTGTGGCTTTTGCAGATATTTATGCGCAAGTTAACATTGAATTGTTCTAAAGTTACAATAATTTTATCTCGCCCTTAAAAAAATACCTTTTATTTCCGTTGTGTTTGTATACACTATTTTACACTGTGTAAGAATTTGTTTATTATTACATTAAGTTAAGTAATTTGTTCAACAAAAATATACCTATATATAATATAGCAAATAATAGTGAATTTTGCAATCGAGTGTACATAACCGTGCATTCACGTATCATAAGCGAGTCCAGAAAGCTCATAATTATGATTATCCGTTAGCCTGTTTAAATATTGTAATTTGATATGCGATTCGAAATACTAAAATAAAATATAACTAAAGTTTTTAAAACGCGACCGATTTGTATCAGACGGCTTTGATTTAAGAGGGAATTATACCACGTGATCGTCCACACAAAAAGAGGAAACGTTTTTCCACTTCTAAATATTTTCCATTCTCCATGATTTTTTAGTGTTCCGTTGTCAACTAGGAACCCATATAGTTTTTAGGGTTCCGTAGTCAACTAGGAACCCTTATAGTTTCGCCATGTCCGTCTATCTGTCTGTCCGAGCCTCCGTACCCAAAGAGTAAAACGGGACTCTCTGTGTGTCTGTCTGTCACCAGTACCAGGCTGTGATAGTTAGAGAGTTCAAATTTTCACAGATGATGTATTTCTGTTGCCGCTATAACAACAAATACTAAAAACAGAATAAAATAAATATGTAAGTGTTTTTTTAAGTTTTTCTCCGTTTTTTGCGTAATGGTACGGAGTCTTCGTGCGCGAGTCCGACTAGCACTTGGCCGGTTTTTTCCTTTGGTCCTTTTTTTCTGTTAGTTATTAATGGACAAAGTTACCTATAGCGATATCGATACTCTGCACTTCACTAGTTTACAGTTTTAACCATAAGCGTTGGCTTAGCAGGCTTACGCCCGACGACGAGTAAACAATTCTTTTAGGCGCACGTTATCGTTATTTTTAGTCGATAGCTTTTGAATTCGCTCGTTGGCTGTTTAATACGTGTTGTATGAATGTTGGGACGGTGTTGTGCAACGGCAAAAAATATTTTATTTTTATTTTTCTATAGTACCTAAACATATAACATATACAATACTGTTACACGCCTAATAAAGCAGTTTATAAGTCGTTACACTGATGTACCAGTGTAAATTATCAGTTATTTTCTATTTCTACCGAAACTAAAAAACTAGTCATCATATCGATTATGGACACAGAAAAATACTTAATGACTAAAACAAATTATTTTGTCAATCGTGCTGATGAAGCAATCTAGACGAAGACACAAAAGACAGATGTTAGGATTGTTAGGAGAATGGTTAGGGCTTTTAGGCGATTTGACTAAAGTTAGGCACTTATTTATATTTTCTAGCGCGGTTAATACGTAGTAATATGAACTTGTCACTGTTACAATCTAAATTTTAATGTCAATTGCCATGGTAGAGAATACTTAGTAAATATTTTTATTGGACACTGCATAAGTAAGTATGCAAAAAGATATACGTAATTATGTACATAGGCACTGAAAAAACAAAACATCCGTGCCTCCCAAATTACAGCCAGTAACATACATATTGCCATATTTTTGTTAAATTGAACATTATTGCATGACGCACGCCACTTTCCCGCAGCTAGGCGGCAACCGCCCACTGAAACTCAGTCTCGACGTCCTCTCCGCGCGGTCCGCCGGTCGTTTCCCCCCGACTAACCCCAACTAACCCAACTAAACACGTAAAACGACTTTAGGTACTAATTCCTGTGCGCGGTAAAAGCGCCATTTTGGTTTTTCTTTTTTTTCGAATGGGAAGCGACGCGCGCTAGTGTAGTGTTCGAAATTTGAATTTTGAAGTGCGTGTCGGTAGTGCATTTTTAAGGATTGAAAGGATTTTTTTCTGAAGGTTGGTAAAAATGCATGTAATTTTTTTAAGCATGTTAATTTGCAGGAATTTAAGTTTTGCGCGGGTGCGCTGGGGATCGCGCAACGTTTAAGCAGCGTTCATAATATTTATTACAACTTTATTATTGCGATAAAATCTGATATGCATATAACTAGCCTGCTTAGTTTAATGAGCGTGTCTTCTACATGTGTATTTACCAGATATCTACTGTTACCAGCGCCACTATTCTAGCGCTAAAATCATAACATAACTACGAATTTGGAATGGCAACCACCTACATATGTTATTTCTCCCGTTTATGCAAAAATAATTGAGTAACAGAGAAACATAAGCTAACAATCTACATGTAAATAGCGCGCGTACATGGCTACGGTGACTGCTTACCATCAGGCGAGCCGTATGCTTGTTTGCCACCGACGTAGTATAAATAAAATGTATAGATACATAATTCCTATTGTTATATTGATATTTATTTAAACTTTATTGCCCAAATAATGAAAATGTACAAATGGCGACCTTAATACCACAGGGCGTTCTCTAGCAGTCAACCCAGAGGGCAAACAGAGACATATAAGTAGGTACAAACATGAAAGATTCAAGTTCAAGGAAAATTTTTAACTATGAAGTCAAATGGATGTACCTACCTGGATCAGCGCTGGAAGTCGCCAGCAACATGCTGAGATGAGGCCATTTCGTGACACTTTACTCTCACTATGTTCTCTTTTATGTCTGTCTATTACTGTTTGTGTGTTTATGAATAAAACAAATTCTATTCTATTCTATTCTATTCTACCTAGTACTAGAATTTTTCCCTGCCTGAATTGGAATCGAACCCATGCTATGCTATCAAGAAGGGGCGTGGGTACCTATTCAGACATGTTAAATGTGGTACCAATTAGATATCAGTATTGGCGCTTCACACTCGCAATAACTCATGCGTTAGACGCGGGTGTATTTTAATACTGTAATTTTTAAAAATAATATTAATAAGCAGTTTTAAATTTTGCGTTTCCCAATATTATGGCACAATGTGACATCACACGAGGAAGGAGATTGTTTTATGACAGGCCATCTGTCAGTTTACGTAACTGACGTAGCTATACTCACTGGAGAAAACATTGTCTGTGTTTCATTAATTAACTGCCTGTAAATGTTGCTCGTAAAAGTTAGTTTTAAACATTTTTCTGCAACAAAAGACCTTTCATACATACAAACATACAAAATTAGGACAATGTGTAATAATTTTACTGTGCACAATTACATACGATTCAGGCTAAACCAGTGGTGGGCAAACTTTCTTCATGGGGGCCACAAAGTTTAAGAAATTTAAGTGGAGGGCCAGACTTGCAGTTAAAATGTAGTTTGATTTGCGATTATCGTGGGCCAATGCCGGCGACGGGCCGAATAAAACCCTTTCGCGGGCCGGAGCTGGCCCGCGGGCCGTTTGCCCACCACTGGGTTAAACTAAACTCCTTTATAATTCAAAATATACATAGGTGTGTTGGCACACCTATGTATATTAGGGGACCAGTCCATCAAGTCAATTATTTATTTTATTTTATTTTTATTTATTTGGAGATCCAAACAGACATTAACAGAAAAAAAAATTAAAAATATAAATTAAAAAAAAAATAGTTATTAGTATATAGATTTTTCAGTTTTAGTCAGACGCATGTGGTGGAAATATTCGCTGTTCTCGGTGTGTAGTCTCGGTACCTCAGTTGGCAGAGCATGGGCTAGTGATTCATTGTCGCGAGTTCAAGTCTTGCCCGGAAGTGACTATTTCCACTTTTAATTTATTACTTAGCTTAATAGCATCGTTTGCAGACGTTTCTTAGTACAATATTAATCTTGTCATATTTTTTTAAGCAATTTGCTGTGCAAATGCAAAATATTGCAGGTAACTGCATCTTGGTAAATATTTTATTTTATTTATTAGGATAAATTACAGCTAGAGTAACAAAATAGGTTGCGAAATAGAAACAGTAAGCCAATTACAATTACAAGTTTCCAAAGGTAGAATTCAGTCTCCTGGAAACAGTGGTAGGACGGGAAGATGGTGCCTTCCATTCCTACTGGAAACAGATCCACATGCTGTCCACCTAGTTTTAAGTGTAAAAATGTGTATCTATAGATGTTAAGTGTATGTGGAATAATGGGATTCTGAAATAAAAATAAATAATAATAATTATTATTACCCTGCTATAGTCCGTTTTTTAGCATTAGAAAGAAAGTAAGCGATTTTGACGTGTCTTTTTATTGAAAAACACATGTAACGGCGTATATACTACTTAGAATACCTATAAAAAATTAAACATGGTTATAAAATCTAAACAAATCAATATCACTGGTTATTTTGGTGCATACTTTCGTCACGTGATCGTTGTAAAACGCGGGAATTCATTTGTTTTCGGCGAGCCAATGACCTGATTTCAATAAAGCTTGGCTTTGGTTTCAAAAGATCCGTCTGTGAAAACAAAATACACATCTATTACATTGTTTAGTGGCTGGAAGATCTGTCGATTCACTAATTAGCTGAGAGTAAGAATTCGTTTTGAGTTATAAAGTTAATTTATATATGTATATATATATATTGTATGTATTATTTGTTTTATGTATATGTACTTTGTTGCTTATGTATGTTGAATCTTAGGTAATATTTTGTGTTATTTTGTTAATAGTAACTAGTAATAGATATTAGCACCGTCCACAATCTCTCTGTTTTACCTTAAGGTTGACTGGTAGAGAATGCCTTTTGGCATTAATTTCGCCTTTTGTACGATAAGTTTTCTTTTGTGCAATAAAGTTTAAATAAATAAATAAACAGTTTATTTAGGTTCCTACTGAAAATATATAATATAATATAAATGTTATCTGTTCGTAGATGGAGCGATAATACTGAATAACGTTTGATTTCGTAAGGTGTTTTATTTTTTATTTTTTTTATAAAATATCTTTGTTCATTAATAAAGGACAAATATTTGCTTACGTTTTTGCTACATATATATAGCTAATTAACTTAGCAAGTAGATATAGCACAGTACAGTTACATGGCCAACTGCAGTCTCTAAGTCAGTAGAATAAGGTGTACAATTGGCCAATTAACTGCCCTGTTTAGTAAAGATTACAATAAAATAATATATGAAAATGAATTTCATTAATAAAGTAAGCTACTATAATAGAGAAAGGCATTTTCATTTTACTTATACTTAAAGCTCAATACATCAAAGTCTAATGGCATTTTCAGTGCCGGATTAACCAATAAGCAAAATAAGCACTTGCTTAGGGCACCACGTCTAGGGGGGCACCAAAATCATAGGAAAAAAAAAACGCGCAGGCTGCATCAGCATCGCATTCGTAGTATAGTACTTATGTACACGAAACTTTTTGATACGTGTGCAAGTACCCATCTAATAACGAAGGATCGTAAGAGAGTGAGGACACGTAAGCACATCTCCAACCTTACGCGGAGGCCATCAAAGCTCATGGCCAAAAAATCTTACCGTCGGACTTGTGGCCAACCGATTTTCTCGACGTAGATTACCGATTTTGTAGCGTATTTTGGTCTCTTGCACACCAGATGTGTCGGCCAGGCCGAGTTGCTGCAGAGCCGCGATCCTGTGACCTAATTGTCAAAGTGTAATAAAGGGTCCTGCGAAGGCCGAAAAACAAAAGCATCTTATCAAGTTGCGCTTTCGAGTTAAGGCAAAGGCCGAGCAGTAGGAGGACCTTGATTACATAGGTTCGATTTCAAGCCATTCTTTTGCAGTTCGGCGTTAGGTCTAGGGTTGAAAAATCTCGAAAAAATCAAATCGTTTTTTCAGAACGCTTTGAAATTTTCGTCTTTTTCCGTATTTTTCAGTTTTTTTGGGAAAGAAATGAAACTTTAATACTAATTATTACATTTATTAATCACTGTCACTGCCATCATCTAAATCTATCATACCCGAATCAATGACGTCGTCGACAGTGGAACTGTTAATTTGCAAGTGCAATAGTTGACAGAAGTTTTGTTCCACACAAACCTTTCCACCAATTCAGAGGACTTATGGTCATTACAGGCTGCCATATGAATTCGTTGGCCCAGAAACCGCCTTTTGCTTGGTATTCAGCAAACTTACCCATTAAGTCACAGGTATTAATGTGCATTACAAAACACGCGACTAAGCAGGTGTAAACTATGGGTTAAATATAAATGGAAAAATTCACAAGTTCTTTTCAAAATGCGTTTTTTTCCGTTTATTTCCGATTTTTTTGTTTTTTTTTTCGGAAAAATACATAAACTAAGTGACATTGTTTTTTTCCGAATAAAACTTAAAAAAACATGGCTTTTAGAAAAAACGGGAATTATTCCGAGTTTTTTCAACCCTAGTTAGGTCTTATGCGACGCCAGGCCTTCTACTTTATGCAAACTGCCCCACTTTCGCTTGGCCATGGATCCAAATCCATGCTGTCCTCTTTCGCAGCTGGGCTGCCTTGCTCACACCTCGCCATTAGTTGTATTATATGATAACGCGCCGCGATCTGACGCTGCGGACGTCCAGCTATTCATACCTCGCCATTGGTCAAATTCAAGCCTTGCTTTCTTCCAGCTCGACCTTTGGCCTCATCCGTAAGCGCTGATCGAACGCTCCGCGCATTCAGCCTTAGACTTTGCCTTTAAAAACACCTTCACGATTTAGGCCAATCAAATTAGATCCAAAAATAGCGTTTTGAGGAATTAATTCCCAGCAAGCTGGAAATTGTTTTAATACATTTATTTGGTCCTAAATGCGTGTAATCCCATCAGATTGCTCTATCCCAGGAGGTGTGCATACATTTTGGGATCCTAAGGAGATAATTTTTTCCTTTGGATTGCCAAACCACTCGATGTAGAACAGGGGTGGCCAACAGGTCGATCGCGATCGACCGGTCGATCGCGACTGTTAGTCCAGTCGATCGTGGCAAGGCAAAAAATATAAATACGTAGACCAGTTTCATTTAAGGTTTCACGAAATATGTAATTGGTAGACAGGAGATCTTGGGTCTAATCAAGTTGGCCACCCCTGATGTAGAAGGAACCCACTATCAATTACAATAGCACTTGGTGGATCAGACACTGGTAAGAAAGCGTTTTAGGATTATTAACATGATTTTACCAAAAATAAAAAATGTCGACCTAATTTACAATTTAGGTACTACGAATACATATTAAGGTACCTTAAATCAATCAATCAATCAATATATTTTATTGCAAGAACATAGTTAAATTACATTTCGGATCCTCAGATATAAATTTTAATAATACTTGTAATTAGAACAAATTTTCCGTCGGCCGTACCGTTTTCGATTTACAAGCAAAAAAACTGAAAAGGAGGAAACATTTATGCACACCTCCTGGAATGGAGAAAACTCGGATTACACGTATTTTTAGGTCGAAAAAATCTTATTGTATTGGCCTAATTGTGACACATTATTATTTAAGAAAACGAACCTTATTCGCGTTTGATTAAGTTCTAAAATTACCTCCAACGTCAAAATAATGATGTCGACTTTACACAGTCTTCTCCGAGACCATGGGGACAACGCCGGCCTTGAAACGTCGGGTCAGAGGTAATTTTAAAACTTACCCTATTAAGTCCCGTTTTCGTAAACAATAATTTGCTATTTAAAACATTTGTGGCCATTGGTACATACTTGTTCTGACAAAAACCAACGGCCAATGGCTAAGCCCCTACTGAAGCTCGGCCTTTGCCCTCACATGAATGAGCTTCGCAGGAAAGCTCTAGAGGTTCCAAAATCCTGTGCGGATACTGCCTATGTCTTACGTCTTCGCTTACACTTGGACCATGGTTGGCTTGGCCTCCGGACTTATGCGAAGCACGGTCTTCGAATTTGCTTACACTTGACCTTACCTACTCTTGGAACATTAATACTGCAGTTCTGTCAATTTCCGTGATAAAATGATGTGACGGATTGAAAATTCTATTCTCAGAAGTAATGCGGCAATAAACGTCACTCAATTTACCAAGAAAATTCAATGTAATCTTGATGAGGGGGCACCATGGTCTAGAAATGCTTAGGGCACCAAAATGTCTTAATCCGGCACTGGGCATTTTGTGTTAGATATATACTTTCAGTTTATGTTGAACACCAATCGGCCGTTAATAAAGATACTTGTATAGGTAATAGTAATAAAAATGCTCTGATTACACAACTAAAGTTTCTACGAAACAGATTTTAGTAGAAATTACTAGAGAATGTAGTAACAAGTTGAAAGCGTTCTAAATCATGAACAACAATTAGCATTCCTTTTGTAAAGATAAACAAAAGCCATGCTGTAACAAGTTAGCTGAAATTATCAATAATAGTAAAGTTGCGTGATTTTTCTAATACAAAACCAATACAAGGAGACAACCTCTCCTTACTTTTACTTTAACATAAGTAGTTTCTACGAAACATATTTGAGTAGTAGAAACTCTTATAGATAAAAAAAAAATATAAATCACCAATAATCAATTAAATAGTATTCCCTTTGTAAAAATAGACAAACGCCCGGACCCACCCTTATCTTACCTACCTTCTGGACCCGGGTACGTCCTTAAACTACGTTCAAAAGAGAGGTATGGGCATTGTGAATGTCATGCCAGGGCACAGCACAGCGGATGTCATTCCAGATCTAGAGCAGAGCCCAACTGGGGAAGTACCTCCACCTTACAGAAAACAGCAGCCAAATAACACTAGACCCTACTAATAGTGTTGTGTTCCTGCAGTGAGTAAGGTTGCCAGAGCTCAACGAGGGAGGGGCGGGTTTAGGGTCGGCAACGCACATGTAACTTCTCTGGAGTTGCAGGCGTACATAGGCTACGGAGACTGCTTACCATCAGGCGGGCCATATATTTGTTTGCCACCGACGTACTCGTAGTATAAAAAAAGCCATGCTGTAAAAAGTCAGCTGAAATTATCAATAATAGTAAAGTTGCGTGACGTTTCCAATACAACACCAATACAGGGCGACGACCCCTCCTTAGTTTTAATTTGTGGGGCGACCTCCCTTAGCCACTACTGAACCTTTTCTGTGTCAAAGAATAAACGCCGGACACGTGGTAAGGAAATCGCCTTCCGAGGATTTGTAATATTGGATAAGTATGCGTAAAATTGGATAAGTAAGTAATGAATCCGGTTATGAGATTTTCGTGCGTGGTATAGAATTCGTTATTGTTCTATACTTTTACGTTTAAGAAACATATGATGGTGTTCCCATTGCCCACATTGGCTGTTAGAAATTGATATATAACATTGTGTGACAGGGACAGCACGATAGTATTGATAGTGTCCCTGTCACACGATTTTATATAACATTTTATAACAGCCAATGTGAGAGCATCATCACAATTGACGTAAATGTGAATGTTTATCAATATTTAAAAATCATATTTAAAACACAGTACCTATTTATGTAGGCAAATTGTGTAGTCGTATGGGACGGAAGTAAATGTTAAACTAGGCAGTTTTCGTATAAGAAACAAAATTTCATCAAATAGCTAACGCTATTTATGTGACTTGAACTTATTAATTATTTTCCCTGTCACGTGTTTTAAATGAATGACGTGTCTGTTAAATAAATACGGATTCCCAGCCATAATAAGAAACAATAAGCCCGAATAATAAGTTTCTTTGGATGGAAATAGCCTGACACCACGAACCGTTGACGAGGGTGGTTATTGCGTTCAAAATGTTACAGCTTTCTGGTTTTTACGGCTGTGACTAAAGTTTTGTTAATATCTTTTCAAATGCATCTTTTTTACGGTTTTTGGTGTATATACCTGTTACCTTTAACATAATCTGATGTGACTGACTTGCGTATTTTTCGGCCTACAGGAATTAGGTAGGAAGGGTCAAGTGTAAAAATATGGGTGCACACAAGTTGCTCAAAAATATGTCCCATAGCTCTTAAGTCGACGAATTACGAGCTACGAAACATATTTTTGGGTAAGTTGTGTGCACTCATATTTTCACATTTGACTGTATTAAATACTACGTTTAGTATGCTGAGCATACTATGCTCCGCAATGTTTTGGGTGGCAACTGAGAAACCATTATTATGAGGAGGACAACTTGGAAGGCAGTGGTTTTCATAAAAACTAATTCCAATGCCAATTCTTGAAGTTAGTTAATTGAGCTGACCCTTATCTCCTCAAGGATGCAGTCAGAAAGTGGAATAAGGCACAGTTTAGGAACTGTTTTAGAACTTTGAACTTCGAAATTTTTGAGGACTTTCTCGAGCCGGATTGGAATCTTGCTGGCTAAATCTAGCCCCTGTTATAAAGGAACAAGAATGGAAACCGCAACTTTGATTGACAAGTCCGCCTAAAAGTAAAAACATGCATTTGGCGTTTCGCGTGGCCTTGCTCCGACGCTCCAGCGACTCTGCTCGTAAATCGACCGCTTTGGCAGCCAGCCATAAAATATTTAAAGGAACTTTGAAGGCCAGCGCTTCTGTAATGGTTATTTGGCCTGTGGTATGTACATCAGTGGACTGAACGGCTCTGCGCCTTTAGGTTAATATCATTGTTAACCCTTGTTAAAGTTAAAACTAAAGCTCTATTCAATCTATTAGGTTTTAGTTCTGGTGTAGAGGTCGAACTCTTCAAAGCACTACGTGGTTTGTTAAATATTGCATTGCTTAGCTGCGTCACTTTGGTTAGCCACAGCTTGATGACAAACCCCGAAGTAAATTGAGTGGCTTAACTTCGAACTCGGATAAATCCACTGTACCCTACCTACCTTACCTTACCTACCTACCTTTTCTTTTCTTTTTATATTAAAATCTTCAAATCTCAGAATTGGATTTACCCGAGTAGAAGTTATGTTGTCACTCAATTGCCTAAGTAAGGTAGGTAAACTGGGTATGATGGCAATTGCCTTCTGATAGCCGATAAAAATTTTCAGGGTGCAGTAAAGCAAGGCGTATAACTATAGGTACAAAGAGTTCACCCCACCTTTATACTCTTTCACTGCACCTTCATAAACGAATAAGGTAGGAATATGTTTGTTTAGTTTGGTTGCCTAGAAACAGCTGAGGGGTCGACGCTCGACCACAACACGTAATAAAACACAATTTTAAATGTGGCTTTAATCGTACTAGCTAAATATGGCTTTAGCGGCAGTAAACTGGATCATTTTGCTATGAGGCCAAGAAAAGTATGCAATTATATTACTATAGGTATTTATGTCGTACGTATCCTACTTTACTTGATAACTACGGGCAGTGCCGGATTAAGACATTTTGGTGCCCTAAGCATTTCTAGACCATGGTGCCCCCTCATCAAGATTACATTGAATTTTCTTGGTAAATTGAGTGACGTTTATTGCCGCATTACTTCTGAGAATAGAATTTTCAATCCGTCACATCATTTTATCACGGAAATTGACAGAACTGCAGTATTAATGTTCCAAGAGTAGGTAAGGTCAAGTGTAAGCAAATTCGAAGACCGTGCTTCGCATAAGTCCGGAGGCCAAGCCAACCATGGTCCAAGTGTAAGCGAAGACGTAAGACATAGGCAGTATCCGCACAGGATTTTGGAACCTCTAGAGCTTTCCTGCGAAGCTCATTCATGTGAGGGCAAAGGCCGAGCTTCAGTAGGGGCTTAGCCATTGGCCGTTGGTTTTTGTCAGAACAAGTATGTACCAATGGCCACAAATGTTTTAAATAGCAAATTATTGTTTACGAAAACGGGACTTAATAGGGTAAGTTTTAAAATTACCTCTGACCCGACGTTTCAAGGCCGGCGTTGTCCCCATGGTCTCGGAGAAGACTGTGTAAAGTCGACATCATTATTTTGACGTTGGAGGTAATTTTAGAACTTAATCAAACGCGAATAAGGTTCGTTTTCTTAAATAATAATGTGTCACAATTAGGCCAATACAATAAGATTTTTTCGACCTAAAAATACGTGTAATCCGAGTTTTCTCCATTCCAGGAGGTGTGCATAAATGTTTCCTCCTTTTCAGTTTTTTTGCTTGTAAATCGAAAACGGTACGGCCGACGGAAAATTTGTTCTAATTACAAGTATTATTAAAATTTATATCTGAGGATCCGAAATGTAATTTAACTATGTTCTTGCAATAAAATATATTGATTGATTGATTGATTTAAGGTACCTTAATATGTATTCGTAGTACCTAAATTGTAAATTAGGTCGACATTTTTTATTTTTGGTAAAATCATGTTAATAATCCTAAAACGCTTTCTTACCAGTGTCTGATCCACCAAGTGCTATTGTAATTGATAGTGGGTTCCTTCTACATCAGGGGTGGCCAACTTGATTAGACCCAAGATCTCCTGTCTACCAATTACATATTTCGTGAAACCTTAAATGAAACTGGTCTACGTATTTATATTTTTTGCCTTGCCACGATCGACTGGACTAACAGTCGCGATCGACCGGTCGATCGCGATCGACCTGTTGGCCACCCCTGTTCTACATCGAGTGGTTTGGCAATCCAAAGGAAAAAATTATCTCCTTAGGATCCCAAAATGTATGCACACCTCCTGGGATAGAGCAATCTGATGGGATTACACGCATTTAGGACCAAATAAATGTATTAAAACAATTTCCAGCTTGCTGGGAATTAATTCCTCAAAACGCTATTTTTGGATCTAATTTGATTGGCCTAAATCGTGAAGGTGTTTTTAAAGGCAAAGTCTAAGGCTGAATGCGCGGAGCGTTCGATCAGCGCTTACGGATGAGGCCAAAGGTCGAGCTGGAAGAAAGCAAGGCTTGAATTTGACCAATGGCGAGGTATGAATAGCTGGACGTCCGCAGCGTCAGATCGCGGCGCGTTATCATATAATACAACTAATGGCGAGGTGTGAGCAAGGCAGCCCAGCTGCGAAAGAGGACAGCATGGATTTGGATCCATGGCCAAGCGAAAGTGGGGCAGTTTGCATAAAGTAGAAGGCCTGGCGTCGCATAAGACCTAACTAGGGTTGAAAAAACTCGGAATAATTCCCGTTTTTTCTAAAAGCCATGTTTTTTTAAGTTTTATTCGGAAAAAAACAATGTCACTTAGTTTATGTATTTTTCCGAAAAAAAAAAACAAAAAAATCGGAAATAAACGGAAAAAAACGCATTTTGAAAAGAACTTGTGAATTTTTCCATTTATATTTAACCCATAGTTTACACCTGCTTAGTCGCGTGTTTTGTAATGCACATTAATACCTGTGACTTAATGGGTAAGTTTGCTGAATACCAAGCAAAAGGCGGTTTCTGGGCCAACGAATTCATATGGCAGCCTGTAATGACCATAAGTCCTCTGAATTGGTGGAAAGGTTTGTGTGGAACAAAACTTCTGTCAACTATTGCACTTGCAAATTAACAGTTCCACTGTCGACGACGTCATTGATTCGGGTATGATAGATTTAGATGATGGCAGTGACAGTGATTAATAAATGTAATAATTAGTATTAAAGTTTCATTTCTTTCCCAAAAAAACTGAAAAATACGGAAAAAGACGAAAATTTCAAAGCGTTCTGAAAAAACGATTTGATTTTTTCGAGATTTTTCAACCCTAGACCTAACGCCGAACTGCAAAAGAATGGCTTGAAATCGAACCTATGTAATCAAGGTCCTCCTACTGCTCGGCCTTTGCCTTAACTCGAAAGCGCAACTTGATAAGATGCTTTTGTTTTTCGGCCTTCGCAGGACCCTTTATTACACTTTGACAATTAGGTCACAGGATCGCGGCTCTGCAGCAACTCGGCCTGGCCGACACATCTGGTGTGCAAGAGACCAAAATACGCTACAAAATCGGTAATCTACGTCGAGAAAATCGGTTGGCCACAAGTCCGACGGTAAGATTTTTTGGCCATGAGCTTTGATGGCCTCCGCGTAAGGTTGGAGATGTGCTTACGTGTCCTCACTCTCTTACGATCCTTCGTTATTAGATGGGTACTTGCACACGTATCAAAAAGTTTCGTGTACATAAGTACTATACTACGAATGCGATGCTGATGCAGCCTGCGCGTTTTTTTTTTCCTATGATTTTGGTGCCCCCCTAGACGTGGTGCCCTAAGCAAGTGCTTATTTTGCTTATTGGTTAATCCGGCACTGACTACGGGAGTAATTGACTTGTTACAAATATTCGTGAAATTTGTGACTAGGCCTCTTTTGTGTCAATCGTAGAACGTCAAAGTGGGCTACGTCATGACACTTTGTTTTAATTATATAGGAGCTAATAGAGTAGACGAATCGCCTGATGGTAAGCAATAACCGTCGTCTATGGACATAATCCGCAATACCAGAGAGGTTGTAAGTGCGTTGCTAGCCTTTAAGATGCGAATACGCTCTTTTCTTGAAGGTTTAAAGATCGTATCGGTCCGGAAATACGGCAGGCGACAGTGCATCCCACAATTAACTGGACAGGAAGTTTCTGAAGAAACGCATGAGGATTTCCAACCACCTAAGCGGTGAAGATGGATTTTTTTGCGTAGAGCGATGGCGGAAAGAAGCGGCAGGGAATAATCTGAACAATTCCTCGGAGCAATCTCCGTAATACATGCGATAGAAGATCGACTACATCTCTACGCAGCGTCAAGGAGTTGAGCCGATCTGAAATATGCTGGCAGTCGACAGTTCGAGTCATGATGTTTACATGTTTACGATGTCATGGGCCGCGACAAAACAAACACGAATAACGCTTTCAGTGGCCGATTGTGATTATAAGTACCAACATATTGCAACTTATTATAACCCGACTTTACCAACTTTTCCTTCAGAAGCCTGTAGTGAAGGAAATATTGTGTAAGATGAGATAAATAATGGAGACACGTCATAACTAATGATCATAACATCACGGTAAAGATAAAACTTTCATCTTCTCTTCCATTCTTACTTGTAATATTCGGGAATGCAGGAGAAAACATTTCCACACAGGTTCTATATATGTAACTATAGTCAATAGAGCAGAATCTCATAAAATGTACGCGTTCTTTTCTCTGAATAGTGCAACGTTTTAAGAAGTTCTGGCAAAGTTTGCAAGGAGGATGTCAGTGTGCTGTTTTCTAGATAAAATTGCACTGGGATAGTCATTCGTTCGTCACGGATATTTTGGTACCATTCATGATCCCGTCATAAGACACTCATCATTATAAATACGCCCGACTCGGAATACTGGAGACGTATTTAGAGTCGTGAAATATCATATCAATTTATAGCGAAACTGAGACATTACTCCTAAGAATTGTTTAACATTAACTTTATTAATTATATAAAAAGAACTAAACTAAAATATTAGCATAGAACCGAAGTTATAAATAATGAAACAATAGATAAATAGTTTAATACTGAAGATTGCATGTTTCAGCTTAGGTATAAACCTGAATCTCATATTTAATATATAAAAATATATTTTAGTTTTTTGTTGACTTGCATGACATTTATATGTACTTCTGGTCTCCCGCGATACAGGCCTAGCCTAGTGCGGGGACTCCTGGAAACTCTGTTGTTATGCACCAACTCCTAAAAACAACCGCTGTATAGTTGTTCTGTGTCCTTTAAATTATAAAAAATAATTATATGTTGTCAGAGGGTCGCAGTAGCACACATCGGAAATCGAAATTTAAATACTTGCCTCTCTTTCATTAGTTTTGTGTTAAGCAGAAACGTCTGCAAACGATATTCGCTGCTAATGGGTAAGACTTGGTAGTTCAGTGAGTTTTTCCACCTTTCATTTATTTTGTATATTCATTTGAGCGACAGAAAGGCAAATAGTAGAACAAACGACCGAAATAGTTCGCGATCGGGCCTCAGCAATAGTCACTGTATCAAGTTTTATTTTTTCTAAGCTGATAATCAAATCAATGTTTCATGAATAGTGATGCTCGCTGTCTGTAGCTATATTGAATTACAATTCAATCATCAATTGAGAACACACATGCCAAATCGCTTTATTACCTACTGATACTGATATGCATCAACTTTTAGTGGTGTATTAGTTTGAATCATTCTGTTATAGTTAGTTTTTTTTTTAACATTGGAAAATGGAAAAAAGGTAAACATTTTGATGCGTCTTTTTGTTGAAAATTATTGAAATACGATTTTAAGAATTAGCTTATATTGGGAACGCATGAAAGCAAAAGAATGTAAATAACCGTAAATGATTTATAATTATTCCATATTTGCTGTAACTTATTTTTCAAAAGTGTTTTTTAATAAAAAGACACGTCAAGATCGCTTACCTTCTTTCTAATGCCAAAAAACGAACTATAATATTTAATATTTTTACAATTCTCCCTGTTTATAGTTATCACAAATTATTACATAAGTATGAAGGGTTTATTAATAATCAAGTAACATAGTATATAACTTAAAAAAGAAAACTAAAAAAATAATAATACTAGCTTTGTCTGTTGTAGGTACTAATTAGCTATTCCTCACAGAGGCGTGCTATAATTTTAATTTTGTTTTGATACGGAACCCTAAAAATTGCTTCAATATGTGGAAATTCAGCAGTGGGCGTGTTTCGGGTGATAGACTATGATATAAAGTCTACGGCGTGCATAAGTTCAGAGATGAAATGGTAGAGCCGGCAGATGACCGAACGAGATGCTCTTATGGAACTTTCAGTAGGAGGAGCAGAGAAAGCGCTATGAGCGCTAGAGCGTTATTTTATTACCAGCATTTAGTTCTCCGACAAGTCTGTATTTCAGCTAATACCCTTCAAACTTAGGGCACTTTTCAGTGACACGCTAATTTTTTATAGCCATCCAACGAGTAGGTTTGGTAAAACACGTACAGTTACAGTTTTGGCAACACTAATACACATGAATTATATATTTTAAGAAAGATAAAAGATCGAGCTTTTGTTTTATGTAAGATTCAACCATCTAAAAAACGAAAAATAAATAAATAGGGATGAAAACCACCTTGAGCAGGTAGCGTATTTTTTGTATGTTTTTTTATAAAAAAAATCCGGATATTACCTAGAATTATGCAAATCTGAGACAGAAAATGGCTTTTAATTATATTGTAAGTAATTGAGCATTAAATAAGCTTTCAACCCATATATATGAATAATAAGGGATCTGTACATAGGTACAATGCAAAAGCATATGCTAATAATAATGCATAAGCTATAGAGCTTATTTATCGGTCAAAACCTTTTTGACAGAACTCATGACCTGACTAAGTACAACACAGGTCGCAGGTTCACCTCTGTAATTGTCACAATTGCACGCGTCCTTTGCGCTTCCTTATTAAATCCGCTCTAATTCCTGCGCTTGCGTCGACTGCACATTAAGCGACACACTATTTCGGACCGTATCTCGTCGCAATAAGGTGCACGACCTGTCAACTAATTATCCACGGTGGTATGACGGTTAATTGTCGCGGTTGAGGATCTTGCGACGAAAATACCTACAATAATTAGTACAGCGCATTGTTGCGGATTGAGATCTAATTTTGAAGGGCTGATAACCTATGAGTATGTGAGATATTTAGGACAATCTCTTTCGTAAACTGTTAACATTTTCTTGTTTATACACGAGACTTTTCTTTCTTATAAGTACACTTAGTACACTCGTCATGTATATCGGAGTAGCTAGGTGCTCACGAATATCTGCCCGCGTAGCTTACATGCCAATTGTTAACGCTCCGCAGCGTAGTATAGTCATCTCTATCACTCTTTCATATTAGTGCGACAGTGACAGTTGCGTTTCGTTGACTACGCGGCCTGAATACGTATCTATTGTCAAAGCGATAGAGTGCGTGTTTAGATATTTTTAAACATTTTGGACGTTCCGATATATCTTGGCGACTACAGTGACTAATATACGCGATGTAAGAGTGCGACTTTTTTTATCCGTAGGGCGCGGATTCAAACTCCGGCTCGTACCATTGATATTAACGGAACTTATTTAGATACAATATGTCATATAGTTTGATATTTACCTTCAAAACATCTTGAGGAAACCGGACTTATCTGAATAAGGTCTAGTTTCCACTCTGGACTGAAAGGTCAGATGACAGTCACTTTCGTAAAAAAATGTGCCTATTACGCCAACCCTTCGGATTAGTTGACAGGCGAATCCTAAGCTCTCATGAGCCGTGATAATTAGCCGGGAAGAGAATGAAATACAGTGATTGTAGTATGTTTAGTTTTAGATTATACTTTAGCTGTATCTCTAAGTCAAACTTCACATAATGACTGATGAGGCGAATAACGAATAACCAGGCAAATAGCGAACACGAGTGTGTGAATGCAGAAAGAAACAGAGGGCCTATCGCTGACACCGAAGTTCGCAAATTGCGGTCGTCTTCCTCTTTTACTTCAATTAAGGCGTAGTTAGAGTGACAGAGAAAGATGTCCGCAATTAGGAACCTCGGTGTTCGCGGTAGGCCCTCAGACTGCTCATCATTTGCCTCGCTACTCGCACGAATGAGTTAGCTTGACTGGCCACTGAGGCGGAGCGGAGCGGAGATGTGGGGAATCAACCAATAGCATAGGTAGTAATCCAGCGGTAATTGTAGGGTTTGCGTACATATATCTCATTCTTAATCGATTCTCTCTCACTTCTGGAAAACTTGAAGCATCCATTGAAATTAGAGGCATTTCATACAAAAAAACTTCTATTATAAGTCCTGCTTTCTCAAAAAATATAGGAATTATTTAACTAGGTACTATATTGACCCAACGCTCATTAACTAAACAATATTTATTTTAGCAAGTACAATGGCAAACATTGAGACAGGGCGTGACAGCAGTCATTTGAGTAATGATGTCACCGAGCCCCGCTCAAATGAGCACTATTTTTATT